>NC_003283.11:5000000-5625000 GCF_000002985.6 Caenorhabditis elegans
GAAATGTTTGTGACAAGCGGCATTTATCCAGAAAATTCCAATTAATTTTTCTGATGTTTTTAATTTGATTATTGTGAAGATATTCCTCTAAATTAATCCGAAAAAATATACTTACGTAGACACATATGCTCCAAGTCCTTGCTCATCGCCTCTGCAAACTGATCTGCCGCCGATGGATTTGCGGCCTGATTGGTAGTCCAATATTTGGTAACTGAACTTTTCGGGCGGTTACGGTAGAACTCTTTTCCAGCAGTGTTAGCTTCATAGTTGATAATCTGAAAACGAATTGATATATTCTTCACCTTTATTTTAAACATCCGTACGGTTTTTCAAACCAAAGACACTCACTTTTATATCTGGATTTTTGATAACTTTTTTATCTCGCAAAGCTTCAACAATTTGCTGTTGAAATACAACAACTTCATGCCCATGATCTGCAAGTGTATCAGCAATGTTACTCATAAACTTCACATGACTGTAGCTGTATATTGGGGAAATAATTAAATATTTAAAAGCATAAGAATATTGCAAGAAAAAAGTTAAGAACACGAGACGCATGGCGAATAAGAAAAATGACGATTACTTTTTAGGCAATGATGATAAAGAAACGTATTATCTTATCATTAAGAAGTTCAGAGACGGAAGTTACAAAATCAACTTTTGGAAATTGTTTTTTTAGTGCCAGCTTTCCTAGTTCACTGATGACTCATTACTTTCAGTCATAGAAAATATGCACAGAAAGTTTGCTCACTTGCTAGGATTGAATGACTTGCAGGATATAGAAATCTATAAATAGTAAATATTGAAGAAAAGTAAATTTTTCAGCAATGTTGATTTTTCAGCGTATGAATAATAATTTGGACCGAAAATTGTGACATGGAAAATGGAAAACATTCGGTCAAAAAATTTGAATTCTTTTGAATAAAAAACTAGTTCTCGAAAATTTCTAAAAATCATTCCATGTCTATGAATTTTAATAAAATCAATATGAACCATTTATTTTCGTTAAAAAGTGAGTTGAAAGTTCATTCAAATATACTTCATTTCTGATTTAAAATTTTATATACAGCTAAATTTTAGCTTAAAAAAATAATATCACTTCTACAGTATGTGCATGCAACTTACAAAACCGAAGTCGAATTTGATTTTTAATAGGAGTTCTATAAAGGTCAAAAATAATCAAATTTATTTCAAAAATTTTGAGTAGTTTCGAAAACATTACTCGTCCCCAAAAAACTAAAAGCAAACAAAATATTGGTCAGCACAACAATGAGGTGAAAATATTTAAAAGCCGAATTGTTTCAATTCTCAAATTCTCGAAACATTCATTGCTCACAGAGCGTCGCAATGAAACAACCGCGTGTATTATTAAAAAACTATCTCTCAGGTCATATCACCAAGTTGAGTATCTATAATCTCCTTTAAAATGACTCACAACCACAACGAATCATACAAAATGTACCCAACATTTTTGTCGTGGATCTTCCTGGTATGTATTGCAACTTATTGGTCGCTGCTCCCTACGTCTGCGTCTCTTTGGTTTACTTTCCGTCTGCTCCGTTTTGTATGATTTGTGCTAGCAGGCCGAGGCTTATGAAAACAATTCAACGAATAGATATAAAGGTTGGAAAATTTTTGAAAATAGTAGAGTTTTCAAATAAAACTTTAAAACATACACAGTAACAATGTCAACTCTTCCTGTATCTTCCTTCGATGGTAATTCTCAGTTTCTAGTTTTCAAAGTACTATTTTCCATTTTCAGATGACACACCATCTGACTTACTTGGTCCATTCAGATTCCTGGTGAAAGCTTCTTTGCTAGACTGCTCCACAAAATCTAAGTGTTGTTCTGTTTTCACATGTCTTTTGGGAGTTGTTATGGTTGTGGTAACGCTAATAAGAATCTCATTTTTAATGGAAGCAGTTGGAGCTGTAAGTGTGCACTGTATATAAAAATTAAATTAACTTATTTACAGCCGTTAGAATTAGGATGGGGAGAAGGAATTTTCTTCGGGTATCCTGGTTTAACTGGATTTGTATTTTCCCTATGCCTTTTTGGATGGACTAAAAATGGTTTGATCCCAAAGTTTTGCAAGCGACTGGTTCGGGTTCGAATGTTAAGACAGGCGGCAAACTCAAAATTAGATAAATTCCGAATCCTACATGGTCTTGCACTTGGCTTCTCAATTCCTTGGTTTGTAGCAATGATGTCTTGGATAATTTACAATTTTGTTCATGGAAAAGTTTATTATGGAGGGTAAGTGAGTTCTTTGAAAATGTTATCCAAATCATCGTCAAATAAAATAAAATTGTAGCAAACAGACAAATCGTGTTTTTTTTTCCTATTTTAATTTTGTTAATACTATGGAGTGTAACACTAATAGGGAGTGCAATATAATTTCAAAATTTCAGCCCTGAACAAAGTATTGCCAAACGCATCTTCCTTATCATATCCAACTTCTACGTTTGGTTTATTTCTACTGTTTGCCTTGCAATTTACATATTCATCTCGGCCGCTTTAAATCGGGAAGTCAGCTATTTCAATGAAGAGCTGAAAAAAGCCAAAGAAGAAAAAACGCTGAGAAATATTGGTGTTCTGGAGAAATTCGATTTCCGCCAGAATCAGATTCTCGAGATGATCTTGTTTGCTCATGAGTCACTGTCAAGTCTTGGTGGATTTGTTCCGTTGTTCATGTACTGGGGTCTGGCCAATGGCGTCTACCTTACATCGTAAGTAAAAGTCATACTTTGTGTGTTCTGGGAGCCAAACGGATTTCCCCGTTCAACTGATGTTGGGCTTCACATTCTCATGAGCAGAAAATCTGTGACTTGCTGATTAATCTTTTGAGCCAACAATCATATATATCAAATCAAGCAGGCAAATAAAAAACTTTTGCGGAAGAAATTTTAGAAGTGTGTAAATTTGTAAAAGACCACTATTTTAGTCTTTGCTCCGGGAAAACAACAAAATTTAATCGAACTTTCAGATTCGTCTACGACGTGCCTCTTCTCTACGCTATAATAGTTGGCTTCAACCTTGCCTCCATAATCTTCTACAATGTATTCGTTATGTTCCCCGCAATAATTTTACAGGAACATCTGAAAACTACCACGAGAATTTTGATCAATAATGATGAGTTTGAATGCTCAAAAGATCCAATTGTATACCAAACTTATCGTATTATGATTGATCGCTTCCAAAAAGTTAACACTAACATTTCAATTATTGCTTCCCTACCAATAACAGTTCAAACTTTTGCTGCTTGTTCATTTGTAGCTCCAAATTTGGGTTTTCTGTTGATAATGGTCAAAAATGTTATTCTTGTAAATGGTGGTCACGTTTGATTTGAATGATCTCAATGTTTTCTTTTACATGACATTATGTACATATGTGAATAAATGTGTTTTCATTTAGAAATTGTGTCGGCCAATCTGATATTCTTACTGGCAAGTTGCAAACCAGAAGCTAAACAATAAGCAAATTTCTGTATGAAATGTTTTCAAGCCATTTAATCACTCCATTCGGGTCCGTTAAATGGTTCTAAATGATTTTCTGGAACTTTTTTTTTTTTGATAAAGCGTAGGAATTTTTGGATTGATGAGTGAAACATTTTTTTAAATAAAAAACAAATTCCAAAAAAACTGCCAAAATCGTTATCTACTCCAAACAGAATCAAAAGTGCGAAAAACTACATTTGAATTAAAAAAAAGGAATTGTAAGAAGAGAAAAATGCAGAGACAAATTCCGGATTTCAAATTTACCAACTTCAAATAACTCCACTGCAACTGAAATTTTTGAAATGACTTATATGAAACTTCCACTTTTAAGCTTCATTCGGAAGTCCACTATTCTGCTATCATGGACGAAATTTGTTACAATTTATGTTTCTTCTAAGTTTTAGAACTGATTTGTGCTTCATTGAATTTACCCATTGAATTAAAAATTCTGCAAATTGAAGAACTCGTGTTCCAAATCAAGAACACACTTTTTGTGTTGAATATTTCTCATGCGAACAGATTTTTTTTTCAATTATTCCAATACTCTACGTAAAATCTCTAAAAATCATTTACTATATATAAAGCGCGTGTCCTTCCGCCCGTTTGTAGTTTGTAGTTTGATCTTTGATCTTTCAACTCTCTTTTCTGTAGTTGGAAGAGGTATTGGGTTAAGAGTTGGTGAGGGATAATGTCAAGGTACTGTAGTGGTACTGTAGGAGTACTGTAGGTATACGGTAGGGTTACTGTAGTTTAGGAAAAATCAAATTTTAAACATTTTAAGAGGTATTGGCTTGGAAGTTGGTGAAAGATAATGTCAAGGTACTGTAATGGTACTGTAGGAGTACTGTAGGATTACTGTAGGGTTACTGTAGTTTGGGAAAAATTGAGTTTTAGTCTACAGAAGGGGTATTGGGTTGGGAGTTGCCGGGGGATAATGTCAAGGTACTGTAGTGGTACTGTAGGAGTACTGTAGGTATACGGTAGGGTTACTGTAGTTTGGGAAAAATTGAGTTTTAGTCTACAGAAGGGGTATTGGGTTGGGAGTTGCCGGGGGATAATGTCAAGGTACTGTAGTAGTACTGTAGGAGTACTGTAGGTATACGGTAGGGTTACTGTAGTTTGGGAAAAATTGAGTTTTTGTCTACAGAAGAGGTATTGGGTTGGGAGTTGCCGGGGGATAATGTCAAGGTACTGTAGTGGTACTGTAGGAGTACTGTAGGTATACGGTAGGGTTACTGTAGTTTGGGAAAAATTGAGTTTTAGTCTACAGAAGAGGTATTGGGTTGGGAGTTGCCGGGGGATAATGTCAAGGTACTGTAGTAGTACTGTAGGAGTACTGTAGGTATACGATAGGGTTACTGTAGTTTGGGAAAAATTGAGTTTTTGTCTACAGAAGAGGTATTGGGTTGGGAGTTGCCGGGGGATAATGTCAAGGTACTGTAGTGGTACTGTAGGAGTACTGTAGGTATACGGTAGGGTTACTGTAGTTTGGGAAAAATTGAGTTTTAGTCTACAGAAGAGGTATTGGGTTGGGAGTTGCCGGGGGATAATGTCAAGGTACTGTAGTAGTACTGTAGGAGTACTGTAGGTATACGATAGGGTTACTGTAGTTTAGAAAAAATTGAGTTTTTGTCTACAGAAGAGGTATTGGGTTGGGAGTTGGTGAGGGATAATGTCAAGGTACTGTAGTGGTACTGTAGGAGTACTGAAGGTATACGGTAGGGTTACTGTAGTTTAGAAATAATTGAATTTTAAACATTTTAAGAGGTATTGGCTTGGAAGTTGGTGGAGGATAATGTCAAGGTACTGTAGTGGTACTGTAGGAGTACTGTAGGTATACGGTAGGGTTACTGTAGTTTGGGAAAAATTGAGTTTTAGTCTACAGAAGGGGTATTGGGTTGGGAGTTGCCGGGGGATAATGTCAAGGTACTGTAGTGGTACTGTAGGAGTACTGAAGGTATACGGTAGGGTTACTGTAGTTTAGAAATAATTGAATTTTAAACATTTTAAGAGGTATTGGCTTGGAAGTTGGTGGAGGATAATGTCAAGGTACTGAGTGGTACTGTAGGAGTACTGAAGGTATACGGTAGGGTTACTGTAGTTTAGAAAAAATCAAATTTTAAACATTTTAAGAGGTATTGGCTTGGAAGTTGGTGAAAGATAATGTCAAGGTACTGTAATGGTACTGTAGGAGTACTGTAGGATTACTGTAGGGTTACTGTAGTAAGGAAGAATTTGAATTTTAAGCATTTGAAAACATTTTGGCGGGAATTCAAATTTTAATTTTTTGAAAGTAATTTGGCGGTAATTGAATTCTCGTGGAATTCACCTTTCGTGGTAAGACCCTTCGTGGTGAGACCCATCGTGGTGAGACTCTTCGTGGTGAGATCTTTCGTGGTGAGACCCATCGTGGTGAGACCTTTCGTGGTGAGACCTTTCGTGTTGAGGCCCATCGTGGTGAGACCTTTCGTGGTGAGACCCATCGTGGTAAGACCCTTCGTGGTGAGACCCATCGTGGTGAGACTCTTCGTGATGAGATCTTTCGTGTTGAGACCCATCGTGGTGAGACCTTTCGTGTTGAGACCCTCCGTGGTGAGACCTTTCGTGTTGAGACCCATCGTGGTGAGACCTTTCGTGGTGAGACCCATCGTGGTGAGACCCATCGTGCTGAGACTCTTCGTGGTGAGATCTTTCGTGTTGAGACCCATCGTGGTGAGACCTTTCGTGTTGAGACCCTCCGTGGTGAGACCTTTCGTGTTGAGACCCATCGTGGTGAGACCTTTCGTGGTAAGACCCTTCGCGGTGAGACCCGTCGTGGTAAGACCCTTCGTGGTGAGTCCCATCGTGGTAAGACCCATCGTGGTGAGACCCATCGTGGTGAGATCTTTCGTGATGAGACCTTTCGTGGTGAGACCCATCGTGGTGAGACCTTTCGCGGTGAGACCTTTCGTGTTGAGACCCTCCGTGGTGAGACCTTTCGTGTTGAGACCCATCGTGGTGAGACCTTTCGTGGTAAGACCCTTCGCGGTGAGACCCGTCGTGGTAAGACCCTTCGTGGTGAGTCCCATCGTGGTGAGACCCATCGTGGTGAGATCTTTCGTGGTGAGACCTTTCGTGGTGAGACCCATCGTGGTGAGACCTTTCGTGGTGAGATCTTTCGTGGTGAGACCCATTGTGGTGAGAACTTTCGCGGTGAGACCTTTCGTATTGAGACCCATCGTGGTAAGACCCATCGTGGTGAGGCCCATCGTGGTGAGACCCTTCGTGAGGAGACTCTTCGTGTTTGATATTATATTAGCTAAGGAGTTGGTGGGGGATAATGTCAAGGTACTCTAGGGGTATTGTGGAATTGCTGTAGGGTTACTGTAGTTCAGGAAAAATTGACTTTGTGCTTTTGAAGAGGTATTGGCTCGAGAGTTAGAGAGGTGGAAGCTTCTGTGATATTTTTTAGCCTCCAGGATGTTTGAAAAAGAAAAGTTTTCACCTGTTTTCAAGTGACATTGTTTTTTATGGTGTTTTATGTGTCGAACACTTTAAATGTCGCCAGTCGTTGGCCGCGCCGTAGGCGCGGTCAGCGGCTGGTTAATAATATCCTGTCACGTATTGCTTGCTCTCACACCAGTTCACCAAAATGTGTGATTTGTGATAAAGATTAGGATAACCAAAATTTCATATAAAAACTGCTGATATTTCCTGATATTGGCAACTATTATTATTATTATTCTAAACAATGTTCACGTCGTCAACTGAAGTTCAAAAAATTCCTCCTGGCACGTTTTGCGCTGATATTACACCAGCAGCCAAAGAAGTTTTTACAGAGGATAACTTTTTGGGACCTTATAGTATTATTTTAAAGTAAGCTATTTTTAAAAATTTTTATCGGTTTTGTAAACTTGATTGTTCGGAACATGTCAAAACAAAACATTTACTTTTCTTCTTACATAATTTAATTGTTTCAGTATTTCGTGAGTGATTTTCTCACGCATATACCAAATATTTTGAAATTTCTTTGAGTTTATCTTCAAAAGTTATATTACAAAATACATGTGTACACCTAAAAATCTATAGAACTGTGTTTTTTTAAATATTTTTTACAATTCATGTTTTTTTGAAATGGTCAGCAATCGGCAGTTTTTATTTTTAGTTTTTATTTTCAATTTTATTTTTAGTATTTTTAATCAAGTCCCATCAGAAAATTTGGTCTTCGAGGGCCGTTTTAATTTTTTACAGTGTTAAATTATCCTGGAAAATTTTGAATCAGTATTTTATGTTTGTACCCTAAAATATTAATATACAAATTCAATAATGTGAAAGATTCTAAAATATATTTTTTTAAGTTATCAAAAATTTGACAACGTCAATGACAATAAACATCAAACCATTTTTATTGGCATCTAAAAATTCTAACAACCAGTAAAATTCCAGATTCAGCGGGTTAGATTGCTCACGAGTTTCCCAATCTAAAACTGACAATGTGTCACGCCTCAAATCATGGATCACACAACTTGTGCCATTACTCATCATTGCTCTAACCGTTCTGCGATGCTATACACTATTCCAGTTAGAAGCTCGCTCAATGTCTTTTCAATGGGCAGAATGTAGTATGTTCGCGTATATGGGAGTTCAGTCTGTCGAATATGCATATAGTTTGTATAGTTGGAGCAAAAAACATTTTATATCAAGCCATCTTGAGAGTCTGGAGAATATTCGGTTACTTCGGCTGAAAGATAACAAAAATATCGACAATTGTTTAAAGTCTCATATCAAAATTTTTATTTGGTCGTGCTTATGGATAGTCGGTGTAATGGCTCACGCAATATGTAGTTCGATTAATGAAAAAATATTTTTAAGCTTGTGAGACCTTTCTAAAACTAAAAAATATTATTTTTGATCCGTTTATTCCAGCCCTTCAATAATTCCAGTCCTGTATTATACAATGCCATTTGTAACTATGTGGGTTTCTGTAATTGTCATCAATTGCCTGGCTTATTATCATATTGTAAACCAGCCGTTCGCACGCGCTGAAGCGCGTGCTCCGACTGGCGTACTCAAAATTGAAATCAAATTCTAAATTTTCTAAGCCTTCTTTGCAGATGGAACGTTTTTTCCCTGGTTACCGGAAATTTTCGAGCAACATAAATATTATATAACTAAGTTCTGAGCAATTACAACTTAAAACCTCAAGTTTCCTGGAACTATTTCTAAATTTCTTGAACGTATAATTTTCTCTATGTTCTTCAAATCATATGAAACATTTTCCGGTCCTTTCCGAAAGTTTTTGGCGAGCGTTTCTGAAAATTATAACAATTTTTGATAGTTTTTTAAAATTATTGAAACTTCAGAATATTCTAGGAGTATCAAAACTTGAAGAAACACCGTCACGCGCAAATGCATACACTTTTTTCAACGCGCTGCGTGAAAATTCCTCTTGCGATTTCAAAGTTTTTTTCCCGCCATTTCAGTGTCCAATGGAGCGCGGGGTCGAGCCAGAACCCCGTGTAGAACTTTGCAGAAGTTTCTTGAATTTTTCCACGAAATTGAACATTTCAGAATTTTATCGGATTTTCTAGAAAGTTCTGGAATATTCCAGAGTTTTCCCGAATTTTCTAGAAAATTCTGGACCATTCCAGAACTTTCTAGAATTTTCTAGAAAATTCTGGACCATTCCGGAATTTTCTCGAATTTTCTAGAAACTTCTGGAACATTGCAGACATTTCTCGATTTTTCTCAGAAATTGGAATTTTCCGCCAAAATTGTTTTTCACTGAAAATTTGAATTTCCCGCCAAAATTGTTTTTCACTGAAAATTTGAATTTCCCGCCAAAATTTTTTTCACTGAAAATTTGAATTTCCCGCCAAAATTTTTTTCACTGAAAATTTTAATTTCCCGCCAAAATTTTTTTCACTTAAAATTTGAATTTCCCGCCAAAATTTTTTTCACAGAAAATTTGAATTTCCCGCCAAAATGTTTTACACTGCAAATTTGAATTTCCCGCTAAAATTTTTTTCACTGAAAATTTGAATTTCCCGCCAAAAATTTTTTTCACTGAAAATTTGAATTTCCCGCCAAAATTTTTTTCACTGAAAATTTGAATTTCCCGCCAAAATTGTTTTTCACTGAAAATTTGAATTTCTCGCCAAAATTTTTTTCACTGAAAATTTGAATTTCCCACCAAAATTTTTTTCACTGAAAATTTGAATTTCCCGCCAAAATTTTTTTCACTGAAAATTTGAATTTCCCGCCAAAATGTTTTTCACTGAAAATTTGAATTTCCCGCCAAAATTTTTTTCACTGAAAATTTGAATTTCCCGCCAAAATTTTTTTCACAGAAAATTTGAATTTCCCGCCAAAATGTTTTACACTGCAAATTTGAATTTCCCGCTAAAATTTTTTTCACTTAAAATTTGAATTTCCCGCCAAAATTTTTTTCACAGAAAATTTGAATTTCCCGCCAAAATTTTTTACACTGCAAATTTGAATTTCCCGCTAAAATTTTTTTCACTTAAAATTTGAATTTCCCGCCAAAATTATTTTTCACTGAAAATTTGAATTTCCCGCTAAAATTTTTTTCACTGAAAATTTGAATTTCCCGGCAAAAATTTTTCACTGAAAATTTGAATTTCCCGCCAAAATTTTTTTCACTGAAAATTTGAATTTCCCGCCAAAATTTTTTTCACTGAAAATTTTAATTTCCCGCCAACATTTTTTTCACTGAAAATTTGAATTTCCCGCCAAAAATTTTTTCACTGAAAATTTGAATTTCCCGCCAAAATTTTTTTCACTGAAAATTTGAATTTCCCGCCAAAATTTTTTCACTGAAAATTTGAATTTCCCGCCAAAATTTTTTCACTGAAAATTTGAATTTCCCGCCAAAATTTTTTCACTGAAAATTTGAATTTCCCGCCAACATTTTTTTCACTGAAAATTTGAATTTCCCGCCAAAATTTTTTTCACTTAAAATTTGAATTTCCCGCCAAAATTTTTTCACTGAAAATTTGAATTTCCCGCCAAAATTTTTTCACTGAAAATTTGAATTTTGTGCCAAAAATGTGGGTCTCACCGCGAAGGGTCTCACCACGATGGGTCTCACCACGAAGGGTCTCACCACGATGGGTCTCACCACGATGGGTCTCACCACGAAGGGTATCACCACGATGGGTCTCACCACGAAGGTGACAGGCCCCGCCCACAACTCTCACTGACTTTGGGTGTGACGTCACAGACTACAAAGACTACATAGACTACAAACTATGGACAGACGAACTGTATTTTTTTATATATAAGTAATGATATTTCACTAAAACGAGAAATTGAATATTTCAACGTTGAACTAGAAGAAGCCCAGACAACAAAAACTCTTCATAAGTCTGATGCTCTACAAAGGTTTTGTCACAGACAGAAGGAATTGATTGGTCTAGTCAGAAAAGCGAACAAACATCTGGGAGATTATACTGGGACAACTCCAATTGCATGTTTCAATGCTTGTGTCAATGGTACTTACATGTGGTTTGGGTTAGTTTTTTACTTTCAGTTTTTTTTCATCTTTTAAAACGCAATTGCGGGCAGCTGGAAATTTTGACAATTTTCATACTTAACTATATTTCGAAAATTCTAAAACTTAACCAAACTCTCATTTTCGTAGCAATCAGAAATTTCCAATTGTTGACCTTAACTTTATACTTCAAAAAAATTCAATTGCCGCCCACCTAATTCGTGATTTTAGCTAAAATACTGCAATTTAAATAGTATTAAGCACGTCAAATTACCACGGCTCAAATTTTCTCTGCATTAACAATTTTTATTACCAAATTTGATCTACATGACTGTTTGTTTATTTTACAATTTTCCCATCTTTTCCCATGTCCACATATAAAAGTTTATACGTATTCAGGTTTCATGATTTTCCTATGGACTCTTCGATTTCATCAATAATTCTTAAATATAACATATTTGCTGTTTTGTTTATCACATTCTTCTCTCTTCGACCAGCGAGCAATGTGCAATTTCAACTGGCAGACACTGCTCGTATACTAATGGAAAATGAGGAATTCGGAAAAACAAAAGATTCGGAAGTAGTCAATACTTATCACACGATGATTGATAGATCACTCAGGCATACAGCACGGCTCCGAGTTCATGGTGGAATACCTATTTATCCAAAAACTGTCAATATTGCTATGTTTTTTATTCCAATGATTGTTTGAATAAGGTATGAAATGTGATCTTTGTCTGGAAATTAATATTAAGAAAAAATTGCATGGGATCGCAAAAAATGTTACACATTCCAAATGCCGCATCATCTTTTTCCAAAAAACCTGAAAAGAAATTTTTAAAGGAAAATTTTATAAAATGGATAGCTTTTTAATCAAACTTTCCAAAATTTTGGAACACTTTTTAGGTATTTTAGAAGTTCTTGCCATTGTCGGAATATTTGTCAAGTGGCGAGGACTTTTAAATAGTTCAATTTTGAATGAAAATGTAGAAGAAAAGCGAAAAAACACTGACAAGAAATGACAAAACAAATTTAAAAAATTGATGAGATTTCGCGCGAAAATTCAAGAATAATTGGGGTTAAAATTTTGAATAACCAAGAATTTTTAAAATTTTTATGGAAGGCATTTTTAATATTTTCAGTCGGTTGGCAACTAACACCGGAAAAAAACATGCAGTTTTGTAAACTGAACTTTAAATTTTTTTGCAGCATTTCTAGAAATATGATTAGGTAGAACACAGAAAGACGAAAATCCCACAAAATCACAATTAGTCTTAACATAAAAGTGACGCAGTTCCCATGATCTAAAAGTTTCTTATCACGTCAGCTGGAGCTTAATTATTGAACACATCAATTGTGTTATCAGTAGCCATAATTATGAATATGATGTCAATATGTAGATCAAAAACTAAACAAAACAAAAACTGACTAATATAAACAGCGTAGGCAGAGCCATCAGTGGAAAATAATCTGCACAATAAAACAATGATGTCAGTCGGAACTTACAGATCAAAAATTATCAGTACTTACTCCCCCTGTGACTATCAACTCAAGAATGATTCATAAAGGTTCATAGTGAATCATTCAAAAACAAAATACCGTTTTATCGTATAAATACATATATATTTGCCTCTCTGCATTCATTCTCTTCATATTTCTGTTGATCCTGACAGAAATCACAGTTTCAAAAAATCGCTGACTCATCTTTCGCTGCAGTGACAATTGTTCCGTGATTGTTTGCATAAATCTAATTGATATTCTTTGCAAAAACAAATAAAAACGCGTTCTGCATCTGCTCCATTCTTCACTTTCATAATTGTAGAGTCAAATAACGCCTGAGCTCTTCCTCCGTTGAGAATATCGAATCGTGATTTGTGTCTAGATAAGGAAGGGCGCGGAAGTGGACGGGTAGCTGCGCCTGCTGTTACATTCATCTATATAAACACCTTGTACAAGAGCTCTATTTGAATTTTTTTGGTGTTTCTACTTTTACTTTTTCAACAATGATTACTCCAAGTCCTGAAGTCGTGGGTGACGAGGTTTCGTGTCCATCTATTATTGAAATACCTTCAACAAAAGAACCTTTGTCAGAGAATGCTTTACTTGGACCATTTCGTAAAATTATTAAGTGAGTTTTTTTTCAATTTTTAATATTTAATTCTTAATTTCTTTTTTTTTCAGTGTTTATATAATGTTCTTCAAACTGAATTCTTTCACATTTTTGCAAATAATTAAACTTCTCAAAAACTTGAAATTGGTTTTCAACTGATTTACAATTATTCTAGGAAAATTTTTTAAATTAATATTAACTCCTTATAACTGAGACATACATAGTTTTTAATTTCACAATTTTGAATACCTTCACTTTATTAGAGCTGTGATGTAGGCACTTTTTCACCAGGCCATTGAACAATATAAGGAAAAGTCATTTTCATAAATTGAGTACTTTCCAGAGTTAAGACGATTCCAAAAAACTAAAACTGGCCTGAAACCGTATGAGACATCTCAGAAATTTCATGTAAAATTTTTGGACAATGATCCTTTTTTCTCAAAACTTTGAGCAGCTATAATAACGTTTTGAGAAATTTCTAAAACTTCCTACTTCAGAATCACCGGACTCGACTGCTCTCTGATTGCTCGTGCCGAGTTCAATCCATCCCTACGAATCAAGTCGATTCTGACAAGAATAGTGGCTTTAGTCGTCGTTGCAATTGTTTTCTTTCGAATGGCAATTTACTCAAAAGCAGAAGGAGCATGTCTATCACTTGCCTGGGCAGAAGGAAACATGTTCCAGTTTATGGCACTTCAAACAATTGTCTGTGCACTTTGTCTTTTTGGATGGACAAAAAATTCGTTTATTTCAAAGCATCTCGGGAGGCTCGAGAAAGTCAGATCTCTACGAATCAAGGAAAATATTGAAATGGATAACTACTCCAACACACATCGAAAAGCTTTCATATGGTCTGGATTTTATATTGCGGCGATAATGAGCCATGCAATCATGAGTTCTATAGCTCAAAAAATTTTAATTGCAAAGTGAGTTTTGTTTTATTATTCAGTTTTAAATATTCATATATTTTTTCAGCAAAACAGTCATAGCTCCCTTGTACATCGCAATGGTTTTTATAAATCTTCTGTCATGTTTCATAGTTGCAATTTGTCTCATTTATTATTTTCTGGTCAATCTTTCTCTGAGTCGAGAAATTCGATATTTTAATACTGAATTGGAAGACGCAAAACAAGGAAGACGCCTACAGATTTCTGGAGTTTTATCTGATTTCTGTCATCGACAAGCAGAATTGATCCGCGTTGTTAGAGAAACCAATGAATCGCTGCAGAGTTATGCTACTGTTGCTCCGTTATTTGCATTCAATAGTTTAATTAATGCAGTTTTTATTGCCAGTGGGTAAGTGGAGTTTGTTTTATTGTTTTTATTAAAAATGATTGAAAATGAAACTGTAATTTATCAAAAACAAATTTCGATTTCGAAATGTAAAAACAGTTCATCATTGAAAACTGTTAACAGTTTTTCACATGATTTATTTTTACCATCAACTTTTCATAAAAAAACATAAATATTTTGGAAAATATGAACTGTGTACATTTTTTGAATTTTTAAATCCCCTTTTCTTATTTTCTGTAATTTTGGACAAAAAAACTCAAAAACTCCCAATTTTCCGTAAATTTCTTTTAATTTTTGAATATTTTCAGATTCAGCAGTTCACTTCCCCCTGTCGTTTTTGGCGTACTTCTTTTTGATTTGTTCGCTGTAATTGGCCTAACATTCTTCACACTGCGACCAGCTAGCAATGTCCAATACGACCTAGCTCAGACAGCCAGAATACTGATGGACAGCGAAGAATTCGAAGGATCACAGGACGTAGAAGTATTCAAGGCTTATCAAGTGATGATCAACAGATCTCTGAAGCATACTGCCCATATTCGAGTTGTTGGAGCCATTCCAATTTATCCAACAAGTGCTCATTTTGCCTTCCTTCTTATTCCAAATTTGGGAAATATACTCGCAATTGTTAGAAAAGTTCTTGTAGAACAAGGAATTCAGATTTGAGTTTATAGTTTGAAAAGTTTAAATATTTATTCTTGTTATGCCTCCACATTCTTGCCATTTTCGAAATTTACTTTGCTTAATACTACCAATGATCTCTCCACGTCTTTTTTTCAATTTTTTTGTATACCTTTCTTGTAAATAAAAAATTTAATTTCAAAAAATTTATGAGTACATAACAAAAATTGGAAGTTTTTTTAAGACCGGAAGTAAAATATGGGAGAGACAAATCAGTGTAATTGATAAAATTTCCGGGAGCATAAAACCATTTCAACGGAAAAAAAAATCAGATGAAAAAAATGGGTCGATATGATCGAATACAACTGTAAAAAAATGTATAGAAAATTTCTAAATTTTTTATGATTTTATATATTAAAAAAAACTTTCAAAATGATTTTTGAATTTTAATTTTTTTTGACATTTTAAAATTCATTTATTTGTCTCAATTTTTTGTTTAATGTTTTCAAACCTGAAAGACTAGACAATACAATTGCATCGCAGGCCTTCGGCCTGCCCAGCTGGAAGTGAGGTTAAAATTTTCGAATAGTGCGGTCCAGGGGTGCGGCAAATCTCAAAATTTTGATTAACCATCACTATAACTCAATTTTGTGCCATTTTACTAAACTTTTGTAGACCAATAGTTTTTGTCAAAATTGCACTGCCAAATTTTTTACGTGTGCGGCAAACTTCAAAATTTGCCGAGCTCGGCAATTTTGGCAAATTTGCCACACCCCCTGGTGCAATTTTCAATAGGATTAGAAAAAAGTAGAAATCTCGAAATATCTTAAAAATTAAATTCTCCTCACGTTATAAAAATAAGAAATGAAATTGATCATTTTCCTCTCATAAATAGAGAGAGAGAGAGAGTGGTAGAAAAATTTTTCACGTTTAATCCATCCTTTTAATTTTGCAAAATTTAAATGATGGCCTACATTTTGGAAAGTTGGTCAATTTTTTTCCAAATAGTTTCAAAAAATTGGTAATTCGCAGTTCACTCTTGTGCTCAAATTGGAACCGAATGTCAGAAAAACTGCTCGTATGGGATTAAAAATATAAAACTCTTCAGTACAAAGAAAATATTCAATTTTCGCGGTCTCCAGAAACCCGCGCAAATTAGTGTTCTACCCTTCCCAAAACCAATCCCCTCAATAATGGCCATGGTGGGGCAACTATTTTTGAGTCATTCGCACTTAGTGAATGCAAAAGCGCCAGCTATGAGCCAAGTTATACTTCAAAATTGACGTAAAAGTGATAATCACACATTAACTTGTATTTTTTTGCGAAAAAAATGACCTAAAATTGACAAACGGTGTTTCAAATCAAATTTAAAAAAATAGTGAAAACGGATGAATTTAACAAAAAAAAGCAAAAATTTCAGAACTATGTAGGTCATTCATCTGTAATTAGAATTGTTTTTTTTTAATTTTTGTAAAATTGAACAAAACATAAAAAATTAAGAACTTTAAAAAACGTTTTTTGTGAAACGGAGAATTTGGCCAATGCTGAAAAAAATCGCGTTTACAATGATAATTTTTTTGTAAAAATTTCTAAGTTTATTTCAAGTCTATTTCTATTTCAAGTAAAAATCATAATTTTCCTGAAACTTATCGAAATTCTGAATGTGTCCTATAAGTTATGCGATCTCAACCCAAACCTGTTGTTCCAATGTATCAATAACTTTTCATTTATTGACTCTCAAAAACAAATCATAATTTTTTTTCTCGAAAATAAGAAAATCGTGAGAAATTCTCAGATATTTTCAATTATCCCCTAATCACTTCAAACATCAGAACACAGAAAATGTGACTGCCGTATAGCAGTTGACACGCCCCTTCATTATATACCACCTGCCAGATATACAACCTGATAATTTTATCCATTTCCCCTTTAATTTATTTTTGGTGGCCACTGCTCATGGTGGCGAGTTGCCACGGAAACCTTGGCTCCGAAGCTTTACGAAATTTTAAAAAAGGGGGCAACAACCTCCTTCACGTTTCTAACAATAGAAGAGCAAGAGGAGGGCATAAGTAATCATAGAGTGTTTGCTTTTCTTTTTATTTGACTTTGGCAATCTTTTTTTTGCTCGTGTAGTTTCTGTGCGACTTATATTTCCCATTCATCTTTGAATTTGAAATTTCATGGTTTTTCTTTGATGATGGTTTACACGTTATTGCGCAATTAAATGATGTGATTAGAAAAATGGCCTTGCCAAGTCTGTTATAATCACTTATCGTTCAACAAACCACATTTTGATCTTCAACAAGAGTATATCACTGTTTTTTTCTAATGGTTTTAATATTTTATTTCGGAATTTTTTAATGTTCCTTTTTTTTAGAAAGATTTTGATTTGAATTTATTTTAGAAAATTAGATGGGCTCAGCATATTTTTTTGGTCCAATTTTTTGCTATTCTTGCGAGATTCTTATTATATTATTGAAAAACTCTTCACACAGTTTTTGGAAAATTTTTCATTTTGTCAAAAAATGGCAATTACTGAGTTTTTGCTTTTTGAGAAAACTATAATCCCTGCAATGTTTGAGTAATAAAATTTGAAACATTAGGCCAAAACAAATTAAGTACAAAAAAAATACAAAAACTGAGTAATTGCCACTTTTTTCAACAAAGATAAAAAATTTTCAAATAATTGTTGAGATGTTTTACTATGATATTTGGTTATTTTAGCAGATAAGACACGATTTTGAAAATTTATTAAACCAGCCACTGGGTATTAATTTTTAAGTAAGAAATTTTAATCCCGGCTTTTACTTGCTCAGAGCCAAAAGATCAATCTCCGTTTCGAGTCATTCTCTCTCATAATCCACATTTGTCATCATTTCAATATTTCAACATTACTACCTAGCTCCCGCTATTAGCCTTACCTTCTGCACCAAACATCACAATATCATATTTTGTTGGCTCAGCTGCAGTCGCTCGGATTGATCTGTGCTCATTTTGCTTTCAAGTCACAAAATAATCTTACTTCGAGCCTTGTAACCTACAATTCAATTTGTTTCTTTGAACTTTCCGATAGCAATTGAAATTTGATTTTAGAAGTAAAAAATAGGTTATGTTTGTTTAGTAAGTCTAGCGTTTCCCATGTACTTCTATCTATTTTTCAAACATCTTTTCTATTATTACTATTTCCGTCGGGTTTCATGCTTTTATCACTTTTTCGTATTTTTGTAGTTTTGTGCATTTTGTGCTCGACTATATCAATCATCTGAGCTTCTTATCTTAACATTTTCACACCTTTTCATATAAATAAGATGTTTAAACATATAATAACATGGGTTTCCTATCAGACTGTGATTTCTGTTCATTCAGTCCCGTTTTATTCATTTCACACATTTGTAAGACCAGTTTTGTCCGGTCGGCTAATCGTTTAATGTCCGACCAAAAACTTTTTTCGTATTTTTGTCTGCGCACAAACTCCATTTTATTGAGTGGCTGCAAACTGGTAGTACGTATGAGCAGTTTAATGTTATGTTATGTTTATATTATTTGGAAGTATTTTTAAAAAAATTTGAGAGGGACTGTGCAGTAGTTTTGGATTTTGAGAAAATTTAAGTTTGGAAAAAAGTTACTGAATTTTTTTAAATAATTGATTTGAAACATAATTTTTTGAAATGTTTAGAAATTAAGCAGCAAATAAAACTGAAAAATTTCATTTCTAGAAATTTCAAATTAATTCTACTTTTCACAGTTTCTCTCTAATACTTGAAGAAGTTTTGAAAATTATGATTTCAAAAATTGTTAGGCTCATGTAATTATTTTTAACTTTTTCTCAAAGCTGTCCTACCACCTGCTGTTTTCATTACCAACACCTGACCCCTTTATCACATCACCATGATCTCTGGCGTGAGAATATCTTTCAATTTCACAACCTCAATTTGGAAGTGAAGTCGGAAGAGATGTCTTTATGATGACAAATTTGTTCTCCTATCTCTCATTCTATTGTTATATTTCCAATAGAAAAGTGCATGAATTGTAATGACTCAGAGTTTCTGACACCTTTTTGACCACAAGTCACACAATTTCGGGCAAGAGCACAAAACATGCCGGGTTTCCTAGTTTCCTAGTTTGTAGGTTTTGAATTTCATTTACATATTGTCTATCTTCTGCCACCCATTTCACTTTGTGAATTCAAAAATAATCAAACGTTTTCAGTGAGTCAAAGTTGTTCATGAACGGAATGAAAACTGACGAGGTGCATCAAACGGAGGAGCTTGTCGACGGCTCAATTCGTAAGTTTTTTTTTCCGAATTCAATATAATGTTCTTTGAAATTTTCATTTGAAATTGTTTTTTTTAACTACATTTTCTACAAAGCTTCGCTATTTTCAATTTTTGAATGTATTGCTAAAGTTAGTGAATGTCAGAGAAAGTTCGAATATATATACCATTGTTTTGTAGTTTTTCAATAGCTAAAAAATTACAGTAATATACCAAAAATCACTGTGAATAATTTATGGGGGGTTTTTTTTTAATTTTGCAACAAAACATTAGTAAGAACTGAATTATTTTTAAATTCCCGCAGAAATGAACGACCTAGTTTTGACATTTTTGCATTTTCCTGCTATATTTACTGGTTTCTCTTCATTTTTCTCTGTTATGCACTCTGAAATTTAATTTTTAAAAAATCTGAATTTCAGACTATTTCTCACAGGTTTCTGTAAAAAAACAGTCAACATTTCAAAAATAAATGGAAAAAACTATCAATATAGTCGGAACATGTTTTTTAAAAATTCAAAAAGAGTTTGAAAAAAATCTAACATTTTCTTATTATGGCAAGATTACACCCAAAGCCCTTTTTTGAAAACTACTGGAATAAAAAAATGTCTAAACTGAAAAATGAGCAAAATGAGCAGCGAAATAACCGGTAATACTTCCGGCTAGAATGTCGTGAGTTTGCTTTTTCATTTTACTATCCTGAGCTCCTCCTCCTCCCCATCACGTTTGTGGTCTGTGCTTTACCGTTCCGAAACCAATTAGTTAGTCACTCCGCAAGAAAACACTGAAAATTGCTCGTAGCGTCGTAAAAGCTCACATATTTCCTTGGCTGTGACTCAAAGAAAATGAAGGAGAAAGGTTCGATACTTGGATTCACCCCCACATCATTTATCAATGGTTTGTGCTGCTCTTTTGCTCTTTTTATATCAAATGACTAATTCCTGATCAGTATCAAAAAAATTAACAAAACTTACTAGTTAGATTTCCAATTTGGCCATTTTAAAATTCTGAAAAATGAGTCTAAACTCTCCAAGTTCGGTCTTAAAAATAGTTTTTTTTAATTTTCAAAGGTAAAAAAATTTAATCATCCATTGTTATTGCGGTTTCCCCCCGTTCCAATTCATTTTCTTATTCTTATCAATGATGTGATTTTGGCCACGCCTTTTTGTGGGTTGTTTGAGCTGTACCACTTTAAAATATTGTATATAAAGAGCAAAAACAATTACTTTTTATTCCAAAAAAAATTAATTAAAATTATTTTTCTAAAAAAAAAAACAACACCGAGCTATGATCAGTCCCGAGTCGAAACCACGATCATTTTCAGACAAGTCGGAAGGAATCGATCTTCTGGGATTTTTGAAGTATACAACAAAGTGAGCTTTTTTGAATTTTTGAATTTTAAATCAAATAATAATTGCTTACTTTTCAGACTAACTGGGCTTGACTGTACGGCTTGTGCGGCTGCGAAAAATGGAAATGGGTCAAAAATTTGCGGATTTTTGGCAAGGTATGTAGGCAAAACCGGGCAAAACTGTTAATTTCGTGTAGAAAATTGTTTGCAAAATCCCTTGTTGTGGTTTTTTTGTATTATTTTGAAAAAAAAAACAAATTAATTCAAGCACTTTCCTACATTTCGGTATAAATTTTTCAATTCAAAAATAAGGTGATCATACTGAAATGTGAACGTTTGCCAAAAAGATTTGCGGCAGAGCTTATCATAAAACAACAGTTTTGAACATTTGAGCTCGATTCTAAATTACTTTCAGACTTTTCTCAATTGTCGTGATACTTTCCATGCTCTACCGAGCAATTACATTTCTTGGTGAAGAAGGAAAACTGCTAACATTCAATTGGTCCGAATCCAATTCGTTCGGTTTCATGGGCCTTCACGCGTTTGTCTGCAGTCTGTGTGTTATGGGTTGGACTGCCAATGCTCGTTTTCCAAACCACATTAAGCGGCTGAATGAAGTACGAGTGCTCCGTGTTGAGCCAAATGAAGAAATCGATGATTATAGTGGATTCAGAAAGAAAGCCTTCTTTTTCTCGTTACCATGGTTGGCGACACTTGTTTCTACTGCTCTGTTCAATGCTCTCCAAGAAAAGATCTTATTCTCTGGGTGAGTTGTTGAGAAAACAATTTGATATTTCAAATTTTTACCGTAGCATAATATATATCATAACCTGCCGAACATAAATGTTAATTAAGGGGTTCAAAAAACATCGAATCCCATCACTTATAAGGGCAATATGTTCATCAAACTCGATTTTCAGAGCTGTGGTACCTGCTTACAAGTACTCTTTGTTCCCGGCTCTTGCATTCATCGTCTGGATGACCACCTCGACATGTCTTGCTTTTTATGCCCTCTTCCAGTTTTCTATGGTCCGCGAGACTGAGTATTTCAACAAGGAATTGCAAAAGGCCAGCGAGGATAAGAAGCTTAAGGTTGGTAATATTTAGCGTAACATTTATAAACTATACAAATTACAATTTCAGGATCCCACTGTAATTGCTGACTTCAGTTACCGCCAGAGAGAACTTTTGAAGCTGGTTAATGAAACAAACGAATTCCTTCAAAGCTACGCAAAAGTCGCACCACTTTTCTGCTTCTTCTCCATCATCAATGCCATCTTCAACCTCAGCTTCTTTTCCTTTGTCCCCGTTCCATACGCTATTATGTTGGTTTTCCTGTTGGCGTGCATCATCGGAATGATCATTCTCTCTTTGCTACCAGCTGCCAAAGTTCAAGATCAAATTGTTGCAACATCAAAAATTTTGATGGAAAGCGAAGACTTTGAAAATGCGGAAAATCAGAAAGTATACCAAACATATAGGCTCATGGTGGACCGCTCGCTAAAGTCTGAAACGAGAATCTTTGTTGTGAACGCATTTGGAATCAACTCCAACAACTTAAACATTGCCATGTTCGTCATTCCTAACTTGGGTCCACTCTTGATGATGCTCGAAAAGTTGATCGATTCGAATGGATACAGCTCATCACACTGATCTTTTTTGTAAAAACATTTATTCAATTTGTCATAATACAATTGGAAAAACATACAATAAAGCTTTAAAACTTTTTTAAAAAACCCATACCTCGAAGTGCACTGAGCCACTTTTTCTGGTTTCTGACTCGATCTTGTGTCTTCTAAATTTTGATATAAAGTTTAAAAACTGTGTAAGCTTGTTTCATAAAAGAAAAAAATCGCTTCATATGATTTTGCAGTACTTTTGAATTTTTGAAAATAACAGCTTTTGGTTAAATTCTGAATTTTTAAAAATAATCTTCCGTACAAGCTAGCATAATTTGCTTAGTATTTTCTGGTATATTTGATCATGCTGAACAGTTTTATGGAAGAAAAAAGAATTGCTCCATATGATTTTGCCGTACTTTTGAATTTTTGAAAATAACAGCTTTTGGTTAAATTCTGAATTTTTAAAAATAATCTTCCGTACAAGCTAGCATAATTTGCTTGGTATTTTCTGGTATATTTGATCATGCTGAACAGTTTTATGGAAGAAAAAAATCGCTCCATATGATTTTGTAGTACTTTTGAATTTTTTGAAAACAACAGCTTTTGATTAAATTCTGCAATTTTTAAGATAATTTTCCGTACAAGCTAGCGTAACTTGCTTGGTATTTTCTGGTATACGGGAAATTCAAACTTTATGAGAAAATTTTTCGGCGGGACATTTGAATTTTCTGAAAGAAATGTACAATTCTAATGTGTCCAGAACTTTTTTTCTAGAACCTTCTGAAAAATTCGAGCAAATTCTTGAATTATCTTCTCGAAAGTTCAAGAACTTAGTTTTAATATTGGTAACTTAGTTATAATATTTATTTTGCTCGAATACTTCTGACAAAATTGTGAAAAACGTTCCATCTGATGAGAAAGGCGTAGAAATTTTAGAGTTTAATTTTAATTTTGAGGATGCCTGGCAGATCACGCGTTTTAGCGCCTGCGTATTTTTATAATTTATATTTTTTTCCTATTTTTCTCTTATTTTCACGTTCAAATAAACGTATGTATTAAAAAATAAAATAAAATAATGTCCAATTATACAAACTTCGCTCAAGGAAAAAATGAAAATTTTCAAAAGTTGCCGCGCAGTTTTTCATTTGAAATATATTTTCTAATTGAACTTGGTGAATCGAAAACATGAAGAAATCCCCTAATTAGGTTTTTATACTAGTTTCTCAATTTTCCGCGCGCTGAACCAATATTGCGTCATCGACTGACTGGGTGTAGCAGGCGTGTAGCAGGCGTCATCGACTGACTGGGTGTAGCAGGTTTTCCGCGCGCTGAACCAATATTGCGTCATCGACTGACTGGGTGTCAAGGCCTGAAACCGCGCCTGCCTGCCTGCCGATAAATCATAACGACAGTTGGGAGCATTAGTACAAATTAATGAAATCATTATCAAACATAAAAATAAATTTATAACAATACAACCATAAATACAAACAATATTCACATTTCTCCAGTAACTTTAAACATTTTTCGACACATTATTATTGCTTGGCTCATCGTCGAACAAATCGGCAAGTGTATGAATTGCTTCACGCAAATGTTGACCAAACCTATCAGAATCAGTTGCTGGAGATGAGTGGTAGGAAGTGATGTGAACCATTATCGCTCGATTTCCTGCAAACCGATAGCAAATTCCATATCCATCTTGGGCAACTGCGCCGAAGGATGCTCCGAGCATAATGTTGTCTTCGGAAATATCCTCGTCAACTGAGTTTGTCATGTTTGGGATCTGAACTTTTATGATTTAATCATTGAATCGATGCACCATAAACATACGTTACTAGTGCTGAGAAGCCATTTCTGATTAGCATACTCTTCCAGGAACGGGCTCGAATATCCTAGTCCCTTTGCCAAAACACAAAGAACAAACAAATGCCTATCGACTCCTTTTCCAGTCATAACCTCTTTGCAATTCTCCACATGTGCTTCACAAGCCTTTTTCAACAGGTCTCTTCGCTCTTTTTGCTGGAAAATATTGCATGCAATAATTTCTAATGGGTTTGTCAACTTACCGTTGACTCATCACTCAACATAGCCTGGACAAACTTGCAAGAATAATCGGTAACTGGGCGTAGCGTCTCTGTTCTCGAATTTGCATAGAATCTGACAGATCCTGGTTCATACGTCAGCACAAATTTTCCTTGATCCTGCAGTTGGCAATGAATTAGTAATTTCGATCAAGTTCCAAAATAAATAGATTTACATAATAATTAGCAAGTTGAATAGCCATTTGTAAGAATCCGTCAGGAGAAATACCGCATTTTTTGACACGTCCTTTTCCAAAATCTGTGAATGCAATTGAGTGCATGTGAAGGTCATCAGAGGCTTTGTGGTGCTGTTCGAAACAACGGTTTACTTCAGTTTCCATCTGAAAAATTAATCTTTTCTGTGAGCAATTGCCAAAATTGCCTAATGTCGAGAAAGAAAATTTCCAAAAATGTAAATTTTATAGATTTCTAAATATTATAAAGCTCGTTTGTGTATTTTTGTATTGATTTTTTTTTCATACTTTGTCAAGTTGGAAAATAGCCAAAACTTCCAGAAATCTGCAACTTAGACAATTTTGGCAATTGCCAAAATGTTCGAAACCCACAATTACCAAAAATAGGTGTTCCATTTAGGCGCCGAAAGGTCTTCCTGTGACCTACTCTTGTTTGAATACGAAACTGACAAGGTGAGGCATGTTTCAAACGGGCACCAGGCCCTGAAACCTCGACTGCCTCCTATGGACGCGCAAACCGAAATTATCGAAAATTTCCGGTTGCCGCGCACCCCTGATCCACATGTATCAACAGTTTTCAGTAAACTCACCCCATCAACCTCTTGGAAATCCAATTTCTGTGCCAATCTCAAACTATTTTTCTCCGTAAACGTCATTTTAATAATCTCCAACTGTTCTTCAGTGCTTGGTGATACCAAAACTTGCTTATCAACATTCAAAACATTTTCACACAAATGATCCAACTCTGCTCCATCACATGGGGAATGTTCTCCCGTTGCTCCGGCACGACCACTTGCATCAACTGCATAGTTCATTGTCTTATCAACCCAACGATTCGAGCCGGATCCCGCGAGCATATCCTTCATGTATTTGGATAATTGTTCAGTTGTTTCAACTCCCCAATTCAAATCTCCATCCACTGACATCACAAATTGGGCCGTCTCAATTTGTTGAAGAAGTTTCTGATTATGCTTGTTTTCCAAGAAGAACTTTTGTCGGTTAGAACACCACTCAGTTCGTCGGTCTGTAGTGAGACTGGCGATGTTTCTGAGATATCCTTTTGATTTATCATCTCTTCCCATCACCTCTGCCACAATTCTGAATGATCAAAAAATCATAAAAAGGTATCAGTGTGTCTAGCATACTTTGCCAATTGGTCTACCGTATAGAGTTGACCATTGGAATCACAAATATCCACTTTGTACCAAGTACAGTCGTGCACTAGGATAACATGTTTCGCTGGTTTATTCCATTGGAAACTATCGTACTGTTTTCCCGGGATTCTGCATCCGTTGTAGATGTTTCTGTAGTGGCGTGTTGACATCAGTCCCTCACCGATCTTGAAATTTATTATTTATAGTTTAAAATATTCGTAAATTCACAAAGTCTACTAAACTTCACTCTGTACATTCCAGCACATTTTGACGTCTTAAATTACTAAAATCAATAAAAGTGGCATAACATTTGTGAGTGGAAATTTCAAAATGGGCATGGCATTTGACGCCAGGTTTTTGGGCAAGTTTGGCAAAAATTGGTAAAAATTGGCCAGAACTTAGGCGAAACTTGGGTTACCCAAATCGTACGAACGTCTAGCCCAATGTTTGCTCAACTTTTCCCAGCTTCCAGATCAGTTAGGCTTGATCCAAATTCTTTCCAAATTTCCACCTAAACTTTTTTTGGTAAGAAATTAAATAAACATTGGGCTAAACAAGGGAGCTGATTAAATCAAGTTTTGTCCAAATTTTGCTCGGTAAATATTTTCGGGCGCCGAATCCTGGGTTTCTATTACTCACCGCCATATACTTCTGCCTATCTAACGCCAAATTCGCAATTGTCTCAATATAAATCAACCTGGCAACTTGATAAGCCTGAATCAAATCACTTTCTCCGTACATGGTACATTGTGCCACACTACTATTGATCAAGAGTGGATATCTTCCAGCCATGTAAATATATTGTTCCCATAATGATGTCACATAGTTGTCTGTGAATTTGTGAAGGAACCATGCGTATCGTTGAATGCTTCGTCCCTCGTTTGACACGAATTTGCGAGACATCTCGAGCAGTTGGTCATAGTCTTCCTGATAAGAAACGAAAACATTAATCGGCAAAAACGAGTTATCACTTTCACTTTTGGAAACGTCTCGGGCAAAGTATATTATGAGAATGTGTCATGTCATTGACATATTTTGAAAAAAGTAAAAATAAAAATAAAAATAGAACTGTTTACATTTTCTGACAAATTATGTGATCAACGTTCCATTCTCACCTCTGACATAAGATGTTTCATCGAGTCCACGTATCTATCTACAGTATCCTGAAGTGCTGGAAGTGGGAGATTCGGTAGAAGGCGATCACATGAAGATAGCTGTGGAGGTGCGATTGTCAGGAGAACCTTCCGGAGAACACCCCAGATCATTGTTCGGATTGATGGTTTCTTTGGGTTTTCAAACAAATACCCTTTGTAGGAAAAGTAAAAGTATTTTAGAATGTGGCGGAGAATGA
This sequence comes from Caenorhabditis elegans, assembly GCF_000002985.6. Lineage (NCBI taxonomy): Eukaryota > Metazoa > Nematoda > Chromadorea > Rhabditida > Rhabditidae > Caenorhabditis > Caenorhabditis elegans. The sequence goes on from NC_003283.11 coordinate 5,027,042, forward strand.
AGATTGAAGTGTAGACGGATCCAATAGAAATCGCAAGAGGTTTGAGGAGCTGGAAAATTATTTTTTGGATTGCTTCAATATAAATATAAATTAACCAAAAGTTTCAGAAAATTAAGCACCAAAACTAACATTTAACTAAAATTTTATTTGCACTTATAATAGTCTAAAATTACCAAAACTTTCAGTCAAAGTTTTGATAAGTTGCTAATTTTTTTTAAAAATGTGGACATTTCGAGAATTTTCATTTGAATTTTTTGTAGGTTCCAACCGTTGAAATGTTCAAATGTAAACAGTTGCACTGTCATTGAAAAAAAATTGTAGAGAACAAAAATTTGTTGGTCGACTTTCAAAATTATGATATGTAGGTTAAAACCTAGCTTTGCGGTTTTAACACTACTCTACGAAGTTTCTTACTTTTTGAGCATCTTCTTTTATGTGTTCCAGCCCTAGGCTTCTGACTTGGAGGGCTGTGACTGCGGTGGTTGCAGCCAAAAATGGAATGGGTCTTATTGGCCATAGTCGATTCTCAAACCAATTCTAAAATAAATCGAAACATTTTTACCCCAACACATACAGTAACCTTACATAAGTTCTATAGGAAAATCGCTCCAATCCTCCTGGAAACCTTTTGACTTCCGGATATGGCCACTCGTGTTTACTGTTGACTGGCGGCATTGTTTGTCTGAAAGAAAAACGTGAAGGGGGGTTGAAAATTGAACGTTTGGTCATTGCGCCCAATGATATAGGGGGTGCCTTTTTATAGTATTAGGCCCGGGCAAAGTATATTCTGACGGCGGGGCGCACATGTACTACGGAAAAGGGGAAATATTTGATAGGGAGGTTTCGGCGATAATGATATAACTGATAACACACACACTCAGCATGTCTCGTGGACGAATGTATGGAGAAAGTTCATTTGCAAAAGCGTGGAAAAGAGGAGATGGTTCTCAAGGGATGAGCGGAAGGGTGCATGAGAACGGAAAGAAAACGGGAAGATAGTTGTTTCTGGGAGCAAATATGTTTGTATGCAAAAGTGGTAGCGATTTGTGTTTACATTGTGTTCAAATCTTAGTGCTGGTCATCATGAAAGTAGCTATTTGGAAGTCTTTGCAAAATACTTTGTATTCATACATTTTTCGGTCTTAGAAACAAATCCATAGAATTGGAGATGGAGACGAGATCTGAAGTGCCGAACTTTATTCTATTCATCTTTTAATGCGTTTTCTAGGAGATTTGCTAACTGTAATAGATTATTAGTCCTGCACACTGAAAATTAGACTGGCAGACTGCATTCCAGCCTCCATTAATCTTGCACAGGCATAGTAATATGAAATTTTTTAAATTTGAAAGTTTTGGTAATTTCATCAAGTTGAGTGTAAAACATTACGAGGAGATCAAAAACAATTTTTCAAATTTACCTTTTTCGGTTTCTTTTTTTGCGGCTCCAAACCTGAAAAACAATGTCAAAACGTTCTCTAATTTGCTTTAGATTTTATTTACTTTCTGGAAAATAATGTGAAAAAAGCTCACCATTTCTTATGCAACTTTTCCATTTTCCGAAAAATTTAATAAATACGCTAAACACAAAAATCTGAACACAAAAAACTGAAAAATAGCAGTAAATTTTGTCGATAAAGGTGGAAATTGCAAAAAATGACACTGGCCACATTGAAGTTAAAGTAAAAAATTTGGAATTTTTTTAAAAACTCGTTAACGTCACTTTTATATCCGTCGTTTTACATTTCGTCACAATCTTCAAATATATTTTTCTTTAAAACTTTTTTTGTATAATTTTCAGGATTGTGCATTGTTTAAGACGTCGAATTGAAGCTTGATTCCAGTTTAATATAATTTTTTAATATCGAAAATTTATCTTACAATTAAAATTGTCTCTTTATCGATTACGTTTATCTTCAAAATTTCCGATTTTGCTGTTTGTTTTTTTTTTAAAATTAATTTTGTACTAAAATTCTATAAAATAAATTTAATCGGTTTTCAAAAAACTATAGGAAAATGAAAACTTATGGGAAAATGAAGAAAATGATAATAATATGTCGAAGCTTTTACGTGGTGAGCAATTTTTAAGGCATCGAGCAGCACAAATGTCGAAAAAAAAAACGTAAATCTGTTTATAAAATATTTGACCTCAAAAAGCTATCTGATTTACATAAATTGTGTTTCAAACGTGCTGAAGCCTAGACACTTTTATCACGCTGACCATTTCCCAAAATGCTTCAAATTGGGATAAAATATGTTTGGCCAACATTTGTGAATTTCAGAAGTTTGATTCAAAGTTTATTCTACACGTTCAAAAATCGACAATTAAAAAGACTCGATGCGAAATAAGCAAAAACTGGTAGAGGCAAGAATCTGCACCACCTCCGAAAAAACAACTATTTTAATTTATTCAACTTTCTTAGCATCCTTGTTTTGTGGTGGAATGTTGAAAATTGGAACTGTCCAGGTGAGTGGTGGATAGAAGAAGTACAATGCCAACGTGGCAATGTTGACGAGGAGACCAGCAGCGTTGGAAATCTGAAATTTCAAAAAAATGAAATTTTAATTCATGATTATTTCACTTACAGCGATAAACTGATTTCCATGGAGAATTCCGAACAGAAGCCACTGAAGGATCAATGTGAAAATGGCGAACTGGAAACCAGCTGGAATGTACTCAGTGGTGCCCATGGAGATTGCGCGCTTCTGAACAATTTGAATTTAATTTTGAAAATTAAAGTAAGTTTTTAAAAAAAACCAACAATTTCGTAGATTCCTCCAACTAAACTGAAGATCTGTGCTCCAGCAGCCATGGATCCCATAGCGTCGTTGATTGAAGCAGAGTCGTGGGTGTCGACGTAGGCAAAGGCAACTTTGACGGCAAGAGCGGCAGCAACAATTTGACCAATGAGGTATTTCTGAATTAAGAAATAAATTAAAATTTTTGTATTATAGTTTCTAATCCATACAATAGCATGTCGTATTTTTTCTATTAACTTTTTTAACTTTGACAATTAATAGCTTGGTTAATTTTGAAACTTATATAGCTTTGGTTATTTTTGAAACTAGACACCGGTGCCCAAATTGGTGAACAACAAGAAAATCGAAATTTGGAGCCGGCCAACTTGAGCAAAACTTTGAAACATTTTTGGAAAATTTGGGCAAACATTTCCCAAATTTAAACTGTTCAGTTTCTGGAAAAACTGCAAATATGTTGAATTCATTTTTTTATACAGTGCAACGTTTCATACCACTTTACAATTTTTGGCACATTTCCAAGCGAAGTTGTGACCAATCACAAAAATTATCGCAACAAAGTGCTGTCATCTTAATAAATTTGCATTCAAAATAGTAAGCATGTTGTAAGACTACAACACACAAATTTCAATTTCAAATGCATGAATTCTTATCAAAAAAATCAGTTTTTCAGTTATACGTATATGTATACTTACCCTTTTTGGCTGATAGTATGCGAACGCGGAAACATAAAAAGCAAAGAAGACCAAATTGATAGAGTTGATGATGATGTTGGTCTGATCGTTTGTCATATAACCGTGACGGAGCCAGAACGATTGTCTGAAAATTATTGGATTCTGCTAAGCATTTATCTTATGTTCAAAACTTACACAAGCATCGGAAGAACAAAGTTGACTGAACTGAATCCATCGGCAGTGCCTCTCTTGTGCCAGTCGAGCACCATAAACATGGGCAGGAATGTGAAGCCGATCGAGAAGATTCCAAGCCAGACTGTGAAGATTTCCAAGAACATTTCTGAAATTTTTTGAGATTGAAACAGTAGGAAAAAGAAAAGAGGAACACAAATGAAGAGGTGAAAAACTGAAGGTAATTTCAAATTAATTTTAATTTGACAAGACAAGAATGTGACCAAGATGGGAGTTGTTGGGCTGATTGGTAAGTTCAATGCGTTAGTAATACATTCACAGGTAAAAGGTAAAATAAATCGGAGAGACTCCAGAAAATTTTTGAGACGTTTTTAGTAAATTAGTTTTTAAAAAACCCAATGGATCGTGCTAAACAATCGCGAAAACCCGGTTGACAAATTTTGATAGAACAATTAGGAAATTGAAAATGTAGTTCAATATTTTCACATGTCAACGGTTGCACGTGGTGTCAGGATATCCCATTACGGTTTGATCTACAAAAATTGCGGGGTTTTTGCCCAGAAAAAGGTGACATCGGCACACGAAATCGGTTGAGAAATCTGCGTCTAGAAATTCCCGCGATTCTCTTGTAGATCAAACCAAAATTTGGATACTTTGACATCACGTGCGGGTGCTACTCACCAGTGAAAAATTAGTTCAGAACTACTTTTTGAAAAACGCATTTTAGAATCCCTACAATGTTTGAATATTAATATTTGAAACATAAATAAACGACAAAATCAAAATAAATCTTTTTTGGTCGACGACTTTTAGAAAAGTGGCAGAAACTAACTATTTACCACTTTTTGACTATTACAAAAATTCAAACATTTATTGAAAAAGTTTTACCATAATATTTTAACCTTTAAAATTTCCAAAAACGTTTTTCATGACGGTTCAAATTTTAAAGAAGAAAAGCTTAATTTTAGCTGAAATCTTCAAATTTCTTTTTTTTTGGGTCGCAGTGAAATAAAATGAGATAAACCAAAAATTCAAACCGCTTAAAAAATTTTCAATAAATGTTTTGAAATTTTTTAAAAGTATCTTTAAAGTATAAAGTATATCAAATACATTGATCGGTTAGTTCATCTTTAATCACTAAAGTCAAAATGAAAACCGAAAAAAAAAGTTTTTCACCAATTTCACGAACAGCAAAAAAGTAACCGAAATGATGATAAAAGTGTGGAATGAGACGTTGCTTTAAAGAGAATTGAAACAACGATTTACAACATGAACACAAAAAAATACACAAAAAATTTGTAGTTTGTGCCCTGTCACAATGTATCAGTTGTGTTGTCAGGCAAATCGAGTTCAATTTGTATTAAGTGAATATTACGAATTTTTATTCTTTAAAAATGATAAGAAGAATGCACTAATAAAGTGAAATATATCAATGAACGGAACAGAGGAATGTGTCAATATTTGACAGCAAAGTTCAAAAGGCAAAATTTGGAGGAGTTGAAAAGGCTTCCCCAACCAACACACTTCTTGATTTAAAACATTTTGAAAAAAAATCATTATATAAGAATTTTTGATTAAAATCAAGAAAAAATGTAAAATTGCACAACATTAGATGATACCTCTACCCCAAACCACACCAAGAAACTGTGTTAGTATGTTGGTGTGGAGATCGAAATTGAAAGAGACTGCAAGAGACGATGGGAAACAGAGAGAGTGCCAGAGATATTGACAGTTGGGGCCAAGTAATGCACGTGCAGAAGAGGAATGAGAATGCAATGCACTAAAGAACATGGACGGTTGTTGTTGTTGTTTTGATAATGGTTTATGGTCAATGGAACATGGCATTGCCATAAGGAAAGGATCATCGAGTATTTAGTCTTTTAGAAAAACATTCAACCTTTCTTAAAATTTATATGAGTACTCTTAAAAAGAAAGCATTTCAGCTCACTTTTAGACTTCAAAATGAAACCAATGCCATTTGAAAGAGGATCATTGAAAAAGGTCCCTACAAAAAATTTAGCGGCGGAGTGAAAAATACACGAAAAGCAAGTTCAGATCGACTTTTTTCTAGTTCAAAGAGTCGCTAATTTTTTTGTAGGGCGTCTGTGGATTTTTCCCTTAACAAAAATGGCAAAAAAACAGTGTCCATATACCAAGTATAACTGTTAAAAAATTAAACTTTTTCTAAATTTTTCAAAATGATTTTTTAAATTTCGCAACAAAAAAATTTAGAACTGTCTAAATTTTTTTTTGATTTTCAGGGCAGATTTACGACCTACCCTCGACTTTTTTGCGTTTTCCAGATATATCATTTGGTATTGATTTGCAACATCATTTGTCAAATTTTCAGGCTTTTTTCCGCAAAAAGACTTTCAATCTGAAGATAAAATATCGAATTTTAAAGCAATATAAGTGTTTCACCAAGTTTCTTACGGGTTATCAAGCTTTCTCTACAAAATACGGAAAATGGCTGAAAATGTTATTTCTTTTTTTTTAATTGAAGAAAAATTGATAGTGACACCAGTTGAAATGTGATTTAAAGTTTTTATTTTTCTCTCTAAATTTTCTCTGTCAAGCTCAAAATTAGAATTTGAGCGTTTCTTCTTTATTTAATTTCATGTCAAACCACCATTTCAACATGAATCATAATCGAAGAAAAGAAACAAACGACTTTTTGTTCCACTTTGCACGTATTCTGAAATAAAAGTATAAAAACTGAAAATTCGTTCATTGTGGCCTGTGTTACCATGCTCAAGGAAATAATTTTGATTTTCTATTCTTTTATGGTTGTCTTCGGGCATCCACCAAAATGTTACCTACCGCAAGCAAAAGGAACATCTTCAAATTGTTCTTATGAGGCTTCTATTAGAGTGAGTAAATCAGTTTAAATTTTGCCAAAAATTTTCTTTTCCAAAACTATATTTGTAACCTTGCTTTAGCTCTCCAAAATCTGTTTGAATTTTCAGTACCATTTTGACCCTAAAACGAATATATGTCATGCATTCAAATACGAAGGATGTGGTGGAAACGTGAACAATTATGAGACTCCAGGAGATTGCGGTCAGAACTGTAATGTAGACGAAAGTAAATCGATATTCCATTATTTATTTTTTAATTGTATTATTTTTAGAAACATATATACAGTGTGCTCTCGGAGCTCCACCTATATTCGATAGCCGTGGTAATAACAACTGCCCGTTAACAAGTGAGGAGACTGGGGAAGGATGTGAAAGTGACGAGGCTGTGTGTAAATATTTTTCAACGATGGCTCTATGTTGCAACAAAACTGTGGAAGTTGGATTGAAAGAGGATCAATCTACAACATGTCCTTCTGGAAAATCGCGGTGGCAGATTGGTGGAATAACGGTACTTGCCAAGACTTGTGATGACGTCATTTGTCCAAATGGGTACACTTGCCAAAATGGGATGTTCTTTTCTTACTGTTGTGAAAATTGAAAATTGTTAGATGAAAAATTAAGAATTGAGAAAAAATAAAGCTGTAGAACAAACAGAACAAGCAAGATGTTGCAGTGGTATCCCAACCCCTTTTTGGCAAATTTTAAAAACGGAAGCATGAGTTACTATGTCTAAAACTATTCTAGTTATATGTACTTTGGAACTGATCGTGGACGTAGGGCTTTCAGGCGCCAAAACGCCTGACGTGCCTGCCTTCCGGCGACCGCCGCCTGTCTCACGACACGACTGGTGTATAGTGCGGTGCGGAGCCCAAACATTGCCAGGCACTGTGAAACCTCCATCGCATAATGCTCTGCCGCCAAATGCAAAATTGAAACAAGGTGGCCATCAGGTTTCAGGCAGGAAACCGCACCTCCTACGGAAGCCATACATGAAAATAAATGTATTATGATAGTTTTATTATATGAAATAAAAATTATTTAGCACAACAATACGAGTAGAAGTTTCCCTTCTGACAATCAAACCCTGTTGGGCAGAATTTGTGATCACATGATTTTCCAATGAACGCCCTGTCCTTTCCTCCTCTGAATGTTGCATACTTCTTCTTTCCATTTGGACAAACGAGCTCTCTGTCTTGATCCACTTTCTCTGAAATAATTTTATTCATTACTAATAAAACTTAATTTTAGTACTTCTAGACTCCAGTGAGCAGCAAACTCCATTGTTATTTGGTCCGTGGTGGCAGTAGTTTTTATTCGGTTCAGCACATTTTTCATCGTGTTCTTCCTTTCCGCAGTTTTTGGCTCCTCCCGTGTTCAAAGTTGAGGGAGTATTAGCAGGACAAACATGGTGGTCTTGAGGAATACACCTCTGACGGCAGATTCTTGGATCGGCAAAGTTATTCTCATTTCCTCCACATCCGGTATATCCGAATGGCAGGCATCGCTTCACGGTAGGATCATAGTGGTAACGAATCGAAGATGTGTTTGAACATTTCGCGGTTCCCAAGTCAACTGGAGAATCACAAATGTTCTGGGAAACTGATGCACCGAAAAGGAAGGGAAGGAGAAGAAGAATCATTCTGAGAATGAACAGAAACTGAGAACCGGTGGCTTCCTTTTATTGTGCCAAATTATATGATCTTTGGGCTACGTACATGTGAATTGGAAATTCAAAGGGAAAGGGTGCAAATTTGTGAAACGTGAATCATTGTTAGATACTTTATTGTTTAAAAAATCGAGTTTTTTTAAAATTCAAATGACCGTAATTTCAGAAGGCACTATGCAAAAAATATATCCCATTTAATTTAAAAACACTAAGCACAACAGTAAGCAAAATAATTTCCTTGATGACACTTTGTATAGGCTGGGCAGAATGTAGAATCGCAAGTTTTTCCGAACATTGGGATCTTGACACCTCCAATATCAATTTGATGCTTCAGCTTTCCTGGTCCACACTCCTTGGCGTAGTCGGCATCGATTTTGTCTGAAAGATACCTTTTATGAATGTTAATTTTACATTCAATTATTATACCTCTGATTCTCGTGTCGCAACAGATTCCAGTGAATGGGCCATTCAAGCAGAAAGTATTCGGGCCATCGCACTTCAATTGTTCCATTCCTCCACAGTGGCTCTTTCCGTTCTTTCCAGCGACACTATCACTGCCACCTGGGCATGTGAAATAGTCCATTGGAATACAGAAGTTTGAGCAAGCTGAGTAATCCTTGAAATTGTTCTCGTTTCCTCCACATCCAGTGTATTTGAAAGCAAGGCATTTCTTGCTTTCCATGTCGAAGTGATACTGGAAATAGATTATGGGATTTATGCTCCAAATCGGAAAATAACTATTCTCAAATAAGTGTTTTCGATAATCAGATTATGTTGTTAAAATTTAAAATTTCCTCGGAAACTTATCGCTATTTTCCAACAAACTTTAGCCACTTTTTATCCAACTTTAGTAACTTTTTACTTTAGTTACTTAAAATCTATCTTAAAAGTTGCTAAAGTTAGATAAAATTGGCTAAAAATTGGCTAAAAGTGGCTAAGAAACTCCAACTAACTTTAGCAAATTTCCAACAAATTGTAGCATTTTTTAAACCAACCTTTTAACTTTTTAAATAAATGTACCTAACCTTAGAAATTTTCAAAACAACTTTAGCAACTTTCCATCAAACTTCAACACTACTTTGCAAACTTTAGCCCACTTTACCTAACTTTTGCAATTTTTTTTTTGAAATTAGCATTTATGTGTTTAACTCACTCTGACAACTGAAGTGTTGGTGCATTGCTGAACTCCAAAATGAAGCGGATGCTCACATTCAGCACGGAACTGAGCTGAAACATCTATCAAACACAGTAGACCGATTGCTAAAAGAACTTTCAGCATCTGGAAATGTTTTTGATTATATGAACAAAAAACAAGGCAAAACACTGAGTTCAAGAGATAATTATAGATGACCAGACAACATCTAGGCAACATTAAAAAAGTATATTAAAAGTGAAAAAGAGTTTATGGAATTATTTGGTAAAGCTTATGTAGGTTTTATGAAAACTGTAGATTGAAAAGGTTTATTCAAACTGCTGCTGCACAACAGTAGGCAAAGTAGTTTCCTTGATGGCAGGTAGATTTCTGGGGGCAGAATTTGGATCCACATGTTTTCCCAAGCAGAGTGATATCAAATCCGCTCAAGGTTTTTTGGGAAACCTTTTTCATTCCGGGACCACATCCTTCTTTCATATTTTGATCGCTGTTCTCCTTATCTAAAAAGTCGAAAAATAAAATAATGGAAAATAAAATGAACCGAAAAATTTTGGCAACTTTTATACCACTATGCAAATCTTATTGGTGTTCGCTCTCCATATTTTTGTTTTCAGTTTTTTTTTCAAAATCACGTTCGTTTTTGCAAAAGTTTGGAGTGGTGAACTAGATGGGCTAAAAGATGAAAATTGATAAAACTACACACAAAAGTTGTTTGGAAAAACAAAAAAAAATCGTTGACCTACTGACTTCATAGGCATCATAGTTCACAGTTCTAGGGAAATATTCAAATTTCAGTTTTAGAATTCATTTTCCAGAACATTTTCGAAATCTCTCATAAAATATGAAAACGAACGTTTTGTGCATATCGTCAGTGGGGATTTAGCTTTATAATAGTCCAAAATTACCAAATGCAAATTTTTTGTGAATTTGAAAAATTCAAAAAAAATTGAAAATTTCACTATTATATTTCGGCACACTGACATCACATTAGCCTACCTCTGATAGTCTTATCACAGCAAAATCCGAAAAATGCTCCTCGCCTGCAGTAGGAATTGGGTCCAGTACATTTTTCATCACCTCTGACTTCGCAGGTTGTAGTGTTCCTGTCAGTGTTCTTAACCAACGCTGAACCAACTGGACATCCCGAGTAGTCCGCTGGAAAATTCGGAAATAAATTGGAGGTAGTGCTTCCCAGGTAAGCAGGCCCTTGGAAGCCTGCCAAAATATTAGGTTTTTTTTTGAAATTTTAATTAACCTGATGAAAATCAAATTAAGAAATTTAAAAAAACGAGCGTGCGTTTTAGCAGAAGGTGCGAGAACAACCGAGCAGTACGGTAGGAGTTTTGGCGCCTATATGGAAAATCTATCTGTAAGTATACACAGCTCTTTTAACAAATAACTGGAATGTTTTTGAAACGTGGAAGAATAGAAGTAGCACACAGCAAAAATAAGCAAAGAATGGCCCCCGCTTCGAACAATTGTGCACCTTTTTTTTTTATTTGGTCGCCAACTGTCCCCAGCTTTAGAGCATTCGGTTGTAATGCCATTTAACAGAAAACTGCTCTGACTCACCTGCAAAACAGCGCATACACTTTCCCCACGTATCGAAATTGTTCGAATTGCCGCCACAGCCAGAGTATTTGAATGCCAAACATGTTTCCGTATCGGCATCCATATAGAACTGCAAATCAATTAGATGTTTGCTGAACTTTTTTTGCTCGACTTACTCGTAGTGAGGAAGTGTTTGTGCACTTTTGGACTCCGTGGTGCAATGATAGTTGGCAATCAGAAAGTAGGTATCCTTTGTTACCTGGAAAAATAATTGTTGTCTCGTGGTGGGAAATTGGAACAAATATAAACATTTTGGGTGGTGGAAAAACGAATACCTTTAAACAATCTTGGAACCACAATTGGACTTGTAACATTGTCTGGGGAAAGTTGGAAACTTTCAGTTTTCAAGTTAAGTTGAACTTTCATATTTTCAGTTGAGATTTTTTGATAATTCCGATAAAAAATAAATAAAGTACCTACTACAACACAAACAGAGGCAAGCAATAGAAACGGCTTCTTCAACATCGTTGAATTTAATGAATAACCAGTTGGTCTTCTAGACTTCTGAAAATAATTATGGTTTTCCAAATAAATTTTTTTTTTTGAAAAGTTTTACTTGATAATTAATTTCAGAATATCATCACATTTTCAATGGAATATAGGTTGAATACGGATAATGTTAGAGTGGGAGGGATATTTGTTGGTCGATGACATTTAGATAAGAAATGGTAAATGAGGGAAAGAGTGCGGGATGAGAGGACCTAGATTGTTAGAGAAATGGAGAAAGGTCGGAGGTGAACGCCACTTAACATCTGATTTTATTGGTCGATGTTTCTTGACGTGTGTGGTCATTTGCAAACTGGTTTGATGATAATTGGCATGTTTAAAAAAGGAACTATTGTTTTGTTAATTTTTGAAGTCTTCACCAAAATTATTTCTGGTTTTATTTTTCAAGCAATTGTGTACAATCTTGAATCTGACCGTGATTCAGTACCATTTTCTAATAATTTTACAATTAAGAAAATCCTTGTTTAGTTGATGATATGCGTAGATCAGGGAGTTAGAAAATAAATCAAATTGGCAAATTGGCGAAACTTGACACTCTTGGCAAATTGGTATATTGGCAAACTTGGCATACTTGATAAATTGGCAAACTTGGCAAATTGGCAAATTGACAAAATTGGTAAGTTGGCAAAATTGGTAAATTGGCAAATTGGCAAACTTGACAAATTGGCAGATTTAACAAATTGGCAAACTTGGCAAACTTTGTAAATTGGCAGGCTCGAAAATTTAGCAAACTTGGAAAATTGGCATATTTGGCAAATCCGTCTATTGGAAAATTGGCAATCTTCGCAAATTTGACAACTGGGCAGGCTTGACAAATTGCTAAATTGTTAAATAGCCAAATTGGCAAATCGGCAAATCGTCTGCGAATTGTCCGTTTTCCGAAATTGCCGAAATTTGAAAAATGGCGATTTTCTGAAAATTTGAAAAGGATTTTTTTGAAGCAAAACACTTCCAACTTGAACAAAATTAAATCTTCAAAATTCCAACAAAACAACGCCATTTGAAATAAAATGTGTTATTATATAATATACAGGTAATTATTAAACTTAAACAATAATTATTCAAAAATATACTTACACCCTGCAATAGTAAAATGGAAATGATTCTATCTTGCAATAGTTTTGGCTTTTTCAACACTGGAAAAATGAAAAATAATAAATAGAAAAACACGACAAAGAATGAATAATTGGCCTTAAAATTAGTTTGAGAAAAAAAATATATTGAGATTTCAAAGTTATATGGGAAGCGATGAATCTTGACGGCGATCGACATATGGCGGAGGCGCCAAGTAGCTGAGCGGCGGGGCTGTAAAATGAGAAAATGAATAACAGATGTTTCTTGCTCCAGAATTAATGTTTGTTATTTTGTTTCGTCAAATATTTATTTTAGATTTTATTCAACTGATCCAATTGTTAAATTGGAAAGAATCTGGAAGTTTGATTTATCATGAGAAAATAATTGCGTGTTATGTTTTTTTTGTTTGGGATTTGTTTCAAAATTGCAGAAATGCTTGAATTTTGTTCTAATTTTCTCTAAAAACGTCATCGATGGGAACATATAAATATCTTCAATTCCAATTTTGTATCTGCTTTGTGTCTACACGAAAAACTGCTAACTAAAGTAAATATTAATTTTGAAGTGTTGAAAATAAAATTAAACGGACATTGGGTACTGTCAATCTTTGGAAAAAACATAACTAGGTTTTACAAAAAAATGTACCATTTTTTCGAGGCTAAAATCGGGGAAACTCAGTTTTTACCTATTTTTCTGGAAGCCGTAGATCAAAAAAAATTATTTTAGTTCAATATTTTAACTATGTTTAAAAATTCATATACCGTCACTTTAGGGGTTCCAACATGCGAAAGTTATACAAAAATGCACCTTTCAAATCTCCAAACGAGTTGTCAGTTCCAGATCTTCCAGTTTCAGATCTTCCCGTCTCATTTCTCTGAGAATCATTCCTTCTTCGCCGATTAGCATTGTTCCATACGATGTCTCGAAGTGTTCCCGATCTCATCATCGGTGGTCCATTTCTCCCGCAATCCATTGCAACAATTGCAGCAAATATCAACGCAAGAATTACAACGATTACAGCCAGGACTAGAAGCTGTGTCTCGCCACGTGTCCACACATCTGGAATGAGCAAAGCTTACTAGTTAGGCTGAGCGGAAATTTCCAAAAATTTCAAAATCGGCAATTGTAGAATATGTAATCGGAAAAAATTCCAATTACTTCAAAAATTGGGTTTTGCTAATTTTTTAAGTTCTTGATCTAAAATTTGTTTGAACGCGATATATTTCAAATCGCCGAAAAACTTTAATTGACGCCCACACCTGCTACATAATTAAAGACATGCAAACTACTGATATTTCTAGAACATACCGAATCCATCTCCAATATTATCTAAATTAAATGGATTCTCAGCTGCCATGAGCCCTGGTGTCGTTGTAGCCATATCCTCCATATCCTGATATTTGGCGTAAAATGTTGCGTAGAGCATGCTACGTTTCGATCGAAAACCGATTACCTCTTCAACCATCTGAAATTGATAGTACTACGTAAGAGGGGAGTGGTGCGAGTACTACGTTGTTTTTGTCGTTTTGACATGTTTTGACAGAGAGTAGGTAAAAAGAGAAAAAGATGGAGGGACAGAAAAAAAAAAAGTGAATTTTGGTGACGGTGATAATACTGATTTTTCTTCATTTTTCTCTTCCCCATCTATCTGTCCCGTTTCTGTTTTTGTTCGTTTCGGTTTGATCGATTATTCGATTTTATTCCTTTGCCCGTTATTTTTATGCGATGGGGAGGGAATCGAGAGGCGCTTCTTTTCTTTTTTGTTGTTAGTCAACAATATGGAAATTGCGGGAGAGTTTTTGAATTCTTGAAAAACGGGAAAATGGGTCTTGCCACGCTGACCATGAGTTATAGTAACTTGTAACAATTTATGACCATAAATTGCATCAAAAGTTTCAAATTACGATACATAAACGAAAATTTGTTGCTACAATTTTTTTGAGGGGATTTCAAAAATAATTTAGCTTTAAACTTTATATAAACTTACCATAAAATGACACAAATTACAGTAATTTGTTGGAAGCGTGGTGAGACCCAAACGCGTGAAATATGGCAAAAAATCCAATTTTAGAGTCCACGTAATATTGTAAAATATTTATCGAAAAAAAAGGGTCGTGAAACCGAATTGAACTGTTGAAAAACATTTGAAAATTATTCTAATTTTTTTTATGATACTTTGAAAAAATATTTTGCAAAAAGGCTTATTTTTTAACCATTTTTCCGCAAATTTAATTGATTTTTTACAGTTTCTACAAAACAAGCAAATCTATTTGAATTTGCCGAAAAACTCTAAAAAAGTTAACCTGGGCTAATCAGTCATTCAAAATTTTTTGTGCAAAATTTTAAAAAATCACAAAAAATTTTGAAAAATTTAATTTTTCAATCATTTAAAATGGGTCGTGAAACTGATTTGAACTGTTAAGAAACATTTTAAAAACATTATAAATTTTTTTCAGATTTTTAATACAATATTTTGTAAAAGAAACCAACTTTTTGCCCGTTTTTCGGGAAATTTAACTGATTTTTTTAATAGTGTCCGTTTGTGAAGGTAACAAACCAAGAAAATTAATTTTAATTTGCCCCGAAAACTCCAAAAAAAGTTTACCTGGGTTAATCCGAAATTCGAAATTTTCTTTGCAAAATTTGAAAAATCCAAAATTTTGAAAATTTTTAAATCTATTTTCCATTATTTTATGCAAAACTGAAAGTTGTGCATTCCGATAATCTCATCACGATTCAAAACAATATCGCATTATTTTCAAAATTTAGGATCTAGATATTTGTTGCTAGATACCATAACTTTAATTCTATCTCGTGCTACTTTGTAATATCACACTACTACATATATTACCAATTGATCAAAACATTTATGAAAACAAAATAAATGTTTAGTTGTATTGTTCACATGAACACTGTTATTGAATTTTCAATTGTCGACCTGCACGTTGGACACTCTCGAAAATCGCTTGCATCGTAGCAGCCGGAACATGTGATCAGATGACGACACGGCATGAAAACAATTGATGGTTTTGTTGCCAAACATATGCAACACTCGGCTACCAGCTTCTCCTGAAGACGTTGAAAATCGCGATTACGTGATCGAAGTTGCTCTTCGACTTCCTCGACACGACGTTCCATTGAGAGTTTTGATTCGTGAACATTGGTCTCTAGTTGTGGGAAACTCTCAAACTGAAATAAAAATCTATGAGAAAAGGAATCGAAATAGTTGAAAATATTATTACATAGGGCTTGCAATGACAAAATAATGTTTGGAAAACATTTCAGATCAAGGATAAAGTGCGGAAACTTTTTTTTGGCAGTTTTAAGCGATTGTGTCAAAAAATAAAACACAATTTGATAAATATTAAAATATTATTTACTTTACTTTAAAAATGCGAAAAAATTCTCCGAAAATGTACGAAAGTTTGACGAATTACTGTTTTTTTTTCCCGGAAATTGACGACTTCTACGTCTGTGGGTTTTCGCCCCAAAATTTTTTATGATTTTTTTTTCAAGTTTGTTCAAAAATTTGGCTGAGTTATTTTCGAATTTAATGCCAAAATTAATAACCTAGCTTCAACATTTCCGCGTTTTTTTTTTCGGATAACCTTATTGGGATTATTGATTTTGAACATGATTTGTAAATTTTTCAGACATTTTTCCATTGAAAACTTAATAATCCAAAAATATTCACTGAAGCTCTAAAATTAGCTCAACATGCGGAAAAATATCAGAAAATTTTAAAATTGTTGTGTTTCAAAAAAAAATTTAAAACAAAAAAATTAAAATAACCGAAAAAAAATTAAAACTACATGGCCATTCATTTGAATTTTTTTTTTGCAAAATTGAAAATATTTTTCAAAAAAAGGAATATTCTATGAATTAATGACAGTTGCATTCGATGTATTGAAACAGTTGTGTGCCATTTATGGGGTTATTCAAGTAATGTAGCAGAATGTATTTAAATACATTTCTGACGTCACATATGTATTTAAATACATATTTTTATGTACTTGAATACAGTTGTGACGTAATTTTTCTACACTTTTAAATTTTCCGACAATACTTGAATAACCCCATTAGATGTAAATAAACCCACAGACGCTACTCTTTTGAATTGATCTACATTTGTTTTTTTAGTATTAGCGCTTAAAATATGAGTAATAAAATCAAATTTTTACATTTTTACGTTGAACAATGCCAATAAGTTTTGAAAACGTTGATAAAAATGTGATAATTAACCCGTACAGAATATAGCAAGTTTCAACTAACCAATTCTTTGTAGAGCATTTTGACAGCATTGATGTTTGGCAAAAATTCAGTTGAAAGGTCGACAAGTTGACTGTGTTTCTTTGTTAATTCATCGAGCAGCACCAATGGCTTCTGGAATAATTAAAATATTCCTTAATATAACTGTTAAATAACCAACCAATTGATAACTTTTCTCCTCCATTCGTTTTGTAACATTAGTCTGTTCATCCAACAGGTTACTCTTCCGTTCCAGCTCCATCTCGACGTCGGTCTTCTGCTTTTGAAGGTTCAAAATCTCCTCGTCTTTTCGTGCTTTCTCTTCAGAATAAATTTTTTTACGATGCTCAGACAGCTCTTTTTGGTCGTGAATTTCTTGTTGTTGGCGGTAGTTTTGGATTGTCTAGAGAGCTAATGTTATAGTTAAAGGTTAAAAAATGTCAATTTCCAAGTAACCAACCAGTTTATCAAGTGCATCAGCTGTCTCTACTCTCTCTTCCATCAGCCTATTCATCTCATCTTTACAATCTTTCAAATCTTGCTCCGAATCTTCCAGAAGCCGCTTCAATTCTTGAACTTCTGACAAACACTGTTCTTTTTCATTTTCTAAATGGTTTATTCTATTCTGAAAAGACTCAAACTAGTTATGAGAGAGAAAGTTCATAAACAAGGTCACTACCTTAAGAATAGTGAATTGACTATCGACCTCCTTTCGATCACGTTCTTTTTCTCTTTCCAGTGTGGCGAGAAGGCGAACAATGTCGTGGGAGTCGCGGGTACTTCTGGAGGTTAAGAGGATTAGGTCAGGAACATTTATTGTGTTAGTTTTACTTTCAAGATGCAGTTTTTGTATATCACAATATTTTGCAGACACTTCTGAACTTGAAAAATAGTAAAAAAAAAGGTTTTTTGAAAAATTGCGACAAATTTTATCATTTTAATGTCAACTAAAGTGCACACTTACATTCAGGTTTTTTAGGACTTTACCTCGAAATTGACTTTTGCAGGGGCTGACACAAAATATATTGTAAAAGCAGTTTTGCGATTTTCGTACAAAAATATGGTACCCGGTCTCGGCACGACAAGTTTGTGTCTAATTTCAGAAAGTGCGCTCCTTTAAAGATTACTGTACATTCAAATTTTTGTTGGTGCGGAATTTTCATTGATTTACGATAAGCACGTGGAGTCAGAAAGCCCCATTCCGCTTTGATCTACGAAAAATGCGGGAGGTGAGACGAAGATATCTCAACTGATTTCGCATGATTAAGAGTGCTGACGTCACAATTTTCTGGGAAAAATTTCCCGCATTTTTTGTAGATCAAACCGCAATGAGACATCCTGACATCACGTAGATAAAAATATATCTAAATGTATTATTTTCTAAACTCAAATATAACTATAATGTGAATTTTAACAAATTTTGAAAAAATTTGATACTACTGTAATCTTTAAAGGCGCACACCTTTTCGCATTTGGAAAAATAATGTCGTGTCGAGACCTGAGACCGTATTTTCGGCGCAAAAGTCGCAAATTATTGCGTATCGGTAATATACTTGCCTTGGAGTTGACAAATGAAACGATGAAGATCTCCCAACCGAAAGATTTCGATGAGACTTGGAACTATGCGGGTGTAAACTTGTCACAGAGCTTGACATCAAATCTCTGAAAACCAAAATTTTCAAAAAATGGAAAGTCTGCTCAATTTACTAGGTAGGCGGCAAAACACCTGCCTGCCTGCCTGCCTGGCCTTTACCTGCTTACCCTGGACTATTATGTTTCCTGCTCGACCGGGAGTCTCCTTTCCCTGTCACTTTATTCAGAATGTCCAGCATAACATCAAAGTTCTCGAATCGCTCGAATTCTTTCGAACCTTCTTTCGAGTTGGCTTTCAGAGCGGAGATGATCTCTTCTTGGTTGTAACCCCACTCGGATGCCAACTTTATTTGATCCTACACGAAATTAAACATTTGGAATAATTGAAAAAAAAAACTGAAGTTTCGTTTTATTTAAGTTACTATATCAATTTAATTATTTATCTACAAATTTCAAACATTAATTCAAACATTTCTAGACAAGCAGAGAGATTTTTCGACAAAAATACGGTAGCTGGTCCCGACATGACTATTTTTTGTTAAATGCGAAAAAGATGTGCGCCTTTAAAGACTACTGTAATTTCAAACTTCGAAATTTTCATTGATTTTTAAAAGTTTTTCTCATGGATTTGTGTATTGTTACAGCGACGAAATTTTGAAACTACAGTGCTTTTTAAAGGCGCACGCCGTTCTGAACTTTAAAAACAATTATTCGTGTCGAGACCGAGTACCGTACTTTTGACTCGAAAATCCAACTGAAAAAAGCGCCAAACTTACATGGATGGAAAGATCAGTCATAGTCGATGAAATTGATAATCCTAGGGAATTATTACCTCAAAATAGTTTTTCAAACTTTTTTTATTGACTCAAGAATTGCATATGCAAAAAAAAGGCTAATCAAACAAAAGGTGAATCGTGAAAAAGTACAAAAAAAAATGAGGAAACAGATGTTATCATATAGGCGTGAAGTTGCACATTGTGCAAACAAACAATAAAAACTTGGAATGGAAGCAGAATGGCAGAAGAGGTGGAAAAACGACGAGTGCTGAAAATTTATGCATTTGAAGTTTTCCGCGATTGCCACCAATCCGATTATTGTTTAGTACGTCAAGTTTTTCGGGTATCAATGCGGTGGGTTGTTGAGTTTGAATTCTGAAAAAAAAATGGAACGACGAAGGAGAACAGCCATAAAGTCTGGAAAAAAGGAATCGGATACAGATTACAGTTTTTGTAGGAACTCACAATCAGTTGTTCTTTTTTTTTAAATTTATTTTTTAAACTTTTAAATAGTTTTCCGTCCACTTAAATCCCTTGAATACGGACAAACAAAGAAAAACAGCTAACTTTCAGACTTGGAATTTTTCTACAGTAAACTTGAAACGCGCTGCGAGACCCAACCCTTCAAAGGCGCACGGATTTTCATACGATGGTCCGTCACGAAATGTGTTAGCTTGAGAAATTTGTTTTCGAAAATTTCTCGTTTTTAATTTTTGACCAAATAAATTCGAACTTTGCGCGTTTTTTTTTGCTTTTATTTTTTATTTTGAAACAATTTCAGGAATTTTTGATTTAAAAATAGTTTCGATTTCAGTTTTAAATTTCATTTATTCGAGTAAAAAAAGACTGGAAAATATTTTTTCAAAGTCAATTTAGAAATTTTATTTTTTGTAAATCCTGCAGCTCGAGTATTGCACGGAAATAATTGTGGCTATTCGTATTTTTTCAGGTTTTCCGTTTTAAACATTGTGAAAATATTTATATTTATGTTTTTAGATTATTTAATTCCACCGAACGTGGATCCACAGAGACCCGAAGAACTCGGGGGATGTCCAATTGGGGGGATTACCAACTCGGGGGATTGGCCCCGCCCACAGAACCGTGGCTTGCAATACGCCCATTTCTGCAACTGCCGCACGGTTATAAAATTATTTTTTCTTGTTATTTCTCGCTCTATTGAGAAAAATACAGGTTTAAAACCGTGCGGCAGTTGCAGAAATGGGCGTATTGCAAGCCACGGTTCTGTGGGCGGGGCCAATCCCCCGAGTTGGTAATCCCCCACGGCCTCCACCACGTGAAATGCGCAGAGAGAGCGCAGAGAAAAAGGCGGTCTCTGCGTCTCTCACCTCCACAGCATGGCGAGAGTGCGCGCTCAACCACCTCACTTAGAAGGAGTCGGGAAGAAAGGAAATTGCATATTTCTGAAAAGAAACAATTGGAACGGATAAAGAGTACTGTCCTCTACAGTCTGGCATAAATTTCACAGAATAGTTTTGTCATTGAAATAAGTGAAGAGAGTGAACATAATATTACACATTCCCCTCTAAAACGAGCAAGTTTAAGATTTTTTCCCAAATTTTTTTTGTAAAATGTATTCAATATATTCCCAATTAATGAGTTAATACAAAAAAACCCCAATAAATAAGTTATGAGAGAAACTTTTTGTGACATCAAACATTACAGCTCAAAATTTCAGCACTTTCCGGAAGCTAGTGACCGTAAAATGAAAGATTTCAAAAATCGGAAACAATACGATTGTTCTAATTTTTAATACGCACATTTTAACATATCACACATAAAAATCCGTCAATGTTGAAAGATGTTATTTGATCTAGAAGGTTGACTACAGTACTAAAATGACCAAATTTTCAGATTTTTCGCAATTTTCAGGAAATAGTTGGCTTGGAGTCAAAAATCGGAAACAATACGATTGTTCTAATTTTTAATACGCACATTTTAACATATCACACATAAAAATCCGTCAATGTTGAAAGATGTTATTTGATCTAGAAGGTTGACTACAGTACTAAAATGACCAAATTTTCAGATTTTTCGCAATTTTCAGGAAATAGTTGGCTTGGAGTCAAAAATCGGAAACAATACGATTGTTCTAATTTTTAATACGCACATTTTGACATATCACACATAAAAATCCGTCAATGTTGAAAGATGTTATTTGATCTAGAAGGTTGGGTGCTTTGGTACAGTACCCACTCTACTGCGCCCTCACACTTTGGATGCTCCTATCTCCGCTCCTATGAAAGTTACAAAAAAGTTGTCAACTAACAAAATGTTCAGTTTGACATTGTGAACATTTTTTCTGTTGACAATATTTTTCTAACTAGTAAGACAAATTTTTTACAGGCCCCGAAAGCCGTATTTATGAGAAAATCAGAGATCAGTTCATAACTCAAAAAATAAAGACATTAGAAGAAAGTAGTCAACTACAAATTTGTTAGATATCTTATATAGAGTATGTTTCCGATAGAAAACTCAATTTTAATGTTCAGGATTTTTTGACATGGCCAGTTTAAGATGATCAATTTTCAAAAGTCAAAATCTCTATTATTTTTGTAGATAGAAATGTAGTTCTTGCTGGTAAATGTTGTTTTTTATCTGCTTAACATTTTCTCAGTTGAACATATTTTTGTATCTTCAACGAGAACAGAGATTTGATGGTTTTAAGAGAGGGTACCGTATCTGGGACTTCAATCATCAAATCATAGCTGTATCTTTTTAGTGGAACGAGATATCAAAAAATTGTCAACTGTGGAAATGCTCGCCTATTTGTGATGTTTATTTTGTCAGTTCATCGCTAGTTTCTATCTCCAACGCGAAAAAAGTTGTAGTTGTTCAAAGTCCATACGATACATCCACTTGCCACGTGAAGAGCGAGAATCAGCCCGAAGCCACAGTCGTACATATTTTCTTTATTTAAACCGTTCAAATACACTCATCGTATTATATTTAACAATTTTCAATCTAAAAAAGTGCTCTTCTGTCCAGAATTCTTCTAATTCCAACTAATTCTTGCTAAAAATCACTGAAAAACAGATCGTATTAACTATTTATTGTAAGTTCCGACTTTCCATTTTATCAACTTCACTATTTCTGTGAAAAAAATTCGAAATTTCGTTCAAAAATAGCGATTCTAGCTCAATTTCATGAATATCTGTTGAAAGCGGCGGCGAGGCAAGGTGGTCGTCCGCAAACGCGCAAACAAAAAGCGAGAGAGTGTGCGCATTTCTCGTGCGGGAGGCCGTGATCCCCCCAATTGGACATCCCCCGAGTTCTTCGGGTCTCGATCCACAAGCTCAAACAAAAATTACTTCCGCAATTTCGCGTCAATTGTGATGCTTGCGTACCTTTTCTCCATTTCGAAACTGCCGCCGCAAACGTTTCCTCTCTCTCGCCGTTTTCCCATTCTATTTTCATTTTCAACCGCTATAGTTCATTCAGATTCGAGAGCGTCGAGACAACAAAATATCCTGTTTGAATTGGCGCTCGTCGACAACCTGCACATCACTGTTGGTCGCTGACGTCACCCCTCCCGCTGCGGCGTATATATACTCAGTCGATCGTCGCTGCTTGCTGCCAGATTGGTGAGTCGAATTTTCGCTCTCTTCGAGTGTGTCTTTCTGTGATCAGAGGGCCCCGTGTGTGGTATAAAACATGAAAATTGTAATGAAATGCGTGTTGAAAATGTGAAAAATTGGAAAAAAACATTTTTTTTTTGAAGAAGGTATGTAAAATCGATTATGAGTCATATTTTTTGCAATTTCACCATATAATAATAATTTCTTCAAAAAATCGTCTACGCAAATTTAAGAACGTAACGTCACGTTGGAAAATCGATTTTTCTCAATTTTTTTTTTCATTTTGACTAGCCCGCTTCGAGAAACCTGTTTCTTGCCACTCTTAATGGGGGTTTTTATGAAATGAACATGGTTGGAAGTGTCGCAGACGAAAAATCTCGGAAAAGTTTATCTATTCATTTTTTTTAAAACAGGAACGACAAACGTCCAACATGGCACACGGCAATGGAATCGCCGAGCTGTACAAGTCGGTTATGGCCGATGTTATCGCCAATATGAAAGAAGCGTTTCTCGATGAGAACATCGACGTCGACGTTTTATCTCAACTCAGGAAAGAATGGGAGGATAAAGTGAATTCGAGTGGATGTGTCGACTTGGAGAGCAATGCACCACCACCGGCACCACGCCAACAGCATCACGTACCGCCGAGTGCCGTTCGTCCGAATCCGATGCCTCCACAGAGACCCGTTGCTCAGCAGCCAGTGAGAGCTTTGTCGGCTCTTCACGCAGCACACATTGGAGATGCTCCGATTCGAATGGCGTACACTGGCCAGCCAACGGTTATTTAATTTAATTATTGTTTTTTTTTAAATGCGACTAATACTCCAGCAGGACAAATTTCCAAATTTCGTAACGAAACTGCTCAAAAAATTGACTAATTTCTGCAAAAATCTCGAATTTTGGCCACTTTTTCCCTGTCACATCGGTCCGAAATTGATTTTTTTTTGAAATTATCATCCTTCATTGCAGATTTGGGTGGTTTATCTCATGTAATTTCGCCAATTAAAGTACATTTAAAGCCGATAGGTAACCGACAGGCTTTAAATGTACCTTAATCGATGAAATTAAATGATAGGGATGATAATTCCAAAAAATTCAATTTCAGACAGATGTGACACGGAAAAAGGGAAAAATTCGAGATTTTAGCTGAAATCAGTGCAATTTTTCAAAAATTTCGCAGTTTCATTATGAAATTCGTTTTTTTTAGCCCATTTTGGGTCTATACATTCAAAATCGTCAAGAATCTTGCACGACTCCTACGTAAACCACAAAACTAAACCATCGTTTTTCAGCAACATCCATCTCAAGTTCGCATGTTCAATCCACAATTTCAAGGTGGAATTCACTTTCAACCGGGACAAGTGTTCGTTGTGCAGCAACCAAATGGTCAGAATATTCCAATGTCGATTATGCCGAATCAGATTCCACAGCATCGAATTATTCATCAAGGACAGCCACAACAGGCTCAGCAGCAGCAGCCTCAACAGGGCAATCAACTTACCCATATGAATCAAATGGACGGAAATGTGGGATCCGAATCAGACGGAGAAGGACCTAGTGGACCTGTAAAACTTGCTCCAAAAAAGACAAAGTGCTCATTGAGAGTCCGTGGAAGTGGAGCAAGTGAGAAGAAAGCGATGAAAGTCTTGGGATCACTATTGAAAGACTTTCAACTCGACGGAGGTGGCGGTGGAATGTCTGATTCTTCCAGTGAAGATGAGCCTGACGATGATGATGATCCACTTCGAAGAATCGCTGATCGCATGGGAAATGGTGAAGTTGAAGATGGAGATCAAGTGGCAGAAGAGGAACCATTGAATTCTGAAGATGATCAATCAGACGATGAAGATTTGACGATGCTATTCGAGGCGGACAATGTTGTCATGTGCCAGTTCGAGAAGGTTAATTCTATTTATTTTATAAGTTAAATTGTCGAATCTTGCAATTTTCAGGTGAATCGTGCCCGTACCAAGTGGAAGTTCCAGCTCAAGGATGGAATTATGCACATCGACAAAAAGGATTACTGCTTCCAGAAGTGTACCGGAGAAGCTGAATGGTGATTCGATCACCGATTTACAACATCTTTAACATTATTATCATTATTATTTCCAAATAATTATTCCCCCATTCTCATGTCCCCGCTAGTCCAGGATCCAATGAACAATATGCCTGAAGTGTAGTCTCATGCACTGTGATTTCCGCCCTTCCGCCCCGTTTTCATCAATTTTCCTTCATCATCAGTGATTCCCGATTCTTACATCATTTCTGTCTTAAAACTTCTTCCTTAAACCAAGGTCTGTAACATTGAATTTTACGATAATTCTCTTTGCAATATTCTCTATTTGTTTGCCGTTTATCTTTTTTTTAAAGTTCATCAACTTCATTCGTAGAATTCATCTATAAAATGTACCCCACCAATTCCTCTCCAGTTTTAGTACTTATTTATGAATGGATGAAGTTTTCAGATCTATACTTATATTGTATTCAATTGGTTTTCAAATTTTCAATATTTTTTAGGTTCAATTCCAGATGGACTTGCTGCCGGGTTTTCGAGAAGAAATTCTCAGAAAATTTATCGGTGAAGGTGGAAAAATCGTAACAACGAAGCATCTGGAACGATTTCAACTTCTAATCACGGCGATTTCAAGGTACTCACTGAAAATTAAAAACAAAAAAGGAATAAAAATATATTCTAAGAGATGGAAAGCTTATCCGAGGAGTTTTGGATCAAAAATCGAGATTCAATCGAGAATTGATGAATCGTGAGAAATACGAAACACCTTATATCGTCGAATTGCCCGGAGACCATCCAGCTGATACAGAACATGTTAGATATAGTGTTTCTTTGGTAAGAATTGGATTTAATTCTGAAAATAAATGGAAAAAATTGAATCTTAAGTGATTTTTTAATTTCTGGCAAATCAGCAAATTGCCGAAATTGAAATTTTCGGCAAATCGGCGAATTGCCGGAATTGAAATTTCCGGCAAATCAGCAAATTGCCGAAATTGAATTTTCCTCCAAACCCGGCAATTTGCCAGAATTGAACATTTTCGGCAAATAGGCAAATTGCCAGAATTGAAAACTTCTGGCCAATTGGCAATTTTCCGAATTTGCCGAACGGCAATTGCCGCCCACCAATGAATTTGGCCATAGTGGCCCCCATATTTTGAAAATATTTATATTTTAACTTTATTTTTCATTTCAGCCGCGCACAAAACGAGTAATTGCACTTCGCTATGAAAAGGAAACACCTTCAACATCTTCTGAAACAAAAACGAAGCGAATCCGGACGGCTGCTCAACTTTTAGGAGATACTGAAGATTATTGTTGTAGGGTTAGTTTTTTTGTAATTTTCCAAAATTAATATGCCAAATATATTTCAGACTTGTTTCAAACGTTTCTCTCGGAAATTCAATTTGGAACGCCACGAGGACGGGTGTTTGCCGAAGCCAATTCTTTTCCAATGCCCAATTTGTCATCAAAAGTATAAAAGAGCTCCATATTTTGCGGTAAGCATCGAATATTCTTGGTTCAACGGAAAAATTTAAATATATTTTTTTTCAGGCTCATATTCGGCAACACGAAGCTGAAGAGAAACGACAACATCGTGACGTCAAACGTCTTGCAATTGAGCATGGAAATATGGACGAAATACGACGAAAAGCTGAAGAATCTGTGAATAAACTGTCGATTCCTTATGAATTCGGAACTTTTTTATAGAATTCGAATAAAAATTTGGAATATTTAATGCTGATGTTTCCAATTTCACAACAACAAAACACGATCGTTAAAATTATTCATTTGTCGCTTAGAAACCAGCGGATCGTCGCCTAGAGACTGGCAGCCCATCGGCATTTTTCTTCCAGAATGCCTTCACTTTAAAAAAATTTCCAATGAGAAATTTGGTTTTCTCATTGGTGTTTCTAATATTTAATCTAGTGAATAATATCAATAAAGTCAACTCGCAATGTACTTCGGACACAATTCGTGAGAAATTCTATAATAAACGTCACACTGTCGCATTACGGTTTGATCTACAAAAAAATGCAGGAATTTTTTGCACAAAAATATGTGACGTCAGCACGTTATTAGCCATACGAAATCAGCTCCCGCGTTTTTTGTAGATCTATGTAGATCATACCGAGATGGAGCACTCTGACACCACTTGAAACTTTACTCACTGATTCTATTTCAGCAAGCTCATTGGCAACGTTGACTCAGTATCAAGTAGGATCTGAAGGAGATCGTAAGAACAAATATTTGATTGAACAGAAAATCAAGTTATCTTGATAAGTTTCAGCGTATTACAGTCATTTTTTGGTCAATGGTGGTGCATCTTTCTCGTATGGAAATGCTTCAGCTACTGCTTTATATGAATTGGTTAGGAATATTAAATAATTTTAATTGTTAAATTAAAAAAAAAAGTTCTAGAGTGCTTATGCGATATCAGCTGCTACAACCAATTGCACATCTACATGTCTTACATCTGTTTCAGCTTATTACAAGACGGATTCTGACAAATGTATGTCCAATTTTTGAGAAAGAAAATACGGTACCCGGTCTCGAGGCGACAAGTTTGTGTTACATGAGAAAAATTTATCGAAAACAAATAAAAAATCAATGAAAATTCTGCAGCTTCGAGATATCGGTCGAGTGTTCGAAAATACAGTAATATTTAAAGACGCGCATTTTTCTGCACTTTTATATCCCTCAAAAGGGATATCTTACGTGGTGTCAGGCTGTCCCATGAAAGACGTAATCTACAAAAAATGCGGGAATTTTTACCCAAAAAATGTGACGTCACTACGCTCTTAACCATGCAAAATTAGTTGAGAACTCTGCGTCTAAATTCCCGCGATTCTCGTAGATCTACGTAGATCAAACCGAAATGGAACACTCTGACACCACGTGACATCAACTTTGACAGCTTTTATCTTGTGTCTCCTAAGTTTTATCAAAAATAGGCCAACTGACAAAAAACGTGCAAAACATTTTTCTACATTTTCACAGTTGAATATTTTTTGGTAGAACTTAAGGCAGCCGAGATATCAGCCGTAAAAGTAGAGCAGTACAGAAATGCTACAAGATAGGCGCGCCTGGTAGGCCCGCAATCAAGGGGCACCTCATTTTTAATTTCATCCCATTTTTCAGTGACTCTAATCATGCTCCGGCCATCGGATGAAGCTCTCTACCCAAACTACACCAGCATGGGACTTCCATCCTTTTTTTGCGCGACTGTTTCTGGAAACTGTGGAGCTAAAACTCCATTATACCAGTTCTATTCTTCCGCCTATGATGACTACTACGCGGACACTGAGCAAGCGAACAACACCAATGCCACGTATTCTGTTGCTATGATGGGGCTTCCGTTATGCTATTTATGGGTACCTCTTACAACTACAACTACCACCACTACGACGACAACGACTACAACAAGTCCAATGAACACAACGACAACTACAGTACTCATTAACGGAACTACGACTACTACTGTACCAACAAATGAAACTACAACTACAGTACCGCTTAACGGAACTACAACAACTGTACCAACAAATGAAACCACTACAACATCACCATTGAATGGAACTACTACAACTACAGTACCCATTAATGGAGCAACTACAACTATTCCATCAAATGGAAACATCACTTCTACTACTACTACTGTACCATCAACTAATACGACGACCACAGCCGTAAATTCAAATTCAACAACAACTACCGTCTCACCGGACGACGATTATAATGGATCTGGAGAACAACCGGGAAATTCGGATGACAATGGAGACAAGAAAGGTGGGAGACTGTGATTTGTGTGCACTTTGAAAAAATAATGAGAAGAGAATTTTTAATTTAAAATGCAAAGAAAAATGTTGGGAAAAAACGCAGAAAACGTCACAATAGGGGTCGCTTAAAAAAGAGGAAACGAATTTGGGTAGAAATTATATTTTTTTAATTTTTTTAACTCGTTACCTGAACCAAAATAATCCCAAAAAAAACCGATTTTCATTTACTTTTTTACAAAACTTTGAACTACTATAAAAAATTTTTTGCAGATGTTATAAGGTCTCCCAAAAATGCTTCTTTTAAGTTCGATGTGCAAGCGCGCTCTACGACCAAATGGAAGAGAAAAAAAGAAGAAAAAACACAAAAACCATGAAAAAAAAGAATAAAAATTCAAGAAAAAAAAACAAAAATTTGGTTCTACCACCATTTCCTAACAAGACCCAACTTTTAGTGTTTTCATTTGGCAATAGAGCGCGATTTCATCTAAATTTCAAAATGCCCGTTTTCTACATCCCTTAATTTTCAGAAACGTATATTTTTTTAAAGTCAAATCGCATTTATTTCAGGTTGGTGGCACGATTGGAAATGGCCAATAATTGTTGCTGGGTGCTTAGCAGGTGCATCTATCGTTCTATCAATTATTGCATGCCTAACTTGTTGCTTCATCGGAAGTGCTACGGTAGCTGCAAAACCATACAGTCCTCCTCCAATTTACACATCTCCATCTCCACCGGAACTTCCTCCAAATCCCGTTGAAGCTCCATCAATAACTCCATTTACTGTTGGCCTACCGCCAAGTGTTCCATATTGATTTGGTTTTTATTATTTGGAATGTATGTAGTTGAAAGTATTCACTTGTTTATTTGTGTGGCTTCACTTTAAAAGAAAAAAATAATGTTTGAATTCTGATGCAAAAAAAATAAATTTGATTTTACGATTACTCATCACTACACAGTTTTTTTTACGACGACGATGATGATGATTGGAGTGGGATTCGGGGGTGAAAAAAATGGGTTTGTACACGTTTTGAAGAGAAAAGAGACAAAAATAGGAAGAGCTATGGTAACAAAGATACTCACGGAATGTATGGATTGAGGAGGAAAAATTGACACATATAACTAACTCGGAGAAAATAAAGAAATTGTTTGAAAACACATGAAGTGCGTAAAAAAGAAAAGAGGATAAAACTTGAGAAATGTACAATAGCATCGTTAATTACGAAGATGCTGGGATTCTAGATCTTTGTCAATAGATCTCGGTTCCTTCGACACTACTATTCTTCAATATCTCCTTATCCATTATGCGTGGAGAAGACATTGCGCCGAGGGGTAAGACTGGAGCCATTCGAGTCGGCGGGGACATTGAAACACGGTTTGATGGCGATATTAGAGATGCTGGTATTGGGTAGGTGACGACTGGTGGCAAGGGAGCCGGAATATCAGGCGGCTCGTTCAGTGACAACGAGCTCAGACTGTTTCTGAAATGAGAAATGTTATATATTAGCTCGAGAATCTAGAGCTTCCACGAAAGGCAGATGCTGCTCATTATTTTAGAAATCGATTTGATTTTTTTTAAGTTGAGAAAAGCACACGTGTGTTATAGCAGAAATCGCGAGTTTAGGCAGGAGGCGGCGACCTCCGCGGCGGCGGAGGTCGCCTTAAGGTCACAGACATTGAAAAACTAAAAGTGCGCTTTACTGGCAACTTTCTGAGCAATTGGTTGACTTGGTGTTAACACGTCATTTAACTGAGCTATTGATTTTAGTGCTTACTCATTTCATTCTCATTTCCAGTTTTTTAGAGTAAAGTTAGCAAACCGGACGCCTGTTATTTTTTGCAGATACGGTGAATTTTCAAAACTTTTTAAAACGGATTTCTCAAATTTCTCGAGAGGGTCAATACATATGTTGCACGCAATCTTGAAACTAGGGTGCTAAATAGTAAGGTCATCACAAAATATTTCAAAAGTTGTTAGCTGCATTCTGAGATCCTGCTTCCAGTTTTGTGTTCTTTTTATCTATTAAATTTTTAGCTATGTTCAGCTATCATGGAACAATTTTTTTAATTTGACCGTTTTTCATGTATCCGCAAAATTTATTGAAATACAGTTCCAAAAGAGTACCTCTTTTATAAATTTTTGGTATTTTCCAAAACTTCGCAAAATTTCAAACGATTATAACTCAGAAACTTGTAATGCTATCGAAAAATGTTAAACTAACAAAATATTTGTTTTTTTTCTGATTTTTTTACAATTGAATTATTTCACGTAGCAAAGAATAAGCGGCCGACATCTCATGAGCCAATTTTTAATGATTGTTACTAATTGTAAATCAACTGCAGCTTGACAGAATTTTTAATTGCTGAGTTATAATCGTTTGAAAAATTTGCAAAATCATCATCAAACAAACAGAAACGGATCCTTTTTTAAAAATCACGGAAAGTAGGAGTTCTCACTCAAAACATTTGACTTCTATAGAAAAACAATCAAAAATTTTTACCGAATTCAGTTTAGTACACCTCAACTCTATGTTTTCAATTTTTGCAATCATTCCTTCTGCATCTATCAAAAAGATTTCCACAATTTCTAGATTTGGAAACAGGTTTTGAAAAATATATGCCGCTTCTAGTTTGGTAGATCATATTTCGAATTTATAGTTAATTTTAAAAATGATGAAACTAAACTGAAGTTTTTATAAACTCTTTGTTGAACTTAGCAATGACTCACAAAATCCAATTATTCTCATTATACCGCACATCTGCATTTTTTTTTCTGCGTTGCACTTTTCATCTCTTTCTCTCTATTTCTCCTCTTCGACTGTTTTTGCGGTCTGTTTCAGTGACTCACTTAAAAGTTTCACCCCGCCCATTGTAAGTGTCATATTTCTGTTTTCTCCCCCATGCATTCTTCCGCCCATTATTTCCAAAAAACTAACCCTATTCCGTTTAGCTGTTCATCACGAGGTGTGAACACCATTCCACTTGTCACTAAGTTGCTTTCCGATTGAATTTTCATTGGCAATGCTGGGATACGCCTTGGATTTTGGTTTTTCTGTAAGTTGTCATACATGAAACTACATATTGTTAAAAATTGATGACTAACCTTGCACTGAATATACTGAGGATTCTGCACATTTCTTGTTGCACACCGTATATTTTCCGAGTACGGAGAATTACCGACTTCTCCAACTGTTGGCTTGATCACAGTTTTTTGAACAATTGGTATGTAGTCGTCACAACCGCCGCCAACTGGGTAATACTGCGTGGATTGATTAATTGACCGCCCGTGACCAAATCCTTCATAGTTTTGACCCGATATATTACCGTAGTAGTCTCCTCCTTGATTTACTATAGCTCGTCCATTCGTTCCGAACGGTCTTCCTGGACCCATGTCGTAATGGGTTGGCTCTTCGGGGAAGAGGGGAATGGTGTCGGAGAGACCCTGGAATTCAACTTTTAATAAACATCATAAGCTTAAATTCATTCCAATTGTGAATTTTTCACTCTAATTCTTTAAAAAAGTGAGCGAAGTTTAAAATCATGGCATGACCTAGCTTTTGAAAAACTCTGTTAAAATTGCAATTTTCAATAACTTCCAACTTTTAGAAAAACTATTGTTTTTGGAAAATTAACGAGACAAAGTCTCAGTTCAAATTTTTTTCGAGTTCAATTTAGAACAATTTTTAAAAACTTGAAAAAATAAACAGCAGGTTTATTTAATACCGCCATAGATTTTTGGTTCAAAATGCTTCTAAAATATTTAACGTACAAAATGATTTTTATGCCCATGGCCAGCTCCATACGAATGCGACACCAAAGCATCATAGCAAGGTGCTCCGTCAGATGAAGAATTTGCAGTTGTTCGTCGAGAAGACAGAGGCATTGGGTGAAAATTATTGATTGAATCGGGAGAGTTTGGACTTGCAGGAATCGTCTGATCCAGAGCACTTTTCCGGTGAGTTGGAGGGAGTTGTGCAGGACGTAGAGGCGTATCTTTCTCGAGGTCTTTGACATATCGTCTGAAAATTTTTTGGTTGGTTATTATAGTGTACATAAAGGCTAAAAGTTAATTGTGATAAGTCATGCAAAAATGCAAAAATGAGACAAAATAATAAAAATTAGTATGGTCAGTTTTGAAAAACACATAATAAAAACTTAGAAAATTCTGCGCAACTTCCAAAAAGTATATGCAATTAGAAATAAAATTTCAAAATCGAACAATTCATTCTAGAACGCCACTTTTTCTGTTAGTATTTTAAATTAGCATTCAACTTACTCAGTTTGGTTAGTAGTTTTCACGGGACGTTTATCACTAGGTGAGACTTTGTGCTTCCTGCAAAGCGTTAACAGTGAGTGCGCTATGTTCATATACATATACTTACTTTGTCGTATTAGGATCTTCCCATCCATCAGCTGTTGATTGAGCTCTCGATCTTGCTCCAATTTCCAGCAATCCGGCGGCAGAAGCTCCTCTTGTTGTTTGCCCGGTAATCAGCCTGTTGCTAGAAGTAGTTGAACTAGATCTGCTTGATATGCTCCCAGCCACTGCTCTTTCATCATGATCCTCTTTTGAGTCTCGCTTGTTCCATGGTAGTTTAGCCCAGGCTCTTGATAATGTTCCTCCTTTTTTGGATTCTTTCGAATGATTTGGGTCTACCTCATCGGCATTGTCGACTGAAAGTTTATTGGATTAATATTAACATAGGATATTTTTGAGTCGAAAACACTGATTAACAATGAGCACTAGTGCTATTAACATCACATTCACAATCACAACGCCTACTTGTTGAAAAAGTGTTGGAGTCGTCCATTGTTGGCGAGACAACCGGTGACTCGAACATCCTGTGCTGATTCTTTTTATGCCGAATCGCATTTTTCCTTGATATCCGGTGAGCACTGTGACCGACTGTGTTAGATCCGCTAATGAGATTTGAGATGTGGAAAAGATCGGGACTGCTCAGTGATAGTGTCGATTGACGTTCGTTCAGCCGGGGGAGTGTTCCACCAGTTGAGCTCTGATCATAAGCTGAAAGCACAAGCTACTGACCACATCACAAACAATATGAATAGAAGAAGATTTAATTTTTAAGCTTGAAATTGAACTTCTAAGCACTGTCGAAAAAATAAAACTTCACACATTTTTAGCAGATAAGTTTCATATGAGAAGTAAACGGAACGAACAATTGCATGCTATTGGGCTTCCATGTAGGCGCCAAAACGCCTGCCTGAAATTTCTGCCAAAATGTAGAAAAGAGGCATGTGGTCGGCAGTTTTCAGGCAGGCACTAGGTCACGCCTGCCTACCATGGAAACCCTAGCATGCAATCTTGATTTTACGTTTAATATTTATTTCAAATTATTGTTTCTACTATACCAAATGACGCATGCAAAAAAACTTTCAATTTTATTGAATATTAAACCATATAACTTACTTTTAACTCTAAAATTTTTATCATCCTTTTGCACAGACAATATATGTTTCACTTCTGTCGGACCCGTTATGTCGGCTTTTTTTGGTTTATGATGCTTTAACCGTCTTGCTTTGGTTTCCGGCGCGATGGAATGCCGATTTTTTCGATTTATATCACCACTTCCCGCATAAAGATCATGGAATCGTTTCTCGAATTCCCTGAAATCGACAGTTATTATTAAAAAAAAAACTACTTTTTTTTGTAAAACTAACTCTTTGGTCTTATCAGCAAAGCATTCGGAATAAAGTTCTTTGACAGCCATTTTCGAGGGTGCCCGTTGTAAGTGTGTGTCTTTGAACTCTTTGGCGTACTGTTTAAATGAAATCGCAAGTGTTGAAAACTTCGGTCGAAAATTTGGTTCCAGATTCCAGCAGTCTTGCATTAATTTTTTCCACCTATCCGGGCAGCTATCGCCAATTGACAAATTTTGTCCTTTATTTGCTATCTGAAAGAATTTTGAAAATTTAGAATGAGGAATAAAATTGCAAAATTCTAAATTACCTGAAATGCAATCGTAGCTGGAATATGCCCTTGATATGGTTCCTCTCGTGTGAGCAGTTCCCAAAGAACAACACCATACGACCAGACATCTGATGCCTCTGACCATGTTCCTTCTTTAAATGCTTCAGGAGCAAGCCACGCGTAGGTGCCTTCAAAATGTATTGATTTTTTAAAGTCCCAATTAAAAAGGGGTTACCTGCAGTACTAAATCTATTGGCATCGGCGGTCATCTTTCTTGTAACTCCAAAATCGGTGATCTTTAGTTGGAGCTTGTCAAATGGACGTTTTCCGCACTTCAGACAATAGGCATACTGGAACATTTCCTCGTCCATGCACAGACAAACTTCTTCTTTGACAAGAACTGTAATTATTTATTTCAAATTAAATTTCCATCTTAAAATCTTAAAATTTACCATTATCCGCTTTCAAATCTCTATGAACATATCCCTGTTTGGTTAGATATTCCATTCCTTCTGCAACCTGCGTTGCCCAGTCAATAAGCACTCCTAATGGGATAGCTGCATCCGAGTTTAAATTTCGACAAACGTTTCGCAACGAAGACCCCTCGCACAGCTCGAGAAGCAATCCGAAATACGGATCTTCCAGACAGATTCCTAGCAAACGGACAATGTTGTTGTGGGACAGACCGTTCACAAGGTTGGCTTCTCGTTTCAGTTGCTCTACTGAAAAAATTGAATAATTGGATTATCTCGGGTTATAGGATAGTTACATTGCTCATCCGTCGAAACTACATCAGCTCGAAAATTAGATGCATGTCTGTTGAATCGCTTGAGTGCCGCTTTCATCTGATCACCAACTGCTTCTCCCATTCGACCATTCTGAAAGGTTTGAGTTATCATTTGAAAATACAAACACATTGCTTTAATATTTTATTTTTGGATTTGAGGTGATATTTTTGAGTTGTTCAAAAACGTATAACTCAAAAAATATTTATATAAGAATATGATTTTCTCAAAAATTGCTACATTTTTTGAAATTTACTGAAATCGGAAATTTTGGCAGTGGTTGAAACTTACAAAACTGAAAATGTTCAGCAATTTTCAAATAGGATATATTTATTTTGAAGAGCATATTTTGAAGACTAAAAATTAAGCCTTAATTTAATTTCTGATTTCAGTGCTCATGTATTTCTCCCAACACTAACCTGCAACTCCTTCTTAATTTTAATATCCATTTTGAATACGGTCGCAGTGGCACCATGTCCAATTTGACAATCGGACAATGTTCTCACAGCAACTGGAAGCATGATTTCATCCTGTTTGAACTCCACCAAATTATCCTTATACGTCACTTCCCTCGCATAATTTGAAGGGAATAACCCGACTTTTCCGTTCAGTTCACCTCGATACCAACCATCTTCGTTTCTGAAATCTATATAGTTGAATTGAGGTTCGAGTGGATTTTATCGGATGGGTGTGGTGTGTATTTTATTGTGCTAACTGCTCCCTTACTCACTCCGTCGAGACAGGTCAAGTGGCGGTCAGATTTTGATCTTTTTCACTTTTTTTTCTATTTTGGAAGTAAAGTTAGGGAAAACTTGATCGTTTGATTTATTGGGCACAAAGTTTATTTTGCAAGAAAATTATATTTTTGATTTTGCCAATTATGATACTAATTTGCATGTTTCAGAAAATTGAATTGACTTTAAAAGAGCCGAGCAAATATTATTAGCTCAATTTTTTGCAAAACTAACTTGGTCATTATTATCATTCTGCTTGAAAATGTTACGAAATTGAAGAATAGAGTTTCTTGGTTGTTTTGTGAAATGCACCGCATAGAAATTCTTAGAGTTCCAAATTTTCTGTTTATTTCAGTATTTTTATAAAGAATTCAAGACATCAGCGATCGCTGGAAAATTTATTTTTCTTGGGGTTGCCAAAATGGAATTCCTAATTTTATTGTTTTATTA
This sequence comes from Caenorhabditis elegans, assembly GCF_000002985.6. Lineage (NCBI taxonomy): Eukaryota > Metazoa > Nematoda > Chromadorea > Rhabditida > Rhabditidae > Caenorhabditis > Caenorhabditis elegans. Next base: position 5,063,432 of record NC_003283.11, read on the forward strand.
GGGGTACTGTAGGTGTACAGTTTTTCTATTAGGAGTTGGAAACAAACAAGTAGTGATGAGAAATTGAGCCGGCAATTTTTTTCAAAACAACTTTTATTTTAAATGGAAAAAAAGAAGAAAAAAACAGGAATAATATTTAAAAGATGGAAGCAGGGGTGTGCGGCAACTCTCAAAATTTGCCGAGTTCGGCAAACGGGAAATTCGGAAAATTTGCCGCACACCCCTGGATGGAAGTTACCGGTAAAATTTTTTAGATATTTTGTCGGTTTTTTTTCCTGGCAATTTTTACTTTCAAACAATATTCAGAATTTTAAAAATTATTTTAACTAAAACAAAAGCTATTTTCATATGAATCGAATTTTTAAAAACATTGTATCACAGAATTTCAAGATTTTCAGCTTAATTTTTTTCAATGAAAAACCTACGTTTCAACAGTGACCAGTGTGATAATCGCTCCAAGTGGCAAATTCAACTCGTCATCTTTTTGTGCTTCATACTCGTAAGATGCAACAAACGCCTGCAAATAAAAATTCCAAAAATTTTCTGCTTTTGTTCCATTTAATCCTTTAAGCTCCTCACCTTTGACGCACGGATTGGTGGAGATTCACGTGAAACCTGCGAACTTTCAGATCTAATCCGAACTTCTGGAACCGAATCTGTGCTCGTTGATGCTGTCGTCGTGTCCTCATAGCTCACCGATCGATGGTGTTCGGGAGTGGGTGCCAGGTGGCTTGTGCTTCTTGCTGCACAGGATAACATTTTTAATTAGATTGAAAAACTGGTTTTTTTAAGTTGAAAAAATATATGTAATTTGTTTTGAAAATTTTGTTTTCTTGCCTGTAAAAATATTTATTCTGCCCAAAAGGACAGAAAACAGTCCCCTAACACCAAAAATAATTGTAAAAATTTATAGAATGTTTTCAAATTTTTTATGAGTTTTCGTTTACGTAAGGAAAATTTGATAGGGTCGAAAAATCGATAATTTAACTCTCCTTTATCATTTTTTTCCAAAAATGTCGACACTATATTTAAAATTTTCGTTTTTTTACTGAAAAAATCATTCAAATAATTTAGAAAAATCCTATAAATTTTTAAACAGTTTTTTTCAAACTTTTTCAGATAAAAATTTATTTGAAAAAAATTAAATAAAATTGTGTGCACTACAAAAAAAATTTTTTTTTTTTTTTTTATTTCAAAAATTTTTTGAAAAGTTTTTCTATAATATTTGGACATTTTAGCATGTTATAAAAAGTATTTAACATTTTTCTCATTGATACAATAAATGAAAACTCACTTTTGGCTATTGGTGGAATGTTCACGTAAGACGGGACCGAAGCCTGTTCCATTGTGTGTCCCGTGACTCTACTCGTATCTAGAATAATATTGATATGATTGGTTAAATTGTTTCGGAGAATTTTAATCAAAAATCTGACAATCAATAAAAGCCTCGACCCACACACACACACACACACGGGGAAAGCATGAGCACGAGGCGATAAGAGAATGGAAAACGCGGGAACGTTTCGGAGGTCTCTCGTGTTCTCTTCTTCTTCTTTTTCTTCTTTTTCTTCTACACGTCTTCTTCCCCGCTGTTTTTGAAAAATAAGAGGAACTAGACGACGAGAGATGAAGCACGGCTACAAAGGTAGAAGAAAACTAGAAGAAGAAGAAGCCGTGGTGTAGGTCTATCAAAGTTTAGGTGGATATGAGAGTGTTGCACAAGAAGGAGAGAGGGCATAAAAATGAAAGAGAAACGGAGAAGAGTTGACTGGGGCGACAAAGGGTTGTGTGTGTGTGTTTGTATGTGAGTGAGTGTGGGGAAATGCGCGAAAGAATTGGTGAAAAATGAGACGGAGAGTTTGCAACAAGTGAGAGATCACATTGAAAAAGAGACACAGCCTGGTGTGAAAACAGAGAAATTATCCAAGAAGTACCCGAACTCTCGCTGCAAAAGTCGGGGCGCCTTTCCCTTATGTCTCTGTCTCCCACTCTCTCTCTCGCACAAGTGTTCTGTATATGTTGCATTGACTAATATTTAGTAGGGCACATGCCCTCTAGTTCGATTATCTATCTATCTTTCCTCATGTTCACTTGTTGTGTTCCTCTCTCACTTTTCATTTTTCAAACTTCCATAACATTTGACTATATGAACTCTAGGTTCTAAATAACCAGTCTTTTGGTTTTTGTGCTCTACGCGTGAGCACTTCTTTGAAAAGTGCTTTATCTATTTCCTTGACTTGAAATTTTGAGATTTCTGCGCCAACAGGGCCAATTTATGTTAAACGCAAAAAAGTGTGCACCTTTAACCAGTACTGTAGTTTCAAATTTTGTTTTTACAGCATTTTTCCACACTTTTGTTGAAATTGATGTGTTTCTGGTTTTTAATTATCAGTTTCTCAATAAATTAATTGAAATTTAACTATGAAAATTGATGTAAATTCCCCAGCAACGAAAGTAAAAAAATACAGTACTTTTTAAAAGCTCACACTGTTTTTTCGTTCAACAGAAAATAGTCGTGTTGAGACCGTGTACCAAAATTTAAATTTAGCGCCTGTGTAATATTTTTTCAAAGTATTCAACAATTACTCCGTATACAACTGTGTGAAAAATTGTAGAAATTTTCGAGTTTTTTAATGATTTTTTCTAAAAAATTTTTAAAATCCTGTAGGGCAGAAATTTTGAATTTTAATTTCTTTTAATTTTTAATCGAAAATATCAAAAAAAAAAAGTTCGAAAATAATCCAGCCATTCTTAATTTTAAAAATTGATATCCACTCAAAACGAAATATTGGAATTTTCAGAATAAAAAAGGTTTTTTTGAATCGTCGATTTCCTCCAATTCTTAGTAAAAACTTTAAAAAAGTTTTGGCAGTTTATTTTGAGAAAATCAAACAATACTTTCCTTTTGCAACCATTAAATGTTGTCTAAGTGATATTTGTTCTAGGTGAACTTTGACCAGTGTCTCTAACTTACCTATAGAGGTTTTGCAAAACTATAGAATTATTGGGAACAAATTTAATATTTTAGGTTAGTTTTCAAAAGCTTTTAAAATTTTAACTAAACGATTCCCAGTAGCAAAACCTATGATTAACTTCATAAAAGCATCAATAAAACAAAAATAATCAGGAAAAATAGCAAATCTAGGTTCCAAATTTTTTGATTTCTATTCGTTTCAACTGTACATCTTGCTGAATGCAAAGGTAAATTTTGTGCTTGGTCGGAGCAGCGGGCAGATGACATCAGTTGAACAAACATTCCAATAGCTTTTCATTTTCAACAGCAGAAAGACAAAACATTTTCATGACAGCAGTACTTTCTTGCAAACAATTACGGACGGGAGACTATGGAAGTTACGAAAAAACGATATTACACACTTCTAATACAATTTATATTTTATTCGGAAAAAATAAATTTCTAAAAAACTCTTCCTATCTTGTTAGAAAATGAAATCAGAAAAATTGCCGGTTCGCCAAACTTTGACTGAAAATCTCGAAAATTAAACAAAAAATTGAAATTTAAGATGATTATACCTCACGCTCTATCTCCATAAAACTTTTATATCGATTGACAACTTTTAAATATAAATTTTAAATATAAAAAAAACGGATTGGTATTTTGAGTTAAGCTCTATCAGGTAAAACATGAAAATCCCGATACCACCGTATACTTAAAAGTTTGATGAAACAAGTGTTCCTAAACAAATAAATGTCCAATGAAAATAGCGTTTTTTACTTTGCTCATTATTTATTAGGAAGTCTCTGAGAAAATCCGAAAACATTGGAAAAACAAAGTGAAGTGATAATGAGGAACTGTGATTTGTGATCTTGATGCGAGGATGGGATGCTTGCGTTTTGAAATTTTGACATGGAATTGTGATAGGAATTATAATCTTAAAACTATTTGATACTCACTTTCAGAAAAAATAAGTTTTATAATCATACAAGTTGAAAATATTACGAGTAAATTTTTTTTCTCAAATTGGAAACAGTAAAAAGGGAATGACGAATTCTAACGATAGACATCATTTCTAAAAATGGAACTTCCGTTTGTCTCAATAAACCGGCAAATGAAAAATGATCTGATTTCAAAAAAGGGAAGAATAGTCTATTGGCAAATGATAACAACCACAAACACACCCATTTCATTCCTTATCAGCTCCAGTGTGTGCTGGAATTTTTATTTTTTGCAAGCAGAAAAAATAACACGTTCTTTGGAAAATTTCATCATCAGTTGTCAAAATTATCGCGGAATGTGATACAGTGATACAGCAAAAATTTACAAAATTGATTAGTTAAATAAATTTTAGATTTTAAAGTTTATGTACAGACAAGTATTGACTCATGTTATAAGTTTTCTAGCAGTGGCCAGCGGAAGAAGAATTCAAATTTGGGTAGAGTGTACGATAAAGCAAATGGCATACTACTTCTCCTACAACGGTGAAGAAACAGAGATAGGCATTGAATGTCATGAAAATTAACATAAGGAAATAGGCAATTGTCAGCTGGAAAAGTTGAAGAAGAGGATCGATCAGGTCCAATTGAGGGGATCTCCTGAAAAAAAAGATTCTTACAGTTGGATTATGGATCTAGATGGATAAACTCACTTAAGACGGTCTTCTGGAGAAATTGGAGGTTGGTGGAGTTGAGTCTGCGCTTTTCGATAATCCCTGAAGAATCTGAGAGTTTCCATCAAAAACGCGAGAAGTACAGTGATAAAGCATGCAACAGCAATTCCTGAAAAAAACAATTTCGTATTTGGTGAAAAAAATTGCAAAATTGGCAAAAAACTAATCTAGAAACGTCTTGCTAGGGAGCACAAAAAAATTATATCTGAAAGCTGATATTTTGGGCTCCAAGACTGTAATTTTTAGCTGAGTACTTCTGTGTGTCTAGGAATTAATGTTACAAATTACCCTGAGCTCAGAACTAAATTTTGAGATGGAAATTCCGAGATGCACAGTCGTCTCCAGCAAAAAAGTTATAGAATTTTGAAGCCCAAACTTTCAGTTTTGTTTTTATGGCATATTACAGTTTTCGTGTTCCCTAGTAAGGTAATAAGATTATTATAAATGTTTCAGATGTTATCCTAATAAAAATGTAATCTTTTCAATACTCACCAACAGCAGTTTCAGTTTTCCAGAAGTCGAAAAGAATAGTTTCTTCAGTGCCAAAGTGGAAGGACATTGCGTGGTTCATCATCATATGATCTGACGATTTTGTTTGAGCGACCGCAGTGTTACCTGTGTAAAATCGAGTTGAAAATCAAGTTTTACACAGTTATCATAAACCACATTTGGGATAATACGGGGGAGGAAAATTAAAATGATACTTCTGAAAAAAGATACGCCGGATTTGAAATCTGAACGTTATCAATTTTTGTCATCAACTTAGAATTTCAAATTTCAAACAAATATCATCATATTAAAAAAAATTCAATCATATTCTGCGAGAGTACAAATTCTCAACTTTAACTGACTATGAATAAACATTTTTGGAGTATATTTTTTTTTTTTGAATATATTTTTGCTTTAATATATAAAATACAAAACGTTGCCTAATAAATACAAAAATAAACATGTTTTTTGATATTTTTCAAAAATATCTTATAAAAGTTATGCGTTCTCAGACCGAAAATAATATTGGTTTATTGCAAAAACCTGAATAACGCTGTGAGAATGGGCACACAAAACAAGACAAAAACAACATGAATAAAGCACTTTTGTTTTGATTGAAAGTTCTAGCAAACGTACTACAAGTTCGAATATACTTTTTTGGTAAATTGTCCAAATGTCAAAAAATTTGAGATTTCCTGAGAACTTTCTTTTTTTTGCTGTAACTTCGAATCCCTAGAATATTTGATCAAAAACAACTAAAACAATCGAAACGTAATTAAAATTTCAATCTCGTAAAAAATATTTTCGACTTCCAAAATTATCATAGGCTCAAACCTAGTTTTCACCACTTTTTGACCGCAAAGAAAAAGTAGTTTGGGCATTTTATCAAGGTGGCCACCTTCAAGACAAAAAACTTATTTTCCATAAACAAAAAAAAACAAACCAATGGTTCCCTTGTGAACATGATGATGCTGAGAATGATCCATGGTTTCGCTGAAATAAGACAATGAACAAAAACAAATTGAATTGGGAGAAAAAAGACATTTATCGATATAAATTGCGAGAAATCGAAGAGAATGAAGGTAGCATGTTTTACACTATATGCATCTGAAGAACAACTGAATGGAATAAAAAAAGGAGAAGAGAAAAGGCGTAACTAGCAGACCGGTTTCATAGTTCGTTTTTCTTATGATGCCAATCGAGTAATATACATATCTGCGGTAAAATCTCTGCAAAAAAGGAAAAACCAATTGCGGAAAACGGAAGTTGATGTGATTTTTCTCAAAATCATTTTTTGTTTAATTGAGACGGAACACAAAAATCAAATGTTGTGAAGATAATGGCAGGGAGACGGATACAAACGAGAGAAGAGTCACAACGTAATAAAACGACGGACCACAGACATATGAATCATCACTTTTTCAACAATCAGTGAGAAATTCGATCAATCGAAAAACGCAAATTGTGCTCGACGCGCATTTGTTTATTTGTTCTTATTGTCAAGATCAATGCATATTGTCGGAGTTCGGAGTCCATTCACAATTATTGATTTTCCAAAAAAAAAACGATAAAACTGAGAATAGAGAACGTTTTGAAAAAAAAGTTTTAAATATAACACGGCTATGAAACCACAATGACCAAATATCATAGAAAAAATTGAAAACAATTCTGAATTTTATACGATTTTTTGGAAATTGGAAAACCTCTGATTTTCCACTTTTTGGAAGTCCTCAGTAAAAAATATTGTTTACTAAAAATATTAAAACATTGTAGTGACCTGTGCTATAGTTTTTTTTTCAAAAAGTGGCAAACATTCAGTAGTTGCCACTTTTTGACTATCAATATAACTTTTTATCACAAATTTGCCAATTGTCGATATATCTAACAACCCAAAAATTGTTTGAGATCAAAAATTTACTACACTAAAAATTAATTTTCTGCTAGTTTATTTTTAGTTTTCTGGTTCAAAATGTTAAGTACTCAATAATTGCCAAATTGCCAAACTACGAAAAAATTTCCTCTGATTCTGTAAAAAAAAAACTCAATTACATAGTTTTTAAAACGAGCCAAAACCAAATCTGGCGATGAACCGTACAAAATTTTAACTTTTTTTCTGAATTTTAGGACAAAAATTGCATCAATCAACAAAGCTGTTGCGAAATTTTTTACAGTTCAAAAATTAGAAATTAACAACTTATGATGAGTTTTTGTCAACACAACGAAAGTTTGAATTTAATTTTTTCAACTTTCCAAATCAGGGTATTGAAAAAATAATAATTGTAAAAAATGAAACATGTTGAAATTCTGACAAAAATGTTGTATGAATCAATGGAGAAAAAGTGCAGTCTTCACTTTCACAATGATTCTTTTCATCTCGAATGTCCGGAAGAACGAAATTGTTTCATAGAGTGGTAGACGGGAATCTCATATAATCAAATGAAAGTATCGTTCCGGTTTCAACTTGTATCCAGTGGAGTAGTAATTGGTAGTTTGTGATGTTGAAATTAGAACTCGAGGCTGATGAGATTTCACATTCTTCTTCGGTGCTGTGACCTTGTTTCTAATGGATTCAAATCAAAAAGTTTGAATGTTTGGAATAGAATCGTGAACAGAAAAATTGTGAAAATGACAGAAAACAGTTGAAATTTCATCTAAAAATGTTTTAAAATGTTTTTTTCTAAAATTAAAAAAAACATTTGAACAAAATTAAAATTTCTAAAATTTCAGCTTCAGTTCAGCGAAAAGAAGAAAAAGGAAGAACTACATTCAATTGATTTTTTGAAAAATGATTTGCACATATTTTTTGATACTCCGTTGTTTTTTGACACTTTTTTCATATTCGTTTCGTAGCTAATCTTTGTCAAATTTTGCAATTTTTCCAAATAGAAAATTGATTTTGATGTCGTGAATTTGTGAAATTTCGCTCTAAAATGTCAATTTCACTGCAAAGTTTTTTGATTTCTTCCAGTTCCAAAAATTTTTTAATTTTGATAAATACTAATTAAAATAGAAAAATAAAATTTAAAAAAAACCTGTGAGAAAGGGCCGAAAAAAATAAAGACCAACTCGAAAAACCTTTGTTCAGCTTTTGGCCATCTTTGGGCGTTGAATTGTGAATTTTATAGAAATTAAAAACTTTAAAACAGATTAAAAAAAATATATAAGTGTTCATTGATATCGTATCAGACGTAATATTTCCATAGCATTTACACAATTAAATAAATGTGAACAAAACAGTTCTTTAGTTATTACTAAAGCATGACATATCAATAATTTACATTAAATTATGTAGACTTCAATCGCTTATCAATGTTCTCCGGTTTCTCTTGCTCTTCTCACTTTGATTGGACCTTCTTCGTTTATAGACAAAACTAACTGGAAAAAATTGATCAAAAATGTTCCAAACAAAAAAAAATGAAACTTACCGATTCGCCATCAATGGAAAGATCAGCTGAAGAGAACACAGCAAGAACTGACAATAAGAAAATAATGACTTGGAAGACGTTCATTTGGCAATCTGAATTCTGATGTCTAAATGATGAATCCTGAGATTTAAAACCGATAAGTGAAGATATGAGGAGAAGAATATGGTCAAGGACGACCGGAAAAGGATGTGGGTGGAACAGACGGATGAAATAGAATGCGAGTGGTTTGTGGATGAAAAAGAAATAGACGATCATACACATTCGATTACCACTTCACTTGTTGCTTGATTCCGAGAAGGCGGGACGACCTACTTGACACATTTGGCGAACAAAATTGATAGAGTGAAATAGGTGAACAATTGAGTTTACCTTAATTGGCTAATTTGAATTGTTCGTAACTTTCTTTAATTTCATGAAAATGTGAAATTAGCTGTGCAAATTTTTTGCTCATTTGAAATCGTGCATTCCTACTGAAATTGTGTATTGAAATTCAGAAATAGCATAAAATTTGCAACGATTCCCCGAAAAAACATTTTGAAAAAAATTCATTTAAGAGAGATATCAATTTTTAAACTCATGAAAACTAATTAAGTATGACAATAAATAATCGGCATTGAGAGGGGACCTTGACAAGGTCTCTCCACGACACTTCAACTGGTGGCGGCGATATGAAGAAAATTATTTTATTTCCGAACTATTTTCTTACTTTTATTCAATGTTTTTTTAGGCAAATAAGTAGGCTTTGCAAGCAAGAATATGTAAGAAGAATCCGTAATTTATTATTTTATTAGTGTTCGTATTAAGATAGTTTTGTGAGCATTCATTACTTGCCTGTTTCGAAATATGTACGTTGCGCAACCTGAGTGCAGTTAACAAGCCAATTTCCCATACTTCCTAATATTACAAAGAAACTTTGAATTTCGAGAGGTTCTCTAAACTTTTTAGTTTTTTTAAGATCCTATTTACTTTTTGAGCTTTCAAACACTGAACCGTTCTGTGCAAAAATTTATTTATTTACAAGATCCCGGCAATCAATACCATCAATAAAATAATATCTATACAAGAAAATCACAAATAAAAAAAATCAATTCACACGAACGAAGATTCGGTTTGGGGGAGAACGCGGAGGTCAACGGTTTCTTCGAGGGTATCTTCTCTGAGGGCTTTCTGGCGCAATGTCCTCATCCTCATCCTCCTCCTCGACGTCCTCCTCAGTCCAAACCATCTGTCAATCGGACATGGAAATTAAGAAGCCGCGGAACAAAAAAACCATTAGATGAATTTCCAAAGTAAGACCATTAGATGAATTTCAAAGTTAGACCATTAGATGAATTTCAAAGTTAGACCATTAGATGAATTTCCAAAGTTAGACCATTAGATGAATTTCTAAAGTTAGACCATTAGATGAATTTCCAAAGTTAGACCATTAAATGAATTTCTAAAGTTAGACCATTAGATGAATTTCTAAAGTTAGACCATTAGATCAATTTCCAAAGTTAGACCATTAGATGAATTCCCAAAGTAAGACCATTAGATGAATTCCCAAAGTTAGACCATTAGATGAATTTCAAAGTTAGACCATTAGATGAATTTCAAAGTTAGACCATTAGATGAATTTCCAAAGTTAGACCATTAGATGAATTTCTAAAGTTAGACCATTAGATCAATTTCCAAAGTTAGACCATTAGATGAATTTCTAAAGTTAGACCATTAGATGAATTTCCAAAGTTAGACCATTAGATGAATTTCCAAAATTAGACCATTAGATGAATTCCCAAAGTTAGACCATTAGATGAATTTCCAAAGTTAGACCATTAGATAAATTTCCAAAGTTAGACCATTAAATGAATTTCTAAAGTTAGACCATTAGATGAATTTCCAAAGTAAGACCATTAGATGAATTTCCAAAATTAGACCATTAGATGAATTCCCAAAGTTAGACCATTAGTTGAATTTCCAAAGTTAGACCATTAGATGAATTCCCAAAGTTAGACCATTAGTTGAATTTCCAAAGTTAGACCATTAGATGAATTTCCAAAGTTAGACCATTAGATGAATTCCCAAAGTTAGACCATTAGATGAATTTCCAAAGTTAGACCATTAGATGAATTCCCAAAGTTAGACCATTAGATGAATTTCCAAAGTTAGACCATTAGATGAATTCCCAAAGTTAGACCATTAGATGAATTTCCAAAGTTAGACCATTAGATGAATTTCCAAAGTTAGACCATTAGATGAATTTCCAAAGTTAGACCATTAGATGAATTTCCAAAGTTAGACCATTAGATGAATTTCCAAAGTTAGACCATTAGATGAATTCCCAAAGTTAGACCATTAGATGAATTTCCAAAGTTAGACCATTAGATGAATTTCCAAAGTTAGACCATTAGATGAATTTCCAAAGTTAGACCATTAGATGAATTTCCAAAGTTAGACCATTAGATGAATTTCCAAAGTTAGACCATTAGATGAATTCCCAAAGTTAGACCATTAGATGAATTCCCAAAGTTAGACCATTAGATGAATTTCCAAAGTTAGACCATTAGATGAATTTCCAAAGTTAGACCATTAGATGAATTTCCAAAGTTAGACCATTAGATGAATTTCCAAAGTTAGACCATTAGATGAATTTCCAGAGTGAGACCATTAGATGAATTTCCAAAGTTAGACCATTAGATGAATTCCCAAAGTTAGACCATTAGATGAATTCCTAAAGTTAGACCATTAGATGAATTTCCAAAGTTAGACCATTAGATGAATTCCCAAAGTTAGACCATTAGTTGAATTTCCAAAGTTAGACCATTAGATAAATTTCCAAAGTTAGACCATTAGATGAATTCCCAAAGTTAGACCATTAGATGAATTTCCAAAGTTAGACCATTAGATGAATTTCCAAAGTTAGACAATTAGATGAATTTGCAAAGTTAGACAATTAGATGAATTTGCAAAGTTAGACCATTAGATGAATTCCAAAGTTAGACAATTAGATGAATTTGCAAAGTTAGACAATTAGATGAATTTCCAAAGTTAGACCATTAGATAAATTTCCAAAGTTAGACCATTAGATGAATTTCTAAAGTTAGACAATTAGATGAATTTGCAAAGTTAGACAATTAGATGAATTTGCAAAGTTAGACCATTAGATGAATTTCCAATATTAGACCATTAGATGAATTCCCAAAGTTAGACCATTAGATGAATTTCCAAAGTTAGACCATTAGATGAATTTCCAAAGTTAGACCATTAGATAAATTTCCAAAGTTAGACCATTAGATGAATTTCTAAAGTTAGACCATTAGATCAATTTCCAAAGTTAGACCATTAAATGAATTTCTAAAGTTAGACCATTAGATGAATTTCCAAAGTTAGACCATTAGATGAATTTCCAAAATTAGACCATTAGATGAATTCCCAAAGTTAGACCATTAGATGAATTCCTAAAGTTAGACCATTAGATGAATTTCCAAAGTTAGACCATTAGATGAATTCCCAAAGTTAGACCATTAGATGAATTCCCAAAGTTAGACCATTAGTTGAATTTCCAAAGTTAGACCATTAGATAAATTTCCAAAGTTAGACCATTAAATGAATTTCTAAAGTTAGACCATTAGATGAATTTCCAAAGTTAGACCATTAGATGAATTTCCAAAGTTAGACCATTAGATAAATTTCCAAAGTTAGACCATTAGATGAATTTCCAAAGTTAGACCATTAGATGAATTTCCAAAGTTAGACCATTAGATGAATTTGCAAAGTTAGACAATTAGATGAATTTGCAAAGTTAGACCATTAGATGAATTCCAAAGTTAGACAATTAGATGAATTTGCAAAGTTAGACAATTAGATGAATTTCCAAAGTTAGACCATTAGATAAATTTCCAAAGTTAGACCATTAGATGAATTTCTAAAGTTAGACAATTAGATGAATTTGCAAAGTTAGACAATTAGATGAATTTGCAAAGTTAGACCATTAGATGAATTTCCAATATTAGACCATTAGATGAATTCCCAAAGTTAGACCATTAGATGAATTTCCAAAGTTAGACCATTAGATGAATTTCCAAAGTTAGACCATTAGATAAATTTCCAAAGTTAGACCATTAGATGAATTTCTAAAGTTAGACCATTAGATCAATTTCCAAAGTTAGACCATTAAATGAATTTCTAAAGTTAGACCATTAGATGAATTTCCAAAGTTAGACCATTACATGAATTTCCAAAATTAGACCATTAGATGAATTCCCAAAGTTAGACCATTAGATGAATTTCCAAAGTTAGACCATTAGATGAATTTCCAAAGTTAGACAATTAGATGAATTTGCAAAGTTAGACAATTAGATGAATTTGCAAAGTTAGACCATTAGATGAATTCCCGAAGTTAGACAATTAGATGAATTTGCAAAGTTAGACAATTAGATGAATTTGCAAAGTTAGACAATTAGATGAATTTCCAAAGTTAGACAATTAGATGAATTTCCAAAGTTAGACAATTAGATGAATTTGCAAAGTTAGACAATTAGATGAATTTCCAAAGTTAGACCATTAAATGAATTTCTAAAGTTAGACCATTAGATGAATTTCCAAAGTTAGACCATTAGATGAATTTCCAAAGTTAGACCATTAGATAAATTTCCAAAGTTAGACCATTAGATGAATTTCCAAAGTTAGACCATTAGATGAATTTCCAAAGTTAGACCATTAGATGAATTCCCAAAGTTAGACCATTAGATGAATTTCCAAAGTTAGACCATTAGATGAATTTCCAAAGTTAGACCATTAGATGAATTTCCAAAGTTAGACCATTAGATGAATTCCCAAAGTTTCGGACAAAGTAAGCGGGAGACAAAAGTGTGAGCAAAACAGGCGACATAAATCAAGAAATGATGACAAAGAGCGTCCGACGAGAGAGTGCGAGACGACTAGACAGTGTAGATCAAATGAGTGCCTCACCACATTTCGATCTATTCAAAACAGAAAATGAAATCTTATTATTCGGAGTTTTCATTTTGGAAAGATAGAAACACAATTGGAATGCTCCGCAAATTGTATGTTATTTGGAGTAATGCGCAACACCTAAACTCAACTTTGTCGACGCACAGCATCGCAAATATGAATACCACGTGTTTTTGAATATACTAGAATTGTAGCCAATTGTCTATTTAGTATAATGAAAAAGTTTGAGAGAAAAAGTTTAAAGGAATTTCCAGCCAGCTCAGTTTTGCTGAAAATGAAACCATATTTTTAGGTGCTTTTTTGAGAAAATTATGGTTTTTCTCGAAAACGAAGTCGGCAAGAGGGTATTAAAGTATATTAGAATTGTAGATCTCAATTTGATTAGTGTATTCGTGAAGTTTAAGGAAAAAAATTTGAGGAAATTTTGAGATATTTAGGTCGAAAGATTGTCATTTTATCAATATTTCATCGTTGTTTTTGTAAAATAGAGCAAAGATATTTTAGATTCTATTTTTACAAATTCGCAGGAATGACACTCAATTTGCTTACTTCCAAAAAAATATTCAAAAAAAAAACTGAACCAAAGCTGAAAAGAGCTGAAACAAAACATAGGCACGCAGAAGAAGTTTCAAAATTCAAGCCTCTCGCGTGAGAATAAATTAAATTTTGGACCATCTTTTTTTGAATTTTTGTTAAAAATTCCACACCGTGATATAGTTTATCTTCGAGCAGGTATTTGAGCAATTTGTTCAATATTGTCATCGACGCTTGCTACCGCATAATTGATTGTTCTCTTCAATTGTTGAATAGATCTTCCAACAGCGTCTCTGCTCAAAACTCAAAAAATTCCAAAAGCTTCTCGGAAATTTCATGTAATAAAAATTATTTAACATATGTAATTCAACGCCTTGTGTATGATACTGAAGAAAAGATTAGAAATAATTTATTACTGAGAAAGCACTGATTTTTACATAGAGGAGTGGTCATTGAAAACAATAAATCAACAATTTTTCATGTTTTTCTCCACTATCGATACAACACTGTCAATCTTGGCTCTTAGTATCTTGACGCATTTTTCGATTTCGATTTCATTCTCGCTTTCCAAATAGTAAACTAGATCTTTTCGGTCGGCAATCATACTTTCCAGAATGCTCTTCAAGTTCTTATCTTGATGGTTTGACATATGCATCCATGCAGTAACATTTTCCACCAAATAAGGGATAGTTCCTAATATATTTTCTAATACTTCGGAAGTCAGGATGCTTTTCTTGATGAGAACCTGTTCTTGCTTTATCACACGATTTCGGAATTTCAAATCAAATCGAACATCTCTTGCAGCTCCACATGTTTCTATGACAGAAGCTTTGATTGCTGGAATCTTGTCAATTTCCCAGCACACCTTTGCTAGTGGTTGATATGGGTGTCTGTCAGTATCCTTATTTTCTTCATGATACTGTTTCTCCCATTTTCGATAACGTGGAGGGTATGAATAATAAAATTGTCTGTACATAGTATTCATGGTCTCCAAATTCACACTTTCTCGACATCCAGGACAGTTGACACGTTTGGTTGGCAGTAGACAATAGTATACTGTTTTACAGTGACAAGTGAACTGTAGCAGGGTTACGGTGCCGGTTCCTTGGGCATTCATCATAGCATCTGAAATTATAACATTAAATTAAAACATAACTGATGAAACTGATGAAACTTACATCTCAGGTGCCACTTCTTTTCCCATTCAGCATAATTTTCACAATTCATTGGCCAATGAGGTACTCCCTTGCAATCCCGACACCAAGAATATCCACATGGACATGAACGATTTTGAGTTTTATTTTCATTCCCTGGTTCTTCGAAAAATATAGTTGACTTGCAAGAAGGGCACTTTTCAAAATCTCCAGTTGCACCAAGATCCTTGTAAATAGTTTCCGCAACTGTCTGAATATGTTACACTAAACATTATACTTCACTTGAAATAAACTTACTCGAATATAAAGATTCAGAAGAGTAAGTGGAATGAATATTGGAAGATATTCCATTTCATCAGCAGTTTCAGTTTGAAGATCAATTGGAAGTCTTCTTGCAATGAATTCTCGATAAAACTCATTTCTTAGACATTCAGTGCACTTGATTTTTGTTTCACTTGATGACTTGATGAGGAATAGTTCAAAGGATTTCTTTTTTCGATTACAAAATCCACAGAAGTCATCAGATGAGTAGCAAGTCACCAAATTATTTTCTTTCTTCACCATAGCAACTAAATCATCCCATTCCAATTTTCCTCCAACCACACTCAATTCTTCAGAGTTTGCCCAAGTTGCATTGTCATACTGATTAGGACATGTGGCGCGTTGTAGAGAAAGATCATTCCAGTCAACAGAAGTTGAAGGCCGGCCATAGAATTTTTCAGATGTTTTAATCCTGCTGAAAAGTCTTCATGTGGATCCATTGAACAGTTACCCGTACATACCTAATAAGTTGCTTATCTTCCGCTACGTCTCCCGAAATTTTAGTTATAACCTCTAAAACAGTTGGCGCGCTTGATACTATTTTTCTCAAATTCTCTCCATTCCTTCTGATTGGGTCAGCGCCAATTGTTGAATTGAAGATCATGCTAAAAACGATTTCATTTGCTATGTCTGAAATTTAAGCACTCACTTGTATGTTTTGTGCTTCAAATGAGTAAGAACTATCACAGCAGTAGTCTCTCCGTCTTGCGTAGTTCCATTTGGTTGACATCGTTTTGAAATATCAATCAAGTACTGGTTCTTTTGAAGATCCTTGACACGGAGGTCACCTTCGAGGCGAAGTTGATTAATCTGATCCTCAAAAGGTTCAGTTAACTTAACAAAAGTAACATCAGCCTGAATGAATGTGTATCCTTCCTGATTTAAATATTCTTGAACATTGAACTGTTGACTGTACTCCGATCCAGTCTCTAGTTCATCATAATCAACCATATCATACGATAATTCACTGTCTTTCCGGTTTTTGGGATGGGCTTGTTTTGATTGAGTTCTCACCTTGAAGGCAGCAAGATCGAAAACACCCGTCGGACGATGTGAGTCCACAACTTCGTCTTCATCATCTTCAAACTCTTCATCCAAATCATCATAATTCTCCATATCAACCTTTTTATTTTGACGATGTCTCCTTGACTTTGACACGACTTTCGCTTTGAACATTTCCTTTCCAACAACATCTTGGCTTCTATGAGTTTTATAGATATTGTAGGATACTGTTGGTTGCCTCTTGGAATCTTCATCGACTTCCTCACTTCGAAGTGTCATCACTTTTGCATTTGCCTTTTTACTAAACTCTCTAGTATTCGGGAGGAAATTTGAATAATCTTGTCCTCTCGCTGATGATGTTATGGCACTTCTGATTTCAAATTCTCCCTGTTTGTTTTCTTTGTTAAGAACTCTTGAGTGAACAGCGAATGTTGATTTCTCTGGGTAGATGAATCCGAATTGCGCCAATCCATTTTTCTCAACAACTTCTGCATTCACGTTTTCTGGAGCTCCGGCCAAAAGGAAAGTTGTCTTGGCATCTTGCCAACGATTTTTCTTGTTCAGAGAATATACTACATCGAGATTCAAATTGTCAGTCAAAGATGCTTCGATTCGATCCATCGCATTCTAAAAAAACCAATAATATATGAATAGTTCCTTATGCCGAACTTCCAAAAATCACTTACCCTAGATAATGGCTCAGATGAGCTGACAGTTTTCTGAATGAAAGTCCTGTCTTTTACTGAATTGTGAAGGCGTTCCTTTACACTATTATGTGGTTTCCCAAGCCATCTCGGTACACCACGTGGCTTGTCGAACAAACTTTGATTCTTCAATTCCTCTGGATCCACTTCGCAGTCTGATACATATGACTCTGCGTAGTCTGACATGGTTTCTGATTTATTTTTGCTATAAACAGTAGAAACTTCTAGTGACGACGATATTTTGAGTTTAAACGAGAGCTGGAAGCTGAAAATGTAATTTTTCTTTGTGTAAACTTTAGTTGAATAGACATTCTTCGGATAGAAAAAAACGAAATGCAAAATGAGTTGTCATGACAACGTGAAAATATTAAATCGAAAACAAAACTAATAATATTCTCCTTGAAAATCTTTATATACCTTTTTCCCAAACCGTTCTCTGCCATTTTGTTGTATTGCACAACACTGTGTAGCCGTCTGCGTCTATTCCTTAACGTTAGGAAATATTTCGCAACAGTCAAAGGTGGGTTGAATCATAGTGTGCGATTGACCAATATATTTTAAAAGAAACCGGAGGATTGGTCTCATTGTCAGAAACTGAAATTTTAAATTGGTAAGCAAAGGATGAACATTTTTTTGAAATATAATTTGCTAGTTAGAAACAAATTGGGAAAATTCATAAACGGTATTCAAAATCAATTCAAAATGCTAAAAAAAAATCTTCAATTCTCATTATCACGTGGTTTATGATATCATGATTTGTGTTTCATGATTTGTGACATTTTTCAAAAGTTTGAGCAAACTTGTGAGGTGTGTTTTGTTTTTATTCGTGTTTTGACTGCAGGAACGGGAGATAAGTGATTCGATGAATGGTTTAAAATATGGCATGATATAGTGCCAGATGATCATAATGGTGAAGTTGAAAATAAATTACAAAAGGTTCCGGGAAAATTAATCTTCAAAATATCAACCACATTGCATCTTTCTTGGTCTCTCCACGACATGACTTAATTGCGTATATATTTTAGAACAGGCAATTTTGAGATAATATAACTTTTTCAAATTACTGCATTAAGATTATGCGAAAGGCATAACTGCTGTCGGGGAAGTCTTTGTCGTGGTAGTTATGATCTTTCCACATATCTACTTCCTCCACATATGCCTCTTTATCAGGATTTTCACAGGTGTTTTTTAAAAGCCAAAACGAGCCAAAACGTTCAAAATATCTAAATCGTTAGCCCTCTTTTAAATAGAATTGCTATGGGATTCAGAGAGTTAAAATTTGGCTATCAAGTATCCATACTAAATAAATAAGTTTTGTAAAATGGTACTAATTTCTTCAGTTCTCACAATCGTAAAGAATACACTTTATTTTCGAGTATATTTTTTCATACACAATTAAAAAAAATCAATTTATAAGTTGCTCAATCTTGTCATCGACGCTTGCTACTACAGAATCGATTGCTTTCCTCAATTGTTGAACAGAATTTCTAAGAGCGTCATGGCTCTCCAGCTCCAAGAGTTCCAAAAGCTTCTCGCGATGCACCATGATTTCTTCTAGCAGATCCTTCAAACTCTTGTCCTTTCTATTTGTCATGTGCATCCATGCGGTAACATTCTCAACCAAATAGAGAGCAGTTCCTAGCAGATTCTCCAATATTTCGGTCTTCAGAATTCCATTTTTAATCAATAATTGTTCAGCCTTCAAAAAACGATTCCGAAGTTTGATGTCAAGTCGTAGATCTCTTGTCCGTGCACATATTCTCATTACCGAATCTTTGATTGCAGGAATCAAGCGGATATCAGTATAGACTGTAGCAACTGGACAATAAGGTCCATTATCGGCATACTTTAAAGATTGGTCATAGCTTCTCTGTTGCTCGCGATACCTTGCGGGATATGGATAATAGTATGGATAATAAACACAGTTCATGGTCTCCGTGTTTATATTGATTTTGCATCCAGGGCAAGAAGCAAACTTATTCGGCAGTTTGACAGAGTAGAAGGTCTTACAACTACAAGTAATTTGCAAAAGTGTTTCAGTACCAGTTCCTTGGGCATTTATCATAGTATCTGAAACTTTTAGACAGTTATTTTGTAATGATATCTATGATTAATTATAATAACTTGAACTTACATCTTACAAGCCACTTCTTTTCCCATTCAGCATAATTTTCACAATTCATTGGCCAATGAGGTACTCCCTTGCAATCCCGACACCAAGAATATCCACATGGACATGAACGATTTTGAGTTTTATTTTCATTCCCTGGTTCTTCGAAAAATATAGTTGACTTGCAAGAAGGGCACTTTTCAAAATCTCCAGTTGCACCAAGATCCTTGTAAATAGTTTCCGCAACTGTCTGAATATGTTACACTAAACATTATACTTCACTTGAAATAAACTTACTCGAATATAAAGATTCAGAAGAGTAAGTGGAATGAATATTGGAAGATATTCCATTTCATCAGCAGTTTCAGTTTGAAGATCAATTGGAAGTCTTCTTGCAATGAATTCTCGATAAAACTCATTTCTTAGACATTCAGTGCACTTGATTTTTGTTTCACTTGATGACTTGATGAGGAATAGTTCAAAGGATTTCTTTTTTCGATTACAAAATCCACAGAAGTCATCAGATGAGTAGCAAGTCACCAAATTATTTTCTTTCTTCACCATAGCAACTAAATCATCCCATTCCAATTTTCCTCCAACCACACTCAATTCTTCAGAGTTTGCCCAAGTTGCATTGTCATACTGATTAGGACATGTGGCGCGTTGTAGAGAAAGATCATTCCAGTCAACAGAAGTTGAAGGCCGGCCATAGAATTTTTCAGATGTTTTAATCCTGCTGAAAAGTCTTCATGTGGATCCATTGAACAGTTACCCGTACATACCTAATAAGTTGCTTATCTTCCGCTACGTCTCCCGAAATTTTAGTTATAACCTCTAAAACAGTTGGCGCGCTTGATACTATTTTTCTCAAATTCTCTCCATTCCTTCTGATTGGGTCAGCGCCAATTGTTGAATTGAAGATCATGCTAAAAACGATTTCATTTGCTATGTCTGAAATTTAAGCACTCACTTGTATGTTTTGTGCTTCAAATGAGTAAGAACTATCACAGCAGTAGTCTCTCCGTCTTGCGTAGTTCCATTTGGTTGACATCGTTTTGAAATATCAATCAAGTACTGGTTCTTTTGAAGATCCTTGACACGGAGGTCACCTTCGAGGCGAAGTTGATTAATCTGATCCTCAAAAGGTTCAGTTAACTTAACAAAAGTAACATCAGCCTGAATGAATGTGTATCCTTCCTGATTTAAATATTCTTGAACATTGAACTGTTGACTGTACTCCGATCCAGTCTCTAGTTCATCATAATCAACCATATCATACGATAATTCACTGTCTTTCCGGTTTTTGGGATGGGCTTGTTTTGATTGAGTTCTCACCTTGAAGGCAGCAAGATCGAAAACACCCGTCGGACGATGTGAGTCCACAACTTCGTCTTCATCATCTTCAAACTCTTCATCCAAATCATCATAATTCTCCATATCAACCTTTTTATTTTGACGATGTCTCCTTGACTTTGACACGACTTTCGCTTTGAACATTTCCTTTCCAACAACATCTTGGCTTCTATGAGTTTTATAGATATTGTAGGATACTGTTGGTTGCCTCTTGGAATCTTCATCGACTTCCTCACTTCGAAGTGTCATCACTTTTGCATTTGCCTTTTTACTAAACTCTCTAGTATTCGGGAGGAAATTTGAATAATCTTGTCCTCTCGCTGATGATGTTATGGCACTTCTGATTTCAAATTCTCCCTGTTTGTTTTCTTTGTTAAGAACTCTTGAGTGAACAGCGAATGTTGATTTCTCTGGGTAGATGAATCCGAATTGCGCCAATCCATTTTTCTCAACAACTTCTGCATTCACGTTTTCTGGAGCTCCGGCCAAAAGGAAAGTTGTCTTGGCATCTTGCCAACGATTTTTCTTGTTGACAGAGTACACTACATTGAGCTTCAAATTATCATTTGTAGATGCATCAATTCGGTTGATGGCTTTCTGAAAAATCGAAATAAACAATACATATTAGCATTGTTGAAAGCTTACCTTGCTCAACGGCTCTGCTGCCCTAATATTTTTCTCGATGAAGGTCCTATCCTTCACTGCATTGTGAAGGCGTTCCTTTCCACCATGGTGATGTTTTCCCAGCCATCTGCGCTCTCCACGTGGCTTTTCAAACAAATTATAATAATGCAGTTCTTGCTGGTCGACTTCATAGTCGGACTCATAAGACTCTGCGTAATTAGACATTTCTTCTAATTTTTCTTGTTCAGCACAAGATTGTGGTTTTTGTAAAGATAACGACATTCTTGAAATGAAATCTGTAAAATTGAAGAAATAAAAATAACAAGTAGATTAAAGTTGTTTAACACAGAACAACAGAATTTTTTAGAGCCTAATCACGATTTTAAAAATATAGAGTTGAAAACGGACAAAAACATTCCAAAACTAAATTTATACAATATCTGATTCATTATTTCTTTATATACCCCCATTGTGTATGTTCTTCGATCTTGTGAACTATTGCACAACACTGTGTGTCCATCTGTTCGGAATCTATCTGTGTTGTTTCTGTTGGAGAGAATTTCGCAATAAATCAAAATGATGCTATGAATCTGAGAAAATATGAGAAGATAAGACAATCTGAGTCATTTTTAAATTTCATTTAATAAATTCCTCATTTCCCTAACTAGCCAAGCACGACACTTGCAGTATCAACTAGTAATATCCCCTAATTGCTTCGTGTTGATTTGGTTGCCTTTGGAAGTGGAATGAAATTTCCATTTGCCAGACACTTTCCAGAAATGTCCAAATTAGCAAAACTTTGTTGAAATTTTAATAATTTCTTAAACTTAAAATTGACTTAAACGCTTTGAAAATTCTTTTGAAATTATAGAAAACCATGTATTTTGGGTTTTAAACTGATTCAGTTTAAATTTCTGTCTATGACTATGTGATTTTTCCTATCACAACAAAGGGACATTTGAAAAACCGTTTTGCAGCTTACATCAATTTTTCAGATTCATTAACAATCAAATATTAGTTTTGCATTGAATCAATCAATTGAGTGTTTGAAATTTATCACATAAGAAGAGCATCTTCAGATTTTTCTTCTAGGAAAAATGCAATTTCAAAGTCAAACTTTCATAACTTGCTTACAAAATAAGAAATGATACGATGAGAAATTGAATCAATTAATTTATGATTTTTTCGAGTTCAATTATTCACAAACAACTAAAAAATTAATTCGTAATTCATTGCTTTCCTCAATTTTTGAATAGATTCTCCTTTTGGTGTTTGGGATGGGCTTGTTTTGACAGAGATCTCACATTGAAGGCAGCAAGATCGAGAACATCAGTAGGACGATGTGAATCCACAATTTCGTCTTCATCATCTTCAAATTCTTCATCCAAATCATCATAATTCTCCATATCAACCTTTTTATTTGGACGATGTCTCCTTGACTTTGAAACGACTTTGGCTTTGAACATTTCTTTTCCAACAACATCTTGGCTTCTATGAGTTTTATAGATATTGTAAGATACTGTTGGTTGGCTCTTGACATTTTCATCGACTTTCTCACTTCGTAGTGCCATCACTTTTGCATTAGATTTCTTGCTAAACTCTCTAGATTTCGAGAGGAAATTCGAATAATCTTGTCCTCTCGCTGATGATGTTTTGGCACTTCTGATTTCAAATTCTCCCTGTTTGTATTCTTTGTTAAGAACTCTTGAGTGAACAGCAAAAGTTGACTTCTCTGGGTAGATGAATCCAAATTGCGCCAATCCATTTTTCTCAACAACTTCTGCATTCACATTTTCTGGAGCTCCGGCCAAAAGGAAAGTTGTCTTGGCATTTTGCCAACGATTTTTCTTGTTGACAGAGTACACTACATTGAGCTTCAAATTATCATTTGTAGATGCATCAATTCGGTTGATGGCTTTCTGAAAAATCGAAATAAACAATACATATTAGCATTGTTGAAAGCTTACCTTGCTCAACGGCTCTGCTGCCCTAATATTTTTCTCGATGAAGGTCCTATCCTTCACTGCATTGTGAAGGCGTTCCTTTCCACCATGGTGATGTTTTCCCAGCCATCTGCGCTCTCCACGTGGCTTTTCAAACAAATTATAATAATGCAGTTCTTGTGGGTCGACTTCATAGTCGGACTCATAAGACTCTGCGTAATTAGACATTTCTTCTAATTTTTCTTGTTCAGCACAAGACGCTGGCATTTGTAAAGATGGTGACATTCTTGAAATGAAACCTGGAAAATAGAAGATAAAAAGTTGTAGAAATTGGAAATTGTTAGATAAAAAACGAGATTTGAGCCTGTAAACGAGTGATCCTCTAAAAACAATTCAAAAGTGGATATAAATGAGGATTTTTAAAATAGAGGAGCCATACAATTTGTGTCTCATTATTTCTTTATATACCCCCATTGTGTGTGTTCTTTGCTCTTGTGAATTATTGCACAACACTGTGTGTCCATCTGTTCCGTCTCTATCTGTTGTTCCCGTTGGAGAGAATTTCGCAATAGACCAAAATGATGCTATGAATCTGAGGAAAAGTGAGAAGGTAAGAACATTTGTTTATATTATGATGTATGTCATTTTTAAATATAGTTTTCGAAAAAATTTCTTTAACTCTAATACTCTTCTAATAGCTATGACCCAACCAACGTTTGCTTTGCTGTAAAAATGGTTTTGGGTTTCAAAAGAATTGTGCAACTTTTAGTAGATTTTTCATTGTGCCAATAAAATGAAAAACACGTGCCAATAAAATGAAGAAAAAGTATGTAATTTCAGGTTCTCAATAGTTTCAAATTAAGCTTTTGTCAAAGATGCTAGTAATTATTTTTTCAAGCCTATGCTTTTACTGATTAAAAGTTAGTCTGAACTCAATTGATGAAGCATTTATTAAATGAATCACATAAGAAGAGGCACACTTAGTCGTTCGCACTTCTCTTCTTGAATGGCTCGTTGATAACCCGTTTTCATCTGACCCATTATGAATAATATCATCCTGCTCCATACCTAAAATGTGTACTGTATTTTTCTCAGAAGCGATGAAATTTCAGGGCAACCTCTCTTTCAGCTCCTTTTTTGAATGATGGTGGTGGATTTCGTTCAAAACAATCGGTAAAGATATCCCAGTACATTGTTTGAAAGTGTGTCCGATCAATCAAATGTAGGTGTTGATATCCAAGAGCCTGAAAGGATTTTCGTAAAACCGATTAAGTAGGTTTCCCATAATAGGCAGCCGCCTTCTGACGCCTTCCTGACACCTGCCTCATGCCATCCTATTTCACTTACTTTGATAAAAGTTAAATTATAAATAGAAAAAAGTTCACGTGTGTTTTAGTAGAAGACACCAAGCCGGCGGAGGTCGGCTTGAAGTGAAGCAGGCTAGTTTAGTGCCTACATGGAAGCTTATTATTTTTAGATTTGGTTCGTACCTGAAGAGCATCCTGAGCCTGATCGAAATTATCTTGCAGATTTGTGACCACTAAATTCAAAACCAACGCCAAATTCGACGCGTGTGACTTGAAATAGTCATTGTCCTTCAGCCTATTTGGAGCAACATGATCCAATCGAAAAAGTCGTAGTATATCTTCATCAGTGTGTAGAATGTCCCAAAACATGTCACATGAACATTTTCTAAGTTGCTTCTGCGAGCATTTGAACCAACATGTTTCGATGATTCGCTTGTCGTCCCGAGAGAGGCCAGAAATCGAACCATTTGCTGAAATGAGTGAATGACGTCAGCAGCGAAAGCTGTTTTTTTTTTTGGTGAGAGCGGGGGGAAGAGTCTGCTCCGTAAATTAAATTACCGCCGGTGTTAAGAGATGAAGCGAAAGAAAAGTGGATCGGTTGCAAATTGAGATTTGTGAGTAATCGGAGAAAGACAAGTAGTTCTGCCTTTTTTCGACGCGCGAGAAAAATTTTGCAGAGATCGTTTTCTGGCAGCTTTTCAAAGTGAAATGAATTTTGAAGCTAGATAATTATATAGGTTTTAGAAAATCTACATAGATATTGGAGTTTCAGAAAAAAGTTTCAAAATTTTCGACATTGTGAATTTTCGACTTTTCGAAACACGCGTTGAAGGTCAATGATTCGTTTGCCGAAACTTCTCAAAGTACTTTACGATTTTTTCAAGAACTTCAGCAACTTTCGTCCGTGACATTTTTAGACTTGCTAATATTAATTGAAAAGTTACTGTAAATGCCGAAAATTTATTGTAGATCCTTTTCATTTTTGCGACTGTAATTTTTCCCTTTTCAAGAATTTTGTAAACAATTTTTTAAAAATTAATTGGTTGCGATTTTTGTTTGAAAAAATCCTTTTAGTTTCTGAAAAGAAACATCTCTTTTAAATTTTCTCGCTACGAGGCCGATCCGAATGACTCCATGAGCATTTACATTTTTCAGAGAACCCCATTACTGAAATATTGAAAATTGAATAAATTCGACTTACGGCCTTCTTCAGACTTCCTGGGCCCTTGCAAGGGAACAGGTATGTGCCTAGTTTTCGGAAATCGGGCCGAGTGACTTGATCCAACCGGCCTATTCGGAAGCTTTTCCTGTGTTCGATTATCCAAACTGCGGCTTCGATTTGTGCGATTATTTTGTCGGAATAGTTTTTCTACCTTAAATTAAATACAATAATTTTAGAAAGTTGATCTCAATTAGGTAACCTTTTCTTTTGTTTTTTCATCGTGTGGATTGGCGGTAATCTGTGAACTGCCATTCGACGACGAAGAATGGGCGTGGCCCATTATCACACGAAAAAATTTGAAAATGGTTGATAATTTCAGGATGGCGATTGGGGTTTTTTCGAGTCTGAAAATTTTGTTTTATGGAAATTTGAAATCTAAGTAAGCGAAATAGTTACTCAAAATAGTGTGAAGAGCTTTGAAGAAAAACGTATGATGCAAACTGGGAACTTATCATTTATTCATAGAATTCGCTCATTCATTTTGGAATTCTTTTGCCGTGAAGCTTATAGGTACTTAGGATTCAAACAAAGTAAACAAAATGACGATGCTGGAAATATGTGTGAGTATCGGTGCTTGAGCAAAAATATATAAGGCTTCAATTCCGCACCCACACGCTACTTAGCAATGTACGTAAAACACTTGTAATTGAGGCAAGACTGATGCTCCGTCACATGGTGAATTGAGAAGAAGGAGTCGTAGTAGAGCAAAAAAAAGAAGAAGTGTCTAATTGGGAGATTGAGAAGAAGGTGACGTTTTGGGAGAAAAAAAAATAAGAAGATCGGAGCTCAGTATGTGTCACGAGGTACAACTATTTTAGTGATTATAGGAGAAGTTCCAGTAATTGGAGAAAGAAAGATGCGAATACTTGAAGTTTTAGGTATTTGTGTTCTGAGACTGCCGGAAGCATGACAGGAAGCCACTTGCAAAATATGGAGAACTATAATTAAATTCTCAAAGCCTTGCGATATGAAACTTCACTTTTGGTAGAACAAAAATAATTCAGAAATGTCTTGAAGGTGTTGTTTTAAAATATTCGCAGCTTCGGAACAAGTTTTAATAAAAAACTATGGTAATTGACAACAAATTCGCTGTGGCCGTGGTTACTTAATTTTTTGAAATATTTCAATTTGCCAGATGAATGGTTATAAGTTTCCAAAGTTTCAAATTATTAAACGTGTTTTTATAAGTGATTTAAAAAAGACAGAATTCACCATTCACCTTTAGGCCTGCTCAATTGTAACATTGCTTTTTAATTTTGAAAAACTCCAACAATTGGCAACAATCTATCCTTTTTCCGTCTGACCTAATTATATTTATAGTGAAACTAGCAGCAACTCGTGACATCACAAGGTTCTGGGCTCGGCATTCAATTAAATATTTACGCAGGTTTTATCAGATTTCCATCTCTGATCGGAAACCACTGACAATTTCGATTAGCAAGGAAGAAAAGAAGCAAAAGGCAGAAGCAGCGAGAGTGACCTTTGCATTTATTTGTGCTCGATATGTTGAGGTGATTGGATTTTGCGGAGAATTTATATTTTTCCATGCATTGGAGAAGATTTCAGAAAGAGATCATACACCTTCGTTTTGGAAATGAACAAAATTTGATCTTGATCTCAAAAACTCTGCAAAATGCCATATTTTAAAATGTTAAATCAAAAAATACGGTTAGCTGAAATACTAATCAGCCATCAAAGAAACCGATCAAAATATAGAGCCGGCTAAAAGATATCATAATTAATACATCTGAAAAACTAAAGTAGTTACATGAGAAGTTTAGCATCGGAATTTTCAACTTTTCTCTAGAATTACCTAAATTTTGTCACAAGTTCGTTGGTGGAATTACCATTGCTCACGCCAATAACTAGTCATCTTTCCTATCTAAAAACTAGTTTTTTGTTTATGAATATTGGAAATTTGTGAAGCTCTAAATTATGTAATACTGGAACTTTAAAGATCAACGAGTTCATCTAGGACTAGAACTCATAGGAGGCTCTAGTTTTTGGGCAACATAGGGTTTGGAAATGAATAAAATAAGACAGGATGAGGAGAATAAATATATCAGGATAGAATGACCAGAAAACATTAAAAGAGTGCTCTAAAACAAGCGAAGTTTCTTTTTTTTTTTTCTTCATCTCATTCAGCTCCTTCGTCTTTCTTTTTTGGGCACGACCCATCGAAAAGGAGTCGCCCGATCGTAAATGAGGCTTATTAGGCGCCGGACACATTGAAGACAACGACGACGACGACTTCACCAACGATGTCTTCTCATTCCAGAAAACGGGGCTGTCTCCAGGGAGTTTATGGCTCCCGAATGAACTGAGTGACAATGGGTAGAAAAATGGAATGGCTACTCACACTCGGAAATGAAAAATAACAAGTTGAAAGGCGAAGTGAATTGGAGAAAAGTGGATTGGCAGGCGGCACAAAAGTGTGCCGGCAAACAACGACGACGTTGGGTTTTGCGAAATGACGAAAGAAGACACTTTTGATGGGTGAATCAGGTTACAGACGCTTAAGAGGTTTTCTGGTTACGAAACGGCTTCAGGAGAAGTAGACGAAATTCGGTTAAAAAACAGAGATCTCCTTTTGAAAATTATTTGGTCCTGAAAAAACGCAAATTTAATTATGAAAGGTTCGTAGGTCTCTTAACAACTTTTCTATTTGCATCATAGTTGGAATGAAAAAGATAATTATGTTTTTGCGAAGTGTCGGTCGCCGGTTGCCGAAATATTTCAACTTCGGAAACTGTCGATTTCAATATCAAGTATTTTTTGTTTCGAAAAACGCATTGAGAGCTTGGAAGATTTGAGCGTGTAAGTGAAAAAATGACTAAATTTGTCATTTGAAAACGATTTTTTCTGGCAATTTGCCGAAAATGAAAATTTTCCGGCAAATCGGCAAACCGCCATTTTGCCGGAAAAACGACAAATGCCGAAAATTTTGGGAAGTTGTGGTTTTGTAAATTGTTTCTTGGAATTTCAGAATTTCAATTTTAATTAGCAAAATTGTATGAATGTTCCTACATCTGTTCTGCGATATAATCAAATTCTATGAAAATATTTAAGGAAAACGGGAGAAAATTTCATAAAGGCACAGTTTTAAGGGTTTTTCGTCATATAGACAAATCCTTTTAAAAACTTCGTGCAAATTTATGTCCGGCAACGAATAGGCAATTTGCCGAAAATTATAATATCCGGCAAATCGGCAAACCCCAAATTGCCGGATTCGAAAATTTTGGGCAAACCCGCAATTTGACTTTAAAAAAATTTGCTGGACTGCAATTGCCAAGGTAGGCGTTTTGGCGCCTTTGTGGGAGCCCGAATTTAGAAAGGCATCACAGAAAGTACTCCCAAAGTCTAAAAACTTGAAAATCACTCATTTTCAAGTCTCAAAATAATTTTATTTTTCATAAATTATCGGCCCTTTCCTGTCCCTTTGATTATGCCACAAATGGTCAGTGGTGATAAATGATTAAGTACTAATTCAAAAATGTGACAATTCATTGACTAAACTGATCTTTACATTTTCTTCGTGTGTCCCAAAATAACGAAACTCCGTCAACCCGTCGTCCCATGAGATTTGGGGCTTGGAACTGACTTCAACATTGTGGCCCTCCAATTGTCAACACTTCTTCTCCATTTCTCGAGTAAATGACCAGAAATAGGATGGCAAAAAAAATAAATTGGATGAAGTAGGAAATGAGGGAGCAAAAAGTCAAAGTTAAGAGAGAGACTTTGTGTGAGTGTACGGCTCCGCGCACAAAAATAGCAACAATTCGTTGAGGAGCAAATCTTTCCGACATCTTCCGCCGGCGAGGCTTCTCTTTCTCTCACGCTGGCCTTAAACCTCTCGCTCAATTAGTTCAACAATCTGATTGAAACCGAGCCAATGCCTTGGATCTCCCGAGCTAAGAAAACCAGTGAGTGAGATGGGGGGATGTGTGAAACAAATCAAATCAAAGAAAAGTCTACGTTTTTTTTTCGTTTTCATCAAACACACACACCCTTCTCTAGTGGTTGTTTTGGTGGAAAGCATCATTTGGAAGCTTGAGAGCTTGCTGAAACCCATGCCACTTCCATCCGAACCAATATTTACCCTTTCTTACTATCAGGAAAAATGGTAGATTCGAAGAATTGAGATGAGAAAGTGGAAGACGGCGTGATGAATACAAATAGATGAATGGTGGAATGGATGGGACAGAGGAGAAAATAAATATAGAAACGAAAAGAGGGCCATCCTTTTTTTGATGAGCGGAGCGAGGAGCTCCGGAGCACACGAAGAGCAGCGGTCAAGAATGAGAATAACAACACACACACATTGCAGCTGCTGCTGCTGCTGCACACACTCACACGGGACGGACACGATGGTTTCCTTTTTCAGAGAAAAATGACCCAAAAATTTATATCTTATAGAATATATCAAATTTTAAATGGAGAAAAAAAATGATAATTCTGTAGGATCTTCTTCATTAGGCAGCACTGGGAAAAAATCTCCAATTTCGCGTCGTATTTATTCATTTCCATTCGTTTTGTAACTTTGCAAAATATTCGGCCTGCGTTGGCACCACGTTGAGCTCTTTGCCAAAAACGTTCTGGATCATACTTTCACGAGATTGTTGAATTCGGGCAATCGGCCGAATACGGTGGCAGACATTTGGGAGTTCTGAAACAAAAAAAAATTGAAAAAGCCCTTTTGTCACAGTGGTTATTTTGCTTCAAAATTCATTTTATTAGAATTTCAAATTCATTTTATTAGAATTTTAAGTCGGAGCAAATCGCTGATTGGTATTGCAGTTCTCATTTAGTTTTTTGCTTATTTTAGAGACAATTGAAACAGGGAGGTTAGCCAAAATTGAAAAATCGAGTTTTTTTTAAGTTTGAGGTGGTTTATTTCTTTGTTTTTTTTTAAACATATTTCTGGATTTCAGAATATTTTTGGTATTTTCAAAGCGAAATTTCATCCACGCACTTTGCGTTAAAATTTAGCTCTAATTGTTCTTTTAGTTGATAATTACGAGGTGCTTGAAACTTTTTACTTGAAACTTTCATTTTTTGTTTTGTGATTTTTTAAAAAGGATTTTGGGTAATTCCGGGTATTCAAAAGCAACGAAAATTCCCAATGACAAGGTTTATTTTTTGATAGACAAAGTTCTTTGAACTACTGGTACAAAAAGAGGTTTGTTTTTGCATTGGAATAAATTCCGAATTTTCTGAATTTGCCCTCCAAACTTTCCCGTTATAGGTAACCACTCACTTTTGCTATATGCTTTTCTAAACAACATATACAGTGGAATACTGTACTCAAAAACCATCGCAAGATGATTGAGCAAGATATATGGAATGTAGTTTGTCATAGAGTAGCACATTGCATTACTTTGTTCTTCTATTTTTGTTGTAACTTTACTGCTCAATGCATCAACTAATGTCACTAGACTATCCAATATTATCACTGGAAGCAATGCTTTTCGTACACTTCTGAAATTTAATTTAAATTCTTTTTTTTTATATTTGCTAATTTAATATTGTAGTGCTTACATCATATTCTCTATAATTTGATATCGCATAGACAGCGAAACTTTTCCCATAAATGATATATCTTTTTGATAGAGAATTGTCCATTTTCGATTCAAAAAATATAAAGCTATGCAGCCCTGAAATTGAGAACTGTGATCAGTGTTTGACATCACATTTGGGAAGAAAATAAGGTCTGCAATTTCCATACCCCGATAATTATGATCGTGACAACTGCTGACACAATACAACCTCTGCACCTAAAGGAAGCAAAGTAGATATATCCAGTTACAGATAGGCAGACTGAAATTAAAAAGAGCCACCAAGTACGGACAGTTTCATAAGAGACCGCCCATAATGTTGCAATTGTTCTTTCTGAAAAGAAGTTTCAATTTTTCAAAATTCTGAGAGCTTGTGAAAACATTTAATTTTGCTTCTGGGCTATTGAAAGTGTCAGTAACGTTCAAATTTGCCTGGGTTTTTAGGGTTTTTTTTTTCAAATTTTCGAACAAAAAGTCGATTTCCCGCTAAAAGTTTTTTCTGCTGAAATCGTCTGTTTTTTTTTGTTTTTCTATGTTATTCAGGTAGGAAAATATTTGAAAATACGAAATATTTGACAAAAAATAATACAGAGAAAAATCAAGAAAACAGTTTTAGCAGGAAAACGCAAAAATATGCCAAAACCAGACCGATCCTAATTTTTTTTAAATTGAAAAATTCATTTTAAAAAATTATTTTTTTCATTTCACCATTTAAAAAAATCCACAAAATAAATATATTAAACTTTTAAAAAATCTTTAAGCTTTTAAGCTTTGAGCTTTTTTTTAAATAAAAATAATTAAGATCACTGTAAACGATCAAAAAAACTTGTGATCTTTCTTTTCTACAATATAATTTACAAAATATAACATCTCTGATTTTTCTACAATTTCTAAGAATATCTGAAAATTTTGGCTTTTAATAATTGTGGAGGTAGTCAATAAGTCACATATTTCGCATTTTTGCGTGCTGATTTGATTTAGAGCTCACAATTTTTTATATTTCAGATTAAAAATTACCAATTAAACAGCAAAACACCAACGCCGTAGTGGCAGCATATGCCAGATCATAGATAAGATAAACCACGCTCAAAGTGTCCGAAGAGCCACCAAACAGGAACAAAAACTGACAAACTGCTTCAGCAACTCCGCAAATGATGTAACAGAGCAGAACACACCCGAATAAAAGACTGAAAAAATATTCTCACGGTACATTAAAATCAGAAATAATTCTGGCAAACCCAAAAAAAGGATGACTTCCTCTTCGAATTTTGAAATGAACTGTTAGAAGGAGGAAAAATAATGATGATTCAACAAGAATCAATAATGCATAATATAAGCCAATTGATATCTGAGCGATTTTATCCACATTTACAGCCTGAAATTTATATAAATGAAAGTTTTGTCTAAATTTAGAAATTCATATTGACGACGTCACAATTACCACTATGAAATGATTTCGAAGCATGACACTGGTGCAGTTAAGTGAGCTTGAAGCCATCACCGACGTTGCATGGACTGAATACATTTCTTCTGAAAGTTAGAAAATATTTTGTTAAATTAGAAATAGAAAAAGCTGAGCGAGAGTGAATTTCTAGAACTTTAGCTTTCGGTTTGTCTAGTTGGCGAATAATATGTGAGCACATAATAACAGGTTAGATGAGCAGAAAAAAAGCTTGGCCTGATGTTAGAAACCCTTTTTTCAATTCTCATTGGAATAGGGAGCAATTGGGTTCGAACAAAAAAAAAGTTTTCGTGGGAATTTCTGCGTTGAAATGGAGTTTGATTCCAAGGTTTTTATCGTCAAATTATTCTTTGTTCCACCAATCGGCAAATGTTTTATGTGTTTTATCATTAACCTTTTTTGCATATTTGAGTTATTTTTTGTTGGCAAACTAACTACTACAAATTTTTAGTCTATAGACACCCAACGTCTGGGGAGTTTTTTGAGATCATCTATGTAGTAGCCTAGGTTGAAAATGTAAATAAACCAACGCAAACACCCAACGAACAAGTTTTACAAAGTAAAACACTTTTGTTGTAATATATTGTTGTAAGATATTGTTTGTTTGTTGTAAGACAAAGCATTTTTTTTTTCTAATTTCAAATAATGATATTCAAAAAATATTACTGGCATAAAGTCGTTTTTACGCTTTCAGATAAACTATTGAATACGTAATAGAAAATACCCCAAAGTTTCTGGGAAGCCGTTCTCTCCAGTAGGCTATTAGAACTTGTATAACTCGTAATATATACTTTTAATTAATACAAAGGTTTCAGTTTCTTGAAAATATCTAAAACTTGCTAGTTCAGTAAATAATATACTTCAACATACCATTTGTTTCATTGTGAGTAGACATTATTTCTAATACATATATCCAAATAAAGTATAAATATAAAGGGAAAGAAACTGGGAATTCACATAAAATTTTTGTTTGGAAGAATTTACATAAATCACACGAAAGAGTAACAAGAAAAAACGAAGTTTAGTCTAATTCAATCTACGACATATTTCGTCTACAACCTTCAACGTTTTATTAGCTCACGATCAGAAAGCAAATTGATTTTCGTGAAAGAAAAAATTACAGAAAAATGTTTTTGCACTAAAGATATTCTAGTTCATTGCCGGAAGTTTATCCAAATTCTCATAAAGCTCTTTTCGATGAGGCATAAAGTGTCGTCGAAGCATATGCCCAACTATATGAGCAATTGATGAGAGGGCCAGTACAACCCCGCAGAAAACAGTGGAACGATGTTGAAGGGACTCGGAAAGTGTCCGTTTGCGAGATCGTTCGCAGATGTAAACTGAAAAATATTTATTTTTGTTAACTTGTGAAAGGTAATATGATAATTGACTTTTACCAGAAGTTTTTTTTTAATTTCAGATAAAGCAGCTGAAATTTTACAATTTTCAGTATTTTTTCCAGTAATTTTTTTCAAACTTAAATAAATTTCGAAATTTTTAAAACTCTCTCATGGCATAATTTGTCATTTTAGTACTCCGTCAGCCATTTTTTTAACACATGATTCCAAAAAAAAGAAATGTTTGCAAATAGACATCATAATGTTTGCCTACTCCTAGACTTTTAGATGCCCTTAAAATCATTAAAACATGCCTGCATAAATCCACTTCCAGAGTAATGGAAGTATTCAAATAAATTCACTGGCAAAATATTAGATCGACTTTTTCTAGTTCAGTTTTAAATCCACTGAAAAATGAACTCCATCCCTCTTTCCTTCCCCGAGCCTCTCGAAACATTTTTTTCTTTCTTCTTTTTCCTAATAAACCTACAATTGCTTTTTGGTCCATACGGCTGAACATCAATCTCTGGAGAGAACATCACCAATATCGGAAAACTGAAAATTCTCAGTTTTTATTAAAATCATAGCTTTAAAACTTACTCAAAGTTTACGCTGTGCAATGTCACATTAATTCTATCTTCACAAACATATTTTTGCGTCAGTGGAGCCGAGAAGATAACTGATGAGTTATCAGATTCAAATACTGCAGAACTACCTGAAAGAGACTTGCTCATGAAGTCTTATGAAAAATGCTTTTTTTTATATTAATGTACCAGCGAATTTTTCCTCGTAGATCACTTTGTTCAATTGCCATCTCAATTCATCAAGGCGCTTTGCACGCATTTCTTCCTGTAAGTAAAAACAATTTTAAATCGATGAAAGTATGATAGTTAACTAACAGTTCTAAAAACAAATTTTAGAGTTTTCATTCTTCCGTCGGTCTCTTCTATGGTAGATGATATGACAGCTTTGCTCTTTCGAGTAACAGCACAATTTCCTTTGATGAGTCCAGATGGCAAATGAAACTGAATTTTTAAGTAACATTTAGTTAGAAATTTTGTGTATATGGAACTGAAATCGACTTAATAACTTACGTCAATTGGAACACTATTGTTGTTTTGTTGATTTAGTATTTTGACTTGAAATGTCACACTGATACAGGTGTCCCCCTGTAATTAACAATTTTTATAATTGAAACATTTTTGGTATAATAAACAAACATTTTCCTTTTTCAATCCAATTGTTTGATTTTCATGAACAAAACTTGATTCTATACCGGTGCTTGTAATTGCAGTGGAAGTTGTGAGAGCATCAGTGAAACTGCTAATCAGTAGAAAGTAAAACAAATTCATTAAAATCTTGTTTTTGCGAAGAAACGAAGGATGTTGAGGAGACACTTTTGAAGATGAAGAAAAGCGACGAAGAAGAAGAAGAAGAACAAATAATTCCGTGTGGAGCACGGATTGGAGGACCAGGACCCCCAAAATGAGCACACACTTTTAAGCTCTTTTGATGTATTCCATTCTACGACCCATCTTTCTTTCTTTCTATTTTTCATCGTTTTTGTCATTTGCCGCATGTACAACTATCACATTTAGTTGGAATGATTTTAAGTTTGGGGAATATTTTAGATTTTAACTAAATGGAGTTTCAGAACCAAATAGAGAAAATGAATTTCGAATGTATATATATTTTTGGTTTTTATCAAGTAAATTTGTCCACTTTGTGGAATAATACAGAATAATATTCGTGAAACTGCAATTTTCAACTGAAAAATAGAATATGCTCCTTAAATTTCTAAAAGTATCTGTACTCTAGGGGTACTGTAGGAGTATTGTAGAATTACTGTAGACCAAGAAATGAGTTTTTAAATATTGAGTTGGGTTTTGGAAAATCTTGGAAAAATTTGGAAACTTCTGAAAAATTCTGAAAATCCGAGAGACTTCTAGCAACTTCATTCTGGATACTTTGAGAAATTTTTAAAAATTTTTTCGAATGTTTTGAAACTTTTGGAAATTTTGGGAAACTCTTGAAAAAAAATTTAAAACGTATGGTTAAATCTGTAATTTCATGTAAATTTTCAAAAACTCGAAAGGCTTTAGAAATATTCTTTGAAATTCAGGAAATTCAGTTTAGAAAATTCTGGAAAATTCTGAAAAACTCTGTGATAATTCTGGAACCTTCTATAAAGTTTTGGAAACTTTTAGAAACTTTTGAAAACAATTTAGAACTTATGGAAAAATCTGGAATTTTTTGACAGTAAATTGTTTAAAATTTGATAGACTTCAGAAATATCCTCAAAAATTCAGGAGAGCTACTAAAGTGTTCTAGAGACTTTTATTATAGAATACTTTAGAAACACAGATTTTTAGAACTTTCTAAATACGTGTTAGTGTATGAAAATCTTACAGAGGTTCTAGAAGTTTTCAGAAAGTTCTAGCAATTTTTTGTTGATTTTCCGAAAACTGAAAACATCTGGAAACTTTCCAAAACATCCAAAAACTTTCAAAGCAAACAAGAATTGACACTATGCAATAAATCATTTATTAAGAAACAACAAATGTTACCGATTTGGTTTTTTTTACTTTGTCAAAAGACTGATCAAAAAACTTTTGCAAATCATTAAAATATTGCGGTTCATAATGATCTACTTTTATAGAGAATTGTCTGTGTGGCTTCTTGTCTTCCTTGACCATTAGGAAAATAAGTATCAAATAGTAGAGAGGAAGGCAGTGAACGACTGAAAAATTAGAAATAAAAGTAGTTGGAAATTTTTCTGAATTGTTTTAAAACCAACTTTCTATAATTGCAAATTGCCCCGCTGATGACATTGATTTCAAAAAAAAATGAACTCCGAACGTCGCTGCTGCATTGTAAGTAACATAAATCCATGTCACTGTGCTAACTATTCGGAATTTTGTCAATGTTTGCAGGTTTTGTGATAGTTGATATCTTTGAGATAATGTCGATCGTTTTTGCAAGGAAGCTTCGCGAAATTTCTGGAAAAAAGTCTGGGAAAACATTTTAATTGAACTTTATATTATTTAAAACTAACCTCATTCTTTCTGAGAAGATATAATAACGCGGGAATAGTTATCAATTGACTGAAAACAATTACGAAAATAGGTAGGTTTAGCATATATCGATTTCCGGTAGATGACATCTATAAAATTTTTTGATAGAAATTTAGAATGTGTTATTGAATTACTTACCCAACAATAATAGATTATATCGCCGCCGACCTTTTCAGATGACTGAATTGTAAAAAGAAATAGAGCAAGGGAAATCTGAAAATCAAAAAAGTTGACGGGCGTAGAGTAGCGTCACTTCTCGTATTGTGCTAAAATTTCCAAATATCATTGTAAAATTTTTGAAAAAGAAACATTTCTTTTGAATTTTTTAAAATCAAAAATGCCCACAGTTTTTGAAAAATTTGACAATTTTTTTTTGCATTTATTTTAATTTATTTTAAATTTTTTCAATTTAAACTCTAATCTTGCAGAAGTTTTCCAATTGTGGATGAGGCTTCGCAATTTTTTTTTTGCTTAATTTTATCGGTTGTTCTTTTCTAATTTCAAGGTTTCAATAAAATCACATAAGAAAATGCGAGTAAAACCATTAATTTAAAAACATTTTGAAATAGACAATTCATTTTTGTAGTCGGCCTACTACCAAGTACTGATTAAAAAATCCGAAACTCACATGAAAAATGTTCAATAAAACTCCACACCATTTATATCTATTCTCGTAGTGTCTCGCTCTAAACGTTGCCACAAATCGTTCTGCCGTCAACACAAACGGAGTGACCTCTACCACAAACGCAGAAATCTTGTACAATTTCCGGAGTTCACATCTGCTTCTAGACGGAAATATTTCGCATCCGCTCATCCACGGTCCAACGTAATTCAGAAGATCTTTTCCGTGTAAAATAATTCGAACAATCATGTGGATAAACGCAAAAATGGTGAGAGTATGAAAGATACACTTGCTGTTGAAATGAAGTTTTGTGGCTTTTTGAATTGCCAAAAATGAGTAAATGGTGCATGGAACGCATAGAATGCAGAGGAGGGTGGTCATACCCAGGGAGGTTCTGAATTGGTTCGAGTTTTGAAGTATTTCAATATCGAATTCAGGCTAGAACTTTGATGCATCTATAATTACTCTATAAGCTGTACTAATAGTCTATCAAAATTGGGCGAATTTTTTAAAGTTTTAAATTGTGGCACCTGGTCATTTTCTTTTGAATTTCTGCACTTTTTGCTTACTGCATGATTTTTTTTTGGCTCACTGGTTAAATGTATCTTTAAAAAGTGCAGAAATAACTAGAGTCATGCATTTCAGGGCAAAAAATTTCAAGGTTTGGGTAATTCCTATTTCAAGTGTTTGGAAGCGGTTTGTGTGGAATTTCCATTGACTTTTTTACAACTACACCTTTTTTTCTAAATTAAAATGAAAACCTTACAACAAATCTGAAAAAAATAAATTTGAAAATAATGTTCTCATTTACCTTAAAAACGACGACGTAGCGACTTCCGCCATAACTTGGCAATCTGTTTCATTCGGCATGTCGAGTGGCTGAATACCCTAGAATATATGTCGATTGGTAAGAAATTGTGATATATTGAGAAAATCAAAAAGCATAAGAAAAAACCAAAATATTAGCTAGAAGCAAGTTCAAAAATTGTGATGCTGTCTGAGAAGTTTATTCACACGGTAACAATAATTAATGAGATCAAGAGAACTTCCGTCACATTACTAACACTTGTGGTTTGTGAAAGTTGTCTCTAAATCGATGTTTCTGAATCGCAGTAGGTGTGTGAAAAAATTCAAAAAGTGATACGGTCTCTTCAGATTTGAAATTTTAAATTTGCAAAGTTCGTGGGGTATTTCTCATAGAAAGGCCCTAGTAAAACTGAGGAGGTGTAATTATCGTTTATTTCTAAAAATTTTGAAATATAATTTTTTAATTCCGCTTAAATTTATTTGGCAAAAAACTTATATTTTCGAGAGGCGCCTATCTCAAATGTATAGCAAATATATTGTTACGTGGGGTAATTCTTTCAGAGGAAATTGAAAATTGGCTAATAATAATAATTCGGTATGTATGGGAATTACGATCTAACAAATTTTGATGAGTGCGAGCTTAATACAGAGAACAAAAGTTTTGACATAGCACAATTACTGTAATTCTTTTTGAATTCGAAAAATTGTAAAGAAAGTCAGACCCGCTTTGAGAATGATTATTCTCACGGAAACGCAATTCTTGAAGCAGAGTATTATTTAATGAATTTCGTGTTTTCTATGTTCTGATTTCCCTGGTTCTTCTGAGTCATTGGACACGCATTGATCATGTCTCGAATTTATTTTCTGTTCCGATTTGTATGATCTTTTGGGAAGTATTTGGAGAGTTTATGCTTGATAAATTGTTCGAAATGTATATTCTGATTACTTCAGCATATGGATTAGAGGAAAAGTTCAACATTAAACATTTTATTTTGGAATTTTAACTTTTCTAGATCTTGACTTAACAATTTCAAACGCCTCGTCGAAGAATGCTTGCAAATGATTGAAGTATTGTGGTTCGTAGTTGTTAACTTTGATTATGTTCTGATTTCGATGTTTTTTGTCTTCAATGATGAGACAAGCCGCCAGAATCAAGTAGTACAGCGGAAGGCAGTGAACTACTGAAAAAAAATTCAATCACAAAACGATAGAGAAAGAAATGACAAATATTTTGTTAGTTGACAGTTTTTGTCTAATTCAAACAAAAGCTGAGATATAAGTTGTCAAATCTTAAAACTGAGGTGCTGTACTAACAGAGGAAGTACGGTAATTAGTTCTAAGTCATAATCTTAAAAACTCACTTTCAATAACCGCAAACTCTTCTGCATATGACCACGCATCAGAGAATAGATAAACACCAAACGTAGCAGCAGCATTGTAAGTAACGAAAGTCCATGTTACAGCACTGACAATCCGGAACTTGGTCAAAGTCTGCAGGTTTTCTGATAGCTGATATCTTTGTGATAATGTTGAACGTTTTTGAAAGGACAGTGCTCGAAATCGCTGAAAGAACATCTAGAGAAAACGTGGCCTGCCAAGAAACTCTTTTGAGTTACCTCATTTTTTCTGAGAAGATATAAGAGACCAGGAATCGTGATCAGTTGACTGACAACAACTATTAAAATTGGAATGGTTCGCATTGATTGATTGTCAGTTGAGGAAACCTTTAAAAGTATGTAAAATTGAATTAAATTTCAAGAAATTTTAAGCAAACTTACCCAGCAGTAATAAATAATAGCTTTGCCAGCTTTGCCAGATGAATGAAGGGAAAAAAGAAACATAGATAGGCAAACCTGAATATTATTTTATCTTTTTAAAATTATTTTTTAAATTAAAAAAAAACCCTTAAAACTATGAAAACTCACATGAAACCCTGTCAATAAACCTCCACACCATTTATATCTATTCTCATAATTACTAGCTCGAAATGTTGCTATAAATCTTTCCACAGTCAACACAAAAGGAGTGACTTCTATAGCAAAAGCAGAGAGCTTATACAATTTCCGAAGGTCACATCGACTTCTGTCCGGGAAAAGTTCGCATCCATTCTGCCACGGGCCAACGTAATTCAAAAAGTCCTTTCCGTGCAGGATGATTCGGACGGAAACGTGAACAAGTACGGAAATGTTGAACGTGACAAAAATGCATTTGCTATTAAAATGGAGTCTGGTTTCGTGAATGATGAGCCATGCGAAATTCAAGCAAAATGGTATGCAGCAAATGCAAAGAAATGTTGTAGTGGAGAGGACTGTTCTGAAAGCATTGAAATTTTATCCGTTTTGATTAATTTTTTCGCGAATGTATGTAACTGTAAAAAAATGTATAGAATTTCCAAAATTTCCAACTTTTTTGTTGCAAACATGAAAAAATCATTTAAAAAATTCAAGAAACTATTTACAGATTAATTTCGGCGATCAACTACGGTCAATTTTTTAAAATCATTTTTATTTCAATTTAATTTTTAATAAAATTTTAATTTTTTTAAATTAAATATTGTGAGAGACTCCGTAGACTTGCGGCAAAAAATTTGTCCATTAGTTGTTCAAATCGGCGAAATGCTTGAGTTTAAAATTTCCGGCAACTCGGCAAACCGGCGATTTGCCGATTTGCCGAATTTGTCGACAACAAATTTGCCGAATGGCAATTGCCGCCCAATTTGGACTTCATCCCAGGGTGCTCGTAATTGAAAAGAATCTGGCTTAAAAAATCAATTTTTTTTCTCCACGCTACTCCGACACATTATCACTTCAGAATGACCACGAATCAGCTAAAATTAATGAAGTCACGCGTTTTTTTTGCAAACGTTGCAACTTATTTCTACAATACTAAGAGCTCATTTTGAAGATAGACATGTTTACCTGAGAAATGAGGAAGTCGCGATTTCAGCCATAATCTGACAATCAGTTTCGTTCAACGACATATCGAATGATGAATGCAGTGAAGTAGGGGAGGCTAGAATGATGTGGTAATCAGAAAAATGTATGTAATAGACTGGAGTGCAAAGATCTGAGTCGAAGCACTAGAAAGGTGCAAATTTAGTATGTTGCCTAGGAAAAAGTTTTTAATTTTTAATGAGAATAAATTCAATGAGAATATTTGCATACAAAGTGTGTAGAGAGAGTTACAATTTTTGTAAAAGAGTTGTGTTTTTGTTGGAAAATACAGGTGAAAGCTATCAGTTGTTTTTTTTTTTTGGGAAATTGCTCATTTGCTTGACGTTGTCAAAACAGTCTGAAAATGACAATATGAGCAGTAATGGAAAAATACAGCTGGCTCGAAGGAAATGTAACGCTCAAGATTGGCACAAAAATTAATAATTGTATGTATCGGGCAGAACGTGGGCGATGATTCTTCTATATAAAACTTCCAAAGTCATAGAGACTATGAATTCAATTTTTGAATTTTTGGTAAATGATTCAAGCTTTACATAAGCTTAAATAACCGTTGTCTTATTGTAAAAAAACATTCGAACATTTTTATTAAAATCAAAATACACTAATGGTTTCTTAACCAAAAAAACCTAAAATAATTTTTTTTCTCTGAAATTAAATATATGTATGTTTCTTGTAATTCTTCTAGTTCTTCTGATTCATTAGTCACGTATATGTCTGCTTTTTCTATCTGGTCTTGCACCATGTTTGATCTTAGATGAAGAACATCATTTATTCACTACCACAAACTTC
Organism: Caenorhabditis elegans; assembly: GCF_000002985.6. NCBI lineage: Eukaryota > Metazoa > Nematoda > Chromadorea > Rhabditida > Rhabditidae > Caenorhabditis > Caenorhabditis elegans. Next base: position 5,105,798 of record NC_003283.11, read on the forward strand.
TAGTTTTTTAAGGTACAATCTTGTTTTTCTGGCCCATTGGTCCGACTTGTTGTTTTCTTTCGAATGCTCCATCAAAGAATTTATGCAGCTCCACAAAGTGATGTGTTTCGTAGTTGTTCACTTTGAATTCACTACGAGGTTTCCTGTCGACACGAGTTATCAGAGCAGCGAGAATGATATAATATAAGGGAAGGCAATGGATTACTGCAAAATAAAAATGTTTCTAATTGTAAGTAAAAAAAACTGAGAATAATTTGACACACAATTTACGATTGGAACCTTGCTTTATGAAAAATTATAAATTCTTCAAATGCTTTTTTGTTGCATTTTTTTTTTAACCCGAATGGCTGAACTATTTTTTGAACTCCCGCGCAAATGATTGTACCTTTTTTGGTATTTTCAAGTTTCCGGGGCTTACAGTTAATTTATTGATATCTCTACATTTTTACTTTCATCCGAATTTTGAAGTTTCAGTGGATTTGTTTCGAGTTAACAAAGTTTTCATTACGGATAAATGTCTCACAATTGTCTCAAAAAAAAAAAAGATTTTCAAAAATTAAAAAAAAAAGCCACTGAAAAGTCAAAACTAGGGTATTTATTTTTGCAGGATTTTAGAAATGATTCAACAACTAAAAGTTATTTATAAAAATAGAAAAAAACATTTAAATTTTTTAAAAAATAATTTTTTAAAGACTTATTATTAAATATACATTGGCTATATTTTCAATGCGCTTCACTTTCTATCATTTAAAGCAAAATTCCAACCGAAAGTTCTCCAATGAGTTTATACGACCAACCTTCAGTAATTGCAAATAGATCTGGTAATAATACACTTTCTATGAAATACATCATATATGATCCTATAGCTTTGTATGCCACATACACCCAAGTAACCACACTCATTATCCGAAACATTGTCGATGTTCGCAGATTCTCCGAGATTTGATATCGTTCAGTTAGTGTGCTGTGCTTGTGCAAAGAAGAAGCTCGAAGTTCCTGGAAGTTTTTATACGAATTAATTGCTGAATTCTAAAATACCTCGTTTTTCCGCAACAAATACAGTAGACCGGGTATTGTAGCGAGTTGTGTAAAAAATATAAAGAAAGTTGGTATGTTAACTGACAATCTGTTCGCCGAAGTTGATGTCTGGAATATTAGAGTCGTATTATATTCCGCACATTATTTCTATTACCCAACAGAAGAAAATCATAATGGCGCCTCCCGTAAAGTCGGTGTCAAAGTACAGAAACATGATAGCTATGGATATCTTAAATAGGTTTCTGTATAGTTTCACCAGTTGTCTAAAAACTTACATGAGTGATGAAAAATATGATTCCATAAAGTTTCCGCCGATTTTCATAGCTATCAGCTTTAAAAGTCGCTATGAACCTTTCAATTAATAAAATAAATGGGCTGATTTCAATTATATACTCTCCAAATCGATATATAAATCTAACATGACATCTTGCTCTAGAAGGAAGTATATCACAGCCGGAACTCCAATTGTCAAAATAGTTCAGCAGGTCTTTTCCGTGTAAGACTATTCGTGCAAGGCAGTGAATTAAGACAAATGTATTGTTGGTGAACAGTACGATTTTGCTGTTAAAGTGAAGTTTAACGGAAAAGTAGATTCTCCAGAGTGAATAAATAGAAATAGGGATGCACATAATGCATAGAAGTACAGCGATGAGTAGAACTGCTCTGAAATTTGATGATTTATGGCATTGGTATATTTAACCTACGTGCCTGCCTACCGCCTATTCCCCAGTTTTAGATTTAGGCAATTCGTACATTTTAATCATATCAGCAATATTTTAAGTACAAGACACGAAGGCAAGAATGCATTTTTGTCTCTATCCAGCTTTTTTTCGCTTTTTGTTCAATTCTTGCATTTCAAGAATTTCTACGTTATTCCCATACTAGAAAATTGTTTTTAGAAAGTACAGTATGAGATTTTTCAGATTTTTCCAAGTTAAAGGTTTTCAGAATTCCAACTGTACCTGAGAAACGATGATGTCGCGACTATTGCCATTTCTTGGCAGTCGGTTTCGTTCGGCATACCAATGAAGAAAACGCGAAACTGAAGGTTTCACGAAGCGGAATGTGAATATCTCATTAGCTAAATAGAAAGAACGTGAAAATTTAAAGAGAGGGGGTTTTTTGTGAAGATGACGACGATTTTTCTTTAATGAGTTTGCTAAAGGGATTGCTCATCACTGAAGCAGATGTTTTTTTTTTCGAATTAATTTTCGTGAAAATCAATAAAATATTAAAAATGATAACAGGGCAGTGAAAATAAACGGAAAAATTTAAAGAAAAATTGAACATTTTGGGGGAAAGCGTGTATTACCCAGCTATCGCCCTCGGTCGCCTGGAATATTTAAAAGAACATATTATTTATTTTAAAACGAGATAAAGCATCATAATGGGAACTACAATTAGCAAATCTACATTGAGAACAGTAAAATAAGAGAGATCAAGTGATTTTGGATAAAAATGAGACGGCATTTTCCCGCCATATTTGACTAGACGATTGAATTTAAAAGCTCCTTCGTCAAGCGTTGGAATAGGTTGATCCATGTAGTATGTAAGAAATTTGTTTGCATTTTGTTGATAATTCGGATGCTCTAAAACTTCTCTCATATGAGTATCAAGTTCGTCCACATTGATTTTGAATTTATTCATTATTCGTGCGAATCCTTTCTCTTTGATGAGCCAAGCATTCCGAGTCTGTTCACCGAACATTGGCACGAAAATTGTAGGAGTTGCTGAGCAAATTACTTCTTTCGTGCTAAAAATTATTTAATCGAGAAGTTTTCTTCACTCTACCTCTACAGGTATGCTAACCTTTTCAATCCTCCATGACTCAAAAATAAAACCGTCTTGTTATGATGTAAAATCTGATTCTGTGGAACCCATGAAGATGTCTTCACGTGCTTCTTCAATCCAGGGGGTCTTTCGCCTTTCATACTCCAAATAATTCGATATTCCGAGAGTCTATTGACTACAGTTGCAAACGCGTCATAATAGTTTTTTGGTGCTTTTCTCCAGTCAATAAACGTTCCAAAAGCTATTAGAATAGTTCCCTTCGACTTTGGATGCTCGATAAAAGTTTTGAATTCCAAATCGAGAGGTTTCGAAGACTCTTTACAGTATGCTCCGAATGAGAAGAACTGGAAATTATTTGTGTTATAGTTTATAGTGTAAATTAAATAATAGTACATCATTGGTTCGGGACGCTGGTGGAAATAGTGAATCCGGCATGTCAGTGAAAGTAAATGAACTTCTTCGATTATACTCGGCAAATGAGAAGTACGGGAATGGAATTATGCTCCTTAACGCCTATAAATCTGTTATTCATAACTTTTCCGGTTTTCCCAAAACCTACCCATTTTTGAGCAAAATTGCCAACGTAGGCAGTAAAAATGAAGCTACCAAACCAATCATAGGCCGCCCAAACTCTATGATAATAATTGGAAACTGTATAGTTCAGCATTGAAAATGGTAGATTACTTGGAACAAAAGTCGCATAATTTCTTTAAAAAATATTAAAGTAGTTGTGCAAACCCCAAAAAAGATACCTTGAGAATCCCTTGAATGATCCCTGAGCAGCTTCAAGATCGGTGGAATGCATCATAACATGTGGTTTCCCACTTATCTCAGCCATACCATATCCACAGATTGCGAACAGAGAATCTGAAAGGTAGATGTCCCAATCTTCGTATAGAATCTCGAAGAATCGTTCTCGACGGTGCTTCAGGATGTTGTTGCATGTTTGTGAGCCGAATCCGTAGGCGACTGCCTGGAAAATTATTGTTTTATTCCTTAAATGTTCAAGGTTAAAAAGGTTGATACCAGGGTTAGAACTGAAATCTCAAAAAAATCCTAGAAATTTACAAAGCTCCAATATTTCGAAATTCCAATTTTTTACCTCCACCAAGGAAAGAAAGTCAGTTACGCAATTACTTTCAAACTAGAAAATCAACATTTTTATTTGAAATTTTTTCAATACTTTGCCAGGCCCGTGGAAATGCTCCAGTCTCCTGATTTTCTTTGAAAAATTAATTTGATTTTCTGAAAGTAGAAATCTGAACATTTGCCATTTAAAAAAATTTTAGAATTTTTTCAGAAACTTCCAAAAGTTTCCAAAATGTTGACCTACCCTTGAACAATTCTAACTCATACAAATTCTTATTTTTTTAATCTTTACGGGCCCCGAAAACAGCGAAAAAAATCTACTGAAAATAATTCCAGAGCGAAATTTCAAATATCTGCAAAAAATATTTTTCTATGCCCGAAATTTTGAGATTTTCGGCGCCAAAAATACTGTAGTTGTGGTCTCGACACGAATAATTTGTGTTGAATGTAAAAAAGGTGTGCGTCTTTAAAGAGCACTGTAATTGCAAAATCTTGTTGATGCGGTATTTTCACCGACTTTTCATAGTTTTTTGAAAAAAACTTATTTTTCAAAAACAACCTGAATAAAACAATAAAAACATATGTATAGTAAATCGCGATGAAAACTATGAAAAAACGATGCAAGTACTTTTTTAAAAGCGCATATCTTTTCGCAATAATCAAAATTTGGTCGTGGCGAGACCTATATACTATAGTACCGTATTTTCAGTTTGGAATTGGAAATATAATTGATATATACCTGATGAATAAAACTGTAGTCCTCTTCGAATGCAATTTTATCGAAATCAGGCGATTCGAATGGATTCTGAAATCCACTCATATCAATGAATCGTTCATCCATTCCAAAATCAATGTCCTGGCGAAAATGAGCAAATTCCAGTGCAGTCGTGTGATTATCCTTTTGCAGCCGATGCATGAATGTATTGATAGAAGTTGCATGAGATCTTCCCTGATCCATAACGGTGAGCAGGGCACGAGCAGCTTCAGCATGCTTCAGAAAAGTGGCGAAGAACGCTATGAATCTCATGTGAAAATCATGAGAAACATACATTTTCGCAAAAAGATCATCATCGTGTTTTGTATTTATACGGCAGGCATTATTATAGCTAGATGATTGATATGATGACTACACTACAAAATATATTTTTATCGTAGTTGCCTGCAAGCGTTCAAGTTGGTTTTTTGATCTGTTTGATCTATGGATTCTGTATTGGTGATAGATGATGATTTTAATGATGATTGATTGTTTTTCAGACGAAGAGAAAAGAAAATCCCGGTGTATTATGGGGACGCAGAAAAATGCGTTTTTTGAAATTGAGGTGCAGTAGCGCTCCAAGGGCGCATGAAAACTCTCACTTTTTATTATGGGAACACAAAGTTCTGAGACTGCGTATTGCGCATCATATTTGACGCACAAAATATCTCGTAGCGAAAACTACAGTAATTTCTTTAAATGACTACTGTAGCGTTTGTGTCGATTTACGGGCTCGATTCGAAATTAAAGCGAAATATCGCTGACACTATTCGAAAATAAATTCATCTCTAAAATCGAGCTCGTAAATCGACACAAGCGTAGTCATTAAAAAATTACTGTAGTTTTCGCTACGAGATACTTAGCGCGTAAGATATATTGTGCAATACGCATTATTAGAATTTTGTGTTCCCGTAATAAAAAATTTAAATGTCTCGTTTGCCGCCATTTCCTAACGAGACCCAATGCTCGGTTGTCATTTGGCGTTAGAGCGCCTTTGCACCCTGATTCCCTCGGCGTCCCCATAATATTTGAATTTTCGAAATTTATTAAAATCAAAGAATTTATTTTTTAGAAAACTTAACAACAAGAAACAATCATAAAATTGGCGAACAACAAAAATCACTCTGGAACCGAGTCCCCGTGAGCTCTCGAATCCCGTACAATATACTTGCAAATCGATGCCATTTCCTCATAGATTTCCGAATCATTGGCTCCATATTCGAGACATTCAGTTGTGGTATTCACAAATTCAAGCCAGTCCTCAATGTCGAATGAGAGATCCAAGTGTTCCGTGATTTTTTCGATTGGTGGATGATGAGCGAGTACTGTTCCAGGGCGCATATGAGTATGTAGGAACTCCCAGCACTCTTCTTGTTCGGTTTTTGATAGGAAGAACGAGAAGACATTGTTCATCACGATGAATTGATTATCCTTGAAGACGTGGGCGAGGTGGCGGATATCGTCGCGCAGGATTTCAATGTTCTGGAAAAAATAATTGTAAGTTTAGAGGATTTGACAAATTTCCACTTTAAAATTTTCGAAAGCTTCTCAAAAAATATTTCGTAATTTCGTTAAATTTTGACCTGCTAGTTTGAAGGCACTCGCTGTTTTCCGCGCGGGTCTCGCCACGATCACAGTCAAATTGGTCGCTGAAGGGGTCAAATTTTATAGATTTAAATAAAATCGATTTGTTAATTTTATGCTGTTAAATTTCACATTCTGAAGTGCACAGAGAAAGTGTGAAAAACACAATATCTGGTCTCGACACGAACATTTTTTTGTAAAATAAATAAGGTGTGCGCCTTTAAAGAGTAATGTAGTTTCTAAATCTTGTTTCTGCGGAGTTTTTATTGATTTTTCGAAGTTTTTCTTGCATTTTTATTGTTTTTTCTGAATTTAAAAAATACATAACTATATTTATATCGAAAAGTTGTGAAAAATCGATGAAAATTCAAAATTACAGTACTCATTAAAGGCGCACACCTTTTTGCAATTCACAAAAAATTGTCGTGTCGAGACCTGTTACCGTATTGTTGGCAAAAATTTTACTTTTATTGCATAAAACTAAACCTTTAATCCGAATTGACGAATAGTCCGTAACGCGAGAGCAGCATAGTCCGAGTCCATTTCAACGCCGATTGTGCTCACATTTCCGTTTCTAAAAAAAAAAATGGATGTTTCTTCAAATTTAAATATTACGGGATCACAATACAACATATTTGACGCGCAAAATATCTCGTCGCGAAAACTACAGTAATTCTTTAAATGATTACTGTAGAGCTTGTGTCGATTTACGGGATCTCGATTTTCGAAATATTATCGACAACGATTTTTAATTTTCCTTGCAAAATTTTAATAAATAAATGAATAAATCATTTCGAAAACCAAGCCCGTAAATCGACACGAGCGCTACAGTACTCATTTAAAGAATTACAGTAGTTTTCGCTTCGAGATATTTTGCGCGTCAAATACGTTGCTCAATACGCATTCTCAAAATTTTGTGTTCCTGTAATATCAATTATTTTCCACAATGCTCACGTAAAAATCGATGCTCCATAAACAATAGCTCCTAATCTGCTCCCAATGTCCAGTACGTGTTGGCATGTTGGCGGCATAAGTAGATCAAAAAGGAATTTGACTTGAAGACGGCTCAAACTGTGACTAATGAAGTTTAGAGGTACAGTATCCCTCGAACTGCAAACCGGACAGTACGTACGGCTGAGCTCATCTCGTTCCACCAACTCTTCCACGTCATCATCTTCATAGAGAAATGAGTCGACTTCGCACTGGAAAAATAACTTTTATTGTTTGAAATTAAATGTTCAATCCGTGAATTTGTAAAAAAAGCAAAAAAATAGAGGCGGATCATAAATTTGCAACCCTGCGGCACGGTTTTTTCACTGCTTTTTTGTTGGTTTTTTGTTTCAATAAAGTTTATTTTTTCGAGAATTCACCGTATTCAGCTCAGTACAATCGCTATCAAATCCTTCAGTAGGCCATCTCAACTTGCTCGGAGCTTTCGACGGAACATCGACAGCTTTATCTCTCAAATAGGCCGCTATTCTGTCAAGTTTCCGTGCTCCTCTGTCCATCATTTTCTTTTTTTGCTCATTTTCATAATTAAATGTAATTTCGCTCGATGGTGTGCTCTCCACGTATTTGGCCAACCAATCCTTAACCTCAATAACTTGATCTATTTCGAGTTTCGAGAGAAGCTGACGAATTGATTCTTTGGCTTCTCTGGTTTCACGAGCTTTCGAGCCATCTGGCTCTTTTGAAGCCATTCTGAAAAAAAACGGAAATTTAAATTTTGAAAATTGTATTTATTACGGAAACACAGAATTCTGAGAATGCGTATTGCACAACGTATTTGACGCGCGAAATATCTCGTAGCGAAAACTACAGTAATTCTTTGGATGGGTTACTGTAGCGCTTGTATCGATTTACGGGCTAGATTAATAGTAAGCAAAATATGAGAAATCATTCGGAAAAGCAATGAAAAATTGAATTTCACCCTGGGAATTCATTCCGAAAAAAATCGAGATCCCGTAAATCGACACAAGCACTACAGTAGTCGTTTAAAGAATTACTGTAATTTTCGCTACGAGATATTTTGCGCGTCAAATAATACGCATTCTGTGCAAATACGCATTCTCAGAAATTTGTGTTCTCATAATAAAAAAGTGATCTAAAGCTCGGAGCGAAGCGTTTTCAATTAGCGTTGAAGCGCGATTGCAACTCGATTTCAAAAGAAACAATTTTTGAATTTTCTGATTTTTTCTTAATTTTGAAAAAAAAATTCGTAAGAGCCAAATTATTATTTTCTAAATTTTTTGTGATTTTTTTTCCATTCCTGCAAACTAAAAAATTTTAAAAAAGGGCTATTTTCTGGATATTTTTATTAATTTTTTTCTCATTTTTTCATTGTTTTTGTAATTTTGAACATTGTTTGTCAAAAAAAGTTTAAAAATAGATTTTTAGGCGAAATTTATGGTTTTTTTTAATCGTAAAAAACTATAAATTTGTTCTAAAAATCGATAATTAAACTTTTTTCAGGACAAAAGAAAAGAAAAAAAACAATGAAAATATCCGGAAAATGCCTATTTTTGGTCTGCAAAATTGGAAAAAATCGCTGAAATTTTAGGGAAATTCTTACATTTTTTAAACTATTTTTTGTCGTTTCGAGTAAAAAAACTATTAAAAAATAGAAAAAATAATAATTGTGATCGGATAAGAGACACGAAAATAAAAATATTTTAGTTCAAGAATTTAGAAAAAAAATTTTATTTAGTAATTATGACAGAATATGTTAGATTATTATTCTTCTCTTTCCAGAACCGGCGGATCACCAAATTTTTTCGGATTCTCACTAAAAAAGGTTTTCAGGCTTCCATCAGGGTTCCGCAACATTGAATATTCCATATCTGTGAGTAGAACATGCTGTTTCAGATTTCCGTGAAGTGTCACAATATTGTTCTTCTGTTTCTTCACATTTCTCGATACATTTATTCCATTATTCTTCTCCAAATATTTGCCCATTCGATATTCTTGTCCACTTGAATCGTAGAATTTTGCCTCTTGGAATTTGAAATATGGGAGAAGTGAGGTGGCAGTGATTGTCAGTTGATTACGATGAACGGGGGGCTCCCTTTGATGGACAGTTTGTTCGTGTTGATAGAGGAATCGAGACGATTTGAATGTTATTTCTGAAAAAATATAATAGTTCAAATTGCCGGTATTGAAATTTCCGGCATGTCGGCAATTTGCCAGAATTCAAAATTTCCGGCAAACCGGCAATTTGCCAGAATTCAAAATTTCCGGCAAATCGGCAATTTGCCGAAATTGAAATTTCCGGCAAATCGGCAAATAGGGCAAATTGCCGGAATTAAAAATTTCGGCAAGTCGGCAAACTGCTGGAATTCAAAATTTCCGGCAAATCGGAAAATTGCCGGAACTCGAAATTTCCGGAATTGAACATTCCAGCAAATGGACAGATTGCCGGAATTCAAATTTCCGGCAAACCGGTAAAATGGCGGAATTCAATTTTCCCGGCAAATCGGCAAATTGCCGGAATTCAAATTTTCCCGGCAAATCGCCAAATTGCCGGAATTCAAAATTTAAATTTCCGCAAAATAGGCAAATTGCCGGAATTCAAATTTTCCGGCAAATCGGCAAATTGCCGGGAATGATAATTTTCGGCAAGTCGGCAAACAGACAAATTGGCGAAATTAAATAATTTTTTTCCCAAAAATTTGCTTTTTTTTTGGTACTTTTTTAAAATAACTTTTAAACTATTTAAAAACTCACTACATAACCGACAACTATTCATTTTCGTGTCAATTTCAATACTATGAGCCGGAACGGGTCTATTAAGAACAATTTGTGATGATGCATAACCATGTGGTTTTCTTCTATCAATTTGATCGAGAAATTCTTTTATGAATTTCAAATTTGCCGCTTTTTTATTCTCAAAGAGTTCGATCCAGGTGCTCTTCTCATTTTCCACAACCTTCATTAATTCCTCAGCGCTCATTTTCTTCCGTTTTTTCTCATCAGGTACCTCGACTCGCATTGGTTTACATCCGCTTCTCAAATGTGCCAGCAGAATTCGATTTTCAGCGAATTTCATCCGACACAGCTTACACACGAATCCAGGACGGGCGGTTCCATGAAAAGCGTGGGTGTGTTGATCCAGGCGACCCAATGAGTGAAAATATCGATTACATTTCGGGCATTCTTCGGTACTTGAGACATTTTCAACATTCCAATCCTGTAGATCAAAGGAGAGCGCGGTGATTGGTGCGGTGAAATACGGTGAGGTCTGATATTGGAGAAAAATTAACGGTAAAAATTTTTCACACAACAGGGTAAATTATTTTGTCGCTTTTCAGAATTTTAGATAATTGTTCTTATTTTAAGTTTTTTTTTCGTATTTTAAATGAAAATATTTTCTGATTGAAAATTAATGTTTTGAAGGACAATAATTATTTTTTCAATGCAAAAAAATGTAAAAGAACAAAGAACGAGAGTTTTGTCTATTTTCAGGTGCCATATAGTGATCAATCGATTATAATTGTATTTATAGACTTTTAACAGCCCTAAATTCAATTAAAACACCGAAAAAAAAAACAGTCAAAATTGCCGAAAATCAATTAATCAATTATTTGATTGCCCGAGAGGAGTACACGCGGAGAGTGCCCATTAACGCGCTAAATTCAAATTATTTAGACAGAGCGAGAGATATCTAGTAACTTTGAAGGCTCAAAACACATAAGTGAAATTTTTTTTGAAGATTTGTTTATACATTCGACTACACTATTACCGGTACAGAGAGTGTAGATAGTTAGAGAGTGACAGACATCCGGGACCCAATGAGGCGGGGCGCGCGGAAGAGACGATTTGTGTCGATTTACGAAATTTTCCTCGTTGTCATCATTTCGTAAATCGAGACAAATCGTCTCTTCCGCGCGCCCCGCCCCATTGGGTCACGGATGTCTGTCACTCTCTAACCATCAACACTCTCTGTACCGGTAATACATTAAAAAACTAATACATATATTATTGAATTCGTGTTGCAATCGCGCTCCACGGCTACAAGGCCGCCTCTAAACGTTGGGTCTCGTTAGGTATTAGGCGGCAAAACCGTAAAGTACAACGTTTTTAGTTGTTTTGCCATTTTCGAGCATTCTTCGCTATGTTTTCGGTTTTTCAGGGCTATTTTAATGGTGAAATGATGTTGAAAAGTGGATCTCACATGACTTCGAATTTTATATTGGCTACAGGCTCGACATGAAAATAATGAACAAAAACGGAAAAAATATCAAAAATAATTCGAAACGTTTTTGAATTTACGATTTTGCCGCCAAATACCTAACGAGACCCAACGTTTGGAGGCGGAGTGTTTTCATTAGAGCGCTCTTGCACCATCTCAATTTCCAAATTTTCTGCGTGTCTACCTCTTCGTCATCATCAATATCCCCAGAATCTTCTTTTTCAATATCTTCCCCATCTCTCTTGCTAGGCAATTCAATTGGATTAATAACTTCCGCTCGTTTAACCAAATCCTCAACCATCACATTTAATTCTTGATTTTCAATATTCCCGCCGTCAGGAAAATGTGCTAATACTTCAGTACATTTATGTCGCCAATGATTGTAAAGTGATTTTTTATAGCGAAATCCGAATCCGCATAGATCGCAAACATAGGGAACTACGGAGTTTTGTGTGATCTCTGCAGGGCAGCAACGGCCTGTATGTACACTATAATGATGATGTAGAGTTCCACGTGGCATGAGCAAATTGCAATAGATGCATATGGAAGTTTTATCGTCTGAAGCAGTTTTGTAGCTGCTGCTTGTTCCAGGCTCTTCAGGGCTCTTTTCAGAAGCTGAATAGTGATCGAGTGTCATTCGAAAAACTGCTTCCCGAAGATCGTACACCAACATTTCCTGAAAACTTTGAGAGAAATTTTATGACTAACTAAAAGTTGGAAGGTGGAGCAGCGTCATTTTGCCGACTTGCCGGAAATTTCGATTTTCGGCAAAATGCCGATTTGCCGGAAATTTGGATTTTTTGGCAAAATGCCGATTTGCCGGAAATTTGGATTTTTTGGCAAAATGCCGTTTTGCCGAAAATTTCCTTTTCCGGCAACTTGTCGATTTGCCGGAAATTTTGATTTCCGCCAATTTGTCGATTTGCCGGAAATTTTGATTTCCGCCAATTTGTCAATGCCGGAAATTTTGATTTTCGGAAATTTGCCGATTTGGCGGAAAATTTGATTTTTGGCGAAATGCCGATTTGCCGGAAATTTTGATTTTCGGCAAAATACCAATTTGCCGGAAATTTTGAATTCCTGCAGTTTGACGACTTGCCGGAAATTTTGATTTTCGGCAAAATGCCAGTTTGCCGGAAATTTCCTTACCCGCCAATTTGACGATTTGCCGGAGTTTTTATTTTTATTTTTCGGTTTTCCGGAAAATCAAAAAATCGAAATTTTTGGTTTTTAAAATTGGAAAAAGTCGGAATTCGACATTTGCCAGTTTTCCGGGAAGCATTTTTGGCTGGAAATTCTAGAATTAGCTTGAAAATCGATAGTTTATCCGCGGGAAATGAAAGAAAATGTATCAGCTGAATTTTAAATTTTTTTGGTAAAAATCCACATTTTCGCAGTAAAAAATTCGGTTTTCTAGCTTATTTTACTGAAAAAAACGGAAAAATCCACCGAAATTCGCTTTTCCTGGCTAAATTAACTTTTTTCAGCGGGATTTTCGAATTATTCGGTGAAAATTTGCATTTTCCAGGTCGAAAATCTGGGTTTCCAGCTATTTTCAGCCGAAAAACGAAATTTTTGTTGGAAAAATCAATTTTTTATCAATCAAATTCAATAAATTCGGCTTATTTTTTGTAATTTGGGGCGAAACTCCTTCCGAACCTTGAGCTCATCATCACAGAAAGCCATTTTGACTTTTGCACACGAATTTCTCCAATGATTTGTTAGAGAAGACGATCGATTGAAAAGCGTATCACATAATCCGCAGAGCCAATCACCTCCAGTGATCTGAAATTTATATTTATTTGGATTTAGAAGATTTTAAAATATTTACGAGATGTGTCTCCAAATGTCGCTGAAGTTTCGAAGCAAACGGAAATTCGAGAAGACATTGTGGACATCGGTGGTCCTTCGCCATACTGAAAACTGGAATTTTTATTTATAAAAACCAAGAACGGAGTGAAAATGTTATTAAAAACGACCGATTTTTTACGGCCACTAGCAAAATTTCTAGGTCATGAGAGGGTCGAGAGACCCAGACATTTTGCAAATTTTGTGTTGGTAAATAGTTTAAACTAAACCCAGTGTTGAGAGGATAATACTGAACTCGTACTGTTTCACGGGGAAAACGTTTCAATTTTCAACATTTTGCGATAAAATATCATGCAGGCATCCTCTATATATCTTTTAAAAAATTTTCAGCTTTTTTTCAGTATTAAATTCATAAAAAAAATCAGAAGAAAAACAGCTAAAAGCAGCATTTTATTCGAAAAAAGTAAATTCAAAAAATAAAAAATAAATGAAGTGTCGTAAGATTCAGTGCGCGTTGTGCATACACCGTCACGTCAAATTGCGGAAAAAATAGATTTTTAAAAATATTTAAAAATATTTTTAAAAATCTTTTTTTTTTTAAATAAAACGTTTTAAAAAATTTTATCTAGAGAAAGCTTTACAATTTTTTAAATATAAAGAGAATTTTGATTCAAATTAGAACTTCTAGAGCCTAAATTTTATGCAAATTGTACAAATTCAATTGCTCAACAAATAATCAGTATTTTTCCCTTCATTTTCCATTTTATTTGTCCATTATTAAAACAATAACAAACGATGACTCATTGTTCTTTTTCACTATCAGTGGCTTCACCTGTCTTATCACTGCTTCTTGTATACTGAACGACGTTAAACACATCTCACTTTAACATTTAGAAATTAAAACTCCTCATTTTTCCAGGTTCACAATGATTCGTGTTTATTTGATAATTTTAATGCATTTGGTGATTGGGTTAGTTTTTTTACTTTATTAAATCAAATAAAAACTGAATATTTTAATATTTTTCAGTTTAACCCAGAACAATTCAACTACACCTTCGCCAATTATCACCTCAAGTAACAGCTCTGTACTTGTATTCGAGATTTCTTCAAAAATGAAAATGATCGAAAAAAAGCTGGAAGCCAACACAGTCCATGTCCTTCGCCTGGAATTAGATCAAAGTTTCATATTAGATTTAACCAAAGTCGCCGCGGAAATCGTTGATTCTTCGAAATACAGTAAAGAAGACGGTGTTATACTCGAAGTAACAGTTTCAAATGGCCGTGATAGTTTTTTATTGAAACTTCCGACGGTTTATCCGAACTTGAAGCTCTATACTGACGGAAAACTGCTCAATCCGCTCGTTGAGCAAGATTTCGGGGCGCACAGAAAGAGGCACAGGATAGGCGGTAGGCTTTTGGGCCTAAAAACATAGGAAAATCGTAATTTCAGACCCTCATTTCCATCAAAACCTGATCGTAACCGTGCAGTCTCGATTGAATGCTGATATAGATTATAGGCTTCATGTGACTCATTTGGATCGGGCCCAATATGATTTTCTGAAGTTCAAGACGGGACAGACCACGAAAACGTTGTCGAATCAGAAGCTGACGTTTGTCAAGCCGATTGGATTTTTTTTGAATTGCAGCGAACAAAATATTTCCCAATTCCACGTCACATTGTACAGTGAAGATGATATTTGTGCAAATCTGATAACTGTGCCGGCGAATGTACGGATTTTGCTTTAAATTTCAAAAAAAAAAAGATTTTTATGATTTTTTTGAATTATCAATTTTTCAAAAAAAAAAATTGAAAAAAAGCTGACTTTTTAAAAACTCCTTTTGGTTAAGCGCCATTTCCCGAAAAATCGAAAAGTCAAAAAAAAGGCGTTACAAAAAATTATATTTCATCGAATTTTGTTTGAATCGATCAGAAAAAGACATAATTTAAATTTAAAAAAAAAAAGATATATTTTCAGTAATTTTTTTGATTTTTTTATTTTCCGAAAAATAAAAAAAAATTGTGTTTTTTTTTTAATTTTTATAAAGCGAATAGGACAAAATTGTAAGCATTTTTTTCGAATATCGGTAAAAAACAAAGGTTTTTGGTTTTTTTTTTGATTTTCCGAAAAATAAAAAAAAATTGTGTTTTTTTTTAATTTTTATAAAGCGAATAGGACAAAATTGTAAGCATTTTTTTCGAATATCGGTAAAAAACAAAGGTTTTTGGTTTTTCTTTTGATTTTCCGGAAAACCAAAAAATCTTTAAAAAATTCATAAACGGAAGAAAAATTACCTGATTGGCTTAAACAAAATAAAATATCGGATTTTAACGTCTTTTTTTCTGATTTTTCGCTTGAAAGAAATGACCAAATATGTTTAAAAAATTAAAAAAAAATTCAAAATTGGTTTTTAATTTTTCAAAAAAAAAAAACTTTTTTTTTGAAAACTTAGTTTTTTTTTGCTTGATTTTCCAAAAAAATCGAAAAAAAATTCTTCAAATAATTCAATTTAAAGAAAAAAGAAGGAAAATGACCAAAATTGTATGCAATTTTTCAAAAACAAACATTTTTTTGAAATATCTAACAATCGAGAATTTTCGATTTTTGGTTTCCCGGAAAACCGAAAAAAAAATGTTATTAAAAAAATTACCTAAATTGTATGCAATTTTAAAAAACTGATTTTTCTTTTCAAAATATCGAAAAATCAAAAATTTTCGATTTTTGATTTTTTTTGAACACCGAAAAAAAATTGAAATTTTATTTAAAAAAATTGTAATTCATTAAATAATTTCAGGAATCCATCTATGATCGATCAGTGATTTCCGATAAAACTCACAATCGACGTGTCCTATCATTCACCAAAAGAGCCGACATTTTTTTCACTGAAACTGAAATCTCGATGTTCAAATCATTCCGAATCTTCGTCTTCATAGCTCCCGATGATTCTGGATGTTCTACCAACACATCACGCAAAAGTTTCAACGAGAAAAAGAAAATATCTTTTGAATTCAAAAAACTGGAAAATCAATCATACGCCGTCCCGACGGCTTTGATGATGATATTTCTGACGACACCGTGTCTTTTGTTCCTTCCAATTGTGATTAATATTATCAAGAATAGCAGAAAATTGGCACCATCACAATCAAATCTTATCTCATTTTCTCCAGTTCCGTCTGAGCAACGGGACATGGATTTGAGCCATGATGAGCAGCAGAATACGAGCTCAGAACTCGAAAATAATGGAGAAATTCCAGCAGCAGAAAATCAAATTGTTGAAGAGATCACGGCTGAAAATCAAGAAACGAGCGTAGAAGAGGGAAACCGGGAAATTCAAGTTAAAATTCCGTTGAAACAGGGTAAATTTTCGGAAAATAAAAAGGGAGCTTAAAGCTTGCGGATATTTGGCTTGAATAGATTAAAACTGGTCAAAAACAACCTAATTTCTTGATAAAACTCTTATCAGAAAATGACCAAAAATTAATTATGGCGGGACAGAATTTCGAAACGAGAAGCCAAGTTTTCCTAATATCTGAAATTTCGCAAACTTTTCCTTGTCGCGGCAGCTGTTGCTGTAGCAGAGGGCGGTAAACAATTCTTTCCCGGCAAATCGACAAATTGCCGGAATTGAAATTTCTGGCAAATCGGCGAATTGTCGGAGTTGGAATTTATGGCAAATTGCCAGAACTGAACATTTCTGGCAAATCGGCAAATTGCCGGAATTAAAATTTTTTTAAAGCCTATAATCACCCAAATTTGATCATTTTTGGAGGGTTTATTGAGTTGAAATGTGCTTAAATCAACGATTTAACCCGAAATAAACGAGTAAAATATGCAATAATGTGTGATAATTTAATAAACAATGTATTCCAGAAGAACAAGTTGCCGAAAAATTTTAGATTTTCTGCAAAATTTGGCGATTTTTTTTCGAAATTTCGAATCACCATAAAAAATTTAGAAATTAAAAAAAAAAGTAAAAGTCGGCCGTTTCAGGCCAATTTCAGTCTATGCGGGATCACAAAATTCTGAGAATGCGTATTGCGGAACATATTTTTTTCAAAATATCTCGTAGCGAAAACTACAGTAATCCTTCAAATGGCTACTATAGAGCTTGTGTCGATTTACGCGCTCGATTTTCGAAATAATCTAAAATCATTTCAAAAATCGAGCCCGTAAATCGACAAAAGCGCTACAGTAGTAATTTAAAGAATTACTGTAGTTTTCGCTACGAGATATTTTGCGCGTCAAATATGCTGCTCAATACGCATTCTCAAAATTTTGTGTTTCTGTATTAAATAACCACCTTTAGCTCTAATGTTTTGTCAGTACTATTTTACAGTGTATTTTAATTTATTCCTCTTCGACTTCAAAAGAGGGTGTATTTATACGGAATGGTCTCGCCACGCGCCATCCATAGATTTTAAAATCGATTTTTTTGAATCAGTGGGTTAAAATAAAATACACTTTAAAATAACTGTCTAGAAAAAACAAAATTTCATTTAATTTTAACTCTATAAAATTTTGTCAAAACTTTCAATTCTCTATATATTTTATTTCCAGATTCATTATCACTCCATGGCCAAATGCTTCAATATCCCGTTGCAATAATTCTCCCAGTTCTCATGCACACAGCTATCGAATTCCATAAATGGACGACATCTACAATGGCAAATCGCGACGAAATGTGCTTCCACAATCATGCGTGTGCTCGGCCATTGGGAGAACTTCGAGCTTGGAATAATATCATCACCAATATAGGATATACTCTTTATGGAGCCATCTTCATTGTTTTGTCGATATGTAGAAGAGGCCGTCATGAGTATTCTCATGTTTTTGGTACATATGAATGCACACTTTTAGATGTGACTATTGGTGTTTTCATGGTTTTGCAATCAATTGCTAGTGCCACTTATCATATTTGCCCCAGTGATGTGGCTTTTCAGTTTGGTAGGTTTTTAGAAAAACTTGCAACTGAAAAAATTTGAAAAAAAATTTAACCGATGTATAACAATTTTACGATTATGGGAACGAAAAATTCTGAAAATGCGTCTTCCGCGATATATTTGACGCGCAAAATATCTCGTAGCGAAAACTACAGTAATCCTTTTAAGGACTACTGTAGCGATTGTGTCGATTTACGGGCTCGAATTTTGAAATAATGTCACTATTCGAAAATAATTTTTTTTTTCTTCAAAATTCGAGCCCAGCGATACAGTAGTCATTTAAAGGATTACTGTAGTTTACGCTACGAGATGTTTTGCGCGTCAAATATGTTGTGCAATACGCATTCTCGGAATTTTGTGTTCCCGTAATATTACTCATAAAGACGCAGAAAAAAACCGATAACGTTGGGTCTCATTAGGTATTCGGCGACAAATCCGTGAATTCCAACGTTTTCAGTTAGTTTCTTCGCCAATTTTCAACCGTTTTTGTGTGTTTTTTTTAAACAAAAAATACAGAGATCAAAAAACAAATAAAAAAAAATATTCGAAAGTACGGTTTTGTGGTGGACATCAAATTCCCAACGAGACCCAACAATTTGAGGCGGAGCATTTTTTTTATTTAGCCGTGGAGCGCGATTGCACATCGGTTTAGTTTTTCTGCGTCCCGTAATATTATTGTGAATCGGTTAAAAAAAAACACATTTTCTGCAACTTTTATGAGGTTATTCATGGGTTGACGAAAAATGCAAAAATTCATTTTTTTTATACAATTGTCTCCCTATTCACGTATGCAGAAAAAAAATGTTTTGAATACTCATGCATTTTTTGCATTTTTCGACATTTTTCTACATCGGCCGACATCCGACTTCACATGCTGAAGGCGAGAGACGCAGAGAAATAAAAACCTCCCTCTCTGCGTCTCTCGCCTTCAGCATGTGAAGTGGACTGTCGGTCGATGTTGAAAAATGTCGAAAAATGCACGTGGAGTCAGGCTGTCTTATTGCGATTTGATCTACAAAAAATGCGGGAATTTTTATCCCAGAAAAATGTGACGCCAGCACAATCTTAACCATACGAAATCTGGTGAAAAATCTACGTCTCTTCTCCCGCATTTTTTGTAGATCAAACCAAAATGAGACATTTTGACACCATGTGAAAATGTCGAAAAATGTCGAAAAAAAATGCATGCGTGTGTTAAAAACATTTGTCTACACACATGAATAAAGAAAACACTGTTTAAAAATACATTTTTGAGTTTTTCGTCATCACATGAATATATAATTACCCCATAAACATGAACTGTCCGAAAAAATTTAAAATATTTTTCACTTATTGCAGATACGCCGTGCATCCAAGTTATCTGTGGACTTCTCATGGTCCGTCAGTGGTTTGTTCGTCACGAATCTCCATCACCAGCCTATACAAATATCCTACTAGTTGGAGTTGTCTCCTTGAACTTTCTAATATCTGCATTCTCCAAAACATCATATGTCCGATTCATCATCGCTGTAATTCATGTCATTGTCGTTGGATCGATCTGTTTGGCAAAGGAAAGATCCTTGGGATCGGAAAAATTAAAAACTCGATTTTTCATCATGGCCTTCTCGATGGGAAATTTCGCAGCAATCGTGATGTATCTGACGCTTTCGGCGTTTCATTTGAATCAAATAGCCACGTATTGCTTTATTATAAATTGTATCATGTATCTGATGTACTATGGATGCATGAAAGTTTTACATAGCGAGAGAATAACGTCGAAGGCTAAACTTTGTGGAGCTCTGTCACTGCTCGCGTGGGCTGTTGCCGGATTTTTCTTCTTTCAAGATGATACAGATTGGACGGTAGGTTATAAAATAGAGATTTATTTGAAAACGGAGTGTTTTAGCTCACTTGTCATTTGGGGGAGGGGAAGCTTTTTGAATAATTGTTTTTGTCAACAAATTCGGCAAATTGGCGGTTTGCCGATTTGCCGAAAATTTTCAATTTCGGTAATTTCCCGTTTTGCCGGAAGTTTCAATTCCGGCTATTTGTCAATTTACCGGAACTTTCCAATTCCGGCAATTCGCCATATATTTAAATTCCGGCAAGTTGCCGATTTGCCGGAAATTTCAATTCTGGCAATAAGCCGAAAATTTGAATTCCGGAAAATTTGCCGATTTGCCGGAACTTTCCAATTTCGACAAGTTGCCGATTTGCCGGAAATTTTCAATACCGACAAGTTGCCGATTTGCCGGAAATTTCCAATTCCGGCAATTTGCCGATTTTTCGGAAATTTTCAATTCCTGCAAATTGCCGATTTTTCGGAAATTTTCAGTTACGTCGATTTGCCGATTTGCCGAAAATTTCAATTCCGGTAAATTGCCGATTTGCCGGAAATTTCAATTCCGGCAATTCAAAAGTAAAAGTAATCTAAAATACTATTAAAAAATTTACAGAGATCTGCGGCGGCGAGCCGAGCACTCAACAAGCCATGCCTGCTACTCGGCTTCTTCGGTTCCCACGATTTATGGCACATCTTCGGAGCATTGGCCGGTCTTTTCACATTCATTTTCGTCTCCTTTGTTGATGATGATCTCATTAATACACGCAAAACTTCGATTAACATTTTCTAGAGTAATTTTGTTTTCCCTATCCGGTTTTTCATATTTCAACTTTTTCTCCTGCCTTAATACGTAGCCCGATCTCTCATTTCTTCATGTTTTAAGAACTTTCTGAATCTATGTAATTAGTTGGTCTACTTTGAAACATTTTTACTGTATTCATCTCCACGGCTCCCTACCTCCCTGTGAATATAATTCCAAATTTAGCTCCTCTCTACGCAGTGATCTGGTGTTTATAACATGTTTATTTATTTTTCCCAACATTTCCCAATTTCAGGTGTTCACTTGTTTGTTTGCTCCCCCTCTATGCATAAATTTTCAGCCACTAGACCATGACACCTTTCTGATTTCGCCTCCAACTAACATTTGTCCCGATCAAATAACTTGAGGACACAAAGGAAAACAATCACGGAAGAAGATGAAACTTGCTTTTTTGTTTCCGCCCCATCTTTTTCATCTTTCTTCACAATTGCTCGTTTGCCGTTCTCATCTCGAGACATGTGGTTGTTTCAAAGACTTTAGGACCACTTGTTCTCCATCCTCCAACCCAATCACCTTTTGTCCTGGTCCTTCATAGTGCTCGGACCTACCACCACTTGAACCTATAGGTCTTTCCATAT
The DNA here is from genome assembly GCF_000002985.6 of Caenorhabditis elegans. Lineage (NCBI taxonomy): Eukaryota > Metazoa > Nematoda > Chromadorea > Rhabditida > Rhabditidae > Caenorhabditis > Caenorhabditis elegans. The sequence continues at coordinate 5,127,210 of NC_003283.11, forward strand.
TCGAACATTGTCATTTCCAAATTGGTTTTGGAGAAATGTTAATTCAGATTTTATTTCTGATAATTCTAACCCTAAATTGCTCATATTCAACTTCATATTCAACTAGTAATGGAATTCGTCTAATGACATTCAACATTTGGAATTCTGGTGCAAACGTGGAAAATGGCCAACAAAAAATTGCCAAGCACATTTTGATGGTCAATCCTGATGTTGTGGCTCTACAGGTGATTGTTTTTAAGATTGCATATAGAGAATCGAAGAAAATCCATTAATTGTCATGTGGTGCCATACTGTCCCATTACGACTTGATCTACAAAAAATGCGGGAATTTTCTGCGCAAAAAAATGTGACGTCATCACGTTCTTAACCATGCGAAATCAGTTGAGAACCGTAGATCAACGTAGATCAATCCAAAATGAGACACTCTGACACCACGTGTTTTGAAGATTTTTCAACTCTTGCTAAACTTCCCATTTTAAATTATTATAGAGTCGCATAAAAATGCGCCTTTTATAACCGAGTTGCAAGCGCGCTCCACGGCCAAATTAAAACGGCCCGCCCCTGAACGTTGGGTCTCGTTAGGGATTTGGCGGTAAAGCAATAAATTCAAAATTTTTTAGTTCGTTGGTGTCAGAGTATCTTATTTCGGCTTGATTTGCGTAGTTCTACAAAAAATGCGGGAGAAGAGACGCCGAGTTCTCAACTGATTTTGTATGGTTAAGAACGTGCTGACGTCATATTTTTTGGACAAAAAAATCCCTCATTCTTTATAGATCAAACCGTATTGGGATAGCCTGGCACCACGTGTTTCGACATAAAAATCATGAAAAGCAACGAAAATAATTAATACATAGGAAAATGGTCTTGAATTTACGAATACCTATCGAGACCCAACTTTAGTGGGCGGAGCGTTTTTATTCGGCCGTGGAGCGCGATTGCTTCAAAGTTGCAAAAAGGGAATTTTACTGCTCCATAATAAGTCAAATCAGAAGATTAGCAAACGTAGAAAATTCGCCAAAATCAGATGCCCGGACATGAACACTGCTCTCTTATCAAACTCCGTAGTACTCCCCAAAATGCATGTATAAAGTAGGCGGTAGGTAGGCACGTAGTCGTGAAAACATGAGACTCACAAATTTGAAATTTCCAATTTTCCCACCTTTCCATATTTTCAGGAAGTCTATGCAAATGTGACACGAAACTTGACCCTTATGCTAGGTCATCCATGGGTTGCAGTTGAACGAAATCACGAATATCCAGACACTGCGATTCTCACTCGCCACGTCTTAATTCCGAATACAAATTTGTCAACGTCTGGAGCAGTCGGAGTGAAGATCATGCTCAGAACTGGGTTTATGATTCATTTTTGGTCACTCCATCTTGACTATACATCCTATGGGCCTTACGCAGCAAATAACAAATTGGTGGACAAACTCGATCAGATTATGGCTGGAGAAAATGTTGGTATGTACATAAATCTGGATTTTACAATTCAAGGAACTTTGAGCTCTATTTCAGGACGTGGTCCTCAAATCTACGAGATTCTTAATCTTCCAATGATGAAAAAGTGGATGGAAAAGGTGGAAGATGTTCCGATTTTCATAGCCGGCGACTTTAACGGACCCTCACATCTCGATTGGACAGAACAGACAAAAAAGATTCATGGGGATTGGGTGATACGGTGGCCTGCAACCAAGGAGCTAGAAGAACGAGAATTCAGTGATACATTCAGGGAAATATACCCAAACGTTGTTTCAGATCCAGGTAGGAACTAGATATTGAAAATATTTTGGAAAATGTTGAGAGAAAAATCGCAATTCAGGAATCACGTGGTCAACAGTAAACAAGTTCAATCCAGAATGGAATTATACGATTCCAGAGCCACAGGATCGGATAGATTTCTTGTTTTATAAAGGTAGGGATGTTATGAGGGCCGCCATAACCAGCAACTTGCCGATTTGCCGAAAATGTTCGGCAAAAAAATTCTGCCAATTTTTGGAAAACTAAAAACTTCAACATACGCACCAGGGCTGTGCGGTAACTAAGATTTTCGTCAACCGACAGTTGTCGAAGTTTCCGATCCCTAAAAATTTCGGCAATAGGCAACTTTTGGTTGCCAAAACATCGGCAACTTTTCGGCAACCGGCAACTTGGTCGGCAACCGGCAACTTGGCAGCCCTGACGTGCGGTAAATTTAAAAATTTGCCGAGCCACGCAAATTCGGCAGGTCCACATTTTTGAAAAATGCCGAGCTCGGCAAGTTCGGCAAATTTGGTAAATTTGCCGCACACCCACCAGCTGGTAGGGATGTTATGAAAACCGTCATAATTTTATGGTTTATAATTTTAAAGCGATATTACCAGCAATTTGCCAATTTACCGAATTGTAAAAAAACGGCGATTGCCAAAAATTTTCCGCAAATTGTGATTTTGCCAATTTTTCTGGAAAACTGAAATCCTTAATTTTTAACATACGAATCCTATAAGTTCACCTACAACTAGCATGAAAAGCAAGAAATTTCCATTTAAATATCTAAAGAAAACGGAAAAAAAACCAATTAAAAATTTCCGGCAAATTGGCAAGTTACCAAAAATTAAAATTTCCGGCAATTACCGCCCACCTAATATGAACTATTAGTTTCGAAACTTGTTCTCTTTTTCCTAAAATTTTCACTTTCAGGACCAGTTGTTCCGTATCAAATATTGACATACAGTGGATGCGAGAAACCGCAACGAATTCCGTTTCACTCGAAAAATGACTACCCATCCGATCATTTTGCCGTTTTTGCCGACTATACTTTCATATGATTCAACATCGTCTTTCAAACAATCTTTACTTGTACACAAAAACATAAATTTCTCTCTCTCTCTCAATTTTACTTCTTTACCCCGTCACCCATAATTTAGAGCTTAATGCCCTTGTTGGTCGAATCGCGCGATTTTGTTTGCATTTCTCGCTGAATTTCGCTGAATTTCGCTGAATTCATTCTCGATCCTCAACGCAAAGGTCACCCTTGTTGATGCCATGGTCACCAAAGCATGACCTGCCGTCGGGGGGCCTGGGGGTAATCACGGGGACGTATAAAAACCGGAGGATTGGCAGAACAAGGCCATCTTTTTTCACGCGCGCAAAGTTTACAAGTTGAAAGAAAAAAAAAACAACAAGAAATGTCGAGAATCTCAATTTTTGGTCTTCTTCTGGTTCTGTTGTTGGTATTCAATTTGGCTCTTGGAGCTGGGGAAAGCAGATATAAAGGATCACAGATGTAAGTATTAATTACTTGAATAAATTTTTTAATACGTTCTAAAATTTCAACAAATAATTCATTTTTGGGTTTAACAGATTCTAGAAAGGATGAGTGAACCTAAATTAATATCAATTAAACGTGTTAATTTTGTTTTTTAGAGAGATACGACAAAACACCAGATATAAACTAAGCTCAAATATAAATTTAGATACTTAATTTGACTTCAACTTCCAGAAAACTTATTGAACAAATTTTTACAGTAGGAGTAACCGATCAAGACAGTTTTCGCTTTATTAGACTCAACATTATTCAAAAAAAAGGTCCAATTGTAAATAATTTTATCTACCATCTCATGTAGGTACATTTAAGGCAATAGGTTATCAGTAGGTAACAAAACAAATAACAAATTTCAGCTTTCGAATCTTTAAACGACGATAAAAACGTTTTGGGAAAACAATTTTGAAGCCTCGTTACGAAGCCTGTCTTTTTGGGCATTTTTAGTTGAATCAATAAATAAAAATCGATCGGTTTAATTTTAAAAAAAGTTGTCAGATTGTTTTGCTACCGAACGCCGATCAAAGGTTGAAAAGTAAAACTAGATTAAAGTTAAATTTCTGATTGTTTGATTTTTTTTATTGGCAAAGCATTTTAGCAAACAATTATTTCCCATTTTTTTCAAAATTTTCTTATTTACTGAATTTACCGGAGTAGCTCCTAGAAGTGTTTAGTAATGGTTTACATTGGGGATTTGTTTTTTTTGCTCATAAACTATCTCTAAGATACTATTGCTCAATAACAATATAATTAGGGTAAATTGTAAATGTACAAACTTCCAGAATCCGCCAAAAGCGTCAATACCTTGGTTATCCATACGGAATGGGCATGGGAATGCCCTATAGCTATGGATATGGATACAATCCATATATGATGTACCGCCCGCATCCAATGTATGGAGGAATGCCCTACTATCGGCCATATGGTTTCTGGGGAAAATGAAGAAAATCAATGAATAACTGTTTCAAATGAATAATTCATTTTTTGGTTCAATTTTATCGGAAATCTTAAAGAATAAACTACGTTTTTTTTACATACGTTGTGGTTTGTAAGCATTGTGTGTCAGCAAATTGCGAAATCTTTTTTCCTCACAGGATTGAAGTGGAAAGAGACGCAGGAGGCATAACAGAGTGTTGTGCAATACTACACAACGAAAAGGACATGTTATGGAAGGAGTATTTAAGCATTGAGAGAATTAGACCAGGAATCATGTTTTTGTGAATTAAGACCTTCAATTCGTTTTAATTTAAATAATTTTCGAGCTTCAAGTTTTAGAAACATTTAATATAGTTTTTAAAAATAATTTTGTTTAAAGAAGATGTTTGTATAGTGCTGAAATGCCCAAATGCCATATAATTTTTTTTTGTTTTTTTTTAATTCTCAATCAAAAATTAGTGAAAACTCAGTTTTCACCTACATATCATATTTTTGGAATTTGACAAACATTTTTGAAAATTGTATAGTTTAATTCTGTTTAATTTTTATAGATGTTCGAATCTGCTGAAATTTTCTAAATTACTCAAAATCAGGGCAATACATAACTACCCAAAAAATGCAGATGTTTGGAAAATTGGCAATTTACCAAAACTTTTTCCGGAAATTCAAAATCCTTTGAACTATGAAGTATACAAATAACTATGTATTAATATAAATTGAACAGACATAAAGTAAGTAGACATGTATACAACAATAAAAATAGTCCAACAAGAGCAAATATCTCTTGAATTTTTATAATTTTCAGTCAAAGTTTTGGTAAAGTGCCAAATTTTTCAAAAATTTTAAATTTTGAGTAAATGTAAAATTTTTGTGAAAAATTTTTCTCACTACTAAAATTTGTAAATTTTGGCGCTATAAGAACGGCTTTTGAGAATTTCTGCCAAGACGTTACCATGGTACCACACACTTTTTCCGCATTCAGAAAACCCTTTTTTTCATAGTTTTGTAAAAGTTTTTGTTTGGAATTTAATATAGACATACATGGAAATGTTTGTTCTTTTTGAAAATTGTTCTACTTTTAATTGAAAGTTGCAACATTGTTTTTAAGTTTAAAAAAACTGTTTTTTAACTTTCCAAACTTTCCAATTGAAACCAGTGTTATTTTTAGGAGTTTAAAATATTTTTCTATATTTCTGGAAAAGTTTCCAAAAAATTATTCACAAAGATCTCTGCAATGAACCTTAAACCCTAAAAAAAACCTTGATTATAGTTTCCAAAATTTGCGGTTTTTCAGTTTTCGTTCAATCTTCAAAGATGTCGTCTTCTTTGGAACCATCTTCATCTACTCGTATCGAGGAAGAAACTAGTTCAGTTTGGAGTTATACAGATTCGATGTTAGACGTCTATGACGTCCATGATCCCGAAGAAGTAAATACTCAAGAATTGTTCGATAAGCCACGTGGTCAGAAACGATGGATCGGAAAAGAACATCATCGAGGAAAGGAACGCCTTCATAATAATGTGAAGGATAGGACCTTCATCGAGAAAACTATTAAGGCTACAGAGCCTTTGAGCAAGGTAAGTGTGTTTTAAGATGAAACAACGGTAGTCTGGGAATAGTTAAAAACCTTCTAAGGTGTTGAAATGCCCAAAATTCATGTTAAAACTTTAAAATAATTTTTTAAATTTTTTAAAAATTTACCGTCAAAAAGTTGTGAAAACTCAGTTTTCAACTGTCATAATTTTGGAAGTCGATCAAAAAATGTTTTTTTTTTCTACGAGTTTTATGATTTAATCTAGTTCCAACTTTTCCTATTTAAAACATTTTAAAGGCTCTTTGGAAAGCCTGGCAACTTACCTATACGTTTTGAAAAATCTGAAAATTTCTGAAAATTTTATTATGCTCAGGGAGTTTAGACCAATTTCCCACTGCTTTAACTCTATGGTGAGCGCCATTTAAAATTTTTTGACAATTTTCAAACCAATTTTTATTTTGTAGTTAATCACTATTTGGAAAAGTTGACAAGTTACCAAAACTTCTACTGAAAATTTTGAAAAACATTCTCAAAAAAATTGAAGTTTTTTTGTTTAACTGAATTTGTGAAGTTTTACCAAAATATTTCAAAATTTTCAGAATGCTACAAAGAAAATTGAAGCATCTACCAGAGATGGACTGGATTTCAATATCGTCTACTCTCTCGACAAGAAGAATCGGTGGCAAACAGCGGACACCATAACGCTACTAGGAGCTACTCCAGAAAACTTGAAAGCAGAAGTTGTCGAAAGAAATGGCCTCGAGCAATGCGGATTACAGCATCCGAATAAATCAACATTTGCAGTTCATTCGAAACAAGTCAATTTAGATAAAGAACCCGGAGATTTTGATATCAGAAGTGCGACTTCATCGGGAAAAGGCCAACATTATTCAAATTTCCTTCCGGAAACAAGAGAATTCAGTAAGAAGGCAAATGCAAAAATGATGACGATTAGGGGACAAGATCAGGAGGATTTGAAAACTCGAGAAGTGGAACAGCCCACAATATCCTATAATCTTTATAAAACCCACCCAAACCGAGAGGTTGGTGGAGGACAGTTATTCAAGCCAAAAGTTGCCTTCAAATCCGGACGCCACCGAGCTAACAATAAGATTGACCTGGAAAATTATGATTCTTATGAAGAAGATTTTGATGAAGAATATGAGCAATCTAATGAACTAGTGCCCCAACGTCCATCTGAAAATTCTGTGGATTTATCCACATTCGTTGTGGAAAATCGGGAGAAGCAGTCTAGAAAATCTAAAAGAAATGACAATGAAATGTCCTATGAAATAGTTGAATCACTGAAGCCTGAAACTGAATACTGTAACTTATTTAATATTCAAGACTATCTTCGTAATGAGGGATACACTTTCGAAAGTGCTGAAATCACTTTTCACAATCAGAAACAAAACATGGAGCATCAAATGGAACAGCTCCGAGAGGAGGATAACAATTTGGTTATTAAAACAATTCAACCTGGACAATATTTGATTGATGCATCCGAGTGGTGCCAGTTGGATGGTGGAATTAAAGATGGAGAACCTACGACAATCATTGTTATTAGCCATGTTAAGAGGAATCAGTACAAGTGAGTTTTTTTGGAAATCGAAAAATCTTGTAAAAAAATCCCAATTTCTAAAAAAATTCCAGTGATTTCTCTGTTTTGAAAAAAAAAAGATTTTCAAATAACAAACAACATTTTTTTGATAAAATTGTAGAATCCTCGTCTTTTCCATACATTTTCCTATAATTTTTTTCCAGTTTTTCCATTTTTCGATTTGTCAAAAATTTTGGCCATACCCTTGACAAGTGAAAATTTGTTTTAAAATCACTCATTTGGTGTGAAAATATTATAGTATGGAAGCCGACCTAAAAAAAATTGTTCTGACAATTATTTTGGGTTGCTTTTTTTTTAAATTTTACACATCTCTTTGTATTAAAACATTATAGGATGTTGAACCTGCAGTCCATGGAATTACAAAAAAAAACTATATTTTTGGCAAATTTGGCGATTTACCAAATCTTAGACTAAAAATTCTGAAAGTTCTAATTGTAAGCATGTTGGAGTGTTTTGTTTCGGTCATTGTGGACTTTTATATGACAATTTCCTTAAGTTAATGTTTTCAGGGTTCTCGTCAATTCAACTATTGCCGTACATCCTTCAAAAAAAGGTTCACAACATTTGAAGCAATTGATATCGAGTGCAATGACTTTCCGAGAGGCTGTTTCTAGAATCACTACCGAAATTTTGACGAACCGAAAAATAATTGAGTAAGTTCAGATTTTTGAAATTCTCAATATCAGACTCTTTTCAGAACAATGAAAATGTCAACTTTGCTATATGGAAGGAAAACAGTTCCCGAGCTTCTTCATGACAGCTATGAATGGGAGAATCAGCTTGTGAATATGAATTGGCCTAATCAGTACTATCACTGCACATGGGCAAACTCCGAAGAGTTGAGCACAGTTGGTGGAAAGTTGGAATGGAAGGACTTATGCGATATGGTTAGAAGAGAGAATAATGGGACTTTTGATAATGGCAAACCTGACGAAAAATGTGGTGTTTGCAATCAGAAAACAGAAGCAAAGGAAATATTCTTGGTCGAAAGTGAACTCACAACCAAATGCACAGACTGCCTCAAAGACGAATTCTACAGAGAGTTCAGAGCAAGACGTCTTCCAATCGATCTTCAAATCAAAGCTGTTGATGAACTAGAACTCCTTTCAACATTTATACCACTACCAATTGTTAATTTGTATATCAGAGTGAGTAACAAATTATTTCTAAAAATTGATTTTGAATATTAATTTCAAAATCTATTCCAGATGGTCTCAGAAACTACTTATCAAGATCTCGGCGCACTCGGCAGTTTTGAAAAATGCCCAAAATGCAAGTCAGCTGTATTTTTCGACGAGGTCGTTGAGGGAAATGATAAGAAAACTCAAAATCGATCCTGTCCATGTGGATATTCTTGGTGTAGACAATGTAATAAAGTTCCACATTGGCCATTGAAATGTGGAGATTTTGCGGAATGGGACGAGAAATGGCTCTTGAGATGTGAGTTTTTTAACGAGAATATTCAATCTCAAAAAATTAAATTTTCAATATAATTTTTTTAAAAGAAGGACTGCCGTAAATGACGACATTACGGAAAAATCTAGTTTGTGTTCGAATACTTATTTTGCCCTTAAACGAACATCTGGAAAGTTTAATTGGAATTTAAAATTATTAAAAATTGGAATTGCCGCAAATCTTTTTTGAAAATTTGTATTATTTCCAAAGTTTGTTTGACTTCATTTGAGTTCCCGCTTAGAATCATACACATGCCAGGTACTTCCCATACAATTAAATATTTAATATTTCCAGATGCCGTGAAAAATGCTCAAGGAGCCGGTGACCAGACTCTCCTTCAAGTTGCATGTTCCTGTGGAAAAGAAGTTTACAGTTCCCTGCTCCCAGAAGAATTTCTAATCTGCCCCAACTGCAAAATAACTATCGATACGCACACAATGTCTACTGTATGGAAACACGAATACTTCCCATTTAACCCCCGGTTCCGGAAACTTGTTGAAAGTGATTATACGATTCTTGGTCGAAACTATAACGAGCGTCCATATGTACCACCAATTGCAGTTTATACGGAGCTTGAAAAGATTCCTGGAATCAAAGCTTCCGTTATTGAAACATGTGCAGCGGCGAGAGATGTGAGATATAATGTTCATACAAGAAATCGAGCTGTAAACCGTGAACATGTCTTGATTCGGAAAGGAGTTTTGAGCCCAGAAATCATGGGGAATCTGTTAGGGACTACCGTGTATCTAGTGGAAAACGTAACTGCGTGGATGTACATGACAAGTCAATATGATAGAAATATCAAGAACACTTTGGAAAGTATGATGGAAAATCGAAAGAATTTGTTGAGTAGTCTGGAAAAAGAAGATTTAGATGCAATCAAGGAGTGTGCTAAAAAATTGAGAAGAGACATCGATACTGTTGTGCAAGCCGTAGAGACGAAAGTGAAAGATGCGAAAATAATTTAATTTTTCATTTTTATTGCTCAATAATAAATTATTTTGTCATTTTCAAATTGTGTAACATTTAATGCTCTTAAATAAATTTATATTCTTTTAATCATTGATGATTCTAAAGTTTGAAAGTTTTCAGGCACCCTGTAATTGTAGGCTAATTTGTTTTAATCTAAAAACATTTATTTGGTCAAAGAAAAATTAACGTACAATGTGTCATTTTAAATTTATCCTAACATTTAAAGTTTTTTGGAAATGGCTGGTCTCTCACTGTGTTCAAGAGTGATTATTTTTTGAAGCGAAAAAACAATTTTAGCTTTTGGCTCAAAAACTGCTGAAGAAAATAAAAAATTAGTTAGAACCCATAAAAAATGATACAAATCAAATTTTTCATCTGCCATTCGGTCTCTAAATTACCCCCAATCAACAGCCGTCCGAGATTTTTTTAGCAGCCCTTATCTGCAGGGGTGCGCGGTTGGAAATTTTTGGCAATCGGCAAATTCGGCAATTGCCGGTTTTGGAAATTTTCGGCAATCGACAATTCCGACAATTGCCGGTTTTCAAAATTTCCGGTAATCAGCAATTCCGGCAATTGCCGGTTTTGGAAATTTTCGGCCATTGGCAATTGCCGCGCACTCTTGTTAACCTGTGTAGGTCGCTTCGTCACTTTGATATACATTTATTAACAAATTTTCATTAATGCTACTTTTCTATTTTTTTAGAAAAATTCTAACTAAAAATATTGCCGTGTAGATTTCTTTGATCAGTTAAGTGTTGCTTGATAACATTTCCATTTTCAGAGCTTGAAGAACAGAATACGAATTTTGTGACCATATTTTTGTAGTCATGACACATAAAAATTACGAAATCTTTTTGCGTGTTCGTTGAGATGTTTTTCATTGTGAAATATGCTGCAATTCATTAGCTTTTTGAAAAGTGGTATATAAATACTGCGAAGTTTTATAAAACATTATTCGGTTTTTCTTAAATTTTCGCTGTGCTTTGACATTCTCCGTTCCCCATAGCAACTGAGCATCTAGCATAAAAAACATCAGCTTTCTTTTTTTTTTTTTTTAACATTTATTTTCTTCATTCGAACAAGAAAAACAGGTTCAAGATAACATTAGCTTTCTCTTACTTTTGTTACAAAGGACTTTTGATTCATCTATTTAAATTTTTTCTAGCGTTTTTTTATATCATCCATCATCATGTCGTGTTCATCAAATCCAACTCTATCCAACAATACGCAAGACAGCATGGAAACAATTTCCATTTACAATGATTACGATGTCTATGACCCAGAAGAGCTAGCAAATCAAGTGCTATTTGACAAACCACGTGGCGAGAAAAGATGGCTTGGAAAAGAACGTCACAAGGGAAAAGAACGGCTTTATAAAGATATAAAAGATAAAAACGTAATGGACAAAACCATTCAGTTGGAAGCTAACTTGAGTAAGGTGAGATTGTAATTTAGAAGTCTGCTAATTTTTTTTAAAATTACGTTTCAAATGTGATGTAGTCTAGTTTGCGACTAAACTTAAAAGTTTGCTTTTAGTCTAAAAAACGTGTTAAGCAGAATCCCCTAAATGACGCTTTTGGATATAATTACAATTCTATGTAATACTATTATTTCCAAGCAGCCAAAAAACAAAAAAAAACTTTACAATACAATTCCAGAATGCAATTAAAAAAATAGAGTCATCAACTGCTGATGGTTTTCAATTTAATGTTGCTTACTCTCTCGAGAAGAAAAATCGATGGGAAACAGTGGATTCAGTATCACTGTTGGCAGGAGCACCAGAAAATTTGAACTCAGAAGTTGTCGAGAATATCGGATTTCACAAAAAAGTGATTTCTCAAAACGAAAGGGTCAATGCCATGCAGCAAACGATAACCTACAATATCTATAGAACTCATCCGAGTGCTGAAGTTGCTGGTACTCAATTATTCATGTCAAAATCGGTGTCAAAATCTGGATGTAGTAGAAGGAATAAGAAAATTGACTTTAGAGAGTTTGAAAATTATGATGAGGAGTGTGAAGATGAAGATGAAACAGAACTTGAAAAAAGTTCCGATGAATTGGAGGCTCACAGCCCAACTACATCATCCTTAGACCTGTCCTTATGTTTCGTGGAGAAACGAAACAAAAAATCGAGAAAATCGAAAATCAGTGAATCATCAGCTTTTGAAGTCATCGAAAAGGAGAAGCTCGTAACAAAATACACAAGTTTATTGAATATTCAAGAATTCCTGAAAACTGAAGGTTACACACTTGAGAATGCTGATATTATTTTCAAAAATATGGAGGTTAAATTCGAAAAACAAATGGAACAACTCAGAGAAGACGAAACTCTTATCACAAAACGCCTGAGATCAAATCAATATTTTGTCGATGCATCCGGATGGTGTCAGTTGGATGGAGAAATTAAAGATGGAGAATTTACAACTATTTTTGTTATCACTCACCTTCGAAAAAATCAGTATAAGTGGGTCAAAATTTTTCATTTTTCACGATTTTCGAAAATATAACACAGATTCATTTTTAGCATTCTGATAAACTCTACTATTCCAAGTGATCCTTCCATAAAATGGCGAGAATATTTACAAAAAAAGATATCAAAAGAATTATCAATTCACAAGGCAATATCAAAAATCACCACGGAGATGTTAACCAATAAACGAATTGTAGAGTAAGTTTAATGGTTTTTAGGAGATTTTGTAACGGTTACGCTAAAAATACGGTACCAGGTCCCGCAGCGATAAATTTTTGATAATTGCTAAAAAGTGTGCGCTTTCAAAGAATACTGAAATTTTGGACTCTCGTCGCTGCCTAATTTTAATTAATTTTTCATATTTCTCTAGATTGAAATTACAGTACTATTTAAAAATTCACATGTTTTTGTATTTAACGAGTTGTTGTTGTGTCGAGACCTGTTTCCTTTTTACCAGCAAAAATTGCATGTTTTCATGTCTCGGTATTACTCTGAAGTTCCTTTTTAGAACGATGTCAATGGCATCAAAATTCTTTGGAAGAAAAACACTACCAGAATTTTTCAAAGACAGTAACGAATGGGAGAATCAGCTTGTAAATATGAACTGGCCTAACCAGTATTATCACTGCACGTGGGCAAACTCTGAGGAATTAAGCACAATTGGGAGAAGACTTGAATGGAATGATTTGTGCAAAATGGTTACAAAAGGAAGTACAATGGAAATTGAATATATTCGGGAGGGAATATGCGAGGAATGCCATCAAACCAAACAAGAACTTTTAATGTTAAAAGATGAGACTACATCCAAACGCACAGACTGCCTCATTGTCAGAGACGAGTTCTACAGAGAGCTCAGAGCAAGACGTTTTCCAATTGATCTTCAGATCAAATGTGCAGATGAATTGGAGTTGCTTTCATCATTTATACCACTTCCGATTGTTAATTTGTATATCAGAGTGAGTCAATTTTTTTCCTGATATTAATTTTAAAATTACATTCAAAAACTATTCCAGTTGGCATCAGAATCTATCTATCGAGATCTCGGAAAAATTGGCAATTTCGAAAAATGCCCAAAATGCAAATCAGTTGTACTTTTCGACGAAATCGTCGAGAAAAATGAAAAGAAAACTCAAAACCGATCCTGTCCATGTGGATATTCCTGGTGTAGACATTGTAATAAAGTTCCACATTGGCCATTGAAGTGTGGAGACTTTGCGGAATGGAATGAGAAATGGCTGCTGAGATGTAAGAAATCCACATTTGTATATTACTCAGTACTAAAAACAATTTCAGATGCCATAGAACGTGCTCAAGGAACAGGATCCCAGACGCTTCTTCAAATTGCCTGTTTGTGTGGCAAAGAAATTTACAACGTCCGGATGCCTGAACAATTTATCGAATGTCCTGGCTGCAAGACAAATGTAAATATGGAAACAAAGAAAATTTTCGAGAAACATTATTACGTTCCATTCGATCCTATAACAAGAAAGCTTGCTAAGAAAGGATATTACACGTATGAGGACAAAGAGGGTAAAACTATATTTCTTCCAAGAGCAACAATATCCACCGAAATTGAAAGCATTCCTGTAATCAAGGCGTCCGTCATTGAAGTATGTGTAGCGGCTAGAGATGTGAGGTACAATGTTCATACAAGAAATCGAGCTGTAAACCGAGAGCATGCTTTGATTCGAAAGGGTATTTTGGAAACCGAAATTGTAGAGAATCTACTAGGAACTGTCGTGTATTTGGTAGAAAACGTGACTGCGTGGATGTACACGACAAGTCAATATGATAGAAATATCAAAAACACTTTGGAAAGTATGATGGAAAATCGAAAGAATTTGTTGAGTAGTTTGGAAAAAGAAGATTCAGATGCAATCAAGGAGTGTGCTAAAAAATTGAGAAGAGACATCGATACTGTTGTGCAAGCCGTGGAAAAGAAAATTGGAAATCTGTAAAGGATTAATCGAACAAACTCTGTAAAATTTTTATTCCATCTGATTGTTTATGAAAAAAATAACATTTCGGTAAAATAAAGCACTGTTAGTATGCATTTTATTGTGTGCATAACGTCGTGATCTTTTGTTGTTTCAGATAAGTTTTACCTGTGCACAAACCGTGATTTCTCAACTGACAATCAGGTAAATCTATTCCACTCGAGATTAAACTTTATCCAATAGAAGACGGTTCATCCAGCTTTTTCAGAGTTTGACCTTGAAAAAACTGGTATCGAACTGGACTGTAATAGATTTACCAAAGCTATTAGTTTGAAAAATTGAAATAAGGTACTTTTATGAGTCAAATTCATAATTTCCATATAAAAATGGTTAGATGTAGCTTACTCGGAAACGGTGTAAAAAACATTTTTGGTTACACAAAAACAACGTGAAATTATGCCAATTTGGGTTATCAGTCAAAAAATTTTTGTGTCTAAAAAAAATCCAAACTCTTCAAAAATATAAACATCCAGGAAATTTTCGAAACGTACAAAGTGGAGTTTTTGAAATGTACTCGGCATTTGGCTCTAGACCCAAACATTTTTTTGGGCAAGAATCTAGAGCAAAATGCCGAGTACCTAGTGTAAACTTTTAGAACTTTATTTAGATTTCGAGTAGCCTCTAACATTTGCTTTCGATTGATGCATTAAGTGTTTGTCACCTCACAGATTGAGATTTTTATTTTTTCGTGACTTTTACAAAAAAAGCTGCCTGATTTCATAGCGCGTTCTAGTTCCAGCTGCCAAGTTGTGTTTGCAATCAGAAAAAAAAAAACATTTATTCCACATTTCCTCACATAATCAAATAATCACTGACAGATGCAAATCGCGAACACTCGCAACTCTGGATCTCTTTCGCCACTTCGGACATCTTGGAATGATCAGTTTCAAGCATTCTCGATACGGTTTGTGCACAATGAACATGGTAATTGTTGACAAAAGCCCGTGAAGCGCAATGAAAATAAACACGAGATTGTTGCAAATCTGGCTGAAAACATCAAATGTCCATGTGAAAAACACATAGAACATGGGAAAAAGGTAAACGATCATTGGAATCGAGACTTGTGCGTAGAGAGCATTTGAGAATTTCCGCTGTAGACATGATGTAACTCGGGAGAGTTTCTTGATACGCTTTCGGAGTTCGATTACAGAATATATCACGTAGAATAAAATTTGGAAAGTTATCAATACAGTTAAACCACCAACCATTGAATAGATAAATGGAACACTGGTAGATGTTAAGAAAAACTTTTCGTTTTTATAGATATTTTCAGGAATGCAGGGAAGAGTCTGTCAAATGGGGAAATTGGAAAACTAATTTAAAAAAATTAAACCTACCAAAATGGTATAATTCTCACTCTCCTGTCTACCCGGGAGTTTGATGTATATCGGGATCATAAAGCAAAAAGTCATTGTATAATTCATACCTATGTGAACATATCTTCCCAGCCTAGTTTTTAAACTTTGAGAGAACGGTCCGAATTTCATAGATTGACACCGATTCTTGAAGAAGCCCAATATAGAAATACCGGTAAATGCACCGCAAACTACAAGGCTGAAAGCCTGAATAAAAGAAGGAACACTCATTATTGAGAGGACACCTAGAGGTATTCCTCCAGGAACCGGAAATATTGTATACGGTATTACCAGGAAACAAACCGTTATGTCGAGCAGGGAACTCCTGAATTTATAATTTGAATTCAACTTTTGATCTGAACGATGATTAAGGATTCGATTTTCAATGTAAGAAGATGGGCCGTAATGACAGAATATATGACTGTTAAAAAATTTCAGGATTTTTGTCAATTTTATACAAATTTGCTATTGCGTTTCCCTGATAAAGTTATTTATTTTCTTAATTTTTCTTTAAATATCGTTTTTCAAACTTTCATACGCTTTAAAAAATCAAGAAAAGCGATAACTTTTGAAGGAAAACTCAAAAATATCGGGACTATTACAATCAACTACGCGGGAATTATTTTTGAAATTTGAAAATAAAACCATTATAAAAATTTACAAATCGTGTGTGCAAATTTGGCAGCGAATTTCAAACTGTTTTGTGGAAATTTTTAGCATTAAAAAAAATTCAATCAATACACTTCCAAATAAATCCATAAAAGTACCTACCAAAAATGTAGAAAAAACATGCTCCACTTGACAGCTGCCAATTTGGCGGGGGTCCGAAACAAGATAACATATCCTCCAAATAAATGAATCGGAACTTGCAAAACAGCCATTATGTGAAGAGTTGCGACGTATGTTTGCTGTGACGCAAACCCGGAATCGCCGAACTCGCACATACTCTTGTTATTTTGCATTCTAGAACGTGTGTATTTGTGTGAGGCTTACTAAAAAAGAAGTTGAGCTTGGCCAGTTGGTTTCTCTCTGTGCGACACCAGGTTACTTTGTATTGCTGTGTCATTTGATTAAGGCGGCATGCAGAAAGGATATACTGGGAAATACGTACTGCGATGATGAGAGAATTGGATTAGATTTTTTTTGAATGAAACGTAAAATTGGGAAACACGTAAAATTGTAATTTGTCAAATTGCAATTCAACATCAAACATCTGAAAAATTCTAATCTAATATGTAATTTTGGCGAATATAAATTTTGGAACATGGGTTCACATTTCCTTTCATATCTTGCAAAATTATACATTCTGGGAATTTATTTGAAAAAGCTATGAGTGACGCCACACTTTTCCAAAACACATTAGTTTTTTTTTCAAATTTGGCATTTTGGCAAATATTGGCTAACTTGGCAGCTTGATATTATTGGAAAACTATGAATTTTTTTCTTCAAAAATCAAGAAAATAAGTGGCCAGTAAACAGAAAATTTTTCCTGAGTCTATTTTTACTTTTCAGATTTTCCGTATTTCGAACAAAATTTGATGTTTTATTATAACTATTGAAAAATTATCATAGCCTCGAGAAACTTGGTAGGAGCCATCCAGAAAAAACGGGATTCCGGTGGCACCCAAATTCGCCGATTCTACTCTAAATCCGGTTTATTAAAATATTTTTGAGAAGCCTGAAATTTTTCAGAAATTTTTTGAATTCCACGTCACTATAAAGCAATAGAGGTTTCGAAAAAACTTCCGGCCATTGTACTATTTAAAATATTTACGTCATAAGGAAAAATATTATGATTACGCGTCAGCTGTAGTGTTTCAAAAATCATATTTTCACTGTCATAGTTTACAGAATGACCGTATTACGTAATTCTTCAAAACTGAAAACATTGAAATAATGCTCTTATCACTATTGTTTTCATTTCAATTTCCTACTATCGCGTACTATAAAAGAGCACGGCTGAAACTAAAATTTCAGATTTCCAAAATGTATTCTTCCGCCAAATTTCTTATTATTCTTTCTGTATTTGTTGTGGGGCTATCTGCTGCTCCAAGGCATCATAAGCACCATTCCACACCATCTGTACATTTGAAAACAGATGCTCCTCCACCACCACCACAGCCAACTGAACAAAAAGAAGATGTCTCAGACCTTCCTTTCATCGGAACAGAAGGCCCCGCGGAATCACAAACGGTATCAGTAGTAGATGGATCAGATGCTCCTGTGGAATCTCAAACGGAACCAGCAGAAGATAGATCAGATTCTCCTGTTATCGGGTCAGAAGGCTCCGATGAATCTCAAACAGAATCAGCAGGAGATGTCTCAGATGATTCTTTTATCGGATCAGAAGCTCCTGTGGAATCTCAAACAGAACCAGCAGAAGATAGATCAGATGCTCCTTTTATCGGATCAGATGGTCCTTTCATCGGGTCAGAAGCTCCTTTCATTGGAACAGAAGCTCTCGCTGAATCTCAAACAGAATTAGCAGGAGATGTCTCAGATGGTTCTTTTATCGTATCAGAAGCTCCTGTGGAATCACAAACCGAATCAGGAGAAGATAGATCAGATGATTCTTTCATCGGGTCAGAAGCTCCTTTCATCGGATCAGAAGCTCCTGTAGAATCGAACACAGAATCGGAAGAAAATTCACACGAAGATTCCGATGAGCCTGAACACTCTGACAGCCATGAAAACGTAAGATTTGATGAATAAGTTTCAAAACCTGTAAGATATAATTATTCAGGATCACTATTCCCCACCAGAGATTGACTCATCAGATGACCCGGTGCTAATTAGAAAAGGGCATGGTAAAAGGGGAAAGGTAGAGTTTGCTTACCGAAAACCATTCGACCTGATTTAATTTTTTCTTTTTTTTTCAGCATTTCACATTGGAACCAGAATTCGAGGAAACCACGGCAACTGTTTAATTCTCATTGGTTCTTTTTTCTGACCTTTTCTGATTAAATTTTTTTTGTAAATATATTGATGTTGTGAATAAAATTATGTATTTTAATGAGGATTTTTTTAAAAATAATGTAAAAAATGTAAAAATTAATTGATATCCACAACGCTTCAAGAACGTCTACAGATTTCTGGTCAGGGAATATGATTTTCTCTTTGACGTATGATGGGTAAGATCAAAACCATTTTTCACTAGTTATTTACTTGTGCTTAAATAAATGCACTCTATTCTGCAAAACTCGAAAAATGAAAAATGACAGGTGACGAGCACGAACTCTATCCATATTCTTCAATATTGAAAAGTTAAGTTATATTGCAAAGTTTATTCCATACAAGTTTATAAGATGCACACTTTTATGACGATTAGATGTTAATTATTAATTCTTCGAGCTCCAACTGAAATATAATTTTGATAACGCAAGCTTACTATATCTAGGAGCTCACCGTGTCCCCTTCCAGTTCAAGCCCTTCCAGTCCTGCTAGCGGAGAGTCAGTGTCTTTCACACAATCACAACCAGAGTCGGAATCGTATTCAATATAAAATGTCTCTGATTCTTTCATATTCGAATCTCCATTGCCTCCAACCAGAATATCAAATTCTTGTCTAAAAGGGGCAGCAAATATTCCAACAGTGACAATAGTCAGGAATAAAAGGGGTATAATTCTAGAAAACATTTTCACTGTTTGTATTTTTATCGTATAACTCTGGTTTTATAGTTTTACACTTATGTGTTATAATGTGTGCTTAACAAGTACAAAACAGTATTTTGTATTCGGTTTTTTGTGCACCTGTGTTTGACCAGCTGTTTTCTGTGGGATGTTTTGGAAACTTTGTCATTTGTGGCAATACATATGAGTCAGTGTTTTGGGAACTTAAATAATTTTTTTAATATTTAAAACAAATGGTTCATGATGAGCTAACGCCAGTGACTATAGCTTCATTTAAAAATAGAATTGCCCCAATGTTTTTAAAGCAACTGCGACCTAGGCCTAGCTAATACTTACTATCTACCTAGATACTGATACAATCCGATTGCTTCTTGTTGTGTATTGAGCGAGTGACAAGGAGAGAAGAAGTTTATTACAAGAGAATGTAAGAAGTAATGAATTATAAAGAGAGGTCGCTTACGCGATAAGTTCATGATGACCCAAAGGTCACGTCTGTATAAAGTTCAGGTTTACGTTCCGTCCACAACATCTCCCCTCTTGTATGACAAAAAGCCAGAAATTATGCCTGGGCTAGGGGCATCACGACCAGAGGCGGTATCTCGACCTCTGCGGCGAGTGGAGGCATGATCAGTGTTTGGGGCTGATCCTCGCACAACTTGTCGTGGGTGGCTCTGTCGAAGAGAATGACACAGGAGGATGCCGGGTTGGAAACGCTCGCCGTCACTCGCAACATCGGATTCCAGCAGGGGGTCCAGATGGGTTTCTTTGATTGGCGAACTTCCAGCAGTATATGATTGGCGACTCTTAGCCACACGGTGACGTCTTCTGTGGCTTTTCTTCAACGAACTCTTGCTCTCCGTGACATGAATCGTAGTTATATTTGCACCAGTAGCATTCCGAGCATTGCCGGCAACCGACGAGACGACTTCACGAGCAGATCGAGAACCAACAGACTCACAAGCTGACAAATCTGGAGCACTAAAACCAAAAACAGAAGAATCTGAAACTAAAACTGGAATAGCTTCCCTCCCCTCACCACGGACACCTTGAGCGACAAATTTTTGGCGGCAACTAGAGCGCGGAATGTTTTCCAAAAGCGACAATTTGCACGGATTTTCAATGAAGGATGAAGCATAGTCATTCCCACGGCTCCGGCGACCGCAAATGTGACGGAGTTGGTTCGTGTGAATCCTCTGAATTCTCGATCCCAACTGTACTTTATAGAGTACTCCGTTCACTTGTCTTTGAACAACTCCATAAATCCAGCCAAAATTGTGCTCTCCTTGAACCCGAGCAAGGCACAATTGCCCAATCTGAAATGCTTTATTGCGCGCAAATCTTACATACTGGCGCTTACTACTACGCGGCGCAGATGCAACAACATGTCTCCCAACATTTTCAGCACGATCTTTGTATCCAGTAGGAATCCTTGAGAACGAGTGCAGATTTTGCTTCGAAGTATCCACAGTGGATATATGATTAACCATTACGGCCAAAGCATCACGCATTTGAGGCGAGTGGCGCATCCAACTGGTGCCTAACAGATTATTGTTTCTGTTCCAGACGTATACATACTCAGTGTATTCGACACCTTTGACTTTGAACCATACGAGCACTCTACCTTTGACAGCGATTTCAGTACCATTGGCACAGCAAATTTTGTGGTGGACCTTTTCGAGATGCGGTTTCCCGATCTTCTGCCGGTTCTGGACACTGATAAGGGTGATGTCACTGCCTGTATCAAATGTGAAATCGATCTGTTGTCCTTCCACGTTCAACCGAAGACTAGGCGATGTCTGTCTTCCAGACCCAACCTCGAGCGTATTCACTTCAGAATGCTCAGTCTTACGATTGGTCACACCTGAATTGGTGGAACTCTGAGGACAGTCTTTTGAAACGTGCCCGACTACTTTACACTTGTAACAATACGGAGATCTGTAGTTTCCTTTTCTCGAATCCTTCTTCTTGTCATCTGCATCAACTTGGTTTACTTCGAATTTCGGATGTTTGGCGGGAGTTGCTGTGATGACTTTGGATTGCTGCTGCGTTTGGATGTAACGGATCCATTCGTCATGGACGTCGGATAACTTGAGTTTTTCATCTTTTCGCTCAAACTGTTCGCAATATTGCATCAAATAACGCTTTGCTAGGGCGTCCTCCGGCGCATCCATTCCACGTAAGAAGATAAAGATCGACCAATCATCTGTCGACATATTCGAGAGTTTCGCATCGAGAACTGCCTCACCAACGAGGTTCGTATACTCGAGCGGATCCATAGACGCTCCAGAGGCTCGACTGATAAGGAGACAACTCTGGCGTCTAATCATCAGACTACGCTGAGAACCGAAAGACTTGCTAAGAGCTTTGATAGTGTCTTCGAAAGGAACGCTATAGATATCCTCAACATCACGTTGTGAATCTACAAATCGTTGAAACGTCGATTCCTCGAGGCAAGCTACCAACATGCGATTTCTTTCGCGATTTGAGAGCTCAGCGCCATCTTCGGTAAATGTGAGCTTGTGCCGAGCAGGGCTGGGACTTTTTCGAAATCTCATTTTCGAGACCGAAAACGAAAATTTTCGTTTTAAAACACGAAAACAAAAACGAAAACGAAAATGGCACTGTTTCAAATCTACAACTGGGCTTACAGTTTTTAGACCATATGTTGCCTCAAAAGCTTTTTTGGTGGCAAGTACTCATTTACCTCTCTCTCTCATTGACTTACTTTGCTCATTAAAGGTGGAGTAGTGCCAGTGGGGGAGTTGTTAAAAACCACTCCATAGGTCTCAAAATGACCAAATATCATGATAAAACTTTTCAAAAATTTTTTGAACAATTTTTATTTACTGTCAAAAAGTGGCAATTACTCAGTTTTTGCCACTCATAATTTTGGAAGTCGACCAAAAAAAATTTTTTTTTCGACATTTTTTATGTTTTAATTTTGTTTAAATTCGTAGGGGTCAAAATATGCGACATTTCTTTAAATTTTCTCAAAAGCTCGTATTTTTCAAAATTTTTATTCGAAAACTTTTCACAAACTACCTTATATTCTCTATTAGTGCTTATAGGCCATAGAACTTAAAGCCCTTTTCGAACATAAGGATTCTACTGCAACTCTATTTTTCATCTGAAATTGTGTTTTGAACTTTTGAATTGAAGAAACAACAAGCTTTAATTTTTCAAAAATCATCAAAAATTTATTAGATACTGTGGAAATATGTTTTACTTGTTGCTTGAATGAATTTTTAGCCAAATACGGTGCATTCAATAAGAGAGCCCAACATTGGAGCTCAGAACAAAGAAACGTCCTGTCTTAAAATGAATGAATCTATTGTTACGCAAAAGAGTATTTTAATTGTTATCCAAAACTGAAAACTGTTGCCTTTTTTGTTTTTAAAGTTGAAATTCAGTACTGAGTCTTAGAAGAAAATAATTGATTTTTCAATACTATCCACACCGGAGAGCAAAATTTCGGCGAAAGTTCGAAAGAAAGTGGAAAAAATACCAGAATTAAATAAAGTCGTTTTATTTTCGTTTTTCGAACATTTTCGAAAACGAAAACGAAAAAATTCGTTTTCGTCAAAACCCCGAAAATAACGAAAAAACGAAAACGCGAAAACGAAAAAGTCCCAGCCCTGGTGCCGAGCCCACCACTTCGTGAAGGAATCTGGTTCCGACACATCAAAATGGTACTTGGGTAACTGACGCAACAAGTCACTCATAAGTTTTACGCTATTTAGCGGTTTTTCACCCCCAGCCACGAATCTAGGCTGATCCCCTTGCGCCGCGCGCAGCCGCTTATTCTCTTCCAGCAACGCCTGCGACATCTCCATCTGTTGCTTCAGCAACGCCGATCGGATTTTATTGTCCTCCATGACCTGCTGAGAAATCTCAGTCTGAGTTTGGAGTTGGGCTTGCATAGTTGTGAGCGTCTCAGCAAGCAAATTTGCGTTAGCGGATGATTTACCTGACGATTCCATTGTCCTGGTGTGATTTCGATATTCCTGATCGCCACTGTTGTGTATTGAGCGAGTGACAAGGAGAGAAGAAGTTTATTACAAGAGAGTGTAAGAAGTAATGAATTATAAAGAGAGGTCGCTTACGCGATAAGTTCATGATGACCCAAAGGTCACGTCTGTATAAAGTTCAGGTTTACGTTCCGTCCACAACACTTCTATTGATCTATAAAGATTTTCAGGTACTTTTTTCTATGCAAACAACAACCCATCAATTTTGTTCTAATTGCAGATGAATCGGTAAGAAAAATAGATGCAGGCTTTTTAATAAAGATTTTTTGAGGTTTTTACTTTAGATTTTCTAATAATTTAAACCGAAAAAATATTGTTTTTTTCCTCAGCTTCAGTGATCACCTGTTTTCATTGTAACTCGTTGTAAATCAATGAACAGAAAATTAAAAACTGAATGCCAGTAATGGAAAAATAAATAGAACAATTTTCAAACATTTTCCCTACTTTGACTGCTCCACCTTTAAGCACGTGTCCCTCCCAGGCCGCTGCAATGTTGTTGCGTAGTTTTCTATTAAAAACATTCAAACTAAAACTCAATTATTCATTGGCGTTGAAGGTTTTGGTTTCTCATCATGTTTTTTCCAACAGGTGAAATGATTATATGGCGGTTGAGACAATTCACTTCTCATTTCCACGGTGCAAAACCTAAGCCTAAATTTTCTTATTAATGTGTCTTTGGAGAAACTCTTCTTATGAATTTGAATCCTTTGCACCATCAATTTTACATCGTCTTGCGGTATTCGAATTGCCGATTCATCTACTCTCTGCTTATGTGGTTTTGTATAAAACCCCTTCTAGAATGGGCTCGGTCAAATGGATGATGTTTACGATGCATATATGGTTAGTGTACCCCAGGCTTCTGAATGAAATTTACATCACTCGAGAGGAGCATTTTGAACTACATAGAAAAAAGTAGATATTTTTGATAGCAAAAATTGTAATTTTGGGTATCCTTCGAATCAACCGAACAATTTTCAATTTAAAAATTGATTTTGCATGTGAGAAGTGAAAGTGATCACTCACATAAGTAAATCCCGTAGGCATATGTTTCTGCGGTACATGTAATATGTTCTCTGATCGGGGACACGTCAATGCAAACTTCCAGAACCTGACACTTTGTAATTGGAAAATGATTTGAAATTGCAGTTCCTGATAAACCTGATAAACTATAAATTGGATTCCTAAGTTTTAATCAGATTTTTTAACATTCTTGCTTCTTTCAATCAGAAAATGAGTATCCTCAATGGGGTAAATACTGAATCTCAAAATTGATATAAAGCAAAATTAAATAGAACTAAAATTTTTCAGCGGAGCCTACCTTGACCTATTCCTAAGTGCTCTTTCTACTCAGTTTTTCCTTCTCCCGGCGGCTGCTGGACATTCTCAAGGAGTCTATACTCACCTAGGAATGCCCGTAAGATGGCAAGCCTATATGTTCATTTCTGCAATTTGTCTTGCTGGTGTTTCGATTCTTGGATTTTTTGAAAACCGTTACGCTGCACTTGTAAAAGGACGCGGCGCTAGTTTAATTCAGGAAAAACAACGTTTGGCATATATTGGTGGACATTATATTTATGCATTCATTTTTATTCTGCCAATCACGTTTACACCGCCTGATCAGACATATGGAAAGCAATATGTAAAACAGGTATCTTTAATGCTTGAGGGTAATTTGTAAACGTCGGATTCCCGCACATTTTGGTACGGAAATTTCAAAGAAAAGGTTTTAAAAGTTTTTGAAGATAAAGTTTCATTACACTAATGAACATTTATTAAAGCTAGAATTTACTGAAATTGGTCAAATCTCGCTGCAAGTGCCAGCTTTCTTTTTACATGTAGAACCCTAAAATAAAATAGACCATTGAAACATATTTTGAAATAATTTTATTAAAAAATCTTTAACTATTTATAAGCAGCTTTCAGATGCTTCCGTGTCTGCCTCAAGAAATATTTGATCATCCGGATTTTTACGTGTACGCCATAGAAATCACTCTACTCACTTTCATTATCGGCTCTGCGGCATTTGTGATAACTGGTGAAGTTATATTTTATTTTACGAGAATTGTTGTATATTTGTCCAGCACAAAAGCTAAATCACAGAAAACGTATAAGCTTCAATTGCACTTTTTTATTTGTTTAACTATTCAAATTACAATTCCACTTTTAATAGTAATTGTTCCGATTGTTTATATTGTTTTTGCATTTGCAAATAGTCATTTTGATCAAAGTAAGTACACCTATATTTTCACACATTGGTTCACAAGATACAATTTCAGTTCTCAACAACATTTCGCTCAACATAATGGCTTTTCATGGACTCATTTCAAGTGCAGTTATGCTTACCATTCATAAACCTTATCGTAAAGCTGTTTTGAAAATGCTTGGTTTCACCTATATAAAAACGAAAGTCAATAGAAGCGCAGTACACATGGATGGAACATTTGTTGTTGTGAGTAACAATAGGTTTTAATGGTATGCTTGAAATTTTGTTGGGTATCTATTTAAAATAATCTTTTGAAAGTGAAAAGTTTTGAAATAAACTGTTATATCGTCTGTTTCACTGGGTACACCTGAGATGTTTTACATAGAAGTCGGGACAGTTGCCCAAAAGTTGCTGGTTGTCGAAAGATTAAGTGTTTGACAACAACAGAAAATGCCGGCTGCTAAAAATTTTGAGGTTCAGCACCTGCGACAACTACCGAAATCAGTTTCTAATATTTTTTGTTCTGAAAAACGCATTCAGAGATCCTAAAAGTAACGCATTTACTTGATCCACGGAAACACCAATGCCCCATCTAAAAAAAGAAAATAAAAATGTACGTCAAACTTGCTTCGCCGCTACTTCCAGAACTATAACGCAAATCTAATTTGTTCTTATTTCTTTGACACAACTTATTATTGAGAAAGAGAAGGTGGTGTAATGCTGTCACAATGTTATAATTCAAGCTCTATATAATTATCTTCCACGTGATTGAGGAAATAAATTCAAACATCAAGGTTGGCCTGTCGTGGTTCAGAGAACAAATTTTGATTGTTTTGTTCGGTCAAAAAGTATTATCCCAGAAAGCTTAAAAATTGGGGCAAATGTAACTTGGTTTTTTATTTGAAAACAATTGTACGACTTGTATTAACCAATATAAAAGGAAAAGCAGAAAATCTGCCCATTGTCGAATTTGTTTTTGCTAACTGAACTCAGACTTGAACCCACTTTTTCCGATTAACTCTTATGATTATAATAGTGTTAGGCTCTTATTCCAACAGATCGAAACACCAAGAAAACGGGTAATTCTGGAATGAAAAAAAAAACTTCAGACTATGAAAATGATCAGAATTAAATCATGAGTAACATAAAATACTGGGAATCCGGCTGGTCTGATTTCTTGGAACTCAATGTGTTCGTATCAATTTTATTTTAAAAATATACAAATAGTGAAGTTTGAAAGAAAACCCGTGCTGTTCTGGAAATAAATATTGTTATTTTTCAAGCAATCAACAAGCAAATTGTCAAAAAAGAATAATTAAATATTAGCTTAAAATAACACAATTAACGAAGTGAATTAATTGTAGTGGCTTTTGACCTCACAGCGCTCACGACCATGACTGTGGGCCGCGTTGAACTAATTTTTCTGCGAATTTCCGAATTGAAGATCAGTGTGAATATTCTGAATATTAATATTTTAAAAATTTAAATATTTTTAACGGGGATATACCCATCGAAACAATGAACTGATGACCATAAAATTGAAGAGAATATAAATGTGAATTGCTTTTCTGGGATAAGTCGTGGTCCCCATGTGAAACAGCAAACAATGACAAGAACAAATAAAGTTTGGCTGAGGGACTGGAATTTTCAATAAATATATTTTTTAGTTTATGAAAACAGTTTTTGTGAATACCTGCTTTAATAAACTCAACTCTTTCGAGTTTTTGTCGGATTTCGACCGCATTTTCACCACTTTCCCAATTGCAGTGAAATCCAAAAGTGTGCTGGTAATGGTTAGAGTGAAAACTTGATAAAAATCCCCATAAGTTCCATACAAACTACAAATTGCCCCACCGGAATATTGAAATGCTCGGTATTCTGCGTTGTAGTAATTCTGGCAGCCCACTGAAAAGATGACTTGGTTTTTTTAATTGATAATATGAAAACTTACAAATTTGAAAGAACAAAGTGATAAGTATAAACGAAAGTAAGTAGGTAGCCATAACAATTAGTTTGGTAAATGTTATACTGAACATTTTATGATAAAGAACTGGAGTAAATACTGCTAGAAATCTGTTTAATGATATTATAAAATGAAAATATGTCGAAGCATCATAGCATATCATCAAAAAGTACCCACATAGATGGGACCAATAGTCCAGGAATTCGTTTTGGCTGAAAATGTGTAGGAATACTGTAGACTGGAGTACTGTAGGGTTACTGTAGTTTTGAAAAAAATGAGTTTTTGTTTTTTGAAGGAATATCGATATGGGGTTTTTGGAGTGTCGTCGAGTAGCAAAAAACATTTCAGCGGGATTTTTTCAATTTTTCAAATAATTTTGGCGGGAAACTTAATTTTCTTTGAGAAACTACCGCACTACTATGTAGATATACGGAACTTCTATAAAATTCGAGACATTTCTGTAAGATTGCCCAAAAGGCAATTTAACTGGATTATATGTATACATTTTCAAATTAAATTTTTTTGGAAAAACCAAAAAAAATACCTATTCAATTTTGCCCGACATATTGTTTTATTCAAAAACTTACAAAAACACCATAGGAGTTGCGTAAAACAAGTATAAAGTTGAAAATACTCCATCGGCAATTGCCAAACCAACAGTTAAAATAGCAAATGGTTTTTGCAATTTTGTAACCTTTATCATTAATATTACGATCGCCCAATTTGTGAAAAACCCGCATGAAGAAAACTGAAAAAAATATTGCTAAGTTGGAGAAAAAAAGTTCGAATTTCAGCTCACCACAATCATAATTGCAGCAACTATTTTTTCCGAGATCATATTTCGAAACAGAAAACAAGTATCCTAGACCAATAGATATTTTGACCTCAATCCACTTCTATTTATTGGGTGGAGTCAGTGCCACACCTGCCATTTAACGAGTACCTGCAATGAACCGAGCTCTGAGTTGATTAAATAGAAGTGCATGACAGAGTGAGGTAGAGATGTTTTGATTTTTCAATCGGTTAAGGTTTGTATTGGAGATTTTTTCGTAGACATATTATTTAAGCTGTTAAAAAAAATTTAATAAAATTCATGTTGTTCAGAGAAAATTCCTAATGTACGTATTACTCATCGTTTATTATACCCCTAACAGAACAATTAACTACCACCCTTTCTTGTTTACGTGTAATCGTCTCCCCACACAGTTTAAATATTCTCTAGTTTTTTGTTTGGTTTCACACACAAGAAACAATTCAGAAAGAATTAAAAATGGATGTTTCAAAAATACTGTTTTATATATACTATAGATTTGGGAAGGATGCAAGTTTGAATTCCCTTCCAATTAATTTCCTTCCACTCATTTTTGAACCAATCAACTTGACACAGTTTATCTGATTGGCTCCAGAAGAGTGGGAGGAACGAATCACTGATTGGCCTTACTGTTTTCATTTTGGGGGAAATTCAAACTGGGAGTTCATTCATACTCAAATTTAAATTGGAAGTCTAATATGAAAATATTAAACTTCCGTGGTGATAAAAACAGAAATCCTTTTTGTGCTCCATATAATTAAAATTTAATAAACTAGCTGGCAAATAAGTGGCGCAATTACCAGATTTTTTGCTTTGATTTTTGCATTTTCTATTCATTTTTGGTTATCTTATAAAACTATACATTGATGTACAATTTATCTAAGGAAAAGGAACAAAACCATTGGAGCACGCACAAAGTACCATATTTACGATTTTTTTTGATTTTTTTCCACTTTGATGATTTTCTTGCAGCTTGTTCTTAGAAGATGGGAACAAATGTGACTTTGATCATGCAAATCATAAATTTAAAATGTACATATTTTTTCTTTACAAGCACATGTTCTGAACCAAAATTCATGATATAAAAATAACTCAGTTCCTAAAACCCTAGACAATGACAATTGGCTTGAGCATTACAATTCCACTAACAAAGACCTCTATTCTTAATCCAATGCAGCCGATTTCGATCTAACAACGTTGAATGCCAGTGGCTGGCCGCTTCTGGAACAGCTCCTTCGGATTTCTGGATTGAAAATCAATGTGAAAAACCTAAATTAGAACTTTTTGAGTATTTAGAATATTTACAATTACCCATCAAACATATGCACTGAAGACCAGAGAATAGAAGAGAAAATAAAGGTGTAATCAATGTCTGGAATAAAACGCGGACCCCAAGTAAAACTACAAACGATTGCAAGAACAAATAGAGTTTGGCTTATGGACTGAAATTATTATTTAAAACAATCTATAAAGATCAATATTACCTGTTTCAACAAGCTAAGTTCTTTTGAGTGCTTTTCTGTTTTTGAGCTAATTTTTAACACTTTTCCGATAGCTAAAAAGTCCAAAATAGTACTGGAAATAGTCAATGAAAAAACAAGATAAAAGTCTAAATAAGTTGCATAAAAACGACAAACGTCTCCTCCAGAATAACGAAATGCTCTTGTTTCTTGGTCATAAAAATTTTGACATCCCACTGCAACTCTCCCGTCAATTTTAGTTGACATTAAACTAACCTACAAATTTGAAAAAATAGTGTTATGATTGTAAGTGCGTAGGAATAAATTCCCATTACTATACAAAACGTGAACAAAACACTAAACATCATACGATAAAGCATTGGTTTATACACTGCTAGAATTCTGTTAAGGGATATCATGAAATGAAAAGTTGTTGAAGCACTGTAGCAAATCATAAGAACATATCCACAAACACTCGAATAATTTGATAAAATATCGCTCTCGCTGAATGGAATTTTTATTTTAACTGTTGGCCTCGCTGAATGAAAAAAAAAACTTGTTCAACTTACAAAAATACCATTGGAGTTGCATAGAATAAGTAGAGCGCGGAAAATGTTCCATCAGCAATCGCTAGACCAACAGTTAAAATTGCAAATGGTTTTTGCAACTTTGTAACTTTTATCATTATAATCACAATTGCCCAATTTATTGTAAATCCACAGAGGGAAAACTGAAGGTACATCAATTTGTTTGAGCTACAATAAAATCTTACCAAAAGCATAATTGCAGAGATTGTTGTCACGGAAATCATGATTGTAATTTGCAGCCAACAGGAAATGAAAAAGTTAATGTTATGAATGAGAGAGAAATATCTGGAAAAATTGAAACTTTCTTGTCAGGCTCGAGTCACCTGGGCCGGTGGCGTTCAGCTACAATACAAACATAGTTTCTTTCACATTTCGCATAGATACAATTTATTTTTAAAAAATCCGTTAGGCTATTAACTAAATGTTTTTATACCTAATTTTTTAAACTTTGAAATGTGTTTCAAAGTGAGTTCAAAACTAAAATTTCAAACTCTAGAGATCCCGGAAGCTAGGAAATCCCAGAAGCGAGGCAGCAACCACTGTAGCTCTATACAATCAAATCGAAAAAATGTTCGGGTCTGAAAACCAACTTATGTCATGCATGACAAATCATGTAAATTAAATTAGAGTCGAAATTTGTCGTTCTTACATGTCTACGTGTCTATGTGGTTCATTGATTCTTTTGATTTTCGATTAGCTAGAACGGTTCAAAAATTTAAACAAAATTAAAAGATAAATCTTATAAAAATAGATTGCTTATCGCTGTTTGCCCTTGAAAACTAGTTCTCATGTGCGAACCTTGCGTGAACAAGGTCATAGAGCAAACTCAAACAAGACCTCTCTTCTTTGCTTGCGCAATACTACAATTTATTCCTGTATTAGCTCGGAGTTTTTTAGTGACTCGATAGCTTACTTGAAGCTTTAGGCGAACGCTTTTGCGCGCGGCCGCAAGAGAGAGTCACATTTAGAAGAGGATCAGGAAATTAGGAACTGGAACCGGTTTACTGAGCAGCTGGAAAAGTCATATAAAAGAGAAGAACAGAGCTTCATTACCATCCGATTTCCTCGGTTCGAATCATTATTAAAATGCGCTTTACTTCACTTTCTATTGCGTTCCTTGCATGTGCCCTTGTGGTATCTGGAAGTGCAATCCGTGAAAAGAGACAGTGTGGATGTGCTCAGCCACAGCAGAGCCAATGCTCGTGCCAACAAGTTCAACAGACTCAGTCATGCTCGTGCCAATCTGCTCCAGTTCAACAACAATCCCCATCCTGCTCATGCGCTCAGCCACAACAAACTCAACAAGTTCAGGTACAGTTCATTAACATATTCGCAAACCATTAAATCAAAAATTTTAGGTTCAATCTACTCAATGCGCCCCAGCTTGCCAACAGAGCTGCCAACAGCAATGCCAGGCTTCTCCATCAGTGTCCCAGTGCCAGCCACAATGTCAGCAACAGTGCCAGGCTCAATGCACTCCAATGTACAACCCACCAACCACTACTACCACCACCCAAGCTCCAGTTGTCCAATACCAACAGTGCCAACCAGTATGCCAACAGCAATGTCAATCTACCTGTGTTCAACAACAACAACCAGCAGCTCAATGTCAGCCACAATGCCAACAACAATGCAATGTTGCCTGTGATTCCCCATCCACTACCACCCAGGCCCCACAAGTGATCCAAATCCAACTCGAGATCCAACAAGCTCAAGCTCAATGCCAACCACAGTGCCAGCAACAATGCCAATCTTCATGTGTCCAGCAACAGCAACAATCCAACCAGTGCGAGCCAGCTTGCAACACTCAATGCTCTGATATCTGCCAACAAACTGCTCAGGCTACCCAACAAGTCTACAACCAGAACATGAACCAGAACACCAACACTCAAATGTACAACCCATACAATACCAACACCAACCAGAACGCTAACTGCGCTCCAGCTTGCCAACCAGCCTGCGACAACTCCTGCACTTCCCAGCAGACTCAGCCAATGTACCAACCATACGACACCACCACTGAAGCTCCAGCTCAAGTCATCCAGATTGTTCTCCAGACTTCTGTTGCTCAATCATCCCAATGTGCCCCACAATGCGAACAATCCTGCCAACAGCAATGTGTTCAGCAACAACAGCCAGCTGCCCAGTGCCAAACTGCCTGCCAATCATCATGCTCTAACTCATGCCAAGCTGCTCAACCAGCAACTACTGCCTGCCAGCAGAGCCCACAACAGAGCTCCTGCTCTTGCCAAGCTAACTACTCTCCATGCGGAAATGGACAATGCTGCCGCAGAAAGTAATTTAATTGTTCCTGATTCTTGATTTTTGTATATACCGAAACAATTCAGTTTCAATAAACGCATAACTTTTTAAACCTTCTCGCTTTAAAAATCTGACGTGACATAAAAATAACCAGAATAAACCAGTTGTTTTCGAAACACAACATGTTTATTTAAAAACTGTTAGCGTCTCTTCTTCGACTACATTTTTAGAAAATCTCATAAACATTTGTTCAGTTGGCATTGATACAGGTTTACGTATGTTCTATCTATTTCTGTACTCATTGAAAAATGCTCTCATCAAAGAAATATTTATAGAAAAGTTAGATTTACAAGAATTTTCTAGCTCGCCAGCAGGAGTTTAGAAACTAGAGATTAAAAAAAAAAAGCTCACTGATGAAGTATTTTAAATTCAATTTAGTTTCAAATCGTTTAGGTTCACGACTTTACGTGTTTCACTACCACACTGTTCCTTCATTACGAAAAATGTAATACGACCTTAGAAGTTAAAATTTATTTTAGCTTACAATTAAAATTGCTACATACTTTTTCTGATAATACTTGCGAGTGATAACTTTATAGCGATATATCAAAAATGTTTTCCATTTTCATTAAAATTAGTTTTACTTTTTTAGACAATCTGGTATCTTGATATGCAATACTCGTTACATTATTATTTCAGGCATTCACTTTAATAATATTTCACTGTTTCCGATAGTAATGATTATGCTAGTTTGTGAACCACTTTTCATTATACAGTGAAAACTTTGAGATTCTGGAAGACACTTTTTAAAAAGTTATGCGTTTATTGAAACTGAATTGTTTCGGTATATACAAAAATCAAGAATCAGGAACAATTAAATTACTTTCTGCGGCAGCATTGTCCATTTCCGCATGGAGAGTAGTTAGCTTGGCAGGAGCAGGAGCTCTGTTGTGGGCTCTGTTGGCAGGCAGTAGTTGCTGGTTGAGCAGTTTGGCAGGAGTTAGAGCATGATGATTGGCAGGCAGTTTGGCACTGGGCAGCTGGCTGTTGTTGTTGAACACATTGCTGTTGGCAGGACTGTTCGCATTGTGGAGCACATTGGGATGATTGAGCAACAGAAGTCTGGAGAACAATCTGGATGACTTGAGCTGGAGCTTCAGTGGTGGTGTCGTATTGTTGGTACATTGGTTGAGTCTGCTGGGAAGTGCAGGAGTTGTCACAGGCTGGTTGGCAAGCTGGAGCGCAGTTAGCGTTCTGGCTGGTGTTGGTATTGTATGGGTTGTACATTTGGGTGTTGGTGTTCTGGTTCATGTTCTGGTTGTAGACTTGTTGGGTAGCCTGAGCAGTTTGTTGGCAGATATCAGAGCATTGAGTGTTGCAAGCTGGCTCGCACTGGTTGGACTGTTGCTGTTGCTGGACACATGAAGATTGGCATTGTTGCTGGCACTGTGGTTGGCATTGAGCTTGAGCTTGTTGGATCTCGAGTTGGATTTGGATCACTTGTGGTGCCTGGGTGGTAGTGGATGGGGAATCACAGGCAACATTGCATTGTTGTTGGCATTGTGGCTGACATTGAGCTGCTGGTTGTTGTTGTTGAACACAGGTAGATTGACATTGCTGTTGGCATACTGGTTGGCACTGTTGGTATTGGACAACTGGAGCTTGGGTGGTGGTAGTAGTGGTTGGTGGGTTGTACATTGGAGTGCATTGAGCCTGGCACTGTTGCTGACATTGTGGCTGGCACTGGGACACGGATGGAGAAGCCTGGCATTGCTGTTGGCAGCTCTGTTGGCAAGCTGGGGCGCATTGAGTAGATTGAACCTAAAATCATTAATTTAGTAGTGTTTGAAATAAATGCATAAAAGGTACCTGAACTTGTTGAGTTTGTTGTGGCTGAGCGCATGAGCAGGATGGGGATTGTTGTTGAACTGGAGCAGATTGGCACGAGCATGACTGAGTCTGTTGAACTTGTTGGCACGAGCATTGGCTCTGCTGTGGCTGAGCACATCCACACTGTCTCTTTTCACGGATCGCACTTCCAGATACCGCAAGGGCACATGCAAGGAAGGCAATGGCAAGTGAAGTAAAGCGCATTTTAGTAATGATTCGAACCGAGAAAATCGGATGATAATGAAGCTCTGTTCTTCTCTTTTATACTACTTTCCCATACCCCCACCCTCTGTACCAGACCTGAAACTTCTTGATTTCCGCTCTTCCGTTCACTTTTCGTCTATGTGTCTCTCATTCTCTTTCCGGCCAAACTGTTTGCCTTATAAAAAAGTGTTCGTGTAAAAAAAGGTGCGGTGAGCATTAGAATAAACTCTCTAATCAAACAAACGTGTGTCGAGGAAAAAGGTGAAAACTGGTATGTTGCAAATTGGAAACTTTAATTTTGGAATGTGATGTTCCTTGATCTACATTATGTTACGGAATCGTTTATCTGAAGTGAATTTTTAACGCTGTTTTGTTTTCTTAAAGTTTCGGAAATATTTTATTTTAGGTTTTATTCAGCTTGCGGCCTTCCTTCAAATCTATACTGCTATGGAAATTTTGAAATTATTGTATCTTTTTTTATTCTATCGGTGGCGAACTATACCTCTTTTTATTTAAAATTTACAAATGACTGGTTATGAAGTTGAGACAAGTGAGCGTTTAGTTTCTAACTGACAACTTGTTATATCGTGCTGCAATTTGACAGCTTGGGAAGAATGTAGACAACAAATGTGTTATTTGCCAAATTTGAGAAAATACGTGTTCTAGAAAAATAATTTTCGATTTGAAAAATACTTAAATTATTTTGAAATTTTAGTTTCTCATTTTAATTTGGTTGAACATAATTTGTTATCCTCTCTTGTTCTTATTTGTATGCAATTTCTGAAATTTGAAATTTGGAAAGTTTAAACGTAATGCAACTTTAATAAATACGCTATCAAATTATTTCCCGGAAGATTAATATGTTTATCAGGTTGATAGGGCGTTCGATGAATATGACACAAAAAATGTTTAGTTGTATCTGCTAGAAACTGTTTCAGAAGATATTTGTCAGTCTCATTATTTGTTAAACTCGAAATTTCTCTGATTACTGTAGAACCTTTCAACAGTAAACTCGTATAAGCTTGTATGAACGAATTAAACTCGTTTTAAAAATAGTATCGTGAAAGTGTTCACCATATCTCTCCAGCTGATCGGCGTAACTTTTTGATCTATTCGTAATATTTGTTTGCCCCGTCGGCAATTGTGCAAAGATCATTTTCCCACCCGAAAAGAGGCTCTTCACGCTTACGAGCTGTTTCTGCGCCCACTCCAACTGATCAAAACTAGAGAACAATAGATTAATCATCACGTTTTCTGATTTCTGTTTATTCGATTACGTGTAAAGTATGTATATCATTAATTTGAAGAACAAAACATTCGAATTAGATTGGTACAGGTCTATCAACATTTTTTTGTCTATTATTGTATACTGTAGAATAATTGAAAATGATTTATTTATCATATAGTCAAAGAAAAAATGGTGTTCGAAATATACAAAAAAGATTTTGAGCAACAATGGACTATTGATACCCATAAATCTTCGATCGATCGATTCGGTCTTTCTTACTTTCTGCGGCAGCATTGTCCATTTCCGCATGGAGAGTAGTTAGCTTGGCAGGAGCAGGAGCTCTGTTGTGGGCTCTGTTGGCAGGCAGTAGTTGCTGGTTGAGCAGTTTGGCAGGAGTTAGAGCATGATGATTGGCAGGCAGTTTGGCACTGAGCAGCTGGCTGTTGTTGCTGAACACATTGCTGTTGGCAGGACTGTTCGCATTGTGGAGCACATTGGGATGATTGAGCAACAGAAGTCTGGAGAACAATCTGGATGACTTGAGCTGGAGCTTCAGTGGTGGTGTCGTATGGTTGGTACATTGGTTGAGTCTGCTGGGATGTGCAGGAGTTGTCACAAGCTGGTTGGCAAGCTGGAGCGCAGTTGGCAGATCCTTGGTTGTTGTATGGATCGTACATTGGAGCGGCAGTGGTTTGCTGGACTTGGTAAGTTGGCTGGGCTTGTTGGTACACTGGCTGGGCCTGTTGGGATGTGCAGGAGTTGTCGCAGGCTGGTTGGCAAGCTGGAGCGCAGTTAGCGTTCTGGTTGGTGTTGGTATTGTATGGGTTGTACATTTGGGTGTTGGTGTTCTGGTTCATGTTCTGGTTGTAGACTTGTTGGGTAGCCTGAGCAGTTTGTTGGCAGATATCAGAACATTGAGTGTTGCAGGCTGGCTCACATTGGGTCGATGGCTGTTGTTGCTGGACACATGAGGACTGGCATTGTTGCTGGCACTGTGGTTGGCATTGAGCTTGAGCTTGTTGGATCTCAAGTTGAATTTGAATCACTTGTGGGGCCTGGGTGGTGGTGGATGGGGAATCACAGGCAACATTGCATTGTTGTTGGCATTGTGGCTGACATTGAGCTGCTGGTTGTTGTTGTTGAACACAGGTAGATTGACATTGCTGTTGGCATACTGGTTGGCACTGTTGGTATTGGACAACTGGAGCTTGGGTGGTGGTAGTAGTGGTTGGTGGGTTGTACATTGGAGTGCATTGAGCCTGGCACTGTTGCTGACATTGTGGCTGGCACTGGGACACTGATGGAGAAGCCTGGCATTGCTGTTGGCAGCTCTGTTGGCAAGCTGGGGCGCATTGAGTAGATTGAACCTAAAATTTTTGATTTAATGGTTTGCGAATATGTTAATGAACTGTACCTGAACTTGTTGAGTTTGTTGTGGCTGAGCGCATGAGCAGGATGGGGATTGTTGTTGAACTGGAGCAGATTGGCACGAGCATGACTGAGTCTGTTGAACTTGTTGGCACGAGCATTGGCTCTGCTGTGGCTGAGCACATCCACACTGTCTCTTTTCACGGATTACACTTCCAGATACCACAAGGGCACATGCAAGGAAGGCAATGGCAAGTGAAGTAAAGCGCATTTTAGTAATGATTCGAACAGAGGAAATCGGATGGTTAAACTATCTTGCAGACTCACTTTTATATACTGATTTCTAACTCTTTTTCATTTTCCGCCCTCTTTCCGCCGAGCAAACATTCCAAAGCGTTGGTAAAAAACTTCCGTTCAACTGGTGCATGTGCATCGAAACTTTTAAAACACTTGAGTAAACGGAAAATCGTCTGGCATTCGTTTGGAATCTGCCTAGTTTGCGTTAATAATGGCCTCAATACGCGCAAAAGAATTGTGATTCAAATATTAATAACCTGCACAATTTTAGTCGTGATTATTGTGCTTTGAAGTATGCACTGTTCGTCTGTGGGTATATTTTTTAAAGGTAGAGTAGCGCCAGCGAGAAAACTAGAGCACATGTTATTGTAAGGTTACTAGAAGGAAGTGTTTTTTTTTGAAAAAGTATAGACATTGACGTCTCTCAATGTTTTCTTTAATATTAATTAAAATTGTTTTTCATTTTGAAAGTTTTAAAATCAAATTTCTACGTGGCAAAGCGCGTACTCCGATTACCGTATATTTCTGGAAAAAATTCTGAAAATGGTTGTGACAAAAATATACTATTGTAAAATTTAATG
The DNA here is from genome assembly GCF_000002985.6 of Caenorhabditis elegans. Lineage (NCBI taxonomy): Eukaryota > Metazoa > Nematoda > Chromadorea > Rhabditida > Rhabditidae > Caenorhabditis > Caenorhabditis elegans. Next base: position 5,165,367 of record NC_003283.11, read on the forward strand.
GCACACAGTTATCAAATGTATGACAATAACATCAAATAAAATACGCAATAGGATTCAAATATGTGAAAACAAAAAAATCATAACCAAAAACCAACAGCTAATTAGCACTGGTATTTTGCTAATTAGCAATACTCAGCGTAGCTATGTATGACTCAATCTTGTCTCAGTTATTCTGACTGATGTTCGAAAAAAAAGCGACTATTTACTTGTCATATTTCAATTTATTCAATCAAGTGGTCTTACATTTTCAAATTAATATAATTTGTTTGAACCACCTGGCATCGACAACATTTTGAATGAGTTCATATATGAAATGTCATATATGAACATGTCATATATGAAATGTTCAGTCTAAGGCCATGGCTCAACAAGACATGTCGTTTTGTAGTCAAATTGAGGTTTTTTATCCAAATATTCAAACATCAACGGCCCTGTTTCTATGTCGGATTGCTGATGGATTGGGGTTTGTTTTATTCGTTTTTAATATTCATTTGTGTTTTGGAATGTGCCGAAATTACCAAATTTCAAAGAGAAAATTATCATAAAATTTTAACGTTTCGATCGCTGTACAGTTTGGTATATTGAGACTATTTTCTGTCTTTTTCAAAAAAAAACTCACAGATACGATTCCGCCTTTGATTGGTTCAAGATAAAGTTGTAGAGACAAACGTTTTTTTTTTTTTGGAATAACCGGAAAACCCAAAAAAAGGGTGAAATTTAAAAAGATTTATTTCAGAGCTTATTACAACACAGTATTCGAAAATGAATCTCGAGTAGCAGCTGTGAGCTTTTCAATAAACCTATTCCATTTTATAATTCTCACCAGAAAACCGATGATAAACTCATCTGTCAACATCATTATGGCTGCAATTGCATTTTTCGATATTTGCACTTTATTATATGAAATGCAACTAATTGTTCAATCCATTATTTTTCTATACACCCATTGTTTCCAATCAGGCTCATATGCATGGGTTCTTTTTAACTTAGTGCTGGAAGCTCTGAGAGATTATTCACGACGTTGTTCCACTTGGCTCTGCTTATCAATAGCTTTACTTAGAATTCTTGTCATGAAAAATCCTCTTAATCAAAAGTATATGAGGCTGGTTAACCCTATTGGAGCGTTTTATGCAATATCTATAATGGTTTTAGTTAACGTTCCTATCACTGTGTTTAATTTGATGAAATATACAATTAAGGGAATCATACGAAAAAGCTTATGCTTTCCAAATGGAAGAGTAACATATTATATGGATTTTGTCGAAGCGTTTACAAATAATGATGGGGCTCTTCTTAAAGTCGCTACGACAAGCAATGCAATTATGACGAATGTACTAATTTTCTTTTCTTTCTCGAGTTTTTTAAAAGATTACAAATTTTAATTTTCAGATTATTCCATGCTTTGTATATCCTATTTTCACACTTTTTCTTGTGTCAGAACTCAAAAAAGTGAATAAAAATAGACAAAGCCTATCATCTACGAAGAACTCGACCGAATCACAGAAGACAACTCGTTTAGTTCTACTCCTCACGGCAATGTTTTTCATTGCCGAGTTTCCACTTGGCGTGAGCACGTTTCTGACTTATTTGTTTTATGACATTCAAGGAATATTGTAAGTTAAGTCGAAAATTACTATTTTGGTAGTATATCATTTCAGTGTAATTATACGTTTCTGTGAGTTTTTGTTCAGCGTGATTCTCTATGCGAATTTTTCAAGTCATTTTATCATTTGTTTGTTAATGTCCTCTCAATATAGAGAATGCGCTATGAAATTTATTTTTTGTGGATTTTCTCCCAAAAAAGCTTTGACCAGACTGACGACAACTCAGAATAACTCCCGGAGATGGGCTACGGCTACAACAAAACTATCATAATGTATTGGACCGACTGTTCAATAACCCATAAATAAAAAAATCGTAGAAAATTTCTGAAACAATTGTGAAAGTGCACTTACTACCAAATTATTTCAGCGTCTCTGCAAATGTCTATATATTTTATTTTATTCGGCAAAATTGCCGTGCGTAACAAACTTTGAAAATGTGATATTTTTGCTGTGTTTGAAGTTCCAGGTGGTGTGTCTGCTTAAACATAAAAATAACATCAAAAAATTTGTGTTCTTTCACTACATTTTTGGGGACAAAATCAATACTTTTGGTCAAAATTGCATTGTCAAATTTTGGTGTGCGCGGCAAATTTCGAAATTTGCCGAGCTCGGCAAGTTCGGCAAGTTCGGCAAATCGACTTTATCATTTGTTTGTTAATGTCTTCTCAGTATAGAGAATGCGTTATGAATTTGGTTCTTTGTGGATGTTCTCCCAAAAAAACTTTGCCCAGACTGGCTTTAATGCAGAACGACTCTCAAAAATGGGCGACTACAACAAGACTAACGTGATTTGATGGAACGATCCGACTTTTGAATAACCCAAATGTGTAATAAAATTTCTTAAAAAATCCAAGAGGTACGAATATGTATATTTCATGTTTTGTATTCTCTGTCGTCTCTCGAATTTTATTTTTGTGTATAAATGAAATAAAAAAGAGACCAATAGGTTTAGCGCGTGCGAACGACTGGTTTTTTGATGATCAGTCAGAATAAACAAAACAATACCAATTTCAACGGCTAGAAAAATAATTAGGTAAGCGCCACCCTGAAAAAGATCAGAAAAAAACTAGAAAAAGTTTTTCAAGTGTCCAAAGAAAAAACAAAAAATACAAATTCGTTTGGTCTATTTAGCTTGATGTCGAATGGGTTGTAACTCGTTATAAAAACTGACAATGGCATGAAAATGTGTTCACCCACTTCAGTTAACTTTTTATTAATTACGATGTAAATCAAATCAAAAATCAGGATTAATCAATTGAATTTTTTTGCTAACTCAAAGCTTCTTTCTCTTTATTTAAAAAAAAACAGTGTTCTTTTAGATATATAAATATTCATATTAGGTAGCATTTAGTGCACTTGATCAGTTACATTTTTTTCGTCAAGAAACAATATACATATGATATATGTGTCATTCATTTTTCCACGGGCATTGTTGAACTAACGTGCGACAATGGAACAAGTTTCGACGTTTGTCTAGACCGATTTTTTGAGCAGAATGGTCTGAGAATCTGATTCCGAACACCTCTGAAAATGATTTTATGTGATGCAACCGGAAACTTTGATTGGGTTACTTGTTTGTAGAGACAAGAAGGATGAAGTTCAGATGGGAAAATAAAATCCAGACACAGTTAAGTGATGCCAGAGTGTAGTTGGTCATTTTGAACCAGGATTCTGAAATATGATTTAATTATTTTGATTTTGATTTTTATTTTTCCAATTTCCCACAAGCTTTCTGCTTTTAATAGAAAGACTAAAGATCCTTTTTGGCCATTTTCACACACCTGCATTGTGCCAAAATGTGATCAGTAGAGCCATGTACGTCGTGAGAATGGTCGCCTGAACAAGGATTCCTACTTCCGTACGAAAGGATGACGATGAGGATCGAGAGATTCTACGCTTCTGAAACTTCTTTTGAAATTCAGAAAATTATGGTTGAACTCACTTTGTAAATACTATAAATGATGAGAATGTACGAAATGAAGCTCAGTGCAAGCGTTGGAAAACATAAAACCAGCTCAAGACTAGCAAACAAATCCGCATATTTAACTTTCATATCATAGGCCCAATTTGGTCCAGTGAGTTCGAAATTTTGAGTGATACATCCAACAATCCAAACTGTAAATATGTAGATAGATCCTATCACGAGAGAAATCTGAATAACACTTTACATTTCATGAACAGATTTTTGAACTTACTATCATCCAAACCGACCACTTTGTAGCTTTAATTTTGAAGAAGGCAATTCCAATACGAGTACTCGCAAGTATTGCCATTATGACAAAAGTGGCAAGCCAAAGCGTGTTGGCAGTACAACCAATAATCTGGAAATCTGTTTATGATCCAGTTGTTTAAAAAAATAACGATAAAACTCAAAGCTTACTCTGACAAAGAATTGGGCCTTTTCGGCAACAACTGGAAAGATTAAGAAGATTCCAGTTAAAAAGTGACAGAATGATTGAGAAACATCACAGTAATTGAGGAGATTCAAGAGTTTGTAAGATATATTTTCTTTGAGATCACCTCTAGAATGGAGAGCCTTAAAATTGAGGTCATTTGTTTTTTAACTGGAAGAGAGGAAAACTCACATGAATAAGCAGTGCATATGCTGGAAAAACTACAACTGTAAGAATTACATAGAGAACTCCAATTGCAAGAAGTTCAGGGTCCGAGTTGAATACAGAAGATGTGTTGTGAGTAGGCATAACTTGGATGGCGACTGAAAATGAGTGATATCAGTTTATTAGATCGTGTTGCCAAGTGTCTCGTGACTTGGATCAAAAGTATATGATAAATAAGGGGAACAAAAGAAAAATCCCACGCTGGAAGAGTACGGACTACTTTTTAGACTTTGGTCTGAAATCTGAAAAAAAGAGTTTTCTAAATTTCAGAACTAGTGAAGATGTTGCGGCAAAAATTTTTCATTGGGAACATTTTCAAAACCCCCCTTTTCCCATCGTTTTTCAAAAAAAAACAATGTTTCAAAATTTGTATAGAAATACAACAAAATATTTGTACTTTTTGAAAATACTTCTCTTTGCAATAAAAAGTTTTGAAAAATTGCTGAGAAACTGACTCAAATATCAATGTCGATTGGCATATTGATTAGAATATCATTGGAATATTGGAATATTGGAATATCGATTGGCACATTCACTTGGCACATTGCGACTTTGAGTCAGATTTCGAGCAACTTTATAAAACTTTCAATAGACAGAAAAGGTATTTTCATGAAGTATTTTTTCCACATAAGTTCACATCTAGAGCTAAATTATGTATGCTGCAGATTATTTAACTTTGAATCAAAAAAAGGATGACTAGAAAATAATTTCAAATTGCAAGTTTTCTCAACCAAAAAGGTCATCTTAAATATAGACACATCTCGGCTGTATTTTGTGTTGAAACACAAAAAAATGTGCGCCTTGAAAAAGTACGGTAGTTTCAAACGAAATCGTACGGTACTTCCAAGCCGAAAATTCCGCAGCAACGGGAGTTTGAAATTACAGTATTCTTTATACTGGCGCTCATCTTTTTACACTCATTAAATAAGTCAATTTGAGACCAATTACCACAATAATGGAAAAATTTCGCATCTGGGTAATAACATCTGTTGAATTGAAAAGTTTTCTCTCAAACATGCATGACAATGTTACTTCATTGACTTGAATATTATTTCGTGTTTCATGAATTTAAGTTTCAACTGTATAATGACAACATTATTTTTTACGTGTAGAATTCAGTTTTGCCCTGAAGCAGATGTAATTAAAAATTTTACTTCCTTTTCTCTAATATCCAGCTTCCAGACAGAGTTATGAAAAACATCAGTCATAATTTCGAAATTCTATCTTTTTCTTATCATTAAAAAAAAATCCGTAGAATATTCATTATTCGGATTTAATTTTATAAAAATGTGTGAAATATAATTTTGAAGAAAAATTGTTTAAAATAGTAAAACTGTCTTTATTAAAAAATGTTGAATATTTATATCATTGAGATTGTGCACACTGTCACAAAAAAATGTTAGTTAAAAGTTTCATTTTTCAATAGGAGTTGTGGAGCTGAGATGAGTCAATGGGCCGAGCCGTGATGTTTGTGCAAAACGGCTTTTGGAGCAGAATGGCTTGAGAATTTGTTTTCGGACACCCCTGAAACAGATTCATGATTTTACAATTTGAGATTACTGTAAATTTCAACTTGTTAGTAGCAATGAGAAGAAACGAGTTGAGATGAGAAAACAGGATCCATGCACAGTTAAGGGTTGCCAACGTGAAGTTATTCATTTGGAACCAGGATTCTGAGAAAAAGGTTTTTTTAAACACTTTTAACGTTTTTACGGTATTAAAATAAATGTAATACTGTTAAAATCATGAATCTAGATGCATTTCTGAATTTTTTTCTCAAGTCTATTCATTCCACTTTTTCATTAAAAACCTTTCACCTAAAAATATGACTCCTTTCATTATTTCCTCAAATCCCAGACACAGACAAGAATTTTTACACACACCTGCGTTGTGCCATAGAGTTATCAAAAGAGCCATGTATGTCGTGAGAACCGTCGCCTGAATCAAAATTCCGATTTCTGTCCGAAGAGACGATGACGAAGACTGGGCTAATTTTCGTTTCTAAAATATTTCATTAAAACGTTTCCAAAAAGTTTGGAAAACCTTGTAAATGCTGTAGATGATAAGGATGTAAGAGCAGAAGCTGAGAGCAAGAGTTGGAAAGCATAACACCAACTCGAGCTCAGCAAAGAGGCCCGCAAACTTCACTTCCATGTCGTATGACCAAGCTGGTCCTATGAGTTGGAAGTTTTGAGTGATACATCCAACTATCCATACCAGAAAGATATACACAGATCCAATGATGAGGCATATCTAAAAATAATTTTTGATGGAATACTCTCAAGACATTATGTCTTACTATCATCCAAATTGTCCATTTTGTAGGTTTTATTTTAAAGAAAGCAATTCCAATTCGAGTACTCGCAAGTATTGCCATTATCACAAACGTGGCAAGCCAGAGGGTGTTAGCAGTACAGCCAAAGATCTTCAAAAAAAACTTTTTTCAGCATGTCTTTTTTGTCAAAACAAAAAAAACCTACCCTAACAATGTACTGAATGTTTTCTGTAATAAATGGGAAAATGAGGAAAAGCCCGGTAAAGAAATGACACACAGCTTGAGAAACATCACAATAATTGAGTAAATTCAATAGTTTGTAAGATATATTTTCTCGAAGATCACTTCTGGAGTGTAAAGCCTGGAAATGCTTATTCAAAAATTGAGTATAGAACAGAAGTGCACGGGAATTTTGTCATTTTTGGAAGAATTGCCAGGGTACTCAAAGTTTGATAAGTTTTGAAAATTTTAAAGCGGGCATATACTTTTGGTGAAAACTTTAATTTTACAAGCTCGTCATGCACTAAATATCGATTTTATGAACCTGTTCTCTGTGGAAAAGAATAAAAAATTAAGGTAGAATTTGTGAAGTTTCGAAATGTGCATTTTCCCTAGACTTGCCCCCTTTCCCCTTTTCTCTACTTTGACATCCAATATCTCGGTTTCCTTTGGTTTTATCAAAAATTTGTCTGACATTTGTCTGACATGACATTTGTTTGACTGACAAAATATGTACGTGCAAAATATTTCTCTTCATTTTTACAATAAACTTTTTTTTATATAACTTGAGACAATCGAGATATACGCCGTCAAAATAGAGCAATAGCGGTGCAAGTCTAGAAGGGAAAATACGGTAGATTTGAAAAAAGCTGAAATCAAATTTTTTGGAAATTTCAAATTGCACGCACCCCTATTATACATCAAAACAGGCTTACATGAATTATGAGAAAATATACTGGAAATATGATTGCTGGAAGTAAAGAGTAAACTGTCCCAATAATTAACAGCTCTCGATCAGGATTTATTGCGAACAAATTGTTAGAAGTCATATTGTTGAGCGATACTGAATTCTGAAATGTCTAGACTATTGTTGCCAAAAAAAATGTCTCGTGGTTGAAATCATGAGAGAAAATAAAAGAAAAGAAAAAAAACATTTTATTAAGTATAGAAAATCCCACGTAATGAATTTACACAGAATTTTAATACACAGAATTTTCACGTTTCGACAAATCTGGAGCAGACTTGGATTGAATTGTGAAATGGTGTCATTATAGGAATTCGGTACGACCATAAAAAATGTATTGTTGTTTTTGATAATACTACTTAATTAAAATTTCAAAATATTTCAAAAAACAAAAAAAAAAGTATAGAAAATCCCACGTAAGATAAAAAGCAAGGCACTACAATCTGAGCCTTGGTCGGTTAAAGTTTCAGTGTTCAAAAGTGTAATGTATGTTTTTTATTATGGAAGTTAATATGAAACTCACCAGAGAACTAAATAATGAATTGGCTTCAACTGCTATAAATTCTATAAATCATTACTCGAATAAAAACATTTCCAAAGTAATCTGGAAATATCACCTGTCGACACAGAATTTTCACGTTTCGGCAAATCTGGAGCAGACTTGGATTGAATTGTGAAATGGTGTCATTATAGGAATTCGGTACGACCATAAAAAATGTATTGCTGTTTTTGATAATACTACTTAATTAAAATTTCAAAAAATTTCAAAAAACAAAAAGCGTTTTCTCTTCCACATATTCAATGAAATTGTTTTTTTTTGAATTTTTGAATCGCAAAACCACTGAACACGTAATAACGTGGTGAAAAAATGTGTTTCTGTTTAAAAAAAAACAATTTCACGTAATTTTTTCATAGATTTTATTCATTTATATATTGTTGGCAATGTCACATCTTTTCATGTGTGTACAAAAACCACTCAAAAACGAATTGTATTCATTTCTCGACTCTCTCGGCTCAGCTTTCTTTGAAAGCTGAGTTCTTACTAAAACTTCTTGTTGAATCTTTGTGTTCCGTGTTTGCTGAGCTGATCTTTTGGCAAAAGAATACTGAAAAAGCTATTATATTTTTTTCGAACATCAATCAGAGTGACTGAGAAAAAAAGTTTGAGTCACGCCTACACAGTCCATTGTAAATTAGAGGAACACCAGTGCTCCAGCTGCTTGTTTTGGTTATTATAATTATTTCGTTTTTACATATTTGAATAATATTACGTGTTTTACCGTGTATTATAAGAGATGTTTATCATTTCAGAATGTGATACATGGGCAGATGGTGAAAGGTGAAAAGAGAAATTTCCTAGACAGCAATCTTATTGGTGTAGCTCATTGCAAAGCTTCACAAAAAGTAGCATATCACGAAACAAAGCATTGAAGGGCCAATTTTCCAAATTCACTTCTGTAGGTCATATCTCCGCGGATAAATCTCTTAAAGGAAAGCCATCAACTAAAAAGTTGTTGGTCTTTTTGTAAGAAAACAAGAAATTATTTTGTTATTTTTGTAATTTTCAGAAAATATTAAATAAAAACCACCAAACGAAGAAATTTCCGTCGGAATATATATTATAACGTTATAACGACAATTGCAGACTGAAAATCGAAAAAAAAAGAGAAGATGTTTTCGAAAAATTATTAGTTCTGCGTTTTGTTCATTTTCAAAAGTCATTCTGTTAGTTGTAAATAAGTTATAAGTTATTGCAGATTTGTTTTTGAATGAGAACTATTAAAACCACTTCTCTTGGCTCTGATTTTCAAATATCAGAAATGCTATTAAATATAGACTCAGACATAAAATTTAAACAATGTTATAATAATTTAGAAAGCAGAAATAGAGCATTAGTTGTAGATAATCTAATAGTAAGTCAATGTGCGCAGAATCTGCGCGGAAAGTGCGCGGAATGTGCGCAAAAGACTAGTGGTGGGGATAATGGCCACACCAAAGGCAATGTGCGTTGAATGTGCGCGGAAAGTGCGCGGAATGTGCGCATACGCCTATCGAGCATGTATTTAAATACTATTTTTAACAATGATAAACAGCTAAGGAGGTACCCTTATCTTACGTTTATAATACAATGATATTTTTCCGTTTTCAGCTTTATGGAAATTATAGTGTTTTGAACGTTGTTTTTCTTTGTGAACCATGAAATTGAATAATTCATTCACAACATAAACATGTACATTAAATTAACCCGAATTTTATAAGTTTAATTACATTCTAAACGCTCTATTCGTGCTTTGGTTTCTTTACCAGGCGGATAAAAGACAAAGAAAATTTCGCCATTTTAAAAAATATATAAGTAAAAGTTACACATGAAAACGCTATAAAAACAATAGTATCCACACAATAATACTCGATATTCCCCATTTTAGCTCCGGGAAGTGCGAATATTTTATGAAGTCCTGGATTTACTGCTGCGTATTCCATCCATTCAACAAATCGATCCTTTGGTTTTGTAGGCTTCTCAACTAACATCTTCTGAAGTTTTCTTGCGCTTTCGGTGTAAGATTTGTCGAATAAAATTGCTCGTAGTCCATTTTCAATGCTTTCTTCTGACAGTTTCGATTTATTCAATAAATAGGTTGTTCCTCGAGCGACACCTGATAAAAATTTTTTTTTGATAAGAGTTTATGATAGTTGTTGAACGTACCATTTCTTGCGTTATGAGGTTGATCGGCAAATAGAGGAATCGCGATGATAGGTTTTCCAGCATATGATGCCTCATTGAATGAGTTCAAACCAACATGGGAAATAAATCCAATTACACGTGGATCGTCTGAAAATAATTAAGATAAGATTTCATTGGTTAGGTGTAATTAATGGTGGGACAAAGTGTCGCAGACGTATGTAGGTACAGTTACTGATTTTAGACTCCCTTCGATTTATTTCGATTCGATTAAAAAAAAAACTGAGAATGTTTCGTGAAAATTCAAGATCGCTGAGCCACGGAGCCAATTTATAATCTTTTACGGCTCGGAAATTATTTTTCCAGAAAGTCAATTTTTGTCCTTATTTTGGCTTGATATACTCTGAGAAGAGAAATAGCAGTTCAGAAAGCATAGATTGAGTTTTTGTTTAGTTTTTGTTTAAATTTCTCCGACTAATTACGTCTGTTTTTTTGTAAAATTTTTAAAATAAGATCAAACATACAAAGCAGATCTGTCTGCGGCAGCCAATCCAACAGAATAACATTTTCCGCATCCTCGAACAGCTTCTCCTCTCCAGGTTGCACATTATATTTCCATAGGAATGTGTATTCTGGGTACTTTTTAAACACCTTCACAAAATTCCTAACTGCATATCGAGGGTAAACTGCTCCTGGAATCTGAGTGCCAAAACTGAAGATAATAGTTCCATTTGATGACTTTGAAAGTAAATTGTCAAGGTGGTGGTCAACTGGTTTTGGAGTTTTCAAGTTGATTCCTCCAATATATTGAATCCGGTGATTAATAAGCATTGGTGTTTCCATTATCTCATTAGAGTTCACAAATGATAAATCAACTTTGTCGATGACCTCATTAATACTGAAACTGGGTCCATAGACTTTCTGGAACAATAATTCTTGCTCTTTTCGGAGAGTTGGGATTTGATGGAAGTTGATGTGAGCCCAGGTTATCAGATTCCATAGTTTTCCGCTTAGTGTTGCCAAATCGAATGTATAGAATAATGCTGAAAAATTATTTGGATAATGGCAACCTACTTCTTTTTGCTGTTTTTTACTTACGAACAACTTGAGAAGCAATATTCGGAAGTCCAATTGTTACTGTCTGAATTGACATCAGAGGTACTGCATTGAAAGTTGTAATTGAAGAAACTCCAGCTTTGTTTAGAATCCCAATTCCACAATAATCAAAAACTGAAACAACTCCCACGTCATAGCTTTTTTCGGATAGGAATTGATGGAGTTTTTCGTCATGGAGAGCAACTGGAAAATCATTTTTATTTAAAACTTGAGTGACTTATAGTTGATACTTTCACACAGTTGATTTCCAATTAGAGTATATTGTCGGAAACCGTCAATTGGAAAAGGATTATTCTCGAATGGACTTGTCAAATGGTTCAATTTATGCCAGCTACTGCCATTTTTGAAACCAAGTGTGTAGAATCTGTCAGCTTTACTGTTTTCATTTCCTTTAGCCAGATCATTTATTCGAGCTATTACAAGATCCTGGAAAAAGACATAGAGATTTTGTATAGCAATATAGAAAAAAATTACCACAGTATGTCCTTTTTCCTTCAAACTATCAATAAGTGAATCTCCAAAATCCAGGTGACTTTTCCCAATTGCATTAATAAAAAATACAATGTTAGCTGCATTCAAAAAAAGTGGCAAAACAGCCAAAATTGTCAATGCGCAGAAGTGAATTTGTCTCATTGTTTCTGAAGTTGTACCACATAAAATTATTAGTCAAATATATAGCATGCCTACAATACAAACTACACAAGAACAGTGTCTGGGTTATCAATGATTTTAGGAATCGAATGGAGAATTCACGTGAACATGATAGTGGTCAGGCTAGGGATCAGTGTAGTTTGTGGGACATTTATCACTCGAGGGATCATAATGTTTGTTTTTTAGCGGAGAAGACAAGCGTTCTTTACACAAATTCGTCATTATTTTACAGAAGATTGCAGAGAATGGAAATTAACATATACGATCCGCAACATATAAATTTTTGGTATAGCAGACTTGTTGACTAGCTTGTAAATATTTGTTTACATGGATTTTAAAAATTATCAACAAATGGTAGTATTCTAGCATTATGGTAGTATTTCATAATAGTATTTCAGGAAACATATTGTTCAACCAGATATTTTGAATGCAATACTAATAGAAATTTCATGCTTATACCACCTATGTACAAGTCTTTCCATCAAACGTTGGATGAAATAAATAATTTGGGTCGAGAAATTCACATAGACATTTTACATTTTAAAACATAATCAGGTAAATAATTAGAATTTCGGGGATACCGTGTTAAAAGGAAAACAATTCAATGGGAGCACTACTAATAGGGAAAATACGGAAAAATCGTCTTTTTTTGGGATGCTTCGACCTAGGCTTTTGTAACTTTTGGTAAAAGTCATTGATGGAATATAAATGATCCATTAAACATAAATTCTCGATTTTTATTTAATACAAGAAAAATATTGTCATCTGTTTCTAATACGAGCTATGGAGTACACTTAACACCATAAAGTCTGTGAAAATAGATTGGAAATTAAAAATATAACCTAAAAAAATCTATATAGTGAATTGTGGTCTAATTATTGGGTAGACAAAGAAACAAAAATATGATTTCCTTATCAGTCATCATAACGCGATGTCAGTTTTCCATTAACTTATCAATTGGCTCCTTTATACAAACAGAGCATTGGACTTTGACGTCGTAACTGGTCCACTTTATTTTCATCATTTCATGTTTTCAATTTGAAATTATTAAAAAAATTAAAGATAAACTGAAAATAATTTATTATTTTTACTCCCATAATTAGTTTTACTCTATTTTAGGTTTCTTATCAATTCGAATTATTGATATTAGCGTTTTCACAACTCTCGTCAAGATATAAAAAGTAGAGATCCCAATTAAAATTACAAAAACAATAGTATCCACACAATAATACTCGATAATCCCCATTTTTGCTCCGGGAAGTGCAAATATTTTATGAAGTCCTGGATTTGCTGCAGCGTATTCCATCCATTCAACAAATCGTTTCTTTGGATTTGTAGGCTTTTCAACTAACATCTTCTGAAGTTTCTTTGCATTTTCCATTGTCAATGCTCTCTTCTGTCAGTTTAGATTTATTCAATAAATAGGTTGTTCCTCGGGCGACACCTGATAAAAACATATGTTTCGATAAAAGAGTTTATGATAGTTGTTGAACGTACCATTTCTTGCGTTATAAGGTTGATCAGCAAATAGAGGGATTGCAATTATAGGTTTTCCAGAATAAGAAGCTTCACTGAATGAGTTCAAACCAACGTGTGAAATAAAACCAATGACACGTGGATCGTCTGAAAACGATTTATTTTAATTTTTGTATGGAGTTAAAGAGTATGTGGGGAAACATTGAAACAGAAATTATAGGTTCCTAAACTGACGTTTATAATTTAAAACAAAACAACTGAAAAGTTCCGGGTGTTCCGTGGAAGAAAAATCAGCTCTAAGTCATCGAAAAGGGCTGTACGGAACTGAATTTCCGGGGTTTTCAAAAATGGCATTACTTGGAATTCTAATTTTTTGTTGGTTTGTTTTGCACCTTAACATGCTCATTCTGTCCTGTTCATAGTCTTAAATTTAAGAAAAATTCAGAGACATTTTTAGTTTTAACAAATTGAGAGCATTTTCAATAAAATAAACCCAAGCTACCTATATGTGCAAAAATAACATTCTAGTACTCCAAGAAAAAAAAGTTCAATTTTCTAAGCATTTTCGAGCCGGTTTTTCACACTGCAAACGGGGTTTCCGGTTTTTATTGGAACGAAGTTATATATTACACAATTTTTTGAGAAACAGGTTGTATTTAAATTCGTTAGACAAGTTTTCAAAAAACGTTTTAATCGCCACGAGAACTTACATAACAAATCTGTCTGTGGCAACCAATCCAACAAAATTACATTTCCAACATTCTCGAACAGCTTCTCCTCTCCAGGTTGCACATTATATTTCCATAGGAATGCGTATTCTGGGTACTTTTTAAACACCTTCACAAAATTCCGAACTGCATATCGAGGATAGACTGAAGATGGAATTTGAGTTCCAAAACTGAAGATAATAGTTCCTTTTCTAGATCGAGACAACAACTCATCAACTGTTGTGAGATGGGCTGGGTTCCTGACCCATCTCTCAAATTAGTGACCTTTTGAGGATGTCTCCATGACTCTATCATGATCGCCATACCTCAAAACCTCTAATACAACTCTATTCAATCTCGTTTCCCCCTTAACTCGTCTCCAGTACGCTTCCTTCTTTGAATTCCCTCCAAATGGTCTCGCCGCGCCCTTAAAGGCGCAGCTCCCCCCTTTTCGTATAATTATCCCTGGCCTAAAACGTAAGCCGCTCCGCTCAATTCACTTCGCTATCTACGACCAAGTCAACAAGTCACCACGTCCACCACGTCTGGCTCCACACATTCCAACATCAATGTCGGCCTCGTTGGATGTCGGCCGCTCCACCGTGAGCGGCCGTCTTTGGACCTAATGACCTAAATTACTTGTTATTCTATGAGCAATAAAGGGGTTTTGTGACATACAATTGTGTTATCTTATTCACACCGCTTATCTCTTCTTCCTCGATGGCACTCCGCAACCGCCAGTATCTCTCTGGACGCTTAATATATTTGACGGCAGAGGTGTTTCCCCAACGCACTTATCTGAGCTGTCAACATGGTGCATCGACCGGTTTCGAAGCTTTGCTTCGAAATTGGAAACGAATGAACCTGTTGGGAAGAGAGAACTGGTTGCCACGAGCGAAGTTAGAGAAGGCAGGTGGATAAACCACCTTTTGTTGACCCGAACTACCTTAGCTCGGAGATTACTCACATCTTTCCAGGAGAAGGATGGAGCAACCCAGAAAACATTTAAATCACGCGGAGATCCTAACTTTCTACTCGTCTTCTACCATCGATCTATGGAGGACTTTCGGGACGTCATTGGCAGTGTCTACATCATCCGCGTCAGGAAGCTGCTGCTGGAGGACTACGACCGTCGGACTGCCGCTGATGTTTGGATTCCTCTTGTCCTAAACTTCGCGGAAATCGGTTTTATCGGGCCACTGTGCCCCGAAGAACGTTTTCTGTGAAAAGGACAAAGGAGTCACGCCGTCACTGCCGTCAATAGCCGTGTGTACATCATCTGCGTCAGGAAGCTTCTGCTGAAGGACCGCGACATTCGGGCTGCCGTTTGGACTGCTGCAAATGCTGAAAGAAGCTGATGTTTGGATCCCTCTTGCCCTAAAATTTCAAGGAAATCGGTCTTCTTCGGGTCACTGTGCCCCTAGGAACGTGCTCTGTGAAATGGGCAAAGGAGTCACGCCGTCACCGCCGCCGACACGAAGGTCCATCCAACGATCGAGGAGAATGTGGAAAAATTGACGTTAGCGAGGAAATTGCACTGTCGATTTCCCCTAATGATCGATACGAATTCGTTTCTGGAATTTGTGGCGCCAAAGGTTGACTCACGACAACATCCGCGTCGAAAACGCACTCAAGGAGACGTTAAAATCGATAAATGTCGGTTGAGCGTCCAGAAGTGGCGATCGATACGGATGTTACGAGAAAACCAGACAGCGACCTCAAATTATCAGAAAACGAGTAGAAAACCACCTGGAAAATTGATCGATACTGAGAAAATTGCTCTAGCATTTTCCGTTCGACGATTTCCCCCACTCAAAAAACTCAAAATAGCAGACTGTGTTGGAACCGTGGAGAAGAAGAAGCGTAGAACGGTCAAAATCTGGAATTTAAATACGCGTGGCTGAAGGAGATTGACCGTATCGGCGCTGATTCCCATCCAAAGGAGCCAACCAGATCTCATCGACATCGCAGGAGTTGCACGCACGAATCTCATCCTCATCTTGGGGAACGCTCTATGAAGGATTTCATCTCGAGAAAGTCTAAAAATTCGAATTTGCGACGATTTTGCTGGAAATCTGCGTTTTCCCAAAGAAATTTGGGTGATTTTCGGCAAAATTCGATCAAAAGTGAAGATTATCGATTATTCCGACCTGAAAAAATTCAAAATATCCGGTTTTCCTCCGAAACATGCTGAATTCTATCCAAATCCACTGAACCACCACTAAAATTCGTTGAAAATGATTTTGCGCGTGGGTTACGGTAGCAGCGCGGTGAACCTCACAGATTGTGCACGGTGAACATTAGTCATGGTCCCCCCCTAAAATTATTCGAATTTTTGGGATTGGCCTACGATTTTGTTCATTTTTTGACACTTTTTGATGATTTTCCTTCGTTTCTTTTCGTAATTTTTCGTAAAAAAATAGTTTTCAATAGAATTATTAGTTTAAATTCAGCATGGTACCGAACAAAGCAGCCGGACAACCCAAAAAGAGCACTCCACCACCCGCGATTGAGATTCCGATGCCACCACCCGCGATTCCCACCAATGTAAGCATTTTTTATTGAAAAATTATTAAATATTCCGATTTAAAAAGTGACTTTCACCTAAAAATATGACACATAATTGACAGCCGGTGCCACCGTTGCCCGCGATTGTCAATTACCATGAGAAATGTTGAGACGGGCACACAGTCCAGTGATTCACAGCAATCACAGGACGTGATGCTTAGTTTCAATATTTCCCACCGCTTTCTATAATTAATTTGCCGAAATCTGGTTCTCGGAGCGCGTTTTTAACGCCTTCCTGCCAAATGAGATCCTGCGTAAAGAGAATTCGAGCATTTTAATTCATAGTTTTGACTTAACACGAGAAAAAGTAGAAACGGGAACACAGCCTAGCGATTCACACGCAATCGCGGGGCGTGATTCTTAGTTCAACATTTTTCCACCGCTTCCTTTTCAATAAAATGCCGAAGTTTGGTTCTCGGATCGTGTGCTGGCACTTTCCTGCCAAATGAGTTCCTGCGTAAAGAAACTTCGAGCATTACCTTGATACCAAATTCTAATAAAAATTTCTTTAAATATTTATACAGACGAGTGTTGTTTCAGGCAGTGGGCGAGGATACACCGACTCTCCAGGACGGGGCGCAGGCAAAGCACACAGCTTCGCCGCCAACCCTGCCGGATGATGCCGAGACTATCGTGCAATCACTGCCAACATCATCCGCGACCACCGCCAACGAGGAAACTCTAGGAGGTGATTAAGTATTCGAAGAAACGAACTGGAAAGTGCGATAATGTGCTGAATTCGGATCGATATTTTTGAAAGGAGAACATAGTGTGCGACAATGAGGAATAGTCACGACTCGAGAAATCGAGGACGATGGCACTATCCCTTTGCCGACCACGTGGACTCCGGACAAAAATAGAACATTTAGAATTCACATAATTATTTCATTATTTCAGCTCTATTGGAAGCTTGGAGCGCTATGCAGGTGTCAGTCGGGGAGAGCACGCAGAAGGTAGAGAGCTGCCTCGCTACGATGACCACCCACTTGGGCGAGTCACGAGACGAGACAGCTGTCACCAACGCGGCCCTTGACAACATCCGCGGAATGGTTAGCCGACTGGAAGGTATAGTATTGGTTTGTCATCGTGCTTCCACCCTAATTGTGAATTCTTTTAGAGAAGATTGCTGGGAGCCACGCCACGCTGATCCAGGACTTGGACCATCTGAAGAGAGCTGGAGAAGATCATCGTGTGACCATCGGCAACATCAACACCCGCGTTTCCCGCAACTCGTGCCTCGACGTCTCTGCACATGCCTACTCGATCTTTGGAAACAATGGTCTGGTGAATGCCAAGATCATTGTTGAAGCCACGACCGCGTACGGCCGCGAGCTCTCGATCATCACGATCGACACAGCCGGCTACTACTCGCGTACGGGCTTTACAAAGACGAGTAGGGAGGCGAGAACGGAGAGTCCGAGGATGAGCAAAATAAGAGAAGATGTTGTTAGATGGGCGAGAGGGCAAGGTACTGAGCGGTGCTATGAGTACCGGGCAAGTTGGATGGATTACTTTCCATTCCAATGCTTGCTCGGATGCGCATGTGTGTCCTCTCGTACCCCACCATCCGCGCACCATGATAACTCCGAGCCCTGCGAAACTCGTCGAATGGCGCAGCTCTGCACGATTTCTACTATGAAATCGGCGAAGAGCGCTCCATTTGAAGAAATCCAAGTCCTCCACATCGCCTGAGTAGTGCAGCCAACCCATCATCCACGTCTAATCAAGAATTCACAACATCAACAGCCTCGAAATCAATCTAGTTCGAAACCTGCACTCAAAAAACCGGAAAAAGAAAGCAGAATGGCATGATCAACAACCGCGATACTACAGATTCCCCAGCCCCGGAGCATTTGAGCAGAAGGCGGGAAAGAAGGAAAGCAACCAAGGAAAACGAGGTGGGTTTGCGTTTTATTCCGGGGAAAAGAGAATGAGTTGAGGAAAAGCTGAGGGAAAAGAGACTGAACTCCGTGAATTAGAAGTTCCTTTAGGAGGAGAGTGCTCTGACCAGCTCCAGGACGCCAGTCAAGAAATTGATTGGCTAGTACCAGAAAATGGACAGAAAGAGAAGGCGGAGCACTAGCTCTGACCTTCGATCCACTACTACCTACCACAAGTTGAACTTTCTAATAATCGTTGTTAGTTTGTTCTTTTATTACCCGTTTCCTACTCAACTATTCCACCACCCGCGTTTATTTCTCAAATCTCACCCAACACCTGCGTCCTTCCCCGTTTCTCCCCAGTCTCTTTAACTCCGTCATGGCATGAGGGGCTGTAATATTAGCTATAATTTATCTCCCAATAAAACCGTTACAAATAGCCTTTCTCTCCATTCATCGCTTATTATCATGAGTCTCTAACTCAATCATTATCTTTAATTAAAATTATTATTATCCATTAAAAAGTCTGAGGGAGAAAGGATCCAGCCTATTTAGTTCCGAGTTACCACCACTACCACAGATCTTCCCCGTAAGACTGTTGATGATTAATTCAATCAATAGTACTTAAGAGGAATGACAGATGGAAGAACTTAAAAATACTTAAATATTTAAAAATTAATAAAAATAAAACATCAAATTAAATACTCCAATTCCGAATCTATGTAGCGTTCATTCTTTGGATTAGAGTCATTTAAAAACTTAAATAAAAATAAAAAACAAGGTTATAGAGGTTGTGAAGGTCGTGACAAGGACACTGTGAGACAGATATCTCCTGTGCGGGCCGTTGCGATCTTTACACCTCTTGTCCCTTTGATCAGTTTAATAGTACATCGACGATTGAATAGGAACTGACCGGGACGATTCACGAGGAAATGTGAACCAAAAAATTATCTGTATTGAATGACACAGCTGAGCTTGCGCGCTTTAAGTTACGGTTAGGATTTGAAACTAGTTGGTTATAACACGTGATCGATTGTCTAGAGTCCAGTGGCAGCATGACTCTGGCTATTAAACATGAAATCCGTGCTGACTGTCATATTAGAAAATGGCCATTCTAGACAGTACAGAACATAATACATCTTGTGAATATTTCTTTCCGTTTCCTTTTCTTACCACACATTGTACGTATGTGGCCTGAGTGAGAAAAGGAACAGCAGTTGAAATACAGATAAATTTTGGGAAACTACCCCGCAGAACCCCAGTCATCGATCCCTTTTCTTTCAGAACACAGTGTGAGACTGAGTGATGATTATCATGCGCTTGTGTGTGAGGGATTATCTACTTAGAGTCGGGTCACGCAATTAAACATATATTTAATACGACCACTCACTCATAAGTTAGAATAACCCCTCACGCGCGCGCAAAAAGCCCCATCTCAGCATCCTCGCACCCATCTTAACTCCTCAATAAAACAAAAAAATCGCCTCGATCCAGCCAAATTCAAATGCATTCCGGAATGCGTAGGAACCCGAGGCATTATAATGCTGGTAGAGTTTGACTCCAAAGAGAAACCATTCTTTGAACAACTTCATTTTTTGGATCTCGCCACCAAGGTCCCTGAGACTGTACACAAATACGAATTCCAAATCCCTATCTCTGTCCAAATTCACTGTTTGGATTGGAATTCACCAAAAACTAAAATTCCAATCCCTATCTCTGTCCAAATTCACTGTTTGGATTGGAATTAACCAAAAAATACGAATTCCAAATCCCTATCTCTGTCCAAATTCACTGTTTGGATTGGAATTCACCAAAAAAAAATACGAATTCCAAATCCCTATCTCTGTCCAAATTCACTGTTTGGATTGGAATTCACCAAAAAAAAAATACGAATTCCAAATCCCTATCTCTGTCCAAATTCACTGTTTGGATTGGAATTCACCAAAAAAAAAAAATAATATAAAAGTTCCAAATCCCTATCTCTGTCCAAATTCACTGTTTGGATTGGAACTCACAAATCAAATCATAAAATTCCTTCAGACTTTATTTCTCTCTTATCCTCTATTATTCTTCATTTTTCAATTTATATTGTCTAATAGTTAATAATTAAAGGTTACTGGATTAATATTGTCCTCGGGCAATTACCCTCGACTTAAATTATGGCGTCCTTGAACAATGGCCCAATATACCCGGACCGTAGCGACCACACGTCACCAGGGCAGGACGCACGGATCCCACCATCAACCGCGACTGAAAGAGTGACCGCAGGTCGGACGAAAAAGAGAAATACTTCTCTCGCGATCCGTCTTGTAGGACCTCTGAAACGTCGCATCAACCAAAAAATTGAGATCGCTAAGCGTGTCTTAGCTGAATCGGAAGCAAAGATGAAAATCTTCCCTACCATGCCACCTCACCATCTTATCAGCGATGAGGACGCAACTTACCTCGATGCACTACTAATTCGGCTTCAGACCGTCTTAGGGGCACTCGAAGGAATGCGCGACTTCATTGACGATAAGTTTGGCGATCCGGAAATGGTGGAAAATCCGAATCAGCAAGCATACTATCAGGAAGTTATCGAACTACTCGAGAAGTCCAAAGCATCTACTTTCGCGACTCATCTGAGACGCGAAATTGAAACGCTGCGGATGGAAATGAGAGTGAGAAACATCCCGATCTCATCTTTTGACGCTTCTACACTGGAAGCCACGGACGCGGAAGCAGGAGCTGTGACTGACGAAGATGAGGTCGATGGGGAGATGGAGCTGGAACCGACGGTGGAAGATCAAGCTCACAGAAGCTCAGGCCAACATCGTACGGTAACCAACCTCCGTACTTTTCACGAAGCCTCAAACTCGCCAGCAGGAACTCCACTTTCGAATCGTTCGAGGCTTTCATGGGATTACGGCGCGATGACTCTTCAAGACGAGTTACGATACTCGTACATGATGGGCCGCGTCGAGTCACAAGTAGATCAGTCAACACCCGCGTCAAATCGAGGAAATGGCACTCGTACATTGACTGAACAACAACAACTTCATGGTACATCATCAGCACTTCAGGGGGTGGTCCAAGGGAAACGTGAGCAGATCGAACAGGGCCCGCATGACACCCCCACTCTCAGGAATGATGTCCCCACGAATAAGGGACCAGGTACGCTCACAACGACCGAGTATGCTGGACCAGTCTTGCCAACACGTAGAGACAGAGATCTCACGATGAATCATGCAAGTGCTGGAACTCATACAGAGTCAAACTTCCACCCAACTCCAGGAGAAGCACCTCCTCAAGCGCAGGTCGGAGATCCTCTGTCGAGACAGATGGTGTCGGCTCTTGAAAAAATTATTCAAGGTCAGAACCAACTGCAGTCAGAGGTTCAATCATACCGCGACTTGATAAATGGGCTCACTGAACGAGTGGGAGAATTGGAAGCACCTAAAATTGTCTCTCAAATCAAATCCAACAAAAAAATAGTCAACGATATTCAATCTGACCAAAGTTCCGATGAGGACGACGAACTGCCACGAAAGACTCGGAGAAATATTCGATATGTCGAGGTGAAGAAGTCGAGTTCTCTGGAAACCCAAGGTCTTTTGAAATATCTTGACAAATTCGACGGGTCCACGAATCTGAAAACTTTTCTCACTGATTTTAACGAATCGGTGATGAAAAACAGAAATCTGAAACCCACCAATAAATTTATGATTTTAAAAACGCACCTGTTGGGCAAAGCACGAGACTGTATCTCGAACAGCAGTGCTCCGGCTGAGGCAATTGAGAAAACCATCGGATCACTGAATTCGATTCACGGGAAAGACGAAAACAAAACTAGTTTGCTAGCAAAAATCCACGCCGTCGGTTTCCCACAGTCGGATGTAAAGGAGATGAGAAGAGCAGTGGTGCGACATTCCAATCTGGCCGAACAGTTGACACTCACCGGTATTGCAGAGAATGATGAGAGGACGTTCACGCCTCTTACGTCTCGACTACCCCAAGCAATCCGCACTCGAGTCACTCAATACTGGGGTCAGAAAGGAGAAGACGCCACGTTCCACGAGATCTTTGACTTTGTCAACAAATGCATTGATGACATAGCAAGAGAATCCGTGCTAGCTCTCAAACATCTCCCTTTCACCGGCCAAAATGAAACTAGCGGACATGGACTCGAGTTCCCGTATGAGGTTACTCTCAACGTAGCCACAGCCTACAAGGATCTAGGAAACCTGAAGAAGACCAAGTATTTGGCTGATAGCCCTGTGTTTAAACCAGCGGACCATCCAGACAAGTATTTTGATACTTCTTCAGGTGAGTTGTTGGAAGGGTGGTATGCACCGGGCAAAGGTGGTCCAATTACCAAACTCCTCCCGAAGACATTTCCAGTCCAGGACGAAAACCCTAAGAGTCCATGTCGAGCATGCGGAAAACGACACTCTAGTTTGAGATGTACGCTCTCCAGCAAGGCGTTCAGACAGGCGCTCAGGGATACCAAGCTGTGTCCAATTTGCACGGGTCGACACAGTATCGAACGATGCAGATGCACACTGGTATGTGTATTCTGTCAAGGTATGCATCACGCGGGTGGATGCACAAAGAAAGAGTATTATCGAGACATGAAAAACTACCCAGATGACGCCCCTCCTGTGCAGCAGTTTTTTCGAGCTAGCCGGGAAGGCCGGCAATCGGGATCCAACCAGCAATAGGCAGGCCTGGGCAGGCACGGGGACAACACCATCGTACCCTGTCCCCCAGGTCGCATTGCAACCGACATCTCAAATATCATGTCCGATTTTTCTTCCATCACCACCCGCGCATTCACTTGACAGCAACACTTTTCTCTCTTTTCTTCCAACAACAGATCCGCAACAAGTCCCAGCAAAACCAGATGTAGAACTATTTGCAGCGGCTATTTCCCGATCGAAACCAGCACACCAGCTGGCGCCGGAAAAGTCGGTACGCGATGAAGGACTTTCTTTTATATGTCTGCGCACCAAGGTCAACGATTGCATCCTGACTCTTATAAATTCGGGAGCATCGCTATCCCTTCTTGCCTATGACTGTGCGGCAAAGCTCAAAATGAAAGTCTTCGCGATGATAAATATGTATCTCTCTGGTTTCAACGGTGCGACCAATAACAATTTATACGTGTTCAAACTGCAGCTAAGGGGAAGAAGCTCACAGACAAAGCTCACCTTAATGTTAGCAGGTATTGAACAAATGCCCGAAACCCCGAAAAAAGTACCGGTCTTCTCCGAGGAGGATCGAACATGCATGGAGAAAAATCTAATTGATGAAACTTCAACGCATGTGACGACCTTACTCGATAATCAGGCACCCAAAAACTGGAATTCAGCATTGATACTTCACGTAGTTCAGCAGCAGAGATTAGAGAAAATCGGAATTGAGGTACTATACTCTTCCGATTATTCCAAAAAATCATCCGCGAATGATCTACAAGCCTCATTCGGAAATAGCCTCAGATACTATTCTGAGGGCATTTTAGAAGTTGCTTTCCTACCAAATGGGAATGAAGTGCGTCTGAATGACAGTTACGGCGTAGCTTTGAGAAGACTGGATGCCACAATAAATGCTCTAGGATCCTTAAAATTCCCCAATTCAGTAAATCAATACCACAAATTTTTTGATACCCACGAGGAGACAGGCGCCATCGAGCTAGTGCCTCAGATCATGAGAATTATGAGCAAAGATATCTGCAAAGGCTTGACTCAATTTCTCAGGCCGAGTGACATTGCCGATGTTGACCTGCTTCACTCAACCAAAAGAGATGACAAATGGACTACTCCAAGTTTAGAGTTGTTTAGTAGTGAGTTTGGCTCAAGCATATTTGAGGGCACGGTTATTTGTCCAGCTGAAATCCAAAATTTGGTCCACTTTAAAATCATCGATCCGTCGACGAAAAAGAAGAAGAGACCAATTGAGGAAAATGCTGAAACAACATCCGCGACCACCTTGACCATGACCATTCTCAAACTACCCAACACCTCGGACTCAATAGTTCTATTTGGCTATACCAATTCTCTACGTAAATTAAAATACATAGCTTGTCGGGTTCTCACGTTCATTGCTGGTGGGACCGTTTTGCGACGACATAAATGGCCTCTAGGTGTAAATGTGCATGTAAACGAGTTTGAAAAAGAGGACGGTACTCGTACAGCGGTTGTTAGGTGCAAAGGAAAGTTGTTCAAAAGATCTGTGCGCCAACTCATTCATCTCGAAGTCGAGTCCTCGGACCCCGACAGTTTCCCTGAAAACATTAAGCAGGGAGATGATAAAGAGAGAATGATGGATGCGAGAAAGATCGTCCAACATCTGTCGACTACCTCACTGCCAAAGCCTTCAACTGCCCTCTTTGATCCTCGTAATGCCCATTACTCTCCTGAGCTGTTTCCTCGATCGACACTACCCAACCTTGCTGAAACGTCTGAGAATACCGATGACCTAAATACCCAAAACTTGAATATCCCCACCATACCGAATCCCAATTCAATACCGAAGAAGCGACTGGAAGGACACGAGATTATCGGAGGAGATACGATTTTCGAAAACATCGACTTAGACTTACCGAACGAAGAGTATGAGGAAGCAGTAGTCAGACAGGAAGCAGAAGCTACCGAGGATATGCCCACGGCATATCCCGGTAGAACCCGGCCTGTACTCGCGAGGAAAGCCAAAAAACCTGTGTACTACAACTATTTCCATCATACCACGATTCAAGTCACGTCGTTGTTTTCAACCCCGGAGTGTTGTGAGATGGGCTGGGTTCCTGACCCATCTCTCAAATTAGTGACCTTTTGAGGATGTCTCCATGACTCTATCATGATCGCCATACCTCAAAACCTCTAATACAACTCTATTCAATCTCGTTTCCCCCTTAACTCGTCTCCAGTACGCTTCCTTCTTTGAATTCCCTCCAAATGGTCTCGCCGCGCCCTTAAAGGCGCAGCTCCCCCCTTTTCGTATAATTATCCCTGGCCTAAAACGTATGCCGCTCCGCTCACTTCACTTCGCTCTCTACGACCAAGTCAACAAGTCACCACGTCCACCACGTCTGGCTCCACACATTCCACCATCAATGTCGGCCTCGTTGAATGTCGGCCGCTCCACCGTGAGCGGCCGTCTTTGGACCTAATGACCTAAATTACTTGTTATTCTATGAGCAATAAAGGGGTTTTGTGGCATACAATTGTGTTATCTTATTCACACCGCTTATCTCTTCTTCCTCGATGGCACTCCGCAACCGCCAGTATCTCTCTGGACGCTTAATATATTTGACGGCAGAGGTGTTTCGCCAACGCACTTATCTGAGCTGTCAACATCAACTTTGATATTGACTGATTTTGGATCTTTCAAATTAATTCCTCCAATGTACTGAATTCTGTGATGTAGCGGACGTGGTCTCTCAAGTACTTCATTGGAATTAACAAATGTGATATCAACTTTGTCGATGATATCGTCCATATTGAAATCATCTCCATACACTTTTTGGAATATTTTTTCTTGCTCGTGTTTGAGCGATGGGATTCTGATCAAATTAAGAAATCTCCAGCATGCTAGATTCCAGAATTTACCGTAAAGTGTTGACAGGTCGAATGAGTAGAACAACGCTGAATTATTATTTTTGGAAAATGTAACTTTAGGATTCAAAGTATTTATATTTAAAAACTTACGAACATCCTGAGAAGCAATATTCGGAAGACCCATTGTCACTGTTTGAATTGATAAGAGTGGGAGAGCATTAAATGTTGCAATTGATGGAACTTCTGACTTCACAAGCATCCCAATTCCACAATAATCAAAAACTGAAACAACTCCAATATCATACTGCCTAGAAGTGAGGAAAGCGTGAAGGTTCTGATCGGCAAGTGCTGCTGAAATTTGAAAATGATCTAGTTTTGTTTGGTAAATATTAAGAGTACATACATTCACAAAGTGCATTTCCAATCTTATTATAAACTTGGAATCCGTTAAATGTAAACGGTCGATCTTCAAATGGACTTGCGAGATGGCTCAGTTTGCTCCAATCACTTCCATTTATACTTTCAAGCTCGTAAAATTTAGAAGCCTTGCTGTTTCCGTGCCCTTTGACTAGATTATTGACTCGAACAATCACAACATCCTAAAATATTACAAACAAAAAATTTAAAAATTGAAATATATCTCGATTTTTCAATTTTGACCAATCACCCTTTTTGAATTGCCTCCAAATTGAAAACTGCGCGACCAATCAGCGATTTGGTCCGCCCAATTTTCAACAAATCGGTAGATTTTGTGGAATTCGAAGGCGCTGATTAGTTGAATCTTACTTCGAAGAAAATTCGAATAGCGAAATTAGCCAAAGTTGACAAAATTTTTCAATTATGTAGTGAAAGCTTTGTGTCTAAAATTTAACCAATTACAAACAAATCTTTAAAATCTCGGCATAAATAAGCATTGTTTTCTTCAAACGTACCACGACATGGCCTCTTTCAACAAGACTATCGATTAGAGAATCACCAAAATCCAGATGGCTTTTTCCGATTGCATTTATAAAAAAAACAACATTGGAAGTATTTACCAAAGTTGACACCAATGATAAGAACAAAATAAATAATATAGACGTTCGTTTCATATTTGCTGAAACATAAACTAGATATAAATTTATAAATTAACAAATTAACAAATCGATAGGAACATATTAGATGAGGTCTTATCACTCAACGCACCACCATCTGTCAATCTGTCTTTAACTTATCAGTGTATATACTATTAATGTTCTGTCATAAAAGGAGTACTTTGAGGTCAGAAATGTTCTCACCATACTTTTCGAAAATACTGGTTGCTGTTGTGCGTAACAATAATTTCCTGCTTATCAGCTGTGAAAAACCGTCAGATGTTCTCGCGGGCTCCTTTGGTCTTTGGCCAAATCGCCAATACTTTTTTGAAGAGTCTGAGCAAACATAGAACCCACGCGGAGCCCCCCACGCGGAACGCTTATGGAATAATAATTGACAGGTTCTTTTTTCAATTGAATGAGGCAACATTGGAGCCTGTATTCAGCCTTTTCCAATCTTTGTGTGTTCTGTAGTATGATTCAGAATGAATTATTTATCATCGTATATTCAAAAACAAGGAGGCAAAAACAAAAAAAAATTGGTAGTCGAAATATACAAAAAAGATTTTGAGCAACAATGGACTATTGATACCCATAAATCTTCGATCGATCGATTCGGTCCTTCTTACTTTCTGCGGCAGCATTGTCCATTTCCGCATGGAGAGTAGTTAGTTTGGCAGGAGCAGGAGCTCTGTTGTGGGCTCTGTTGGCAGGCAGTAGTTGCTGGTTGAGCAGCTTGGCAGGAGTTAGAGCATGATGATTGGCAGGCAGTTTGGCACTGAGCAGCTGGCTGTTGTTGCTGAACACATTGCTGTTGGCAGGACTGTTCGCATTGTGGAGCACATTGGGATGATTGAGCAACAGAAGTCTGGAGAACAATCTGGATGACTTGAGCTGGAGCCTCAGTGGTTGTGTCGTATGGTTGGTACATTGGTTGAGTCTGCTGGGAAGTGCAGGAGTTGTCACAAGCTGGTTGGCAAGCTGGAGCGCAGTTGGCAGATCCTTGGTTGTTGTATGGATCGTACATTGGAGCGGCAGTGGTTTGCTGGACTTGGTAAGTTGGCTGGGCTTGTTGGTACACTGGCTGGGCCTGTTGGGATGTGCAAGAGTTGTCACAAGCTGGCTGGCAGGCTGGAGCGCAGTTAGCAGATCCTTGGTTGGTGTTGGTGTTGTATGGGTTGTACATTTGGGTGTTGGTATTCTGGTTCATGTTCTGGTTCATGTTCTGGTTGTTGTTGTAGACCTGTTGGGTAGCCTGAGCAGTTTGTTGGCAGATATCAGAGCATTGAGTGTTGCAAGCTGGCTCACATTGGGTGGATGGCTGTTGTTGCTGGACACATGAAGATTGGCATTGTTGCTGGCACTGTGGTTGGCATTGAGCTTGAGCTTGTTGGATCTCGAGTTGGATTTGGATCACTTGTGGGGCCTGGGTGGTGGTGGATGGGGAATCACAGGCAACATTGCATTGTTGTTGGCATTGTGGCTGACATTGAGCTGCTGGTTGTTGTTGTTGAACACAGGTAGATTGACATTGCTGTTGGCATACTGGTTGGCACTGTTGGTATTGGACAACTGGAGCTTGGGTGGTGGTGGTAGTGGTTGGTGGGTTGTACATTGGAGTGCATTGAGCCTGGCACTGTTGCTGACATTGTGGCTGGCACTGGGACACTGATGGAGAAGCCTGACATTGTTGTTGGCAGCTCTGTTGGCAAGCTGGGGCGCATTGAGTAGATTGGACCTAAAATTGTTGAATTAATGGTTTGCGAGTTTGTTAATAGGCTGTACCTGAACTTGTTGAGTTTGTTGTGGCTGAGCGCATGAGCAAGATGGGGATTGTTGTTGAACTGGAGCAGATTGGCACGAGCATGACTGAGTCTGTTGAACTTGTTGGCACGAGCACTGGCTCTGCTGTGGCTGAGCACATCCACACTGTCTCTTTTCACGGAGCACGCTGCCCTAAAAAAAAAGAATATGTTTAACAATTTAAAAGAAAAACTTACAGACACCACAAGGGCGCAGGCGAAGAAGGCAACAGCGAGCGTGGTGAAGCGCATTTCGATTGGTTCGTTTAGAGCCGAACTGTGAAAGGACGGATGCTAGAGTAGTCTGTCTGCTAGCTTTTATAGTTACCTTCACCCTGATTGCCACGCCCGAACTTGCACACGCCCGTAATTGCTTGCCCATCTTTCATCTTCCGCGCGGAACCGGAATGCTCGTTTTCTCTCCACTCTCCACTGCTCTCAATGTTATTTTCACAAGACGGTAGCGGCTTCCTTTCAGTATACACTGCAAAAAAAGCGAAGTGGGGGAGAGGGGAGGGGGGTTCGCGCATTCTAAAAGTAAACTTTCATACACACTAGACGTAAACGATATTGATCATCATCATTGCCACATTACCGGATTGTCTTTTCATCTTTGCCTTCTCTCTTTTCTGTGTACTTGCACATTATTAAGTAGTAAATAGTCACAAAGTCTTCACACGTAAAGCGCGGAAGCAGCCTTAAAACTAGTAGGAGAACAATGAAAGCGCCAGTAGGTGCGTAACTCGGTAACCCCTGCAATTACCAGTTTTCTCTCGAGACAGTTCTTTGACATTTCTGTTTGTACGTGCATGCAAGAAATTGCTCTCGGTGCTCTTTTCATGAACTTTCCATATTGTTTTCATGCTCTATCGGATTAGGTTACTCATCGACTAGACAACCTCGATGTACTAGATTTCTTAGTGTATGATTCTTTATTCGTCGTTTCCAGAAAAAAAAACAATGCAAATAAACATTTCTGAGATCAAGAGAGAAAAAGCTGTAAATGTTTTTGTTTAAGGTGGACAAGATGCCTAGGAGCAGGAGACAAAAAGAGAAAATGGTGGGGGGTCACAACATTAGGGGAAGAAGAAGACTTGGGGGAGGGAAATTGGAAAAATAGGAAGAAATCAGAAGAAATTAACTTAAACAGGAGTAATCATAAAACTAATATCTTGACACCACAACTTTAGCCGCATTTGGAATGTTGAAAAAGTTGTGAAGTTAAAGGTGGAGCATTGTGAGCGGAGACTACTTTGACGGTTTATAACTCAGTTGTTTTTAGATTTATCAAAAAATGTTCTACTAAAAAAATGTAGAAATACATTTTGCACGTTTTTTGTCAGTTGACAATTTTTTAATAAACCCAAAGATAACCGAGTTATAAGCCGTCAAAGTAGAGAAATGGATGTGCAAGTATAGTTCAACATGGCCGAATACCATGGTAAAATAAACTATAATTTTTGAATTTTAAAGGATGTTTAATTAAATATTTGGTAAACCACAAAATTTTTTAACAAATGTGAGATTTTAGATTATTTTTTAGCTTTTTTTTGATCGACTTCAAAACAAAAATGAAAGGAGAAACTGAGGATCCACGACTTTTTGACTATAATTTTAAGCATTTTTAAATTTGTTTTGAAAATTCTAACTATGATATTTGGGCCTTATAGCACTATAGGAGTGCCTTTAATATTAATTTTAAGTTTTCCGCCGACGATACTCCACTTTCAAAAGAAAACAGTTTAAGAATGCATATCATCGAGTGCTGCAGCCAACTTCTTTCCTCCAATCGGTGTCTCCTTCTTCTTATTCGCAGCTCTTTCCAATGATTTTCCAATTCCTCCTGTCTTCTTATTATCTCCTTTAGCCTTCTTTCCTTCTCGCTCCCGATCCTCTCCAACTCGTTTTCCAGTCTTTTTCACGCCCTTCTTCCCATTTGTTGCACAATCCTTGGTTGCCTCTTTCAATAGCTTCTTCTTCTCCTCCAGCTCAGTCTTGTCCTCATTTCGATGGCACCTGGAAATTCAGAAGTTTTTAAGCTCATTAAGATTTGGATACGAACACTCTAACTGCCGGGCAGCACTTGGCAAGTCGAGCACATTGGCTTTTGAGTCGGCGAGCCTCTTTGTTGCATGTCTAGAAACGTGTATTTGTGAGGGAGTGTTTGAGTGAATAACCATGCAATATTATTTGTGAACAAGGGATCATAAATCGGGAAATTGAAATTAGAGACGAGCACAGGGGGGAAAGGTTGTCTAGACCAGTCCGGAGAAAAGTGCACAACTATTCATAGGACTTGGAAAAAAGTACGTATTGGAATTATGGTTGTGGAATTAAAAAATAAGCTACGAATTCTGGTGTTGTTTTGGAACCGTAAACATATTTTTAATTAGAGAAAAAAAAACTTGAGCCAGATAATACAAGAGGAAAGGGAGAGAGAGAGAATTGAAAATTCAATTTTTCCTAATTAATTTCCTATACGTTTCAACTTTTATTTTCTGTTGAAATTCAAATTCCAAAAATCTCACTCTTGCTGCAGCTTTCAGACTGTTCTTTTCCTTCTTGGATCTTCTTTTCTGCGGCTCAATTGCAGCTCTTTTCGCGTTTTTCTTGAGAATAGCTTGGCATCTTTCGTTTTTCTTTTCGTTCAATCCGACGACACTGTCTGCTTTTCCACGGACACATGTTTCGATTTCGTCGGACATCTGAAGTCATATAAATTTTTTATTTTTTTGTTTGACTCAAGAGTAAAAAATATATGGAGAGCACGATTGACTATAGATTAGGGTTTGAAATTTAAAAATAAGCAGTGTCTGGAGCACCATTTCGATTTCCAAAATGTCTGAGAACTCAACTTCGTAAAACAACGGGTTCTAGATTCGTTTTTGTTGAATTATCGCAATTTTAAAATGTTTATGATTACTTAAACATTTCTATAATTTATTTTCTACAGCATCTTGCCCAAAATATCAACTTGTGACTTATTGTGGCAAATTTTGGGCAAGACTTTTGCAAGACTTGGTTCAAGAAACTTGCACTCAACTTGACCGCAGCCTATTCCAAGTCTTGCCAAAGTCTTGCCCAACTATTGCCCAAAATTTGCCCAAGATTTGCCACTTTTTGATCTAAGGCAATTGGTTTTTTGGCCAAATTTTGTCAAGAAGTTAACCAAGTTGATCACCGAGAAGAAAAATTTACCTGATCGTGAATAGATCTGATTTCCAAATGAATTCGTTTCGCTTCGGTGCACACTCCTTTCTTTCCGTTTGTGGTCTGAAACAAATTCAAAATTTTAAAAACTGTTCCAAAAATATTAAAATGACATTCCCAAATGTTACCGCACCGCAATCTTAAAAGAGGAGACATGTCACCACTTTTCTTCAGAGAAAATGAAACCCAAAGGAATAGAGATAGAAGACAAAAAAATGAAACTGAAAACTAAAGAGTTGCTTTTTGGAAAACCTTTTTATGATGTCGACATATCCTACGAACTGCTCTAGACCAAAGTAGTCTCATATTCTGAAATCTCATATGCGGGCTATAGTTTTTTTTAATTATAAGTATAATTTGAAAGGGGTAGGGTTTTTCAATTTAGATTTATTTTCTTTTTTCTCAGACTTTCAGCGATTTGGATTGTATTCTAAAAATGCCAGGAACATTAGTATCCCTGATTCCAGGTAGGCACAAAATTGCCTGCCTTTCTATAAATGAAAAATATTGTACAGTACCTCGGTGTTATTCTCCAAAACGTGACACTCCTCGGCCTTCTGTTGTGCTTTGTGAACACAATCTGCATATTCTATGCACATCGGGGTCTGAAAATTAAGTATTCAGTGAATTGATTGATTACTCTTTTTCGGATTGACAAAAGGCAAATTTTGAGTTGAATATTCTATTATCCATATGGTTTAGTCAAAATCCAAAATCTCACCGCTGACACAATTGTACCATTTTCCGAGTCTTCTGCGAAGGCGACAACAAAAAGTGCCGATAAATATAACAAACGGTTCATTGGAATGTGTTGCCTGGAAAAAAAATAATGTGTACGGTGAAATAAAATGAACAAAATAGGAGAAAAAGAAGATATTGAAGGTTGCCTGTCTTGCCAAAATCCAATAAAATATACGAAAAACGATTGAAGAAGGGCACTAAGGCGTTATTTATGGGTATGGGAACGAAGTGCGCTAAATGAAAATGGGGGAAATGAGGTGGTGAAATTGAGAAAACAGATATTGAAACAGTGATATTTCTAATGGTACAACAACTTGAATATTTATTTTTGAAAGCGTGCAATTTTTCAAATCCTATAAAAATAATAGTTATGATAGATTTTTCAAAACTTTTTACTGGAAAACTCGCACAGATTTTTAGTACTGTGTCAAAAATATATAGTTGTTTTAAATTACGAACTAATATAATCAAACCAAAAAAATGTTCAAAAAACAGTTTTAAAGAAGCGAAAAAATATATGAAGTTTAATACTATGCTGTACAAAGGCATTTTGCCAAGCTTCTGCCAACTTCTGCCAGTTTTTTTCCAAGTCTTGGCAATTTTTGAATCTTTAGTAAAAAACTAAATATTTTCATCTAATTCAAACTATTCAAAAACAATTCACATCCTCAATAATAGCAAATGTTCCCCAATAAATGGTTTATCAAAAGTTTATAAAAACGAAAAAAAAAACATTTAAATTGAGTTTTTACAGTTTGCGAACTATCCACAATAAGGGAAGATTTTGTAAAAATATTTATAAGAAAAAAATGCAAAAAATTACAAAAACCAAATGCGAGATATTTCTTCTTGAAGAATTCAACAAATATAAATCGCCATACTGCAAACAAGAAAACCATGTGGTTTTGACAATTTTGACTCTGTGATTTGAAATTTATAAATTCTCAAGGGGCCGAGCCACCCTATTCTCGTCCATTTTCCCACCCTTTTCTTCATTTTTTACAGAAAAAAAACTGAGAGCTTCTGTGACCACACGCATCCACACACATTTCTAATTAACTTTGGATGCACATTATGAAAGAAGATTTTTGAGGCAAGGGCATTTAGATGAAGGAAGGGTCAGCGGATGAAAAATATTGAAAAGAGCAACATTGAGCAGGTTTTGAAAAGAGAAAAAGTTTCGCAAAATATTGGAAAAGAAAAGGAAGTACGGGTGGAAATCTTATACATATTTTGAGGTTTCAGTTAAGTCCACTCTAAGGCTTTTAGATAGGTCTACAACTGGTGCTCCATAATGAGCACCGTTGTTTGAAATTTTTGACAGTTTAAAAGAATTCCCAGAAAGTTGCAAATCGTCAAGAAATTACAGCGGACTGGCAGCTTTGTGGAAGTTAAAAAGAATAGGTTTTTGATAAGTTGGGAGGGGTTGCCAAAGAAGTGCCACCAGGGGGGTACAGCAAAATTTTCCGAACACGGCAGAATTCAAAAATGTGGATATGCCGAACTTGACATGCTCGGACATTAAAAAATTAGGTCACAAATATTGCGATTCTCTGGGTTCGCCGGAAACGGCAAATTCGCTGACATTGTTTTTTTGCCGAACTTGCTGAGCTCGTCAAATGAGCAAGCTTATAAGAACTCCCAATAATGGATGAGATTAGGTGAACGAAAACTTCAGAAAATATAGAAAATAATTTTTACGAAATTTTTACAAAATTTTTTACAGAGCAATAAAAAAATTCTGAAAGCCAAACAAAGCCCGAGCCACATAAAAAAACAAGAGTGACCATGTGTGGCAAGAATATTGAATGATCCACTTTATCTTTCTCTCCACA
The DNA here is from genome assembly GCF_000002985.6 of Caenorhabditis elegans. Classification (NCBI taxonomy): domain Eukaryota; kingdom Metazoa; phylum Nematoda; class Chromadorea; order Rhabditida; family Rhabditidae; genus Caenorhabditis; species Caenorhabditis elegans. The sequence continues at coordinate 5,200,102 of NC_003283.11, forward strand.
TCCGAATACACACTCATCCCGTCATGCTCCATTAGCAATTCGGGTACTCTATTCCACTAAATTGACTCCACCTCCCCCCCCCCCCATCTATGGCTTTTTGTTGAAGTATCTAAAAGCTGCTCTTTTTCACACATTGCTCTCAACACACTTTCTCATTATAATCGCGCGCGAGAAGAGAAGAATCGAAATGTACTGAAAGGCATTATTATGGAGATGAGAAGTTAATCAACTTTGTCTTCTCTTCCTCTCTTTTGGAAAGGGACCATCGGTAATTCAATTGAGAAGCACCGCAACTCTCTTTCCTCTGTTATGAATTCAAAAACCGGCCAAAAGCTAAAGAAGCTGCCAAAAGTAAGATGGAAAAAGTTGAAGAGGAAGCCTAAAGGAAGTGGGAAACGGCCAAAAATCGCTCCCGTGGGTCTAATAACTACTGAAACTAGAAAGAAATGATGGATGAATGTGGCAGGTGGATCCTTGAAGTGTGAGCACTTGTATGGACCAAAGAATGGATGAGAGAAAGAAAGGACAATGGAAAGGACAACATATGAATATGTGAGATAGTATCTGATGAGTAAAAAGGAAGAGATTTACTAGATAAATATCCGAGGGACATATAAATTGTTGAATGGGGTGGATGGGTGGAGAGGAGGGTAGTTTGTCTTGTGTACTGGTGACAACAATTTTGAATGCGCACCACATTGGGCCACGCCCAGAAATTGGAGTTTTGAGAGACGGATGGAGTTTTCGGGTTATTTCACAATTGATTTAGATGTGTAATTTACCTTTTTTAATAAAACCTTTGGCGGGGATTCAGATTTTTCTAGAAAATGTTGGAAAATATTTTTGGCGGTACTTAAAACTTTTAGAAAAAATATTTGGAGGGAATTAAAAATTTTTTTTAACATTTTGGTGAGAAATTAAATTTGTTGGAACCATATTGTGTGGGAATTCAAATTTTTTTGGCAAGACTTTTTATTGGAATTCAAAGTTTTTGAGTAAAACTTAGGCGGGAGCTTAGCATTTCTGAGAATAATTTTTTTCTGAAATTGAAAATGTTAGAAAAAGTATTGGCGGTATTAGAAGATTTTTGAGAAATTTTTTGGCGGGAATTCAAATCATTTGGAAAACTTTTTGGCGAGAACTTAATTTTTTTTTTGAGAAAAAATTATAAAGTTTTGAGAGACGATGAAATTATTGGATTTTTTTTCGAATAACCAAATTGAAGCTGATTCGAATTTTTTAAGGAGCAAATTTTGACGGGTGTTCAAATTTTTTGAGAAATCTTTCGTCAAGATTCTGATGGGAGATTTTTGGAAACCTTTAATAAATTTTCTGAAAAGTATTGGGAATTTCGGAAAACTTTAAGAACGTTCTGAAAATTTCTAGAAAAATTTGAAAGCTTTTCGTGTCTTTTTCATAGTTATATCCGATGTTTTCAATACAAAAAAATACAAAAAATAATTAGGCAATACCTAACGGGACCCAAGTTATGAGGGCGGAACAGTATTGTTTGGCCGTGAAGCAGTGGAGCACGCTTGTACCTCAATTTCAAAATGCGAATTTTTAGGCGTCCGCATAATAAATCCTATCCAGGCTTACAAAACCCAAATGGCATTCACATATACTATACGTACATCAACTTAACTCGAGTTGACATTTCACATTTTGAAATTCTCAAACAACGACGATTCGAAATAAATTCAAAGGGTTTCTGCCGCCACACCACAGAACCAAATGTCGTCTTGTCACCCATTTGACACCAGTTGGGGAGTAAGAAGTATGACAAATGGAGGATTAGAAACAGAATACAAGGGAAAAGGGAATTTAGATGAGAAACAAAAAGGATATAAGTCAAACCAGATGGATTAGAATGTATAATATGAACATTGCAGAACAAACTTGAATGTTAACAATTTCAATTGAAATTCAAAAACAATTCCCCAGGCTTCTTCACCTAGAGCAGGCATCTACAAATCTTCTATAAAATTGGGCAAAATAGAAGAGAAAAAAAAACTAAATAACTTTGTGAAAGCTCTGGGAATTCAACTGAACGAGTGAATTATTGAGCAGGTTTTTTTTTCTGCGGCTCTTGATCATTTGAGAGCCCTGGCGGAGCTTTCATCAATTTGGAGAACACGAATGTGTGTTTTTTATTTCAGATAAAACAGAGGAGGAGAGTAGGGGGTTTTGGGAATTAGTAGCAAGCTTGAAGTTGGAGACTAGAGATGTTGAGATTTTAGCGACAAAAGTACGGTACCCGGTCTCGACACGACAAAATTTTGTTAAATAGTAAAAATTTTCTGAAAATTTTTGAGCCAGTTATTTGTGTTTTTTAAAAAGAGATTTCAATATTACAAAAATGTTGGTTTAGTATTTTTCTCGTATTTTTAGCGAAAAACATTTTTGTATTGGTTTTCGAAAAAAAAAGGTTTTTTTAAAATAAAAAATCGGATGCGATATTTTGCAATTTTTCCGACAAAATTACGGTACCCAATTTTTCTTACATTCGAAAAGTTGTGCACCTTTAAAGAGTACTGTACTTCTTCAAAATTTCGTTGCGGTGGAATTTTTATCAACATTTCATAGTTTTTCTCATAATTTGTGTTTCTATATATTTCTTAGCTTTTTAAAAACAAATAAATATATTTTAATCGAAAAACTATGAAAAATCGATAAAAATTCCGCAGCGACAAGATTTTGAACTTACAGTACAGTACTCTTTAATATTTTTTGTCGTGGCAAGACCGGGTATCGTATTTTTTGGAGAAAAAATCTCTAAATTGCCGGTTTTCGAATTTTTTAAAAATACGACAAGTCGAAAAGTTTTTCGATTTTTTTTTTTTTTTTAAATTCAATTTTTAAATAATTTCCAGCCATTTCTTTTCTTTTTAGAGAATAAATTTCTCGTTTTTCGTTTTTTAAAATCTAAACTTTCTCGACAACACCCTTGGCAGCAACAAATATTTAAAACTACAGTACTCTTTAAAGGTGCACACCTTTTTGAATTTCACAAAAATTAGTCGCGTCGAGAGATACAGTAATTTTGAGGCAGGAATCGTAAAATTTTGCGAATTCTTTAAAAAGATTTTGTCAAGAAATTCAAAAATTATTTAAATTGAAAAAACTATTGCAAACGTTACAAATAGGAAGCTAACATTGATTTTCAAAAAAAGAAAAATCGAAAATAGAAAAGAAATACTAAACCACGGACTTCCGCCTAAAAACTTACAAAAAGCAAAAAAAAATATATCAAAACGAGGAAATGAGTTGTTCATGAAAAGTTATTCTTTTTTTTTTTTGAAGGTCGAATTACTCTCGAAACCTTTTCATTTTTCTCAGCTCATCTTAACACAATGATGACATAGGCGAAACGCATGTGTGTTTCACTTTCATCTTTATTTCATCTCAAACTTTTTGACTCTTTCACTGACTTTGACTCCCACTCAGCTCAAATCAGTGGGAGCTCTGGGAGGAGAAGCCCCATGAAAATGATTTTTGAGAGGGTAAAGTGTGAGCGAATTTTGATGAATTGAGACCACTTACCACAAGGTTTTTGAGGTTTTTAACGCCCGTTGGGATATATAGGACAAAGAGATATTTTGTGTCAATAAGCACACTTATCTATACTTGAAAAGAAAGTTTATCTAGATTAGATCACGTATATAATTTTTTTTTAATGCAGAAGTTACAGGTAAAAAACCACGACAAATTTTTGTTAAATGCGAAAAGGCGTGCGCCTTTAAAGAATGCATACTGTAATTTTAAACTTTTCGTATTTTTTTTCGATTTTTCAAAGATTTTCTTTCGACTTGTCTTTAAATTTAGGCGTTTAAACACAAACAAAATCAATGAAAGTTTCGAAAAGTGAAGTTACAGTACTATTTAAAGGCGCACACCGATTTGCGTTCAAAACTCGGAAACTTAGGCGTCTAGATAATATAAACTAGCAAACTCCTCATGTATCCTGCAGCAGAACATTCAAGACCAGTTGCTGAAACAAAACGAATCTCACAGAGAACGTCTAGGTAGATATAAAATTGTTTTCCAGCGTCCATTCCTCCCACCCGAACTGCAGTTGTCAATGCCTGGCGTTTCTTCGGATCACACGCTCTCTCTCTCGTGCCCTCGCCGATCACCTGTGAACTGCACCGCCTGTTTTTATGTGCTCTTACCAGACTTTTTTAACAGTGAAAGATATTTGAAACCCGGAAATTTCTGCGGAAATCAAAATTTTGAAAAAAAAAACTAAATTTGAATTACGCGCGTATATCAGTGTTGCAATAGAGCGCACATGCATTTTCTATTTTTGCTGGGTTTTTTTCTAATTTAACATTATTTTTCCAGCTTTTTCTATAATTTTTAATGAATTATTTTCAGAAATGGGTGATTTAAAAGACGATCTGAAGTCGGCAGCAAGTTTATTAAAATCCGGTGAAAACGAAAAAGTTATAGAACTTCTTAATGTGAGTGGCGGCAAGAATTAACATTTTTTAAATTAAAAAATCACATTTTTCAGAAATACACAGAATCGTCAGATTATCGGGTGTTTTGTTTTATTGCACTGGCCTACTCGAATAATGCAGATTTCACGAATAGCTATAAAATGTACCGAAAAGCTGTCGACATCGACGAATCCAATCCGATGGCGTGGAAAGGACTTTTCAAGTTGTTCGAAGTCGAATCATGCACCCCGCCTGATCAGTTTTCTATTCGAATTTGTGAATTTATGCAAAACCAAGGGTAAATATATAAAAAATAAAGAATAAAATCACTTTTAATGCCAACAAAATTTCAGAGAAGAGAAAAAAGAACAAGCTGCTCAAGCTCGGCGGAGAATTTCTGTAGAATTGAAGTTGTGGCCGGAAATTCTCGAAAACTTTGATGTTCTGAATTTCAACACAGATTCTCTGAATCTCCGGAAGATTATTCAAGATCTCAGTTCTACAGGCGAAACTGCGCAAATGCTCCTAGAAAAATCATTTCAAGCGCTGGAAAAATTGAATATGCTGGAAAACGATGAGAGCTCGATGATGGCTTATTGTAAATTCACAAAATCAATGGATTCAGTTATTCAGCTTGTTAATCAACACAAAGACGCTGTTAAAGACGATTGGGTGCAGAGAAAATTGCTCGAAAATTCGTGCAAAGAGTTTTTCGAAACGAAGAAATTCCCCGATTTTGTTAGACTCGTTTCATGTGCATCATCATCAACTATGGATGTTCTTACCGCGTTGAAGTAAGGATTGGTTCCGGGTTTATGCTTGTAGCTAACCCCAAAAATGTGCCGATTTTCATAATGCGAAAATCAAAAATCTCGGAAAATTTTTTTTAGACTCAAAATTTTCTGAAAACACCGAATTTCATAACGAAACTTCTTGAAAACTTCTCAAAAAAAAAAGTTATGACGGCTCAAAAAATGGCCTAAAATTAGTTAAAATTTGAAATTTGACCGACTTGTCAATGTCGCAGCGGCTGGAAACAATTTTTTTGTAATCACCGTCAAATGTTGAGTATACAATGTAATTATCATGCGTTTTCAACTCGATTTAGGTATTTTAAAGTTGATGGACGAAGAGATTTAAAAAAAAAAATTTTTTTTGCCAAATCTCTTTGTCCATTGACTTTAAAATACCTAAATCCAGTTGAAAACGCATGATAATTACATTGTATACTCAAAATTTGACGGTGATTAAAAAAAAAAAATGTTTCCAGCCGCTGCGACATTGACAAGTCGGTCAAATTTCAAATTTTAACTAATTTCAGGCCATTTTTTGAGCCGTCAAAATTTTTTCTTGAGAAGTTTTCAAGAAGTTTCCTTATGAAATTCGGCGTTTTCAGAATATTTTCAGTCAAATAAGGCAATAAAAAAATTCGACTACACCACCTTCACGTGGTGTCAGGCTGTCTCAATACAGTTTGATCTACACGCTCTTAACCATGCGAAATCAGATTAGATGCCTGCGTCTCTTCTCCCGCATTTTTCGAAGATCAAAGTGAAATGGGACTTTCTGACTCCTTGTGCACCTTTAATTAGCGAAATAATGTGACATAAACGACCAGAGTATGCAATATAAAAGTAACCTACAATAATAAATAATAAAACCTAGAACTCTTCTATTAAATCCAAAGTCAATGAATTATTTTACAGAGAAAACGATATACCATCAGCACTTGAAGCATTGGAATGTGTAACAGATCACTCAGTATATCCGGATTGTCTTCTGTACGTAGGATTGCTGGCGGAAGTTGAAAACTGGGAAGCTGTGGAGAAATTGTCCCGTTCGATCATGCAAATTCAGCCATCTTCTACCTGTGACGGATGGATTGCTAGAGCCGTTCTCGAGATTAATCCAGAATCCTTCGAAAAGCTGAATAATCTTGGAGCTCTACCAAATCCAGAGTTTGCAGTGGAAAACTTGAAATTAGCATTCTTTTCTGGAAATAATGAGAAAATCGATAAACTCTTAAGCCTGTATGAGGCTAACACTGAAATTGGCATCATCTTACGACTTGTCAATGTGCTGCTCTCCAAGGAATCTGTTTCTCAGGAACATGTGGAACTTGCCGAGCAACTTTCAAAAGAATCCAGCCGAGAACTGGTGCTCGCCGCTGAAATTCGGCTCCGAGCGGGTCTCGACGCGAACACTCTACTAGTGAAAGCTGCCAAGCTGAATGTTCGGTGTAGCCGAGCATTCTTTCTTCTGGGCAACAGCATCGCGAAGAAAAATCTCACGAAAGCGAAATCTCTTCTCGAGCGGACAATTCAAATTCGGCCAGGAAACGAAGAGTACACACGGGCTCTATATGAAGTTCTCTCGATGAAAAATGCGTCAGCTGAAGCACGTGTGGAAGTTCTCAAAAGTTTTATGTCGACACGAAGAAGCCGACAAAAACCATTTTGGCTCGCCGATGCTCTTTCGACGTAAGATTCGGCCCAATTTTGGCCCAAAAAGCCCGAACTTCATAACCAGGACTATGAAAAATGTCTAAAAAAAAGGCAAAAAAAAAGCTAAAATCTGAAATTTTGCCAATTTTTGCGTGTTGCAGCCATCGAAAGTTGATTTTTTTTTTAGATTATTGTTTTATTCTACATATTGTATTATATTTTCACAAAGTTTTGGCATTCGTTTTTTTAACGGCGCACGGAGGAATTTTGATGGGTCTCGGCGCGAAAAAAAGTTTATGGTAATTACTTTCAAGAACTTTTCAATAAAATTACTTTCGTTTTTAGTGAATTTCGACGTTTTCTTTATCAATTTTCTGTTAAAAATTACGTTTTTGGAATTTTCGAGGCTGATTTTAAACTATTTTTAACAGAAAAATTAGTTTAAAATCACCTTTAAAAATTCCAAAAACGAATTTTTTAACAGAAAATTGATAAAGAAAACGTCGAAATTCACTAAAAACGAAGTAATTTTATTGAAAAATTCATAAAAATAATCATAAACTTTTTTTCGCGCCGAGACCCTTCTAAATTAATCCGTGTGCCTTTAAGTAAGCCTGTCAGAATTTTGGTAATGTAAAATATATTATACGACAATAATCTGATAAAAATCAATGCCCGGCCGCTGGACGTTGACAAAATTCCTGATTTTAGCAAAAATAAGGCCGTTTTTCGAGATTTTAGATCAATTTTTGAAAATTTTCGTTTTGAAGAATTCGGTTTTTGGATCATTTTACCATAATCCACCTATAAATTTGCATGTTCTTTTTTTCAGAATTTATCTGGAAATGAACAATATTTCCGACGCCATCGACGAACTTCAACAAATGGTCCGTCTCCACAAGGAAAATAAATCAGTTTGGGCTCGTCTTGCGGATGCATACACACGAAAAGGCCATCTTCGGGCCGCCGTGAGCTCGTACGCTGAACTCGCTGATATGGATGGGTGCCATGAATTTACTATTTCGGTTGGGAATATTACAACAATATCACGTGGTGTCGAAGTGTCTCATTTCGGGATCTACGTAGATCTACGAGAATTGCGCGAATTTAGACGCAAACTTCTCAACTGATTTCGCATAGTTAAAAGTGGCGTGGTCGAATTTTTTAAATTGCTTTATTAGACTCAAAATTTTCTGGAAACACCGAATTTTAGAATGAAACTTTTTGAAAACTTCTCAAAAAAAAAGTTATGACGGCTCAAAAAATGGCCTAAAATTAGTTAAAATTTGAAATTTGACTTGTCAGCGACTGGAAACTAATTTTTTTTGAAATTACCGTTAAATTTTGAGTATAAAATGTAATTATCTTGTGTTTAAACTTCATTTAGGTATTTTAAAGTCGATAGACGGCGAGATTTGATTTAAAAAAAGTTAAAAATCTCGCTGTCCATCAACTTTAAAATACCTAAATAAAGTTAAAAACGCAAGATAATTGACATGTATACTTAAAATTTGACAGGGATTTCAAAAAAAAAATTATTTCCAGCCGCTGCGACATTGTCAAGTCGGTCAAATTTCAAATTTTAACTAATTTTAGGCCATTTTTTGAGCCGTCATAACTTTTTTTCTGAGAAGATTTCAAGAAGTTTCATTATAAAATTCGATGTTTTCAGACAGTTTTAAGTCTAATAAAGCAATTTTAAAAAAATCGACTACACCACTTTTAACCATGCGAAATCAGTTAAGATGTCTGTGTCTAAATTCCCGCAATTCTTGTAGATCTACGTAGATCAAACCGAAATGAGACAGAAGGACACCACATGCGAGATTAGTCAAAAATTGGAAAAAACGACTAATTTCAGATCACACGAGTTCTGATCCAGCTGCGAGAATACGATGAAGCCCTCGAAAAACTCGCCGAGTTCCGTCAAAGAATTGCCGAACAGAATCTGGAGTGTTGTTCAGAGACTTCAATCGTGCTAGACTTTACTGAAGCTGAAATTCGACTAAATCTACATGAAACCACAAATGGAGAGCACAAATTTGTACATCTGAAAGAGGCTTTAAGGCTTCTGACACGTTGTATTGATGAAGAAGGAAGCTCAAAGTATTCGATTGTTTTTAAGCATCTTGGAGATGTACTTTTAACAATTTCAAAGTATGCAGAAAGAGTTATTCCTTTATTTGAAATTGAGGAAAAATGGAAGGTAATTGGTTTTTTAAACTTATTTAAAGATGGAGTCGTAAAAAATGGAAAAATTTTCGATTTTTCGATTCTCCGGAAAATAGAAATATCGAAAAATTGTTCAGAAAATTAACCATAGATTTTATTTTTTAAATCTAATTTTGCTTATATTGATAAGAAAAAAACATAAAAATTTATTCTAAAAAGAAGAATAATGGCCAAAATATTAATCTAGTTTTTGAAAAATCGAAAACACGATAAAATCAATTTTTTTTCGATTTTCAAAAAATCAGGCAAAATAATTTTGTACCAAAAAAATCCTAAAAATAAAAAAATTTGATGCTAGATATTATTTTTAATGTAATTTTCTCAAGAAATGTTGCTAAATGTATTTTAAATATAATTATGGCGTCACAACTGTATTAAAATACATGTTTTTTTATGTATTTATACAGTTGTGGCGTAATTTTTCAAAACTTTTTTAAATTTTCGGCACTACTGGATTTTTTAAATTTTTTTTGGCCCCAAAAAATCAATTTTTCGTCAAAATAGCAAAAAATCGAATAAAAAGCTCAGAAAATTAACTTTAAAATATTTTTTTATTTAATTTTATTAAAAATTGATGAAAAAAAAATACCCTAAAATGCTGAGCTAATTTTTTAAAGATATTTTGAGCCACTAGTTTTTGTGAAAACATCGCCTGAAAGCAATTTCAAATCTAATTTTCTCTGGTTTAATCTTTTTTTATCAACAAAAAAAAGCCAAAAAAAATTGTATGCTTGTATTTAATTTAAAAAAACAGTGAAAAGGTAACAAATCGTTTTTTTTAATCTAAAATACCAAATAACTAATTTTTCATCAAAATACCACAAAAACAAAACAACCAAAAAAACATTTCCCCATGGAAATCGAATTTTTAATTTTTAATTTTCAGGTCACCACGCCACTGGAATGCGTTACAAAATCTGCCTCCTTCTACATGGCAGTTCTACGATTCCAGAACAACGATGCTCTGGCGTGGTACGATGTTTCTGTGGCTCTTCTAGCACAGTTCAAATTGGAAAAAGTCCCAGAAATTTTGACAAAAGTGCAACGAATGCTCCAACATGCTCTCTCGCTCACAAGTGTCGAGTCACTTCTCTCATCAATTTGGACACTTCTAGCAGAAGCCAAACGACTTGCTGAGCAACCGGCGAGCCATCAACTTCACTGTCTATCGAGAGCTCTTCAATTAAATAAAGCGAATGATTCTGCATGGTTGAAAGTGGCGGTTCTTTGTCTTGAAATGGGAATGATAAATGAGTCGTCACGAGTTCTCGAGCAAACCATCAAATATAATCCACAAAATGCAGATGCTTGGTGCACCTGGGCACAGACTGCTCATCTACAGGGTGATGCTCACGAGGCTCTTGCCATGTTCCGACAGGCTCTTTTTGTTCGTCCAACGCCTGCAGCGGTTGTTGGATATTCTACGTACCTTTGTGATAGTTTGAAGGTACACCAAAAAAAAAAATTTCAATTTTTCGTACAGTTATATAAAAAATGAAAAAAAAAACATGTAATTGTCTTTTAAAAATAAAAAAACGGCAAAAATTTCAAGCTATTTTTTGAAAATTTTCGATTTTCCAGCAACTGAAAATTCGAAATAAATTTTTTTATTGATAACATTGAATTTTTTTTCTGATCATTTTTTCTTCGATGTTTCGAATTTCTCGGAACACTGCCGAATTTCGCCAAAAATTGGAAAAAAAAAACCGCAATTCGACGAAATTAAGTTGGCCGAAAATTTTTCGATTTTCAACTGAAACATGGAGAGAAAAATTTTATAAACAAATTTATAACATTACATTTTTTTTTGTTAATTTTCTAAAAATTTTTTCTTCGATATTTCGAATTTCCCGGAACACTGAAAAAATCACAATTTGACGAAAATAAATTGTCCGAAAACTCTTAACAAAAAAAAACCAGCAAACTCAAAACTTGCCGGAATTTTCGGGCAAATTGTCGGTTAGCCGAATTTGCCTAAAGCTCAAAAAATTGGCAATTCGCAGACTTTGCTGCACATTTTTTTGTTTCAGTAAAAATCGAAAAATCGACCAATTTTCTATTTTCCGAGAAATTGAAAAATCGATAAAAAATGTTCAGAAAATTAACCATAAAATTCAATATTCTTCTTCAACTTTTTTGTTTGTTGTGTTGATTTAAAAAAAGCATAAAATAGCATATAATTTTTTTTTCTGAAAAGAAGAAAAACGACCAAAATTTTAAGATATTGCTGGAAAAATCGAAAATTTTTCGTTTTTCGATTTTTATTTAGAAAAAAAAACGAAAAAACCGGTACCCTTGACCCCTAAATTATTCGATTTTTTTTCAGAAAAAGCCAGCCCGATTTGATTCAGCAACTGCCGCTCTGGACTTTGAATCAATTATCGACTTGAAGGATCTTGCATCAGCAGATGAAAAAGTTCTATATCACCTCGGCCTGCTTGCCGATCTATTCGGATGGTATCCACAATCACTAGAATGCTTTGAAATATGTGGAAAATTGAATGTGACTAGTGAAATTGAACTTGCCAAGATCAAATCGAGCATCCTGTATCCCGACGAACATTTGAATAAAATTAAGAAAACTACACCTGCAAACTCTCGAATCGGTGGAATGATGAACCTCGGCAGGGATGATTGTTTCGCTTTTTTGACAGCTGAAATGGATGTATACAGAGATCTTTATCGATTTATCGAACAAGATGATGCCGTCGCGTTCAGAAAACTCTATTTGGGATGTGTCAAGGGAATTTCGGTGCCGCTTTTCATTTCTGGACTCATCATTCGTAAAGTTGTAAGATTTTGCTTTAAATTACAGAAAATATACCGTAATAACCTAATTTAACTGTAAATTTCTTTTAATTAAAAAAAATAAATTTTTCAATTTTTCAAAAATAAAAGAAAAACGGCCGAATTAAATTTGAATTCCCGTCTGTTTGCCATTTTTTAAAGAACATTTTTCCGCAAAAAAAATTATAAATAAAAATATTAAATTGTCGGTTTTTAGGCTAGTTTTGAATTTTCCGCTTTCATATCCAATTTTCACATAATTTTTTTTTACTTATAAAAAATTTATAGAAAAAATTATAGAAAATTGCACGAGAAAAACAGAATTATCAAAAAATATGTTGACTTTTATGTTAAAAAAAATTATTTTTTTCTAAAAAAAATGAGAATTCACATGAAATTGTTTGAAAATTGGATTTTTCAACAAAAAAAAACATCGAAAAATGGAAATTTTCAATTTTTGCATTTTTCAAAAATCTGAAAACCACCCTTTGAACTTTTTTGCTGGGGAATTTGAATCGATCATCAATTGGTTGCCGATAAAAAAATATTTTTAATAAAAAACTTGGATAAAACTGCAAAAGAACATACATTTTCAATTGATATTGAGGAAATTTTTTTTTTTTAATCATAAAATTCCAAAAAAAAAAAAAAGAAGTTACAGTACTCATTTTTCATTTGACCGAAAAATTGTCGTTTTGAGACCGGGTACTATATTTTTGGCGGAAAATCGCAAAATTGCTTGTTACAATACTCCGTCTTAAGATTGCGTATTGCACAACATAGTTGACGCGCAAAATATCTCGCAGCGAAAACTACAGTAATTCGTTAAATTACTACCATAGCGCTGGTGTCGATTTACGGGATCTCGATTTTTGAAATAATCGAGCCCGTAAATCGACAAAATCGCTACAGTAATCATTTAAAAAATTACTGTAGTTTTCGCTACGAGATATTTTGCGCGTCAAGTATATTGCGCAATACGCATTCTCAGAATTTAAAGTTTTAAAATAATAAGATATTTCCATCTTTTCGAAATTAATAAAATAATTTTATTTCAGAATCTCTCAACTGAATTCATTCGAGCTATCCATGATGCACTGCCACGTCATGAACTCGTCGACTATTTTCCTACCGTACTACCCGAAGGAATGGACAACGGATTACGTCATTTGGAGCAAGATGGAGAAGAGCCATTTAGATATAGTCATCGATCTGCTCACCGCCTGCTAGATGAGCTGAAACGACTGCGCACTGAAGTTGAAGAGGAAAATGCGACGAAAATTGCAACCTCAAATGAAGAAGAAACTGTCGAGTAAATAGTTGTTAATTATTTATTTTCTTGGTTTTTTGATTTAGTTTTTTTTTTGTATAATTTATTTGATTCTCCCCGTAATATTTCATATTTCACGAGTTATTTAATTTTCCTGAAACCGGTGAAAAATATATATTCAACTTTTTTCTTATCACTTATCATTTATTGTAAAAATTTCCAGTCAAAATCATGGTGATTTCAATACTTTTGTTGGGTTTTCTTCTCTTCTACATTGCGCGTTTTGTTTTAATGAGGACCGCCCTTGTGATCTACACGTTTTTCAGAAATTTGATACTTTATGCCCTATCCGCTCGGCGAGTTTCATACTTTTAGAGTCTGATTTTTTAAAATTTTTCTTCAAAAAAATCCAAAATGTTCTCTCAAATTCTGAAAAACTACGAAAAAACGGAAAAAATCGCGGAAGAATGAAAAATCCAACTTTAAAAAGCCCAATTTTTAAATTTTGGTTTTTTGGCAAAATTTTGAATATCCTCAAAACGAGAACTGCGACCATCCAGCGATTAATCAGATAGAGTAGGCGGAGCTCGAAGACGCTGATTGGTTCGAAAGTGGGCGGAGCGAATCGCTGATTGGTCGCAGTTTTTATTTTGGAGGAAATTCAAACATTATGCAGCAAAAAATAGTTAAAAAATCATGTATTGATTTTAATTTAACCCTCCCGACAGGGTCGGTGAATTGTAATTTCTAGAATTATTTTTTTTTGTGTAAAATATTTTCTGAATTTTTGAAATTTTAGAAAATTTGGAAGTTTTTGATATTATTGTATTTTTTGATATTTTTGTAATTTTTTGATATTTTCGGAATTTTTGGATTTTTTAAATGATATTTTCGGAAATGTTTGATAGTTTTAAAATTGGATTTTTCATTCTTTTGCCAATTTTTTTTCAAATTTGAGACAATTTTCGGCTTTTGTGAAGCGAAGCCCACAATTCTCACGTGGTGACAGACTGTCTCATTGCGGTTTGATCTACAAAAAATGCGGGAATTTTTCCCCTGGAAAAATGTGACGTCAGAACATTCTTAGCTATGCGAAATCAGTTGAAAAGTCTGCGTCTCTTTTCCCGCATTTCTCGAAGATCATACCATTTTTGACACCATGTGAATTCTTCGTTTCATCAGTTCGTCCGTGATCCGATCAGAATCCGAACTCTGAAGTGTAGTTTGATGTTATCTCAATCGATCTTATCAAATAATCAAAGATAGACACACTCATTACAAGCTAATTGATTAATGGTGAACGTCCAATAATTTGTTGGAAGACACTCGGAAGACAAAAACTTGTTGAGCACGTAACAGCTGACTATGTCTTGCTCCGTGCTGGACACACGAGCTCAAACATGTTCTTCTCGTCTAAGGCCATTATGTTTCTATTTTGATTTTAGGCCCCTCGTTTTAGAGGCATAAAGAGAGGGGGGAAGGAGTGCAAATAGATGTATACAATAATAATTGTTTGGTGGAACTTTTTTTCGTGAAAAGAGAAGGTGGCGGCGGGGGGTCAGAGAAGCATTTTTGACAAATGTTCTCAACAAATGTCGGCGGTAGCCATCATCAGATTTTTCTTTTTCACGCACTCTTCTCGTTGCACACACACACACACATTCCTCGAAAAATCCCTTTCCTCACCTTTCTCTACTCACCTGAGAAATTGTTGCCAAAATATCGAAAAATCTGGGCTCTGGGCTCCTTTTTTTCCTAGTTTTATTGAGATGACTTCCTCAAACTCTCCGCCGCGCGTCATCATTATATTTGTGAACATGTGTTCTGCTCCACTAAAGCTAACCGGTTTCCATCTAGGCTCCGCTGCTGGGTTTTGATTGTTTTGATTTGTTTCGGGAAGTGAACGAGTGGTGACCGGTGGATGGAGTGGGGGGAGAATAAACGGGAAAAAAGGTGTATTAAGGTTTCCGTTATGTTTTCAAGTCAACACGCTAGATCGACCTCTTGTGTGTTTTTTTTTTATTTTTGGAGTCGTAATTTTTTTGAGAAATCTAGGCATCTAGATGGCAAGTGCCATTTCGGCAAATTTTTTTTGTCGACAAATTCGGCAAATTGGCGATTTGACGGAAATTTCAATTCCGGCAATTTTCAGATTTTCCGGAAATTTCAATTCCGGCAATTTTCAGATTTGCCGGAATTTTTATTTTTGGCGAATTGCCGATTTGCCGGAAGTTTTCTATTCCAGCAATTTACCGATTTGCCGGAAATTTTTATTTTTGGCAAATTGCCGATTTGCCGGAAATTTTTATTTCCGGCAAATTGCCGATTTGCCGATTTGCCGGAAATTTTGATTTTCGGCAATTTGCCGATTTGCCGAAAACTTTTATTTCCGGCAATTTTCAGATTTGGCGGAATTTTTTATTTCCGGCAAATTACCGATTTGCCGGTTGGTTTTTGGCAATTTTCAGAATTTGCGGAACTTTTTGTTTTCTGCAATTTTCAGAATGGCCGACAATTTTGATTTTCGGCGAATTGCCGATTTGCCGAAAATTTTCATTTCCGGCAATTTACCGATTTGCCGGAAATTTCGATTTTCGGCAAATTGCCGATTTGCCGGAAATTTTCATATTCGGCGATTTGCCGATTTGCCGGAAACTGATTCGTTTTATTTTTGAAAAATCGAAAATTGTTCATTATTTGATATTTGAAAAATCAAAAAAACAAAATTTTCTACAGCTTTTTCTCAATATGCCATTTTTTGCAAATACCGTACTCTCTCGGCTACAATAAATTATTGTAATTACGTAGAAGTCAAAACATTTTCACCATATCTCAAGCGCAAAGGTCTCACCACTAGAAGTTACAGTAATTTGTTATCCGCGTGGCGAGACCTTTGCGCGTCAGTTGTAGCGATAATTCTCTTCTTTAGACGCCTACGTAATAGCAACCACTATCAAAGTAACGTTTTAAATTTAAATTCGATGTCGTTAATGATTTTTAAAAAATCATTTTGCGAAGCCATACTTCCCAACTAATATTTCAAAAGTTGAAACATATTACCCACTTCGTCTATACAAGTTTTTCACACCTAATTCATTTCCTATTCCACTTCAGAAAAAAAAGGTTTTTCGCATTCTTCTTATGTTTCATACACTTCACACAAAAAACGTCACACCACCACTGTCAAAAAAAACCGCCGAAAAACAAAACGTCGGATACTTTACCCGGAAATCCCTGCCGACAACAACGACATAATTTTGACGTTTTTTCATCCACATTTCCGCGCACAAGAAACACCTGCTTTTGGGTTTCAAATTTCGCGCCGCCAATCATTGAAACCCCCGAGTGGCGCCGGAAGGGGAAAGAGCCGCGGCGAGCAAAACATACAAAAACCGAGAGATTTTCATCGTTAGTCCATTCGCTCAAATCAGCTGCTTTCATCGTCTTGTCTTTCATGTACTTTGAACCGGTGTTAGAAAACACCGTTTTTAGCACAACTTTTTTCCGGATAAGAAATTTTAGGGTCGCTAATAAAGTTGATAAGGTCTTCTTCCACGTGACCTAACTTGTCGTTTCAGTTTGTTCTTCGCCTTTTTTTTCTAAGAACATATTGTGCTAATATTGTGTCGTCGTATCAGGATTACACGCGTAAGACAGTAGGTCACAAGTAGGTCATCAAATATTTGAAAGTGGCGCGAAGTACACCGACTTTGCGTAGTTGTTTTAGAAAGAAGGACAAAAAGCTTAGATAGAACGAGATAGGAACTTATTCAAAAGTTCACTGTTTGTTGTGACCTACTCTCTGCCTTCTATAAATAGCCTTATTACGAGAACACGAAAATCTGATAATGCATATTGCGCAACATATTTGATGCGTAAAATATCTCGTAGCGAAAATTACAGTAACTTTTTAAATGACTACTGTAGCGCTTGTGTCGATTTACGGACTCGATTTTCGGAATGATTTCTCTTCAGTTTTCCTTTGTTTTTTTTTTCGTATAAACATTACAAAATTAAATGAATAAAAACAAAGGAAAACTGGATATTTTCTTTCCGAAAATTGAGCCCGTAAATCGACACAAGCGCTACAGTAGTCATTTAAACAGTTACTGTAGTTTTCGCTACGAAATATTTTGCGCGTCAAATATGTTGCGCAATACACATTCTCAGAATCTTCCATAATATATTACACGTGGTGCATAATATATTACACGTGGTGTCAGAAAGTCTCATTGCGGTTTGATCTACAAAAAATGCGGGAATTTTTTTTCCCAGAAAAATTGTGACGTCAGCACACTCTTAACCATGCGAAATCAATTGAGATGTCTGCGTCTCATCTCCCGCATTTTTCGTAGATCAAAGCGAAATGGGACTTTCTAGCTCCACGTGCAATCAGAAACTAACTATGCAAGCATTTTTTTCTGTCCCACTAGAACTAAAGTTTATCAAAACCACATGCCCTTTGTATTTTTATTTATTTATTTTCTATTGCATCTTCCCCCGGCAATTTATTCTCCGAACTTTTCGCACTCTCCGATTTTGCCATAGAATATTCAAGTTGCCTACGTATGTTGCAAATGTAAATTCGAATGTGGTATTCAATTCAGAATTCGAATATATTTCAATAGGGAGAGAGAGAGGTAGCGTAAGATTTCAAACCTTATTGCATTATAATAATACTTCGAACAACTAGAACTAGAACCCTAATCAAATCACTTTGAAAGAAGTGTACTGCGTGTGATATCACACACACACCAAGAGAGACACCTCTAACTAATCATAGGGCTTCATTAAAATCGAATGTAAAAGTCACCACCTTTTTACACTTCTTCCCCCCCTCTCTTTCTCCTTTCGTTTTGTTTTTTTTTGCATTTGTCCCTTAGTTTTGTTTATACCGGTACAAGGCGGTGTCAAGCCCCCCCTCCGTCCAAAAATTTTCTAAACTTTTCCCTGAAAGTTCGCACTTTCTTATTGGCACACTCATTGCCGTTTCAAGTGTTTTCTCGTTATGCAAAGTTGCAAGTTTTCCGAAATTCGTGAATCGCTAATTTCAAATCCGTATGAGCTCTGAGGAGTGAAGAAGTTGGGGGATAAGTGCAAACAAGCTGGTGGGCGTACACTTTCATCAAGTGGGCCATGGGGTTTTTGAATTTTGAATTAGGATTCATTTTGTTAAGGTTTTGAAACAAAAAATCCCCTGTGTTGGTCGATTTACATTTCATATCTACCTGCCTGCCTACATGCCCACCTGTCTGACTGCCTACACCCCTACTTGTGTGTCTGCCTACGTACCTACCTGCCAACCTACATGCCTACCCACCTAACTGTCTGACTGCCTACGCCTCTACTTGTTTTCCTGCCTACATACATACCTGACTGCCTGCCTACATACCTACCTGCCTGCCTGCCTTCGCCCCTACTTGTTTGCCTGCCTACATACATACCTGACTGCCTGCCTACATACCTACCTGCCTGCCTGCCTTCGCCCCTACTTGTTTGCCTGCCTACATCCCTACTTGCGAGCCTGCCTACATACCTACCTGCCTGACTGTCTACAAACCTACCTGCCTGGTTGCCTACATACCTACCTGCCTGGTTGCCTTCGCCCCTACTTGTTTGCCTGCCTACATCCCTACTTGCGAGCCTGCCTACATACCTACCTGCCTGACTGTCTACAAACCTACCTGCCTGGTTGCCTACATACCTACCTGCCTGGTTGCCTACATCCCTATTTGGTCGCCTGCTAACGTACCTGGCAGTCCATTTTTGTCCTACTTTGCATATGTTCTTGAGAGGCCAAATACAGAAATTTGCCAAAATGTGTGAAATCCCCGCCGCGAGATCATTAGATGAACACATATGTACACACAACCGGTCTTTTCCCTATTTTCATTTTGCAACTTGACACCTTTTTCCCCTCTTTCACCCCTTGGTTCATCCACACAGGGCGGTCCACACCGCCTGTGATGAAATAAAAACAAAAGTGTCGCCGCCACAACGCTAGTCAATATCCTCGCCCAGTTGATTGTGTAATAGGCGGAATCAACACTTTCCCGTGATATTTATGGGACACTTTAATCATTCGGATTGACTACTGAGTTCCCATCTCGAGAGTCCACATCGCATTTTCGTACTATGAGGGTTTTTGCGAAGAGTTGAGGGGAGTGTGGAAAATAAACCAAAACTACAGTAATCCTGCTCTACCGCTTCCAATTTTTGCTCATTTTTCCTCAGCTTTTCCTGGATTTGTGCAATTTTTTGTTGTTGTTTGTATTGTCCACCCATATACAAGTATATATATGTGTTCGTATTTACCCATTTCGTCGTTCTCGCCTAAAATCTTCTTTTCCACACACACACACACACACACACACACACAAAAACTTATTTTGGCAAAAAAAAGATGCAGAGACGAGCAAAAAAAAAGAGCAGGACGAGAAAATCCTTTTCGTCGTCTAAATCGCAGCTTATTGAGTTGTTTTCTTTGATCACAAATATGTACAGCTCAGTTAACAGAATAATTGGCGGCACTCTGCATTGATTTCCCAGACTTAGAAGGATCTTCCTGTTGAATTAAAGTTGGCTCGTTCTAAGAGTACTGTAACTCTTTGGAGGTTCAAGTTGGAGTACCAAAATCTGGGGCTTTTCTTTTTTTTAGGTCCGTTGGTCTAAAAAAGGAAAGTCTCAGATTTCGGTACCTAGGTACGTAGCTACGTAGGTACTTAGCTACGTAGGTACGTAGGTAGTTTGGTATGTAAGTACGTAGGCACGTAGGTATTTTGGGATGTGGGTTTTAAAGAAACCAAACGTCACATTTATCATACTTGAAACACTACAAAAAATCACCACAAATGAGCTCCACGCTAAGCTCCTCTGCTCTCTTCGATGCCCTTTTTCGTCTCACTTATGGCGTTGCAGAAGCGGCAGCAGTTTGTTGTGTTTTTTATGTATGTATGTTTTTTTTTGCTTTCTCTTCTCTGATTCTCTTCTTGAAGAGGAACTGAACACGTCAAAAAAAGAGAGAAGATGGATTGAAAAAAGTTTTTTTTTTCTGTTCATCGAAGGCGTAATACTTAATCCGAAGGGTTAGAGATGCGAGAAATAGAGGTATTCGCGTTTTTTTGTGACCGAAAATTCTCATGGCCTATGTTTTGTGATCAGTGCGAGTAAGATTCCGTTGCAATTAGAAGAGCATTGAATGGCTCCGATTTCTGTGTGGGAAAATGCGGTCAGTTTTCGAGAAAAGTCAAGGCTCTAGAAAATGAAGGCCACATTTCAATGTGATTGCTAATAGCAATTTTGCCGTAGATTCAAAGGTGTAGATTTTCGGCAATTGCTAAAAAAAATTAATAAAAATTAAAAAAAAACCGAAAATTTTTAGAAGGTTTCTTTAAAAAGAAAAACACCTAAAATTGCCTTTTTGAAATTTGGGAATTTCCAAAAAAAATGTGCAAAACCACAAATTGCCAAAAATGTTCGGCAATTGCCGTTTTTTCGGCAAATCGGCAATTTATCGCTTTGCCGGAAATTTTCAGTTCCGTCAATTTGACGATTTGCCGGAAATTTTATTTTTTGGCAAAATGCCGATTTGCCGGAAATGCTTAGAAAAATTTTTTATAAGAAAAACACCTAAAATTGCCTTTTTTTGAAATTTGGGAATTTCGAAAAAATGGGCAAAACCACAATTTGCCGGAAATTTTTGGCAAATCGGCAATTTATCGCTTTGCCGGAAATGTTTCGAAGGATTTTTTTAAATTTTAATTTTTTTAAAAACCACCCAAAATTGCCTTTTTTTTAATCGGGAATTTCCAAAAAAAAGGGCAAAGCCACAAAATGGCGAAAATTTTCGGCAATTGCCGTTGTGCCGGAAATTTCTAGTCCGCCAGTTTGCCTATTTGCCGGAAATTTTCAATTCCGGCAATTTGCCGATTTGCCGAAAATTTTAAATTCCGGCAATTTGCCGATTTGCCGAAAATTTTCAATTCCGGCAATTTGCCGATCTGCCGAAAAAAAAAAATCGTTTGCCGCCCACCTATGTTCAAAATATACTCAAATTATGCCAAATTTTCGATCCTCGGCTTCAGAACAGAATCTCTGAACTCTGTTCTCATTTTCAACTTGTTCACTTATTCTCTTCAGCTCCGCCTCCATCTCTTCTACTAATCCGCCAGCAACAAAAAAAATTCGTCCTTCCTCCTCCTCTTCTCGCACTCCCCCCCCCCCCCCCCCCCCGTTACCCCATTTAGTGTTCAGTGTTCATGCCTCAAAAACTTTACAAAGACATAGAACGTTGCCAAAAAAATGAAAAAAAAAACTGCTGAGGCTTGATAGATTGCACGACGACGTCTGCTGCTTCAAGACAAAAGTATAGACATACACTTCAAGCAGAATGCGTTTGCTTTTTTTTAATGTTAGACATATGTTTTCTTTTTTGTTGGCTTTTGTTGGCTTCGTTGTCATTTTGTTGTTTTGTTCCATGTTTGCTCTTGAAAGGGTCACCACTGGCTCCACCACCTACGGCACCCCCTCTATCTATTTTATTTATTTATTTTCCACAACTGTTCTCAAAAAAAAAAATGGGGAAAATAGTGCCACCGGTTTTCTGAGGGCGTTCACTGCATTTCTTTTTTTTTTTGAAGTGTGATAGTATAGTAGTAGGTCATATGATAAGAGATGTTATGCTCTTCTTCGAGATTTGGAACCAGTTTTTTTTGCATTCTCACATTAAATGTTGTGCCTAGAGTGATCCTCAGCCTCTAAATTGTTTTTTTTTTTCGTTTGAAATTCGATAGTTGTCAGTTTCGGCCGCTTCTCATTTTCACAACGGAACTCGGAAATCGGGGAAAATTGGAACTTTTCTGTTCCGTGTTCCAAATGGTCCTTTACTTTTAATTTAAAAAAATGGCGATTGTCACATTATCCTACGCGCATGGTCTCGCCACGCGGACAACAGGTTACTGTATCGCAATATTTTGTCATGCCTTATTAAAATAGCGCAGGTTTATTCAGATGGGTCTCGGCGCGCAAAAATGTTTATGGTAGTTTTGTTTTAATTTTTGCGGCATTGTGAAACTGAAAAATTTACACGTGGTGACATGCTGTCCCATTACGGTTTGATCTACAAAAAATGCGGGCCTTTTTTGCCCAAAAAATTTGACGTCAGCACGTTCTTAACCATGCGAAATCAGTTCAGAACTCTGCGTCTCTTCTCCCGCATTTTTTGTAGATCTACGTAGATCAAGCCAAAATGAGACACTCGGACACCACGTGAATTTATGAAGATTCATTTAGTTTTTTTTTTGTTGAAAAAAGTGAAAAATTAATTTTTCGGCAAATACACGAAAAATCTACAACCCACTAAACTATTTTTAACTGAAAAGAAAACGACTAAATTCGCTAAAAACTAAAATTCAAAAAAAAAGGCTACTGTAAACTTTTTTGTGCGCCTTTAAAAAGACATGTCAAATTCTTGTGAAATTACGATACAGTAACCACAGTAAGTGATAGAGTAATGATACAATAGTGACACGTCGTGCCAGACTGTCCGATTACGGTTTGATCTCCAAAAAATGCGGAAATTTTTTGCCCAAAAAATTTGATGTAAACACGTTCTTAACCATGCGAAAAAAACTAAATCAGTTCAGAACTCTGCGTATCTTCTCCCGCATTTTTCAAAGATCAAACCAAAAAGATACATTCTGACACCACATGTAGTGATACGGAGTAGTTATACAGTAAGTAAGATACACTAACCGCGTTGCGAGACCATTTTAAGTGACTTAGACGTAATATATGATCTAAGGATTAAACCAACATTATTTTTTTGGAATTTTGCCTTAAAATTACATTTTTTCGATTTAAACCTGCCTGTCAATTTCAACCCTCCTCCGCTCACATAAATATTTCACTCTCGGAAATGAATAGTTTGCGTTCCATTTGATTAAACTGATAAAATGATATCATAGTTTCACTCCTCCGCCGCCGCAGCAGAAGCACACACCCAAACTCTGATTAATTGCTTGCTCAAGCCACAAACACCTCTTTTTTTTTCGATGTTCCTCTCCCAATTTCTGAACCAGAGCTTGTTTTCTTTCAGAACCCAATCACTTAATCAATTCTTCTGTTCGACGATTTCATACAGAAGAAGACGAGGGGTCACACGAGACTACGTCATCATTTTCTGAAAGCTTTTAGTTGGAGGAGGAGAAGCAGGTGAGTGAACCACATTTGAAGAACAAGAGATGACGAAGAGGAGGACAATTGTAACGATTAGTAATGGAGGAGAGATGACTGTAGTACAAAAGTGACCGCGCGCCCGCCGTTACAATAATGGCTCAGAAATTAGAGTTTAAATTGGAAAAGTTGAATGACGCTTTTGTGCACTTTTATATTTTCGAATTATTTTTTTTTTTTGGGATTCAAATTTGAACAGTAAATTACTTACATTAGAAGTAAAAAAAATTTTTTTTTAATTTTTAAAGATAAATTTTTTGAGATTGGCTTTTTTTTTAAGCTTCGACCGTAATTTTTTTGAAATTTTTTTTAAAATGAATTTTTTGCATTAAAAAAAATTTGCACACATTTCCGCTTTTTTTTTCGGAAAAAGCAACATTTTTTAATTTAAGATGTTCAGTATTTATTCGCCTTTTTCCAAAAATGCGAAAAAAAAATTATGAAAACCAAACTGTTTTTTTTAATTTTAATCATATTTGAACTCTTGTTATTATTATTATTATGAGAACAAAAAATTCTGAGAATGCGTATTGCGCAACATATTTGACGCGCAAAATATCTCGAAGCGAAAACTACAGTAATCATTTCTAAAATCGAGATCCCGTAAATCGACACAAGCACTACCGTACTCATTAAGAGTATTACTGTAGTTTTTGCTACGAGATATTTTGTGCGTCAAATATGATGTACAATACGCATTCTCAGAATTTTGTGTTCCCGTAATATGGTTTCGAACGTATTAAAAAAAAGTATTTTTTTTATATTTCAGAATTTTCGCTTTTTTTTTCGAAAAAAAAACCATAAGAAAATTTTTTTTAAAGTTTAATTAATTTTAGCTTTTTTCGTTTTTTTTTTCGAAAAACGCTGCGAAAAAAATTTTGAAAACGAAAAATGTGAAAAAAAAGCGAAAAACTATTTTTTAGACCATGATGCATCATTTTGTAGGATTTCTGAAAATAAATTTTCAATTTTTTAAGAAAAAACTTATGATTTTTTCGTCAAAAACTCGAAAAAAAACCGAAAAATCTACAGATATACCGTAGAATTCGTCCACTTCAAATTTCCAGCCATTAGTCACGTTTAGGTGATGAATACAGCTTATTATTAGCTCTCGACAAATCAGGTGTTTTTTTTCACAAAAACGCAAGCTGATTATTTGGAAAAGCTAGGCTTGAAATTAAAGCTGAAATTCTAGTTTTTCGGCTAATTTGAATTTATCATTTGAATAGGTTCACTTCCATTCAAACATTGACCTTCTTTCTCTCATTTAGAATTAAAATTAGCATACCACACAACCGGTAACTGTCGAAAAAAGAACCGCAAAAAGGCGTGACACACCTTAGTTCTCCAATTTCTGAAGTTTTTGGTTCTTCGTTTTTTTTTTCGCATTTTGGCGTCAAACTGGTATCTGTATATGTTGTGTTCAGTTCTCTTTACGGTTTCATTCTCTCTCTCTCTCTCTTGTTCTCTAGTGATTGGGTCTCTAGTGGAAAAAGGTCTATCTACAACAATACAATACAGTTCATCTGAATTTTTCCCCTATTCTCTCAAGAGGTCAGAAGAGGATTTTGAAAATATCAAGCGAGAAAAAAAAATGATGGATCACTATTTCCCGCCACCGCCGCCGCAATTCATTGCTTATCACCTTTGAGAGACGCTGACAGTTGTTGGCCTGGATGTGGTGAAGTTTTTTTTTTAAATCACTTCTGTTTTGAACTTATTTCTTCCTGCAATCTTTGTTTGAAAAATCGAAAAACCAGCAAGTACTTTTTAATTGAATTAAACATAATTTATTACGCTTTCTTGGAGAATTTTTGAACATTACCCAGACGAAAACATTTCCCCAAAAATACTGTACCTGGTCTCGGCACGACAATTTTTTGGTCCAGAGAGAAAACGTGTGCGCCTTTAAAATGTACTGTAATTTCACACTCCCGGTTCTACAGAATTTTTCATCGATTTTGTAAAATTTTGATATAATTTATGTGATTTTTATCGTCATATTTCTCGTTTTTTTCAATGAAAAAACTAAGAAATATCTCAAAACTTTGAAACTACAGTACTCTTTAAAGGCGCACACCTTTTTTCAACGAAAACATGTCGTGTCGAGACCGGGTACCGTATTTTTGGCACGAAAATCGCAAAGTTTTGTGTCTTGGTAATATTTTTCCAACTATTGCAAAATGATCTACTCAAAAAATCTAGACTTCCGTTTGAACCGTATCACCTGCCGACTTTCTCATTTCTTATGAAAACTATCTTGGGGATTTGTGGAGACCGAAGGTTTTCTATCAAATTTGTATGGTTTTTCGCTTGGTCTCTCAAAGGTCTCCTGACCCCTCGTCTTGATTCTGCAGAACCAACCAGTCAAAACCACTTCTCTCTTATTTTTTGGCGTCTTTTCACTGATCCGATTACATTTTTTTTTTGATATATAAATATATATAGGTTTATGTTTTGAACCCGTTTCTGTACATTGGAACTACACATACTTGAAGAAAGTAGTACTGTAATGCCACATGGTGTCAGGCTGTCTCATTACAGTTTGATCTACAAAAAATTCGGGAATTTTTTCCAGAAAAATAGTGACGTCAGCACGTTCTTAACTATGCGAAATCAGATGAGATGTCTGCGTCTCAACTCCCGCATTTTTTGTAGATCGACGTAGATCAAACCGAAATGGGACACTCTGACACCACGTATAATGCTAGTTTAGAGTTTGCTTCTTTAGGCCTAAAATGGCCCAAAACTACCGATTTTAGTAATAAGAAGTTCTGAAAATGTTTCAAAAAAAACATTTAATTAGGATAATCGGAAGTTTTGTGCCATTTCGGTACACCACCTTAAAAAATGCTTTTTTTTAAAAATAGTTCTACCTTTTGTGTTTTGCTTGGAGTTTTGCTTTGTGTCTTCAGAAATAATAGAAGCCCACGCACTGCATTCCATTACTCTATAAAAATTCAATATTTACCATCATGGTGCAACCGACATCATTCCTCACATATCTCTCTTGTCTCATCCACGTTTGACCATCATCACCCACCGCCGCTGCTCACTCCCTTCTATCAGTTACCGAAAATAAACTGATACCCCCCTCCCCCCAAAAAAGATAGAGCCGACAAAAACGATCCTCACCCTCTTCAGAGCGTAGGTGGATATTGGTGATCTTCTCGCAAATGATACCGGGCTCTTCGAGCCTCGTCGGCTGAGACCTACCTCACATCTCCTACATCATCAGACCAATAAAGATCAGTCGAGCGCGCGCATTGTTGCTCTCTCTCGCGGGCGCGAGCTCTCCGCACTGGACACACTGTGTTTATTTTCACTTTCTAAACCCCCCAGCAACAGAGTCGTAACGCCCCAGGGGCTCCGCCTACTTTGTCCGATGCTCAAAAGTTGCCTCTTTTCTTGAAAAGATTTAGGTGCCATCCTGTCTGAATTCACCTTCTTCCATTTGAGCCCAGACTATTTCAAACTAAACACATTCCAATTTCAGATATCAAGAATGACACGGAAGCTTATCACTGCCAGCTGTCTACTACTCATTATCAATATTACCAGCGCACTTCAATGTTACGATTGTTACGGAACGGGTCCAGATCATAAAGAATGTAATCAGGAACGGACGTGTCACGGAGTCGCGTGCATGATTTGTGAGTTTTTTTTTGGGATTTAAAAAAAATTCAAGTTATGTTATATTAGTTTAATTAGATAAAAAAAATAGTATTTTGTTTTAAAATACTAATTTTAAAGAATTTTATGGAAAACAACAATTTCCAAAATAAAAAAATAAAAAAATTTTGCACCTTTATCAACATTCTACGCAATTTATCAAATACGTTATTTCTATGAAGCTATGGTAATTTCCTAAAAAATTTGACACTTCCGTTTAAAGGCGCATGCTGTTTTTTTAGCAGGTCCCGTCACGATCTCAGGCTGTGCGGAAAACGTACGAAATTGCTAAATTCAGTATGATTATCCAACTTTTTGAATCGAAAATTAATATATTTAGAAATGTCGAAAAACATTTTTACAATCTCAGAAAATAGTGGTTTTGTTGAAAAAAAAACTTAATTTCCGCAAACAACTACTTTCGGGCACTATGTGAGGCCTTTTTAAAACTTTTCAACAAAAATACGTTTTTTTTTTGAGATTTTCAAAAATTAAAAAAATTGCAAACATTTTCCTACATTTCGAAAATTTTTAATTATCATACTAGAAAAAAAAAATTTAAAATCTAGATTTTTAAATATTACGAAAACACTAAATTCTGAGAATGCGTATTGTGCAACGCATTTGACGCGCAAAATATCTCGTAGCGAAAACCACAGTAATTCTTTAAATGACTACTGTAGTGTCGATTCACGGAAATCATTTATTAATCGATAAAATATTAAAAGAAACACACAAAAAATGCCTTTTAAAAATTGGAAAAAAAAACAACAACAAAATACAATTTAATATCGTCCGTAAATCGACACCAGCGCTACAGTAGTCATTTAAAGAGTTACTGTAGTTTTCGCTACGAGATATTTTGCGCTTCAAATATGTTGCACAATACGCATTCTCAAAATTTAGTGTTCCCGCAACAGCATACTTTGACTCTTAAAAATGTAATTTTAACCCCTCAAAAAGTTTCAGTCGACGCCGGAGACAACAAAACCGCAAGCGCCTTCTGCCTTCTCGCGATGAAAGGAACCAAGATGGATGAGGCTAAGGATGGATGCTGGTTGGAGCCAGATGGAAAGGGAAAGCACTGCATGTGCTTTTCAGATTTCTGCAATAAACTCGTCGATCGCAGAAATACCGATGAAGGTGAATCTCAAATTCATCTTTTGATCTACTCCGTGATCTTCCTGCAGAAAGGAAAATTTTCCAGTGCTGCAAGACAACGTGCAAACGAGTATTTATCAGTTTCTGATTGCTTTTCGCTTGCGCATTGTAACAAACTGACACACACATAGAGCGAAAAAAGAAAATAGCACACACACACTGTGTTCTTTTTCTTATGATGAGGACGAGATAAAAAGTGACGCGCGCTCGCTAGTAGGGCACTGTTGCGCGCAGCACAACATCGAACACATCGAGCAATTGCGTCAGCATGGCCCCAAAAGCCTAGAGAGCCCGTGTGTGTGCTCCGTCCAGTAGATACACTGATTAGTGGACGACATAGAGATACACAAAAAACTATGGAAGAGGCAAATATAGAGAAATCAGCGCGCCAGACGATTTGGCGCTATCGGCGCCTCGGCCGGCGGCTCGCAGTGATAGGAAGTAATAGCAACATTTACTGGTGGGGAACCGATGTCATTCGAAAGTGGACCTTTAAATTAGGTCCCTACAAAAATTAAAGCAGCAGATGTCCCATTACGGTTTGGCCTACAAAAAATGCGGGAATTTTTTGCCCAAAACAATGTGGCGTCAGCACGTTCTGTGATATCAGTTGAGAAGTCTGCGTATCTCCTCCCGCATTTTTTGTAGATCTACGTAGATCAAACCGAAATGAGACACTCTGAAGTTCGAAAACTTTTTGGGAGAAACACAACACATAAGTATTGAAATTATTTGAAACTTGGAAATTTTCCAGTTGATCCAATGGCTCCACTCCTTCCGACGGCCGAGTTTCTCAAGCAGAATCCACTGGTAGATTATGATGCTCCGAACCTCGGTGACTACGTTGATGAGGGATCTCACCCGACTCCGAAGCACGTACTCTTCCCGTCGGCTGACAAGCAGGATCCACGAGTGGCTGGAGTAGAAGATGAGGAAGATGGTGAGAGATATTAGAGAAACGAATCCTAATTCCGTATCGATTTGCAGATCTTGTCCCAGTCGGATTTGCTGATTATGAAGAAGTCGAGGAGAAACGGCGGACTACAAAGCATCACAAGGAGGCTTCAACTGTTGCCCCAACTACTCCAGACGGTGTCGAACTTCCACACGATACCGAGTCGAATGTGGTTCGAGCCGATGTTATTGATGATATGGATGAGAATAGACGGCCAATGAGCAGAGTTCCAGAAGATCGAGTAAAAAATCTAATTGAATAATTTTTTTAAAAATCTATATTTTTTTTCAGAAAGAAAACGAGGTGTCAGCTAGTTTCAAGCCACCATCCTGGGTGCTTTTCGTTTTTCCAATGGCCGCGTCATGGGCTCGATTTTGGAGCAGTTTTTAAACTGATTCATATATATCCTCATCCTCTATATCAAATTCACATCGATCCGGGTTTTATTTCTTACTCTGATTTTCTTTGTTTCTCCCTAGATCTCTAAATCTCACTTTTTTGAAGAATTTGAAGCAGGTGTGGCCTGCAATTCGACTTATTCTGCCATGTCGTTCCAACATTTTTCACTTAAAAGTAGTGGCAAAATATAGAAAACCGCTAGGTTTATCTGGAAAAAAACTTTTTTTTAATGTTAAACGTTTGAGAAAGTGCTCAAAAATTATTCTGAAAGTTGCCATTTTGATACCAATTTTTCCTGAAAAATTGTTGGAGCAATTGGTAATTTTGTAGAATTTCCGCCCATCCCTGCTTTGAAGTATTCATTTTCACATACATATGTGCTATCCGAGTTATTATATACCATTCCCCCCCCCACCATCGTCCCCCATGTTCATTCTCCAATATGTATACCGTGTGATCCAAGATCTCCCCGTCATATTATCGACGCTGCTGCTCTAGTATGATTCCTAGTGCTTCCTGCCGTAGTTACCATCTAGAATCGCCTCTCTCTGTATAAACTTTGATTCACCACCACCCCGATTTGCCAGAGCCATAATCTTCCCAGTTATACTATCATCCATTTTTGAAATGGAACCCCCGTTGTTCTCCGTTTTCACTTTTTTTTCTTGAATTGTAATAATGTTCAAAAAAATTTGTATACGCCTCGTGTCTTTCTCTCCCCCCAAACCACCATTACACTGCATAACATTTTGAAATACGTTTCAACAATAATAAAATCAAGAGATTTTAATTTTTATTCATTTTCAAAAAAAAAACATCATATTACAATTTCTTGCCATATACAATCTCCTGAAACTTTTTGGAAGATTTATTAATGTCCTCGAAGAGTTTCAGCCTTCCATCCTGGAAGTTGTCGCGCATTTCACTTTTGGGATAGTCAATTTTGAAGTACGAATATGGTTTTTCAGGGGTATACTTTTTCCAAAGCTCGGGCCCATTGATTCCGTTTGGGTTTCTGAAATATAGGGGTTTATTATAGGCACGCAAAAAACACCCTTTTGAAATCAGAGTGCAATCGCGCTCCAGTGCAATAACAAAACTTTCCATAATTTGGGTCTCGTTAGGTTTTGGTGATAACCCCGTAAATTCAAACGTTTTTTTAATTATTTGCGAGCATTTTTACTATGTTTGCCGTCGTTTTTATGTAGAAACGTTGTTCAAATAGTTTTTTTTTAATTCTATCAATTTTGAAATAAAAATTATTTAAAAACAATGAAAAACTCTGGAAGAGCTGTTGGTATCGAAGTTAATAATTGAACACTTTCGAATTTTTTGCTTTGGTGCCAAACCTGCCAAAACCTGATGAGACCCAAATTATGAGGGCGGAGCGTTTCAATTTGCCTTTGGAGCTAATTTTTAAGTGTTTCGCAACAACCATTTCAATAGATACGACGCCCGACATCTCGCGAGTCTATTTTTAAAAAGTCGTCAAATATAGACTCGCGAGATGTCGGGTGATGTGTCTATTGGCAGGGTTTTTGTGAAACATTGAACAATATTTTACTGTGTAGACAGAATTAAAAGCAACATTTTGTTTGTTAGGCGTTTTTTTTGCCGAAACTTCTAGTTTCAGAGATATACTCATCTGAAAATTTTTAAATCACCGAAAAAACCAAAAACTTTTATACTTCGGATCGGGACTCTATATCTTCAAAAATGCTTACCCATATTTCACAAAATTAGCCGTTAAAGTCCCCATCATATCAATTACTTTGAATTCTTCTTCAATCGGACTAAATTTCCCCATTCCTTCTCCCAACATGTACTTGAGCTCCGATCCATGATTGGCTGCTTTGAATGGGAACCACGTGGCATATGGATCATTTGAGCCCATGTTATAGTAGTCGAATGAACCGAGGTACGCGTTGCTTCCGTACTTTGTGCTGGTTTTTACGGTTTCAAGAGCGCCGATGTTGAACCACGAGTCGCTGATGAGCTGAAAATTGATTTTTTTCGAATTTTTGAATTTTGTCACCTGCCTGTATAAGTCTCTTTTCCACTGCTTTATCATCGTTCTTGTCAATATTTTTCATATAAAATTCCATTATTCTTTTTTGAACATCTACTGCATTTTCTACAACATCCGATCCAAAAGATGATTTGATGATATCCATATCATTTCTTCTACTTTGGAACATTGTAACTGAAAATTCAAATACTGGTCTAACACCGTACTTCTACAGTATTACTACAGTACCCTGGCAAAACCCATATATTAGTTTAATTTACGTTCTCCTCAAATACCATGAAATTTTGCAAATTTGTATGCAAATTTTCATAGATTTCAAAGCGTATAAATTGTTTTGTGGCAAAATTTTCCCTCTCAAAAAAAAAGTTAAAAAACAATTTTTTTTCTAAAAATGCTCTAAAAATGCTCAATGAATGCTTTTAAAATGCTCTAAAAATGCTCCATAAATTCTATGAAAATGCTCAATAAATGCTCTAAAATGCTCAATGAATGCTCTAAAAATTCTATGAAATTGCTCTAAAAAATTCTATAAAAATACTCTAAAAATTCTCTCTTTATTAAATTAAACTTACGGAATCCAAGACCTTCATATTCGTCTACAGTGGCCATTGCGTCAAGCTTCGGAGCTTCCCTACTCAACTCGTCAAATGGCTTCGGGAAGAAATCTCCGTCAAAGTTGGGAATGAAGGTTAAGAAACCTGACGCTTTTTTCTCAAAAGTTGCAGTTTCTTGGAATTTTGAAAGTGGTTGAGACTTGTACCATTCGAGAAGGCTTTCCGAATCTAGGCATAATATTTTTATTTGGTTAACTAAAACATCTCGAAGACTGTACCTTCTCCCTCGTAACCATGATGTTTCGCAAAGTTCCTAAAAATTTCCGCTTCTTGTTCTTTAGTTCGAATCGAGAATTCACAAAACGCAGAACCAGACATTGCCATGAATCTATGGAAAAGTTCTGAAAATATTAAATCATGCTTCTACCTTTTTATCATTGAATTTTTACTGTTCGAGTGAGGGCTCAATGCTAATAATCCTGCACTGACTCCCCCAGCACTTGTCCCACAAACTGTTACAATGTTTGGATTTCCACCAAATGATTTTATATGTTCCTGGACCCATTTCAGAGCCAAAGTCTGATCCCATAATCCATAGTTTCCACGAGAAACTTCATCTCCAGTTGTCATAAAACCTAACGGTCCGACTCTGTAGTTGGCAGTCACAACGATCACATCTTTCAGGGGAAGAGTTCTGAAATTTTTCTCATTTCGTTTATACGTTTGCCAATAATTTTGTTACCCAGACAACGAATAGTCATCAAACATTGAAGAGAAGCCGATTTCAAAACCTCCACCATGAAAGTAAACCATTATCGGGAGTCCATTTGGCTGGAAACAAGCTTTATTTTATCAACTACCTAATTATGAACGTACAAATTCCTCTGATTTCCAACTTGGAGCGAAAATGTTCAAATTCAGGCAATTATCTTCCGCAAACTCTCGATACCCGGGAGGAAGAAGCTGAAAAACTCTGTTAAAATATATTCTTTAACCAGAATGCCCTACATTTGAAATCATATGTCCAGATTGTGGACATCCAGGTCCATATTTATGACAGTTCAGTGGTTTTGTCCATTTTTCAGCTTCGACTGGTTTTTTGAAGCGGAGCTCACAGATTGGGGCCTTAGCAAATGGAATTCCAAGATATCCATTCACGATTTTGTCGTCCTAAATATTTAAAAGCTGGAGTAGCGTATCAAAAAGTTTATACTGGAATTAGTTTTAAAAAATTATTAACTACCAGTTTTTGAAAAGCATTTCTCGCCGTGCTGTTCAATTATACAGAATCAAAAAATTGCAAAAGCAACGTAGCGTATCAAGAATAAATATGAAAAAAAGGAACGATACATTTCTCAACTCGTCCGGAGGATCTCGAGCTTTTGTTTTTTTTTTCAAACTCCCACAAAAAAATCATGGAAAAATTTGGAATTCCCCTTATTTCTAAAAGTATTACAGCAAAAAAAACTAAGTATTACTCACATGTCTATAAATATTTCCGATCACCGGACCACACGAGGCATTCAACACTTCCAGGCTGGCTTCAGGCTTCAGATGGGACAAAAATCCACCCATTTTGTGTCGGTTGTGAGGAAACAAACTGAAAAATGGTCACCTAGACACAACTTATATACACGCCCATTTGAGAGAAATAGACAGACAAACAAACAGTTCTAAAGATCAGATTTCGCAATAGGAAGTTGAGTGAGTAGGTTTTGGTAACTATTATAATATCTGGAATTTTTACCACTGAATTATAAAAATTTTCAGGTTAATTTCTACATGTAGATTTACTGAGAATTTTTAACATATAAACTTTCTAAACTATCAATATTTTTCTAAACATATATTTTGGTCACAGATTATGTGCCCGTTTTTGGCAAAATGTTTGTTTTTAGAATAGAAAATTACGAAATATCAGAATCGGCATCTCCGAGAAGATCAAAAGATAGACTATACTTTTTTGGTCATAGGTTTTGTGCCTGATGAAATATAAATCTGCTTTTGGATTTTAGAAATTTCTATTTCAATTATTAAAAAAGTTGCGAAATTCTATAATCTTTTTTTATATATGATGTATGTATTGGAGAAGGTTTCAAAGCTCAATGATATTCAGTTCAAAAATTGTTTTCTGTGATAGTGCACAATATCCTTAAAAAATTTTCAAAAAAAAAACCTAAAAATGGAAGATTTTACCATACTGCCTACATGTTAAAATATTTTAATACTTCACAACACACAACAAATTTTATTACCAAAGCATTTTATCCTGAAAACTACTTATTCTTGAGTTACAGGGGCAAAATGTTATATTTTTTCGAAAAATTTCTAGTTTGTGATATGCTTTGTAAAATTCCAAAAATCGAAGAACTGAAAACGTATATACTTTTGGTCACCACTGTAAGTTCTCACTATTTCAGTTAATTCAAATTAAACGCATTTTCTGAGTTGAAAATTTTTCAATTTCAAAAATTTATAAACGTGGTTTATATTATTTGATAAATAATGTTACATCTAAAATAGTTTATCTACATTCATTGTAAGAAAAATTACATAATATCAATATTATATTTTCTTTCCAAAAACCATTTCTTGATATTGTATTCCGTGTTCATTAACTTCATCTATAATCTTGTGCCTTCCATCCAAGAAATTGTCAGCCATTTCACATTTTGGATAATCAATCTTGAAATATCTTCCCGGATTGTCAAGACTGTACTTTTCCCATGGAACCGATACACCTTTCCCATTTGGATTTCTGAAAATTACAATTTTACTTAAAAAATTTTTTTTAAATTTCCCTCAATTTTTATTTTATCTTCCTGGTAAACTGAGACCATTTTTGTCAAAACTATAAATAAATCACAAAAAATGATGCCAAAATAATCTCACAAATAGATTAAAATTAAATAAATTTGAAATTTGAGTTAATTAATTTTTGAGCTCGAAGCTTACCCATATTTTGCAAAATTTGTATGATAAGTTCCCATCATATCCATAACCTGCCTATCTTCTTTCGAAAACTCTCCAGTCCCTTCTCCAAAAATATATCTTAAATCAGAACCATGATTAGCTGCATTGAACGGCCTGTTTTTGCCAAACACAATTGGAGTGTTCGGATTGAAATAATTGAAAGAATACAAATATACAGTATTTCCATACTTGACAAGTGATCGAACAGTATCAAATGCTCCCACACTGAAGTAGTAGTCTCCAAATATCTGTAAAAATTTTGCTCACGCCCCAAAATTAAAATTTAGCAGGAAACTTGCAACAAATTATTGTTTTAATTTAAATTAAAATGTTTTTAATTGAAAATTCAACAAAAAACATGTTTGAGAAAATAAGTCAATCACATACCTCAACTAATGTCTTGGCAATGTTTTCTTCATTTTCGTTTCCACCATTTTTCAAATAAGATTCTGCAGCTCTCTTGACAACCTCTTCCCTGTTCCTTACAACTTCAGGACCCAAAGCTGCTGATAGCATTTGTTGAGGGGTTTTCTGGCCAGCATAGAAGTCTTCTAAAATACACTATCTTACTCAGAATTCTAACAGTTTATCAGACACTTACCAAAACCAAGTCCTTCATATTCACCAATTGAAACGATGGCACCAAGTTTCGGCGCCTCTTTTCTCAACTCGTCAAATGGTTTTGGGAAGAAATCTCCGTCGAAGTTTGGAACAAAGGAAAACATGCCAGAAGCTGGACACTTGTATCCTTCCGCTTTGAGGAATATCTCAGAGTCCTGGGATTGATACCATTGCAGCAGGCTTTTCGAATCTGGAAAAAATTTGTTACTGCAGTATTTCTAAAGAATATACACTTAATTAGACAGCTTACCATTGCCGGTGTAGCCATGATGGTTGGCAAACTCTCGGAAAATTAATCCCTCAACATCTTTCGAACGGATACCAAATGGACATGTCGCCGCACCAGACATAGGAATGAACTTTTGGAAATATTCTAAATATCTAATATTGTTTTATTAATTACAAAAACTGTTACTATTAGCATGTGGACTCAGGGACAGAAAATCAACACTTGCTCCACCGGCACTTGTCCCAGAAATAGTCACATTGCTTGGATCTCCTCCAAATGATTTAATATGCTTTTGTACCCACTGTAGAGCCAAAGCTTGATCCCATAGTCCCCAGTTTCCCCGTGCCACGTCATCTCCAGTAGCGAAAAATCCGAGAGGTCCAATTCGGTAGTTGGGAGTGACTAGAATTACATCTTTAAGTGGAAGAGTTCCAGTTAAAGAATAATCATCAAACATCGATGAGAATCCAACCTCGAAACCTCCACCATAGAAGTAAACCATTACAGGAAAACCGTTTGGCTGAAATCAGAATAAATACATTGAAAACGGTAGAAGTGAGCTCACGAATTCGGCAGATTTCCATTTTGGTGCAAACACGTTGAGGTTCAAGCAATTATCTTCAGCGAAATCATGATTAGTAGCTTGTGAAACCATCTGAAAAGTTTATTTCTTCTATTAGAATTTACACTTACCAAGGCTCCAAGGGCTGCTGACTGTGGACATCCCGGTCCGTATTTATAGCAATCCAGTGGTTGCGTCCATTTCTCAGCTTCGACTGATTTTTTGAATCGAAGGTCTCCGATTGGAGCCTTGGCAAATGGAATTCCGAGATATCCATTCACGATTTTGTCCCCCTAAAATAATTTTCACATTTCAGAGGACGAGGCTTTTCGATCGCAAAATAATTTCACTTACATGTTCGTAAACATTTCCACGAATCGGACCACATGAAGCATTGAAAACTTCGGTATTTTTTTCAGGTTTCAAGTGTGAAAGGAATCCACCCATGATACTATTAAATAATGAGAAACAAGCGGA
The DNA here is from genome assembly GCF_000002985.6 of Caenorhabditis elegans. NCBI lineage: Eukaryota > Metazoa > Nematoda > Chromadorea > Rhabditida > Rhabditidae > Caenorhabditis > Caenorhabditis elegans. The sequence continues at coordinate 5,237,142 of NC_003283.11, forward strand.
CACCAATGAATCAAATTGATAGTGTGTTATGTTTGCAGCACATCAATATAGTCTTATAAAGAGAGCGTTGGCAGAGACCACAAAACAAAGAAAACACGGTCTGGTTTATTTATCAAATTTTTTAAAACGAAAACTGTGCAAATTGTAGTTTTCGTAACAAGAACATAAAGAACAATTTTCGACAATGCCCACTACGGCACACAAACTATCAAAAGTTCATTCTACTGATTTCTTTGACTTCTTTGGAACGATCTGAAAATACTATTTCCATTCTTTAGTAATGGCCAAAAAGGTATCCCGTTCTAGTTTTTCAATAATTTAAACGGGTATAACACAGAAACTGGAAACTCAAACGATTATCGACAACGTTTTTTGCAGTTTGCAGAAATTATAAATTAGTCGAGCAACCAATATTTGAAAATGCTATATAAATTGTACACAGGAAACAAAAGCACAACAAGCATAAAGTTATTAGCGCCAAACAAGGAAATCAAATGATGATTCTCCAAACAGTGCAGTAGCAATGACTCCATCATTCCTTTCGATATCCCATCCATCGGAACAGTCAAATTCTTGAATTCCGATTCTAAAAGCTTTTAAATTCAAATGTTTTGTTCTAAGAAAAGGCGACTTTTCCTAAATTTCAATAAGATTGTCAGATGCTGCATTACTAATTATCGACAGGTGTCTTTGTCGGCTAGGCTTAGTTAGGCACTGCAAGACTTATAACCAATGTTAATTTCAAAAATACCTGTAATATTCTGCTCGCCGTACTCCGTCCCATCTATTTACTGCAATTTCATTCAACACTATAACAAAATCTCTTGTTTCGAGAGCATTGCTCAAGTGGAATCTTTTCAGTGTTTGCATGCTACCGTTTAACCAATTACGAATAAAATTGTTAATGTCTTCTGGTGTGAAACTATGTTTCCAGATTATCAGCTCTTCACAGTTCATGGATTTCAAATCATCGAGTGTGAAGCCTGGGTTGAAATAGGAGTCCAGTCGGCGAATATTTAATAACTGAAATTTACAGTATACTTTATGCAGTTTCACAGAGCCCATGCAAGATACTCACTATAGTTTTGTCGAGATCCATTGCAAACTGGCATTTGAGTGTCAATCCGTGTTCCACACTAATACTATTCAAAACCTTGCTCAGTTGCTCAGATGTGAGGAATATCTCCCTACCGACCAACTCGTATTTGCATTTTGTCAACCACGGTTTGTTTAATAGAAATTGGTAATCTCCGAAAAGTTGATCAATATCAAATTGCAAATCGATGTGATCTACTTCGAACAGGTTCAAAAAAAGGTAAAGCAATGAGGCGAGGTTATATGGACTTAGGATTTCAAGTGAAATTGCCTTTTGACTTCCGAATATACTGAAAAACATTAATAATTGTTTCTCATGAAACCGGGAATGCTTTTTACTACACTGTTTTTTTCAGACAGTTCGAATATTCCGCCAATATTAATTTTGCAAAAAGTTCGAATTTTCCGACAAATTTTTTTTCTGAAAATTTGAGTTTTCCTTAACACGAAATGTATTTTTACTACAGTTTCAAACCAAAAATAGCACAGCAGGCAACATTTTTTTGTCCTACGATCGGAAATCGCCTACAGAGCAATTTCCACGCACCCTATATTTTTCTCTGAAAAATTGAATTTTTCGCCGAAATATTTTTTCAGGGAAAATTTGAATTTCCCACCAAATAGGCGCCAATAACACGCGCCTCTGGCTTCCCTCCTATCTCGAAATATGAGAGTTTGCCGAAATAGGTATTTTTGACTTGCATGGCCAAGGCCGGCCAGAAACCCCGTACAATAACTTACTGAAACAAATTAATAAATTGATGTACATCATTGATCGATGTTTGCATGGAACTTTTAATCGGACGAGTTTTAAGACCATTGTAAGAGAATATAACATCATTAAGAGATTCAAAGATTAAAAATTTTTGAAACTCATACTTCTTGCCAACAGGATAATCGTGAATGAAGTTTTCAACCATTATTTTGTAAACTTTCCTCTTTATTTTCTTAATTTCAAGTCGAGTCTTTTCCGATGTTTGCGAGAGTTTTGCACTAAAATAAGTTATATGCTTATTGTGTTTTATGAGAAATATATAACTCACACTTCAAAAATTTTCATTTGATGAATAATTTTTCGAAAAGGAACATATGGAAGTCTAAGTAAATGGAACGATTTTTCCCTTCGGCAAAAGCTGTATAGCAAAGAATGGTAAGCTTGAAAAAATCGCACGGTACGTTGAAATAAATTACTAACAAGGCTCATTTTGGGTGACAATTGTGCGAAGGGGAATGAGAGGGTGCGGGTGTCATTCTGCGCGGGAAATTTTTGCGATCGATATAATAGGCCCCAGCAATATAATTTGTAATAGGCCCATTGGCAAGAGTCTTGTGAACGCAGCAAATGTATATCTTGTTGAGTCAGAATAACCTAAAGAATACTAAAACGTATTATCTAGTTCGTAAAATTGCCACATAAAACGTGGTTTTTTTTTTGTAAATTTGTTCTTATTCATACTGCTTTTGTTCTTATTTATAACTTTAAAAAATTAAAAAATTAAAAAATTCAACTGAAGATCAGGAGTGGGAAGAGCTTAAATAAAAAGTATGCCACGTGTCATGTGGCAGTTTCTAAAATTTGATAATATACTACAGTTCTTCCAACTGCTATGGGGACAGTTCTATCTTTTTGAAATCTAATACTCTAAAACTGTCAAATTTTTCAACAAAAAACATTATAGAACACCAAAAAATTGCGCGGTAATTCAAATTTGAAGGCATTTTTGACATTATTCGTTTACAGAGTTTCCCGTTTTTGTTTTTTATATCACAATACGTATTTAAATGTTTGCTAAACTTTTGTTTATTAATTTCCCCACATCCCCAACAAAAAATTAGACCTACATTATTCGTATCTTGGTAGGTCGTTAATTTGACCCACTGACCATTTTCGGCGCCGAGTTTTGTTTTATTGATCAGTCGGCCAGCCACGGTCTCAGTGAACATGGTCCGTTAGTCGTCTGTTGCAATGGACAACGACAACACCGGTTTTTATGTTGCTGTTGTTTTGCTGGTCGCCGCCGTCTTTGCAGCGCTCGTCTGGTACTTCTCTCAGCCATGCCGCCAGGATACTGCTCATGCACAGCAAAGTATCTCGGACAGACACCAGGAACAAGGAGTCGCTTGGAATCCGCTACAAGGGGCACGTGCTCAGGTTCTTCAACGAGTAAACCAGCCACAGGAGGACCGACAACCAGCTGCTGACACGATTTTTTAAATCAATGCTTAGAAAAATACCAAAACTTAAAGAAGGAATATCGCTTTAAAGTTTAAATTTTCGAAAAAATAATGACTTCTATTTGATTGTCAACTTTTATTTCATATTTTGATGTTATCACACGTTATTTTGTAATTTGATTTGGCGCCTGTTATAGGTTTTAATTAAAGACTTCTATGCCCAAAAATACAGACTGGCAAAGCTGAAAATGAGTAAAATGTAAGAACATATTTTTCTGATGTGCTGGTTTCAAGTGCGGATATAGCAGTTAGAAGTTAGCTGATGGAAACCAGTTTTAAATCTCAAACAAAATATTGTGCTGCTTTATTTATTCACAGTGTAAACAAATAATTTTGTTTCTCGTTTATCTCCACTCATTGTACAAAAAATCACATCATATCAATATTATAGAATCTTCCCAAAAACCATTTCTTGATATTGTATTCCGTGTTCATTAACTTCATCTATAATCTTGTACCTTCCATCCAAGAAATTATCGGCCATCTCACATTTCGGATAATCAATCTTGAAATATCTTCCTGGATTGTCAAGACTGTACTTTTCCCATGGAATCGATACTCCTTTTCCATTTGGATTGCTAAAAATCACAATTTATTATTATTTTTTTTTATATTTTTAAAATTTCTCCCAATTTCTATTTCATCTTCCTGAGCTCTTTTTTTTTTCAAAACAGTATAAATCACATAAAAATAAGCCCAAATAATCTTAAACTTAGATGCAAATTAAATATTATATAAATTTTGAGTGCATTTTTTTTGATCTCGAGGCTTACCCATATTTTGCAAAGTTTGTGAGATAAGTTCCCATCATATCCATAACCTTTCTATCTTCTTTCGAAAACTCTCCAATACCGTCACCCAAAATATATCTGATATCACAACCATGGGAAGCTGCATTGAACGGCCGATTTTCGCCGAACATGATAGGGGTTTCCGGGTTGAAGTAGTTGAAAGAGGACAGATAAACATTATTTCCATACTTGGCAAGTGATCGAACAGTATCAAATACTCCAACACTGAAATAGTAGTCTCCGAATATCTATAAAAATTTTGATCACAATCAAAAATAATAATAAATTTTTTGGGAAAAATAAGCCAATCCCATACCTCAACTAATTTCTTGCCAATTTTCTCTCCACTTTTGTCTTCAATATTTTCTAAATACGCCTCCACAGCTTTCTTGACAACTTCTTCCCTATTCCTCACAACTTCAGGACCCAAAGCTGCTGTTAGCACTTCTTGAGGGCTTTTCTGGCCAGGATAAAATTCTTCTAAAATGTATTATCTTAACCAGAGTTTTAAGTTTATCGGACACTCACCAAAACCAAGTCCTTCATATTCGGCAACTGAAACGATTGCATCAAGTTTCGGTGCCTCTTTTCTCAACTCGTCAAATGGTTTTGGGAAGAAATCTCCGTCGTAGTTCGGGACAAAGGAAAACATGCCAGAAGCTGGGTACTTGAATCCTTCCGCTTTAAGGAATATCTCAGCGTCCTGAGATTGATACCAGTGCAATAGGCTTTCGGAATCTGGAACGAAATTTGTTACTCCAATATTTCCAAAGATTATAAACTTCATTAATCAACTTACCATTTCCGGCGTAGCCATGGTGCTTGGCAAACTCTCGGAAAATTAATCCCTCAACATCTTTCGAACGGATACCAAATGGACAGGTCGCCGCACCAGACATAGGAATGAACTTATGGAAGTATTCTAAATGATTGGCTTTATTCCATTATTCCCAATAAATCTTACTATTAGCATGTGGACTCAGAGACAGGAAATCAACACTTGCTCCACCGGCACTTGTCCCAGAAATCGTCACGTTGCTCGGATCTCCTCCAAATGATTTGATATGCTTTTGTACCCACTGTAGAGCCAAAGCTTGATCCCATAATCCCCAGTTTCCCCGTGACACGTCATCTCCAGTAGCGAAAAATCCGAGAGGTCCAATTCGGTAATTGGGAGTGACAAGAATTACATCTTTAAGTGGGAGAGTTCCAGTTAGGGAGTAATCATCAAACATCGATGAGAATCCAACCTCAAAACCTCCCCCATAAAAGTATACTATCACAGGAAGACCATTTGGCTGAAATCAAAATAAATTATTTTTAAGAGATCAGTGGTAGTGAGCTTACAAATTCAGCAGATTTCCACTTTGGTGCAAAAACGTTGAGCGTCAAACAATTGTCCTCAGCGAATTCACGAATAGCTGAAGCTTGTGGAACTATCTGAAACGCATGAATTTGATGTTTTACTGTATTTTACAACTCACCATGGCTCCAAGAGCTCCAGACTGTGGACATCCCGGTCCATATTTATAGCAATCCAGTGGTTCCGTCCATTTCTCAGCTTCGACTGATTTTTTGAATCGAAGTTCTCCGATTGGAGCCTTGGCAAATGGAATTCCTAGATATCCATCCACAATTTTGTCGTCCTAAAAATGTCAAAAATATTTGAAAGGATGGCTTTTAAACTGCAAAAAATTATCACTTACATGTTCGTAAATATTTCCACGAATCGGGCCACATGAAGCATTAAGAACTTCGGTATTGTGTTCAGGTTTCAAATGTGAAAGGAATCCACCCATGATACTATTGAATAATGAAAAAAAGAAGCGAAGACCAATGAATCAATAAAATTGAGAGTGTGTTATGTTTGCAGTACATCATCACGGCCTTATAAACAGAGTGTCGGCAGAAACGACAAAACACATAAAACGCGGTCTGGGTTATTGATCAAACTTTTTGGAAACTGTGCAAATTGTAGTCATCGTAGCAAAAACATAAAGTACAAGGTTTAAAACAAATTAAATTTTTTTCACAACCTAGAATTTTCAAAGAAAGTTTGGTAGTCTTTGCATATTTTATTTTATTTTATTTTATTCGAAATTTTCTAAAATTTCGAAAATCATTAATTTTTTCTCGACCTGCCAAAAAAAACGAATAACAACTCGACAAATCGAACCGTCTTTCTGTGGCACCTCGACAACTTTCCGAGTATAGGCGACAGAAAGTTTTCAAAGTGCATTGGTTTTAATTGCATACCTCTAGGACCAAGAATATAGTCTGTCAAAGCTGAAGTTGAGTAAAATGTAAGAAAATATTTATCTGATGTGCTGCTTTGAAAGAGAAACGTGTAAATATAACAATTAGAAATTAGCTGGTGGAAAACCTGTTTTCAACCTAAAAAAATATTGTGCTGGTTTATTTATTCACAGAGTAACCAAATAATCTTGTTTCTCGTTTATCTCCACTCATTGTACAAAAAATCACATCATATCAGTATTATAAAATCTTTCCAAAACCATTTCTTGATATTGTATTCCGTGTTCATTAACTTCATCTATAATCTTGTACCTTCCATCCAAGAAATTGTCAGCCATATCACATTTTGGATAATCAATCTTGAAATATCTTCCTGGATTGTCAAGACTGTACTTTTCCCATGGAACCGATACACCTTTTCCATTTGGATTGCTATAATAATTAATCGTTAAGTTTCTTTAAATTTTTTGAATCAATTTCCTGGAAACTGAACTTTTTTTGTTGAAACTTGATAAATGCTTGCCACCAAGTAGATTAAAATTAAATGTTATATAACTTTTTGGATTTATTTTTGCAGTGCGTTTATTTTTTGAGCTCGATGCTTACCCATATTTTGCAAAATTTGTTTGATAAGTTCCCATCATATCCATAACCTGCCTATCTTCTTTCGAAAACTCTCCAGTCCCTTCTCCAAAAATATATCTTAAATCAGAACCATGATTACCTGCATTGAACGGCCTGTTTTTGCCAAACACAATTGGAGTGTTCGGATTGAAATAATTGAAAGAATACAAATATACAGTATTTCCATACTTGACAAGTGATCGAACAGTATCAAATGCTCCCACACTGAAGTAGTAGTCTCCATATATCTGTAAAAGTTGGAAACTTGCAAAAAATATCGTTTTAATTTTAATTTAAAATGTTTTTGACTTTTAAAATTTTCAACAAAAAACTGTATGGGAAAAAAAAGTCAATGCCATACCTCAACTAATGTCTTTGCAACGTTTTTTTCATTTCCGTTTCCAGCATTTTTTAAATAAGATTCTTCAGCTTTCTTGACAACTTCTTCCCTATTCTTCACAACATCAGGACCCAAAGCTGCTGATAGCATTTGTTGAGGGGTTTTCTGGCCAGCATAGAAGTCTTCTGAAATATACTATATTATTCAGAATTCTAAGTTTATCGGACACTCACCAAAACCAAGTCCTTCATATTCACCAATTGAAACGATGGCACCAAGTTTCGGTGCCTCTTTTCTCAACTCGTCAAATGGTTTTGGGAAGAAATCTCCGTCGAAGTTTGGAACAAAGGAAAACATGCCAGAAGCTGGGCACTTGAATCCTTCCGCTTTAAGGAATATCTCAGCGTCCTGAGATTGATACCAGTGCAATAGGCTTTCGGAATCTGGAACGAAATTTGTTACTCCAATATTTCCAAAGATTATAAACTTCATTAATCAACTTACCATTTCCGGCGTAGCCATGGTGCTTGGCAAACTCTCGGAAAATTAATCCCTCAACATCTTTCGAACGGATACCAAATGGACAGGTCGCCGCACCAGACATAGGAATGAACTTATGGAAGTATTCTAAATGATTGGCTTTATTCCATTATTCCCAATAAATCTTACTATTAGCATGTGGACTCAGAGACAGGAAATCAACACTTGCTCCACCGGCACTTGTCCCAGAAATCGTCACGTTGCTCGGATCTCCTCCAAATGATTTGATATGCTTTTGTACCCACTGTAGAGCCAAAGCTTGATCCCATAATCCCCAGTTTCCCCGTGACACGTCATCTCCAGTAGCGAAAAATCCGAGAGGTCCAATTCGGTAGTTGGGAGTGACTAGAATTACATCTTTAAGTGGAAGAGTTCCAGTTAAAGAATAATCATCAAACATCGATGAGAATCCAACCTCGAAACCTCCACCATAGAAGTAAACCATTACAGGAAAACCGTTTGGCTGAAATCAGAATAAATACATTGAAAACGGTAGAAGTGAGCTCACGAATTCGGCAGATTTCCATTTTGGTGCAAACACGTTGAGGTTCAAGCAATTATCTTCAGCGAAATCATGATTAGTAGCTTGTGAAACCATCTAAAAAGTTTATTTCTTCTATTAAAATTTACAACTCACCATGGTTCCAAGGGCTCCTGACTGTGGGCATCCGGGTCCATATTTATAGCAATCCAGTGGTTCCGTCCATTTTTCAGCTTCGACTGATTTTTTGAATCGAAGGTCTCCGATTGGAGCCTTGGCAAATGGAATTCCGAGATATCCATTCACGATTTTGTCCCCCTAAAATAATTTTCACATTTCAGAGGACGAGGCTTTTCGATCGCAAAATAATTTCAAAATTTGATAGAAACGTGCACATCATATCCATAATTTTGAGTTCTTCATCCAAAAACTTTCCTGGGTCATCTCCAAGTATATATCTCAGATCAGAGCCATGAGATGCTGCTTTAAATGGTAGATTTTCGGCGGTAGGAGTTTGGTTTTCAGGATTGTAGTAGTTGAAAGAAGTGAGATATACATTGCTACCATGTTTAGTTAAAGACTTAGCAGTAGCCAATGCCCCTGTATTGAAATAGTAGTCACCAACTAACTGAAAAATAATTTAAGAGTGCAAACTGAAAGTTATTTTGTACTTTTGAACTTTACTCATTTTTTCCACACATACTTACTTCCGTCGTTTTCTTATCAATATTGACTTTATCATCTTTGTCAATATTTTTGAAATAAAATTCCTTCACTCGTTTTATGCATTATTTTCAACAATATCTTTTCCGAAAGCTGCAGCTAAAATTTGTTCGGGTGTTTCTTGATTAGGAAAGAGTGATACTGAAATAAGATTACGTTTCCAAACAAAACCTATCAAACTCACGAAAGCCTAGTCCTTCATATTCTGTAACTGAAACAATTGCATCGAATTTTGGAGCTTCTTTTCTCAACTCGTCGAATGGTTTCGGAAAGAAATCTCCGTCAAAGTTTGGAACGAAGGACATGAATCCGGAAGCTGGTCTATTAAAATTGGCAACATCAAGGAATTTTTCGGAATCTTGAGATTGGTACCATTGCAGTAGACTTTTAGAATCTGAGTTGTTAATAGAGGTTTTTTTTAATCTGTATTCAAGTAGATTTTGAATTAGAGGTGATAATGGGTCTACTCGCGACACATTTTAAGCGGGTTCTCGCTACCTACAATAGTGAACCTTCCATGGCTTAAAAATTATTCTAACTGAATATAACTTCATCACGGGACTCATTTACTTTTTTCGCTCGGTACTTAACGTTTTTTTCGAAAACGAAAAATGTTTTCAGGAGACCTTGGAACTTAAATTTTCAAATATCTTTACAACCAACGGTGTGTTTCAAAAGAGAACTAAAATTGAAACATCATAATATTCGAACTCAGCCTGATCGACAGCCAGAATACTGGGTCACCAACAGCAAAAAATAGAGTCTTGCTCTCGCAGATGAACAGTTGGTAAATTTTGTAACCTGCAGACCCACCCCACTCAAAACGGGCAAATTGAAAATTATCAATTTTCAAGTCGACTGACCTTCCCCTATGTAACCATGATGCTTAGCAAACTCTCGGAAAACCAATGCTTCAACATCCTTTGAACGAATAGAAATTGGACAGTATGCAGTTGCTGACATTGGGATGAATCTATGGAAATACTCTGAACTTTTTTATTTTTTTAATCAAATATTGCTTGGAAATCCTACTGTTAGAGTGTGGGCTCAGTGATAACAAATCCACGCTAGCTCCACCTGCACTTGTTCCGAAAATTGTTACATTATCTGGATCACCTCCAAATGATTTGATATGTTTTTGCACCCATTGAAGAGTCATAGTCTGATCCCATGAACCATAGTTTCCACGTGCCACGTCGTCCCCGGTAGTGAAGAAACCAAGTGGTCCAACACGGTAATTGGATGTGACTAGAATTACATCTTTGAGTGGGAGAGATCCAGTTAGCGAGTAGTCGTTATAAAGAGATGAGAATCCAATTTCAAAACCTCCACCGTAAAAATAAACCATCACAGGGAGACCTTTTGGCTGAAATTGAAAATTATTTCCTAGAAAGATTTGAAGCCACCTTACCAATTCAGTAACCTTCCATCTTGGAGCAAAAACGTTGAGAGTTAAACAGTTGTCCTCATTCAGCTCAACATAACCTTTTGGAACTAACGTAGCACCGAGATATCCAGATTGTGGACATCCGGGTCCATATTTATAGCAATCCAGTGGCTCCGTCCATTTTTCAGCTTCAACTGGTTTTTTGAATCGAAGTTCTCCAATTGGGGCTTTGGCAAATGGAATTCCTAGATATCCATCCACAATTTTCTCACCCTGAAAAAAATTCAAAACCATTTCTAAAAAAGAGTAACTTACATGTTCATAGATATTTCTTCGAATAGGACCGCAGGTCGAATTCAAAATTTTCGAGTTTTGTTCCGGTTTCAAATGTGACAGAAATCCTCCCATGCTAAATGATAGAAAAAATGGAAAACAAAAAATCTAATAGATAATAGGAGTGTTCTTCCTGTCCACAATCAGGGGCATTATAAACAATTTTATGCGGAAACTAGACTCCTGCTGAAATGGGAAACGCAGACATTTCCGGCAATCTCAGCAAAATTTTTAGATTAAAAATTAAAACCCGTGGCCCAAAGTTCAGTCAAATTTAAATTTATAAATTGTTCGAGATGGATAGAATTATATTCTAGGCTTTAGGCCGAGATTATTTTCTAGGAGAAAAGAATAGCCACCCATCCATGTTTTACATAAACTTTGCAGTCGACCAAAAATAATTTTTTAATTTTTGGCAATTTTTGGTATTTAATAAATTTTTGGAAAATTAATGTACCAAAATTTCGAGGAAAATTTTAGAAAAATCGAAATATGTTTGAAGTGCTTTATAATGATATTCTGTCATTTTATACTACTAAAAATGCATTCAAACAAAATCCTCACTGACTCCCTCTTTTAAAGTTTTGTTCAGTTCTCACACAAAAGGCAATCGAAAAAGTCATTTTTTCAAAAAATGTATTTTTAAAAATATATTTTTCAGGTGAAATTTTAAATTTTTCAACGATTCGGTAATTTGGCTATTCAATAGTTATCAAATTCAAAAAAGTGCAAAACGCTAATTTTTACTGTAGTGTACGTTTTTGGTAAAGTGAAATAATAATTGTTCACTGCAATTACAGGAATTTGCAGGTTCCAATTTTTTGATTCTACCTGTCAAACATATGATAGTTCTAGTTTGAACAAATGTTTTAGAAAACATTCAACAAACAAGTTTAAAAAATCACGCAGTTTTATAACAAAAAAGGGCACAAAATTTATCAATTCAAACATTTTATCTCATTATAACAGTCGTCATTATGACCGTTTGAGTTTGGGACCGTTCTATTCTTCGTTCCCTTAATAAACGAAGACAATCGTGGCGAAATGATCTGAAAACAAAAACTACAACTACGGTATGATTTAGTTAAGCTCACTTATTAAATAGTAAAAGCATGCACGGATTAATGTAACAGTGAAGAATCCAGAGACCATTTAAGATTGCTTGATTTGTGATACTAGTCATATCAATAATGTTAACAAATTTGAACAGAGCTGGATGCCATAAGCATATCATCACAGTGATGTAAGTTGTAACAAAACTTGATTGCAGCAGGATTGCAATTTCATCTTTTCTGGACCTCGCATTGCTATGCAATTTTTTTACCTGCAAAACGGGCTCGCATGCTTTCTTGGTAAGATCTCATTTGTTCACAAACCGAAATAATCAAATATGTAATTATCAAGTAGGAAATGAAGGAAATAATTAGGCATGGGAAACTGAGAGAAATCTCCAAAGTGTCGAAGGTATGACTGTATGGGACAGTGAAATCATATCCCCAGCCTGGAGGGTACATTTCCATATTTTGAATTGTCAATCCGTAGATCAATAACAAAAGAATCCGAAATAAAATGAGAGCAAGAATCAATTTAATCGTTTTAAGGTACATGTGAGCCATGTTTAAAAATATCAAAATTCGAAAAACGGATAATAAAGCAACAATCGGTAAATCGCATATCCATAAGGTGTTCATAATACCTCCAATTATCTAAACATAAATTAAAGAAGAAATACTAGAGCTTGAGGATATGCTAATCTCAAACAAGGTACCCTTATCACATTGTCAAACTTTGCCAAATTTGGAAAAATCAAAACTGGCGAAGTTATCCAATGACCAATTCCTTGTCCAAGTAGGCAAACGTTGACAATATTCATCAATTTGAATGTCATATTCAGAGTTTGTAAATCCTTCAATCTGATTGCCTCAAATTACTCATTTGAAATTTATTCTGATTACTATTTATTTACCTATTTTTTATTTATTTATTTTTTTTATTTATTTATTTATTTACTATTTACTATTTATCAGAGTCTCTGTTTAATTCGAACAAGCTCGGAAAAATGGCGGTGCTGTTGGCGCGCATACTAGTAAAAATAGAGAGAAAAATAACTGAATTTAAGAAAAATAACCATAACAAAAAATGCAGGATGATTTACGACACTGGGAGCTGGAGCAATTCTGACTGTTTTTTTTTGTTTTTGGATCTTGTTGGAACAGAATACATGAGAAGGTTGGTTAAACGAATTATTTTTTCAGAAAAATTATTCATTCGAAATTATCTAGCAACTATTATTTATATTATTGTTTTGTTGACATTTTTGACATAACTGCAACAGTTGATCGAGAAGATTTGCGACGTTTCACGCCAATTGTTATTAAGCAGTCGTTTCGAATTGATCTAAAAGTGGGGAATTTGTAATAAAAAATTTTTACCTATTTCAGTATGAATGTTGTTTTATAAACATTGATATTTGACCCAGTTTTTGAGCAACTGTTGAAAAATTTAATTTGAAAATAAAAATGTTTTCAAAATGTACAAATAGTTCTTTACAGCTCTGTATAAATTTAAAAAAAAAATTGACACTACCGTCAGAAAAAAGGTTTTGTAAATGTGCCGGCATGCCGGACATCTCCTGCTGTCATCTACTCTTGTTCAACTCACTTATTGAATACTAATATCATAATCGGGTGAAAGTAGCAATGTGAAATCCAAAACAAATTCAAAGTTGCTTGATTTCTGACACTCGTCATATCAATTAAATCTTCGGGAATCAAAATTGAATGCCACACACAAATCATCGATGTAATATGGACTGTTACAAATGTTGATTGAGCTAGAATCCGGATTTCATTTTTTCGAAACTGGGAATTACTAGTTCCGGTTTTCTTCTGAAATTAAAGAGATGAAAGATATAAGTAAGTGAAAATTCCACTACACGTATAATATAGTCGATGGCAAGATATGACAAATACGATATTGTCAAACTCAGAAAAGACAATCCGATTTCCAGGTGAGCGAATATAGCAGCATGAGGGGCATCCAAGTCGTAAGCCCAACCGGGAGGAACAAACATGAAGTTTTGAGTTATACATCCGTATAAGAACACATAGACAACCCATGATAATATGCAAACTACGGAAAGTTTGACAAAGATTGGGAATTTCGAAGTTTTAATTGTGTTGGTAAATATTAAGACACGGCTTACTGATAGTAGACTCATCATTGGTAAGTCTCCAATCCAGCTTGAATTAATCATGCACCCAATTACCTAAACATTATATCATAAAGCATTCGAAAACATTCCTCAGTTGACTATTTAATTGTTTCAAGAAATCCCATAATTTCCAGAAGACTACAAATTTTTCAAAGTTTCCAGACTTTCTTTAAATTGTCCAGAACTGTCTCGAATGTTTTTAATAAAGAGGAAAGTTCCCTAAATCGACACAAATCGGCTCATCTCGCGCCCCGCCCCTTGGGCCCCGGGATGTCTCTGTCTCTTCAACTATCTGGGCACTCTCTGGGCCGGTAATAGCTTCTATGATTTTTCAGACAACATTTTAAAAACTTTCAAAGGTTTGAAAAAACTTCTAAAAATATCAGAAGTTTCTGGAATTTTCCAAAAACCAACTATATTTTTGAAACTACCGTAAACCTACCGTGCCACTACAGTATCCCCAAAGTACTATTATAGGAACACAAACTCATACCTCCACTAAGCCCAATATTTCTAGGCCCAAGCCCAATATTTTTCAATAAACATTAGCTAAATTTTTTCAAAACTACAATAATCCTGCAGTACACCTGTAGTACGTCTACAGTACTCCTACAGTTTTCGATACTTACCCTGACAATCACTTCATATCCCTTTAAAATCTTTGGAAACACCAAAACTGGGGAAGTGATAAAATGACCAGTGGACTGTAAAAGTTGAAAAGTCAGCACAATGATCATCAACTTGTATGGAAAATTTGGGGCTCTCCTGTCATTTATGTATGTTACCTAAAACAAAATGTTTTTGAAAATCGGAATTTCTATCAGTATACTCACCTTTATCACAATTATCAGCAGTGGCGGTATGAAAATTGTGAATAAAAAGTAGATTATTCCTATTCGGAGCATTTCGGGATCTTCATTAAACGTGAAAATAGATGTAGAGTTTGGAGATTTCATGATTACACAGTGGCTCACTTCCTTGCTCAAATTATTAAATTTTTTGATTAGAAAGAATGAAAAAAAATTTAAAAACAAGGGTTTTCATGATGTCTGGTGAGAATGTTATTTGCTTTGTTAGAATAATGATTTCAATTTTCAGGAGATGTTTGTGTGTGTGTGTGAAAAAATATATTAAAAACGATGAAAACATTCTCAAGAGTTTAAATGAAAAAAAAATCACGTATACAGGTAGGCATAGGTAGGCACGCTGGCAGGTAGGCATCTTTAGAAATTAAAGAACCATTTAGGCGAATCGAAGGAAAAATTGAACGTGCTAAACCTTGTTCTGATAGATACTTTGATGTGCACCTTTCAAGGTGGAGTAACGCCAGTGGGGACTAAATACGCTTATAATGATTCAAAGCAACCGAATATCATTAAAACACTCTAAACAAATTTTCGATGTTTTGTAATTTCCAGTCAAAGTTTTGGCATCTTGCCAAATTTCAATGTTGCATGTTCCAACCCCTACACTGGTCTAGTAGGAATAATTTAAAAAAAATTAAAGGATAAAAATGCGAAAAATATGAACGTTTTTTTGGCCGACTTTAAAAATTATGAGTGGCAGAAACTGAGTAATTGCCACTTTTTGAAAGTAAATAAAAAATTTTCAAAAAAGTTTTGAAAAATTTTATTATGACATTTGGCCATTTTGGCACCATCGGAGTAGTTTTTAACACTTTCCCACTGGCGCTACTCCACCGTTAACAACGAACGGAAAAAATGGGTTTTTCGTCATGTGAGAACCTTGAAATTGAGGAAATGAATATTTCGCGATTGCTCGAGCTCAAACTCCGACATACAAGCGCTGCGATGTCTGGTTCTGATTGTGAAAAAAACACTTGATAAAAAACTAAATTTTGTGCAAGATTTACGGGTTTAAAATTTAAATTTTTGTTTAAAACGTGTATATTTTTATCGACTATGTATTATTTATAGGATTGTCTTATTGAGATTTTCGACATAACTGCAACAGTTGATTGAGGAGATTTGCAACGTTTAATGCCAATTGTCCTTAGGCAATCGTTTCGAATTGATCTGAAAGTGGGGAATTTGTAGAATGTTTTTTGATATTCTTATGATAATCTAATGTTTTCAATCAAAATTTAATATACAAAAAAGTGTAGAAAAGTTTGTTCAATTTGAAATTAATATTTAATTTGGTTGAAAATAATGACAAATTTTTCAAATAGTGCTGGAAAGTTGGAATTTGTGTTAAAATTTTTAAAGTTAAAAAAGCACTATCTGAAGTTTTTAGAACTTTTCAACAAAAACAAAGATTAAAAAAAAAATCAAATTGAGCGACACTTTTCCTACATTTTTATAATA
The DNA here is from genome assembly GCF_000002985.6 of Caenorhabditis elegans. Taxonomy (NCBI): domain Eukaryota; kingdom Metazoa; phylum Nematoda; class Chromadorea; order Rhabditida; family Rhabditidae; genus Caenorhabditis; species Caenorhabditis elegans. The sequence goes on from NC_003283.11 coordinate 5,253,488, forward strand.
ATTTTTTGTAATTAAAAGTTATACTATCATACCGAAATATGCAGTTCTTTTTGCAGAAAAAAGCCTCCTCTGCCGCACAGTCTTTAGGAGAAAAACTTAATTTCGGTCCTTTTCCCGTTTTTTATCACCCTTTATAAAACTTATATATAACAGATATGTATATGTTTTTATCTTCACGTAAAAAATTTACTTTTATTATAATTGAAAGTTGCGGGAAGTTGCTTAAAAATTGGCTCAAATATCGATAGGCCAATCTGAACGCTCACTCGGCGCATTGGATATTGGGTCAGTTTTTGAGCAACAAAATTTCAAACGTTTCAAAACTAGAATCCACTTTTAAAAATTGCCTAAATTGTGAATTAAAAATCCCAAACTTTAGCTATGCCTAAACGTAATCAAAACAAACAAAACATAGCTGTTCTTGTTCAACTTACTTATTGAATACTAATATTAAAATCGGGTGAATGTAGCAGTGTGAAATCCAGAACAAATTCAAAGTTGCTTGATTTCTGACACTTGCCATGTCAATCAAATTTTCAGGAATCAAAATTGAATGCCACACACAAATCAGCAATGTAATATAGACTGTTACAAATGTTGACTGCACCAAAATGCGGATCTCATTTCTTCGAGATTGGGCATTACTAGTTCCGGTTTTCTTCTGTAATTCAAAATATTATAAGCAAGTCAAAACTATCAAAATCCCACGACGCATATAATGTAGGCTATGGCAAGATATGAAAGATAAGAAATTGCCAAACTCGGAAAAGATAATCCGATTTCCAAATGATCGAAGGTGGCAGCATGAGGGACATCAAAGTCGTAACCCCAGCCGGGAGGAGCAAACATCAAATTTTGAGTTATACATCCGTATAGGAACACATAAAAAACCCATGATAATATACAGATTATGGATATTTTGACAAAGATTGGGAATTTCGAAGTTTGAATTGTATTGGTAAATATTAGGACGCGGCATACTGATAATAGACTCATCATTGGTAAGTCTCCCACCCAGCTTGTATTAATCATGCATCCAATTACCTAAACGTTATATTAGAAGCCTCTAAACTGAAATTGAATATCCGATTCTGAAATTGCCTAGTCAGAACTCTCCGCAAGTCATTATTTGCTTATTAAAAACTTTCAAAAAGGTTTGAAAACCTGCTTAAAATTTCATAAGTTTTCTGGAATTCTCAAAAAACAATAAACTCATAACGCCACTAACCTTAACCCATTATTTGTTCAAGAAACATTAACTCATGTTTTTAAAAGTTACAGTAATCCTAGAGTACACCTGCAGTATGTCTACAGTACTCCTACAGTACTTTTAAAGTTTTACACAGTAACCCTACAACACCCCATCACTGACCTTTTTCGATACTTACCCTGACAATCACTTCATATCTCTTTAAAATCTTTGGAAACACCAAAATTGGAGAACTGATAAAATGACCAGTCCCCTGTAAAAGTTGAAACGTCAGCACACAGATCATCAACTTGTATGGCAAATTTGGGACTCTCCTGTCTTTTTTGTATGTTACCTAAAATAATACTATTCTTTAACTTTTTTGATCACCAAGCTAACCTTTATCACAATTATTAACAGTGGCGGTATGAAAATTGTAAATAAAAAATAGATGATTCCTATTTGAAGCATTTCGGGATCTTCATTAAACGTGAAAATGGATGTAGAATTTGGAGATTTCATGGTTGCACAGTGGCTCACTTCCTTGCTCAAATTATGAAAATTTTTGATTAGACAGAATGGAAAAAAAATCACAAACAAGGGATTTGATGATGTCTGAAGAAAATATTATTTTCATTGTTTTTTCAGAAGGAGTGTCGGAGATTCTGTTAACCTAAAAATTTCTCAAGATTGGGGGAAAGGAGGGGGTGAGAAACAATAGACTACACTTTCAAAACAAATTTTTTCGTTTCAAAAATTCTCAAGAATCTGAACAAAAAAAATTAATTCGCTGAAAAATTCCCTCGTCGGGGGTAGGCACTTAGTCAGATAGGTAGCCAGCCAGGCAGGGTATAAATAGGTGGGCATATAGGTATGTATATGAACACGTAGGCAGTCAGGTTACCGATGTAGGCAGCATGTTAGGGCGCGTTAAGGAATTTTTTTTAAGTTTAGGCGAATCGAAGAAACATTTAAACGTGCTAAACCTTGTTTTGATAAATACTCTAATGTGTACCTTTAACAAAAAACTGAGAAAATGGTTTCTTCATCATGTGAGAACCTTGAAATTGACGAAATGAATTTTTCGCTATTGTTCGAGCTCAAACATACAAGCACTGCGATGTCTGGTTCTGATTGTGAAAAAAACAGGAAAAACACTAAATTTTGTGCAAGATTTACGGGTTTATAATTAAAAGTTTCATTCAGAAGGTGTATACTTTTATCTAAACTCATTTTTTTGGAAAAACGTTCACTTCGTTTTTTCTAAAAAAAATTGTAACATTTTAATGAAAATATAAGACGTTAATTCAAAGACCTTAAAAATGAACAATTTTGTCAAAAGTATAATTTATTGGGTGTTCCATTCAAACTAATTAGCAAACAAGTTGTTATTCAAAATGAATTTCAGATAAGTTATCTGAAAGTTCAGCTAATGACAAATTAAAACGTATTAATGGATGTAGTATCATGAAGATCTTGGTGGTTTCCAAACACGTTGTTGAGTTGAACTGTTATATCTTAATTTCAGTTTCAGCAAGCAATCAATCCGAATTGTCCTGAAAAATTGTGAATTTTGGTTTTGATAGAAAAATGAAGCTTATAATCATTGGACGTGTGATTATTTTATTCATTATAAAATTTAAACTCACTTATGAAATATCAATATAATAATTGGATGACAGTAGCTGTGCAGAATCCAAAAACCATTTGCAATTGCTATGTTTCTAAATTTAGTCATATCAATAAAAGAAACCATTGTAAAGATAACTGGATGCCATACAACCACTAGGCATGCCATGTATGTGGTTACAAATGTCGACTGAATGAGAATCCGTATTTCATTTTTCCTCGATTGATTACTGCCGTTTCGATTTCTTTTCTTAAACGAAACTTTTATTTTGAAGAAGTTTAAGATTGAAACTTACAGAGCAAATCAGAAAAATTATAGTGAGGTAGGCGAAATAAGATATCGCCAAGCACGGAACTGTTAAAAATATTTCGAGCATATCAAACAGTTCTGCATATGGAACACTGAAATCATATCCCCAACTTGGCGGTGAAAACATTAAGTTTTGAGTTATACAACCAGCAATGAATACGAATAGAACCCAACATACAATGCAAACCACTATCATTTTCACTACTAAAGGAGTTATACGAATTTCCATTGAGTTGGCAAAAATTAAAACTCGGCAGATCGCTAAGAGAGCCATCATTGGTAATTCACCTATCCAGCTGGTATTTGCCATGCATCCAAGTATCTGAATTTTTTTAGTTCAAATTGAATTCTTTCGTCCATGGTGTTTAGTTGAAAAGGAAACTATAGCATTATCAGCTACCGTCTCCGCGAGCCATATACTTTATATTTTGAAATTTTTCCAAAAGTTTTTAACGACAAGTAATAAATAATTTTACTCACCCGAACAATAACTTCAAATTCGGTAAGCAAAGCAGGGAATACAAGTATTGGGGATGTTATAAAATGACAAATTCCTTGCAAAAGCTGGAGTAATAAAATAAAATTCATCAATTTATATGTAAAGTTTGGAGTTGTTTTATCTTGTTTATAAATTATCTGAAATTGATAATAGGGTTAAAACAAATTGATTTTTTCTTACTATTACCTTCATAATTACATAAAATAATGGAGGAATAAATATTGAAATCGCAAAATATAGTATTCCAACCCAGATCATCCGAACATCTCTGTTCAATGCAAAAAGTGACGTTGAATTTGTAGCCTTCATCGTTAAAAATTGACTGAATGCCTGTTGTTTTTTTCAAGAATAGGAACCTGCAATAAATCACGCTATTTGGAAATTGAGTTGTTCACGTTATAGTTGGCCTTTCTAGAAAAATATTTTTCGCAGAAAAACTTGTTAGATCTCCGGAACGTTGAAAACAAGTTAGATCTGGAATTCTGACAACTCAATTATGGATCATTTGGACAACAGAAACCAGCCCCTGCCTGAATCACTGTTGTCGTTACTCACCAGAAAATCTACACTCAACTTATTAAATTTTGATCGGAAATTTTTTCATTCACAATTAGTGCATTTTTTGCTTTTTTGAGGCATTTGAGGATTTGCTCCAACAGTTGTTTTTACAGACTTGAACTTTTTGAAAACATTTCAAAAATGCATAGGTATTTTTTGTAAGTCCTCGAAGAACAGCTTTTGGAGCAGTTATATATGCATCGAAAATAGTGAAAAAATTTAAACATTTTAAATCGGACATTAAGAGGTTGAAATTGGAACTTTGCCTAGTAAACCCAAAAAAATTATCCTTTTTATTGAAGCATTGATATTTTATTTCACATTTGAACATGAGGAAAAAAAACCATCAAATATAAATCTTTCTCATTGAGATTCGATATTATGCTCGTTATTAGCCGAAGGATTTATCGGGTGAATTGAAGAAAGTTTCGAAAGAATGTCACTTCGTGATGGCCTACTCGGCCTTTTCTTGATTTTAAGAAATCTAAGGCATTCATCTCGAATTGATCTAGAAATTTTAGGATTTCAATAATTAAATTCGTGAATTTTGACTTACTTATTACAAACCAACGTCATTATTGGGTTGACATAGCAATGAATAATCAGACAACAATTAAGAATTGCTTGATTTCTTTTGCTCTCCATATCAATAAACGAGATCTTTGAGAATAATGATTGGTGCCAGACAAATATCATTGCAGTTATATAAGTTGTTACAAATGTCGATTGAACAAGAATTGCAATCTCATTTTTCCGCGAATGTACACAACTTACAAGATTTTTCTTCTGGAAATAAAAATTCCAGGAAATTTATTATTGTATTCTAGTTTGTTAATACCGCATAAATCAAATAAGCCATGAACAGATAAGCAACATAGGATGATGCTAAGCACGCGAAGCTCAACAGCACTTCCAAATTAGCCAATATTTCTGCACTTGAAACACTGAAGTCATAGTCCCATCCAGGTGTCACTAGTTGCATATTTAGCGTGGCACATCCCACAAATATCAGGAACATTGTCCATGTGATGATGAGGAATAAAGCACATTTTATAGAATTTGGAAACTTTTTTGAATTTATGATATTTGAGAAAATGAGAATTCTGCAAACTGCTAAGAGAGTCATCACTGGAAAATCGGCGATCCAAAGACTGTTCATTATGCAACCCATCATCTGAATGTTTTTTATGTGTTAATATTTTAAGTACAGTATTTAATGCGGAAATAGTTTTAAACCATTCCAATAGTGTTAAAAATTCCAAATTTTGAAAGGTTTGTGTTTACAGTCAAAAACTGGTGAAACCTTCCTTTTACCTATCATAATTTTGGAAGTCGACCAAAAAACAATTATAAACTCTGATTTTGTTTTAATTGTTTGTACATAACCTTCTAGAAAGCAAAATTGCCGCTGTGCTCGAAGTTTTTAAAAAAGCTCAAATTTTTTTGAAAATTTGACAATTCCCCAAAACTTTAACTGAAACTTTTGAAAAATCAAAAAAAAAAAAATTAAGAGCTTTATTATGATATTTGGCCATGCTGATATATTAAAAGTGTATTTGCAAAATTGAACCCACCCTAATTATAACATCAAGCTTCATAAGCAAGTTTGGAAAAATAAGCATCGGGCCACTGATAAAATGTGAAATGGTTTGACCAACCTGGCAGAAATTGATCAAATTCATAAGTTTATAAGTTAAATTTGAATTTTCTCGATCCTTGATGCAAATTGTCTAAATTGAAATTTATATACAATAAAACATTAGAAACTCACTTTCATCAAAACAAAAAATACAGGGAAAAGTGGCAGAGCAATACAAAAGTATGCAACCCCGTATTTAACCATTGCCACGTCATTATTAAGTTGGAATAAAGACATACGACACAAGAGGTGTGCAAACTGAATGCAAGAGAATCACAATGTTTGAGAAAACTTTTGATTTTCAAGCGCACCTTGTTTCTCAAAACCGTGAGAATATCTAATCAACATGTGATTGGTTAGATTAAACTACTAAACAACTTTTGAACTTGAATATGCGTGCCAGGAACTAGGAATATTAAAACAATTTTATTAGTATAACAATTTTAAATTAAATTAATCCTTTTGATATCTAATAAACATAAATTTGAGAGTAAAAATGTGAGCTTTGGTTTTGATGTATTTATAGCCCTATGTAGTTTGAGTTTAACCAATGATCAAGTATGTATATGGTTATGCTTGGAATTGTGCATTTTTCAACAATCTGCATATGGTCCCAGCTTTTTGGAAAGTGTTGGGTAAATTTCCAATTTAGTGCCAAAAATGTTTCACTTCGGCAATTGGTTAAACCTTCCTGGCAAGCTTTTCCTCTCTGCATCTTCACCAATTCCGTAGCAATTTTCTGGTACCAAAATGGAGTTGCCGATGTTTATAATTGAAATTGTGTTGTAAAAAATGTATTTTCATCGGATATTAAAATAAAACCAAAAAAATATTTTTGATAGGAGTTGAAAATTTAGTTTGGTCAAATTGAAAAGTTGTATACATTTAACTTTTGTCATAATTTTTCTCAATTTTCTATGTTATTTAGGCTCTTAGTATTTGTAGTTACTTGCTATAAGTTTTAAAACGTTTTAAAAACTCTATATGTAGACGAAAAAAACTAAAATTGTAAAAATTAAATTATCCTGCTCTCGCATTGATAACAACTCTCTTCGAAACCTTTCCATAGACAATTTGTTGATACTTCTTCGAATTTTTGTTAATATCATCATAAATGCGCAGCCGTCCATTTTGGAAATTATCGGACATTTCGCAAGTGGGATAGTCAATCTTATAATACATATTCGGTTTGAGAATGGTGTACGGTTTCCACGGTTTTGTTCCCGATTTCCCGTTTGGATCGCTGGAAAATTGAAGGTTTTCTTAGAGAAGAAATTGAATTGAAACACATACCCGTATTTAACAAAATTTGCCATCAAGGTTCCAGACATATCCATAACTTCCATTTCTTCATCTGTTGGAGTGAAATTTGCCATTACTCCACTTCCAAAATAATATTTAAAATCCGAACTATGAGAAGCTTCCTTGAATGGTTGCATTAGCTCAACCATATCTTTGGTTGCATCATTGAAATAATTAAATGAACCCAAATAAACTTTGTTTCCATATTTGACGTAGGATTTCACAGCGTCAAGAGTTCCACTATTAAACACAGAATCGCTGACATACTGCACCAACTTTGAATTTAAAATCGAAATTTCCTTAAATGAAAACTCACATCTACTACTCTTCTATTGACTGTAGCTTTATCAGAAGCGTTCACATCTTTTAAATAGAAACCGGTCAGTTTTTTCTTCACATCTGCATAATAATCTGTGACATCCGGTCCATAAGTTTCATTAATAAATCCTTCGAAATTGTTATAAGCGTTTGCAAATAAGGGATTGAAAATTACTGAAAACTTTCAGGCATTTCTAAACTTTCAAATTTCATAAGCAACTCTTACTCATTCCAACAGATTCCATTGTAACTACAGTGATTAGTGCATCTTTCTTTGGAGCTTCTCTTCTCAAAATATCAAATGGTTTTGGGAAGAAATCTCCATCAAAATTAGGAATAAATGGAACAGCTCCAGCTGCTGTTGATTGGAACCCCGCAACTTCTTTGAACTTTGACACGTTTTGAGCCATATACCAATCGAATAAGCTTTGAGAGTCTGCATGAAAAGTGATTTTTAAATCAAAAAGCTTTAAACCTACCGGTTCCAGTATAACCCTGAAACTGTGCAAACTCTTTACAAACTCCAACTTCTACATCTTTAGGTCGAATTGCAAAATTGCAAAATGCCGTTCCAGACATGGATATTGATCTTTGAAATAGCTCTGAAATTTATTAATCAAAAAACTTTTCATGAAAAAACAAAAAAAAATTGCTATCAAACCGTACGATTTGAATGTGGGCTCAGCGATAAAAAATCAGTGCTCGTAGCTCCTGCACTTGTTCCGGAAAGTGTCACACTTTCAGGATTGCCTCCAAACGATGCAATGTTATCTTGAACCCATTGAAGTGCTAGAGTTTGATCCCATAATCCATAATTTCCATTTGCAATGCCATCAGCAATTGTTAGAAATCCAAGTGGTCCAAGACGATAGTTCATTGTAACGACGATTACATCTTTCAGTGGAAGAGTTCCGGTTAACGAGTAATCGTCCATATAAGAAGTGAATCCAATTTCATAGCCACCTCCATAAATATACACCAATACTGGAAGACCCTTTGGCTGAAAATATTCTAAGTTGTACCACGGGACAAGAGGCGGGGGGGGGGGGGGGGGGGGGGGCGTAAAATGCCGACCAGGAACTCTTATACCAATATTTTTTAATTAAAATCCATGATAAAATATAGATGGATCTATTGAAAAAAAGTGCTCAAAAATTGGCTAAAGGTTGGAATTTGCCGAAATAAAATTCGATTTTTCGTCGGATTTTTCCCACAATGTCCCCACAATTTTTAGCACGTTTTTCATCTACATAGTTTGAATAAAATAACAGCTATTTCCAAAAAAAAAATTCAATAATTTATAAATTCTATTACTGGTAAAATAAGGTAAAATATAAGGAAAATATGCCAAATTATAAACTTCTAAAATATAATTCCCAATTTTCCCACGACTTTTGGGCACTCCTAAATATTTCAAACGAATTAAGGGTTATTATTAGATAAATCAAATGTGTTTTTATGTTCTATTAATAAATTTTCATAAAAAACATTTGGAGAAAATGCCACACTGGTCCCAAAAAGAACAAAACCAGAGATGGGCGGCAATTGCCAAAATTTCAAATTTCCTAATTTCAACGATAGGAAAAATTTTTTGGAGAATAATTTTTATTCCCCAACTTATTGAATTGGAATTTTTCGACAATTCAAATTGCCGCCAACCCCTGAACCAAACTCACAAATTCCGCCAACTTCCATCTCGGTGCAAAAACATTCAAAGTGAGACAATTTTCCTCGGCAAATGCTGCAGTACTTTTTGCAGTTAGCTGGAATTTTGAAATTTTTTTAGCCGGAATATTTCCATATATAAAATTACAGCTGCAAATCTTCCAGTCTGAGGACATCCCGGCCCATATTCGTAACAATCTCTTGGCTCTGTCCACTTCTCCGCTGCCACTGGTTTTTTGAATTTTAAAGCTCCCACTGGTGCTTTTGCAAATGGAATTCCAAGATAGCCATCAACTATTTTTGTTCCCTAAGTTTTCAATTATGGATTATGGAGTTAACAAATTGTTACTTACATTTTTATGTTTATAAATATTTCCTCTAATTGGTCCACAAGGTGCATTCAAAATTTGAGAGTTTTTCTCCGGCGTCAAATTAACCAAAAATCCTCCTTCAACAATCGAAAGTAGTAGACAACCAATTCCCCAGTAAAATGAAAGAGACATCGCCAAGTATGGCTGCTGTCAAATTATCCTTCACCAAATTTCAGGGTTTATAAACCGTGTGAAAAATGAAATAAACTAGAATTAAACAACGAGATCATAACAACTTAGAACAAGGAACTGTGGACGGAAAATTTAAAAACTGAAAACACACATTTTTAGTCTGACAAAAATCATATTGTAATCCTCGTATTTTGATCAGTTTACAAATATTGTATTGTTTCTACAGCCGGTTCAATAAATCACGGTGAAATGAACTGTGATTTTTTTTCCGCTGACAATTTTTGATCAACCATCTAGGAAGCAAATAGCCGCTTTCCAAATTTTTTAGTGTTTTTCAACTTCGAAAAAAATATAATGAAATTTTAGAACTGAAGGTAAATTCAGAATTTAAATGATCATAAGAAAAACTAAACGGTAATATTAAGCTATTTCAATTTAAAGGGTGGAGTGGCGCCAGGTAGTTTTAAAAAAATTAAAAATCACACCTACAACATATATGGCTGCAAAATGACCAAATATCATAGTAAGACTTTTCAAAAAAATTTTTGCAATTTTTTATTTTATTTCAAAAAGTGGTGACTCCGTTTTACCACTTTTTTGGAAGTCTTATAGTCAGATCGAAAAAAAATTCCTTCGAATTTTATAATCTACTTATGTTTCAAATTTGTTTTAAAATATTGTAGACATTCGAACATGCGACAGTCAAAAATGGCCAAAACTCAGTAATTGCCATTTTTGACCGCCAAAAAATGTTTTTCAAACTTAAAAAAAGTTTTACTATGATATTTAGACATCTTGGCGCAATAGAAGTGGGCTTAATTTTTTAAACATTTCAAACATCTACACAAAAAATTTAAATCATTTTTATTTAATGCACTGTAATTGTTTCAAAGTTCAAAATATATTCTTGCAATCAAGTTTGAATAAACCTTGACACGATCCCTGCTTTAACCTTGTTTCCGCATTTCATCTGATTATCCAGCACATTTCCAACGTCTTCCCGAATTGATCTGAAAACTTCCAAAAATAGGCCACTCAATTTCAGGCGACCTATGTACCTATTAAAAATCAGCAACATCGTTGGATTAACATAACAGTGAATAATCCAAAGGCCATTTAAAATTGCTTGATTCCTTTTGTTACTCATATCAATAAATGATAACAATGAAAAAAGCGTTGGATGCCAAATAATTACCATAAAAGTTATATAAGTTGTCACAAATGTGTATTGAAGGAGAATTGATATTTCAATTTTTCGAGATTTTGCTGTGCTTTTTATATTTTTCTAAAAATAATTTATTGTATTTTGATCAGATAATTTAAATTCCTAATACTCACGCAATAGATCAAAAATATAATAATCAGATATGCGAGATAAGAAATCGCCAGGCAGGGAAAACTCAGATATATTTCGATCGAATCAAATACTTCTGCATAAGGCATCTCATAATCGTAACCCCACCACGGTGGACTGAACTTCATGTTTTGAGTTATGCTCCCAGAAACTATTACAAAGAATATCCACGACATGAGTGAAAATAATACAATTTTGATAGGAAAGGGAAACTTTTTAGCGTTGATTATATTGCTGAATATCAAAATTCTGCAGACAGCAAGTAGCGTCATTACTGGAAGATCGGCAACCCAAAAAGAGTTCATAATGCAACCGATTGTCTGAAAAACTTTGTTTTTGTTTTGAAAGTTTGCTTTGGGCGAGTCCTAGAAAATTTTGTTGCCCTTTCTATGTATGGTTTTTTCCTTTTTTAAAATAGAAAATTGTGATATCAGAAAATAATCAACAAAAACTCAATTAATTGTAAGTTAAGTATTATCAAGTTAAGTAACAAAATTTTTAAAATTTAATATATCCATTCTGTTATGATTTTTTTGTCTCTGAGAAAATTAAAAAAACCCCTTTTTTGGAAACAGTGTAAAATGCTAAACGCTTGATTTGCTGCTCGAATTCTTGGGATTCTGGAATTTTTTTGCATAAACTTTCAACAAAGTTACAAGCACATTAAGCAATTTTTTTTCTGATTTTGGAGTAGTTTTTCTAACTTGCAAAGAAAGGAAATTATTTTCAAAAAATTTTTCCTATGTACCAAAACTGGTTTAAAAGTTGTCAAAGTTGGGTGAGTTGTGGCGAATTGTCGATTTTAAAAATTTCATATCTGATTTTTTTTCCATCAATTTCTAAATAATCTTTCAAATAAAGAAAGTTGAATTTGAAAATTGTTCAACTAACCCTTATAACAAAATCAAATCTAGATAGAAGATTGGGAAAAATTAATATTGGCGCTGTGAGAAAATGCCCAGAAGCTTGCACCAGTTGCAGAAAATTAATCAGATTCATCAATTTATATGTCACGTTTGCAGATTGTTTATCCTTATTGAGTACTGCCTGAAATTAAAAAATTATTCAGCATTTGATGTTAACTTCAAAGCTTCTACCTTCATAATCACAATGAAAATAGGTATTGTAGGGGCTGATAAAGCCAGAAATATGATTCCGTATTGAAGCATTTCATTGTCGTGATTGATGGTAAAAATAGATTCAGAATTTGACATGGCAAATACTCCCACTAAGACGTTCTCAACTACTTACATACTCAACTACCTACATTTGCTCGGCTGCATCATGGCTCCGTTGCATACGCGCAGTACTTGGAATTCTCTGCCTCATACATCGTGCTCCCATAAAGACAAAATGGCATTTTCCGCTTCATACACACCTGCTCCGCTGCAGACAAAGTGCTCTTGGACCGACATTCTCTCCCACTTACATGATCTTATGCATACTCAGTACTTCAAATTCTCACCCTCATACATCGCGCTCCCATAAAGACAAAATGGCATTCTCTGCTTCATACACACCTGCTCCGCTGCAGACAAAGTGCTCGTCTACCTTCATTTTTCAGCAGCAAATGTTCTGCAAACGTCCACACCGTTAAACGAGATCTCCAGTTTGAGGCAAACACTCATTGACTACCTTCTCATTGACTACCTTTTGCTCATTGACTACCTTTCGGATCATTGACTACCTTTGCTCATTGACTACCTCAGATCATTGACTACCTTTCGGCTCACGTAGCTGAGCAATGTAAGCAGTTGAGTATGTAAGTAGTTGAGAACGTCTTAGTGGGAGTATTTGCCTTTGACATAAAGTTGATAGAGTAAAAAAATGTAAGCAGGAAATTTCAAATTGCTTTATGACAAGCAGGCATAAATCACTTTCTCAGAACGCATGACTAAACTGTTTTTCTTTTTTATTTTTCACTGGGAAAAATATGCCAACCTAGTCATTTAGGTACGTAACTTCCAATTTTTTCCCAGATCTTTGATAATTTTGAATAAAATCTTAAAGCTAACGCTAAACTTTTTTTTTGTATTTTTTCAGAATTAAAATTTAAAAAGTTGTGTTTGAACCTTAAAGGCCACAATCTATTTTGAAGCTAGTTTTTCCAAAATTTTCTGATCAAAATTTCAGCAATTCTAGAAATAATTTAGATTGTTAGATTTTATTCAAATCTGAAATTTAATCTAAAAATTAATATTATAAAAAACATTGTTTAAAAATTGACATTATTTATATTTTCTGCAAAACCAAGGTCATTAGGCCATGAAAGTTTTTGTTATATCAGCTGAAACCCGTAGACAATAATTTTGAAGTGATGTTTGAAAAGTTGATTCCAAACATCAAGCCTGATCAAATATGGAAGTGTTGATGAATTGAATGAAACTTTTATGAATCATTGTGGTCTTTTTGTGATTTTTCCAGTAACAATTTAATTATAGATATTATTCGAAAATATAAACAGAATTGTTGACGGTTTGGAAATATTGTCTGGAATAACAGATCTGCGAGAAGTGAGACTCATTACGAATAGCTATCTAGATACTGAAAATCTTAATTTGAAAATTACCTGACTGGCAATTTTGTATAAAAACAGGCTACGGGCTAAAAAAAAATACAAAGAACAGGAAAGAAGAAATTGATAGTTGCCGGCTCATCGACGAATTGCCGGTATTGAAAGTTTTCGGCAAATCGGCAAATCGACACACTGCCGAAACTTAAAATTTCTGGCAAGTCGGCAAATCGGCAAGTTGCCGGAATTAAAATTTTCGGCAAATCGGCAAATCGGCAAATTGTCGAAATTGAAATTTCGGGCAAATCGGCAAATCGGCAAATTTCGGAATTGAAGTTTCCGGCAAACTGCGATTTTGCACATTTTTTTGGAAGTTTCAGAATTTCAATTTCAATCGGCAAAATTGTGCGCATCCTGTGTATGTTCCAACGTCTAATTTGAAAAGTAAGACAATTTTATGAAAATATCTTAAAAATTTTATAAAAATACCTAATATATATTTCCGGCAAGCTGGCATTTAGCAAAAGGACAATTGCCGCCTACCCCTGATATAAAACTCGAAAAAAAAATATGGAAAGTTTGATGCCAAATATCAGGTTTCTTTTCTTGTTCTCAACTTTTTGAAATTGAGAACACTTCTATTCTATTGAGCATTGTGATGTTTGTACCAATTTAAACAAGGAAACATCAACAAAAAGTCACTTGGATCAGTCATCATGTAAATACGCGTCAGTTATGTGTGAACAACTGGTATCTAGTTGATCCTCCGAACTTTGTCACTTCTTTTTCGTTTTTTCGAGAACTGGGCGGCACACAGCAAAAGGGTATAAAATGGTAAGGAAATGGATGGAAAGGCAGAGTCAATTTGCGACCAGCGGTTATTGTACTACAAATAATTGTTATTTGCTATTTTTCAAAGTGTCATAAGTTCTCAACAATGGTGAGTATTTGTTATACATATATTTGTAAAATTTCCTCGTGTCTGTAAGTCTTTAAGTAAACCATTTCCAGAAAGTTTTCATCGTTCTCGCAGCTTTAATTGGATGCTACGTCTACGCTCAAGATGGTAAATATTCTGAAACTTATAATAAGCATGACATATTTTTTTAAATTTAGCTCAAATTCTGCCAGTAGGTGGACAAGTTGGTGGTGGGCAAAGATTGCCATGCCGTGGACGAAATGAAGAATATAAGACTTGTGGAACCGCCTGTGAGCCATCATGCACCAATCCGAACCCGGTAAGCTATCTGCCGACTCTTCGGGTATTTCTGTGCAAACACCGTCACGCGAAAATTCTGCACGCCTAAGTTTGATCTACAAAAAATGCGGGTTTTTTTCCTAGAAAATTGTGACGTCAGTACGCTCTTAACCATGCGAAATCATATGAGATGTATGCGTCTCACCTCCCGCATTTTTCGAAGATCAAAGCGTGTTTTTAGATGTGCACCAAGCAATGCATCAACAACGTCTGCCAATGCAGAAGCGGATACGTTCGTAACGAGATCACCAGACAATGTGTGCGTCAAGCTCAATGCTCCAGACCTGGAACTGGTTTCGGAAGCTCCACTCCGTTCCCATCTCAATCTCCTCAGAGATGCGGACGTAACGAAACATTCAGAACCTGCGGATCTTCGTGTGAGCCGAGCTGTACTACTCCACGTCCACAAGCGTGCACTATGCAGTGTATTGTGAACGTGTGTCAATGCTCTGAGGGATTTGTCCGAGGACCTTCCGGATGTGTCAGACAACGAGATTGTTAAACGAAATGCTTTTTAAAAACATTTTAATCTTGATTCAGCGTACCGCTGAATGATGTTCTGTAAAAATGAGTTTTGCACAATAAAGCTTCTATTCATTCAAAAAATAATCTCGACTTAAAAAACAACTCGTGTTTTTTTGAAATATCGTAATTTTGCTATTAATTTAGAACAAAATATTAGAACAATTTTTAACTGAAAAATAAACAGAAAACGACAGAGTTTGATAAAAACGACGTAATTATTAATAATTACGTCGTTTAATAATACATATGATTGATCAAAATGCTAGAAAACACAAGAAAGCAGCCGAAAATGTTCAAAAAAATTTACGATAACCATTTTTGCGCATCGAGACCGATCTAAATAAATTCTTGCTTCTTTAAAACGGATTACAATACAATTTTCCATCACAGAACGAGACTTTTTCAACAGCCACAAAAAACTCAAATTCAAATTGCCGCCGAAAGTGAATTGGTGCGAGGTAAGTGCGCTCCACCGCGAACATCGAATATTATTTCGAATGCAATGCTTGGCATCGTGCCAGCACCCAAATTATTATTGGTGACTGACTGTTTCTTTTGGTTTTCTTCGTTTTCTTCAAAATTATCGCATAAATATTATATTAACCTTAAGTTTCTGGTAAAAAGTACTTTTAAACACGGAATTTATCATAAATCAAGTGTATTTTGCATTTTTAAAACTTAATAACTGTGGATTATGAATTTATCGATTTTTTTTTGCCTACGTTACAATTTTCAGTTGAAATGACTAAACGCAAGAATGCGAGTAACGCTGGATCGAGCCCAAAAAAAGAGAAGAAATCGGAAACTTTTGCTGCTCTAAAGTCGGTTAAAGCGGAAAAGCGGCCAGCTGCGGACTCTTCGGTAAAAATAACCCAATTTCTTCACTAATAAAAGATGATTCTTCAGGATTCCGAGCCGGAGGACTTCGAAGAAGAGCAAATTACTCATACCGAGGCTGAAGAGACGAGAAATGAAGACAACGGTCAAGCGATTTACGAGCCTGATGTAATGCGCCCTTTGATTGAGTCTTTCTTAGAATTCCTTGTTCAAAGGCAGTCTGAAACGAGTACAGTCCATAACATGGAAAACAAGGTTGCGGAATGGGCTGAAACACGTCGAGATGATAATATTGACGCAGGGTAGCTCTTTCTGAAATTTTGGTTTAAATTAAAAATTTATTATTTCAGATTGTTCGTTCTCGACTTCCGTAAGTATCTGAAAAGTGCGGTGAAATTCAAAAATCTGCAAATGAACGATTCGTGTGCCGCCATATCCACCTATCTGAACAGTGAAAAATCTCTGGTCGAGTACAAGTCAATGCCGGATCGTCCACCTACAAAAATACAGCTTTACATAAAGAAACATCAGATTATGTTGAAAGGAATCGGTGGTGAACCGATGAAAAACGCCTACAAAGCAATGAATGCGGATACGGAGGGTGCGAAAGAACTCGACGAGCTACTCCGAGAAGCTTCGTTGCAGTACATTCCACAACTTCAGGAGTTCCTTGATACGCATCCAAATCTGACAGAAGAACAGAAGCGATCAATCGTTAACAAGATGAAGATGCTCAACAAGAAATACAACTCAAAGGAAATTTCAAGCACACCAAAGAAGAGATCTAGCAAGAAGGATCCAGAGACGGCATTCAGCCTCTTCTGTAGAACAAAGAACGATAAGTGAGTGTTTCTTTGCCGAGTTTCAATTTAAAAAAAAATATTTTTCAGGTATCGTGACCTGTCTGACGAGGAACGCGAGATCAAGCTGCAAAAGAAGTTCGAAAAACTGCCGGCCGCTCAAAAGGATATTTACGAAAGCCTTGCCATCAGCATGTGAACCACCCATTCCCCATTAATTTTAAACGTTATTTTATTAATCTCCAATAATGATCAACTTTTCGCGATACTCTTCATTTACTCGAGAATTTCAACCAAATTTGTTTCACACTGTTTTGTTTTTGTTTCAAAAATATTTAATGAAAATCTGTTATAATCATTGTAATTGTCCACTGAGTGGTTGATTTGCAAGTTTTATAGCTTTTCCTCATACTTTTCTCCTGTTCGTTTTTTTCCTAATTAATCCGATTCCCATTTGTGTCGTCAATTTGTAGAAATGGAGATAATTCGATTAGATGTTTCAATTTTTGTAAGAAATTTCATTGACAAGCATCTAGTACCTGCCGATAGTACTCTAATTCGCTAAAATTTTGGCATTTCAGTTCAAAGGCACACGCTATTTTTCCAAGTGGGTCTCGCCACGATCAGACGTAAATTTTGCACATTTTCTCATAGGTTGTAGAAGTGGAAGCTTGATAGGCAAATTTCAATCAAATTTTAAAGTTCACAGAAATTTTCGGCGATTCTACAAAACGATTTTCATTAAATAAAAGTGCCAAAAAATGAAAAATCTTTGATTTATCTGAAAATAATATCAGCTGAAAAATTCCAGAAAAAGCTCAGAAATGCCCGGAAAGTTGATAATTGTCGAAAACGGAAGCGAAAAGTCGGTAATTGGCGAATTTCCGGCCATTTTTGAGCATTTTCCCGATTTTTCAGCTGAATTAAATCTTATTTTTTAGATGAATCAAATGTTTTTTTTTGATATTTTGACACTATTTTTTCAATAAAAAATCTTGGAGCAACATGGCTCAAATAATAGGTAATTTTGTAGAATTGCTGAGTGCTCAATTTCCAGTTGTAATCGTAAAAAACGTTCATCATTCATTGTTGCAATACTTTTTCTGTCGACAACCCAACAATTGGTCACTCTCTCTGGTCAGCTGAGTCGGCTGCTTCAATGTCACATGCCCTCGTTGTGCACCCTCGACAGCGTTGGAGCAGCTCGTCCCGTTCAATCAGTTGTTCCCCGTGTGCCAGGAGACACCGAAATATCGCACGTTGTGTTCACGTGATGTACGTGCAAAAAGGGCTCGGGTATTCCCCTCGACGCTCCGCCTCGTTCGCTATCAATCGTGGTGTCTCTCGGTCTCCCCCGACTTCCAATTCCGATTACATTTGATACAAGTGCGTACACCTTGTGCGTGTGTGTGTGTATTCTTCTGTTTCTTTCTCGCCATGTTTCTCTAAATTTGACCAAATTCGAATTGACAGGTGCTAGCAGGGGGCTGGCCTGCAATTCTGTAAAATGACCTATTGCACCATGTTGTGCAGGTGAAGTTATACTTAAGTTAAATAAGTTTTCCGGTTAAAAAAAGTGATCTTCTATTTTTTGACACCAATTTTTAATTTTGAAAAACGCTAGAACAACGTGGTGCAATAGGAAAACTGGTTTGATAGTGAAAATGCGTTCCAGTTTTATGAAAATTTGAATCAAGCCGGTAGCCGGAAGATTATCAATTTCTTATCACTGTACACAATTTGCGTGCACCTTGTTATACTATGAGCATCTTTTTGAATATTTTCTTTTTCTGTGATTGACACAGGACAGCACAACTCTACACTTTTTTTGTGTTGTTCCTAGCTCTATTTCCCGATTACGATCGTACTGTGCACATGGTTGTACTCTGTGTTCTCATTTATTTTAACTGGCAAAGGATTATCTGAGAGACTATCTTTTCGGTTCTAGATAGTATACTTTTATACTTATAAGAGTTCTATAGGTAGGAAACGCTAGTCTATATAATTATTTGGGCAAACAGCTGAATTAAGTTTCAATTTTGCTCAATGGCTTCTTTCTCGATATTTTCCTATCTTCGATGTTTTTTTTCCATTCGGTGCTTCTGCCGTGTTCACGTGCTTTGCTCTCAGTGTTCTTTGCACCTTGAAGTGTACGAATCAGCATCTCGGAAAACATTGAGACCTCTTCGCTCCAACCAAATGGATGCAGCATCGTTTCCTAAAAAAGACAATTCTTAGTTTAAGGCAACTTTCCTATTCCAGCACTTGGTGCATCCGACTATATTGTACTTCACGAACAATATGAGCACAAAGTACTCTGGTCAGTGCCATGTGATGCCGCAACCTCAATTCACACGCAGGGTCATTGTCACCACCTCCCCAACGTTTTATTGAAAACGGGTTTAGCAATATATCTCTGTTTTGTTCTCTGATGCGACTTAGCCGCCCGTGCATCCATGTGTGTGCGGATTCGATTTGATTAGTTCTATATCTGCAATCAATTCATCGGAAGGTCTTCGACACAGAAACGTGTGTGCCACAAAATGCACTCTGATTTTGATGACAATTGCATCTTTCCCGTCTCCCCTGTCGGGCTGTGTGACCAACGAGACAGCAGGCCAGTCTTTTCCGATCTTCACTTGAATTGTTGTGATGACTATAGGGTTATCAGTCTTCGATCCGACTACAACACGTGCTTGAATAAAATAAAATGATGTTTAGCTTTAAATTGGTATAAAAAAAAGAAAAACTCTCGATACTTTTTTTTCAAAATTTTTAGATTCTCCACTAACGCGTGATTTCTAAAACTAAAAATAAAAAGCGAACCCCCAATAACTTTTTGATAAAAAGTTACAGTACCTCGGCAAATACATCAATCATTTTCATATCACTTAACACCTCTCAATTTCTGATATCAATCAAAGATACTGTCCATCAGATATACATATCTCCATTTATCCACTTCAAGAAACACATGCAAATCATAATTAATTTGAAACACCCTTCCCCTTATTAGATCAAAGTCCGAAGGTTTTACATCACACCTCACGTCTATCTTTTCGCAATTTCAAAATTGGGGAGAAGAAAAAAAAGTCGTAGAAGATTGTGTTATCGATGACAACTTTTCGATAGTTCTTCGCATTTGTTGAGACGCGTCTCTTAGTTCAATTTTTGTATGAATTTTGATCTATCTGGAATAGCGGAATCTGGGTCTTCCCGTTATTAAAGTAAAAATGTCCCAAAACTGCCAATTTTCGTAATGAGACGTTCTGAAAATTTCTCGAAAATGTTATGGTGCATCAAAGTTTTGGAAAAACACCTATTTTTAGCTTAAATCTCAACTTTCTCTACTCCATCTTACAATTAGTATTACGAGAACACAAAATTCTGAAATTTTTTGGCCTGTAGAATATCTCGTAGCCAAAACTACAGTAACTCGTTAAATGACTACTGTAGCGCTTGTGTCGATTTACTGGCTCGATTTTCGAACCCGTAAATCGACACCAGCGCTACAGTACTCCTTTGAAGAATTTCTGTAGTTTTCGCTGCGAGATATTTTGTGCGTCAAATATGTTGCAAAAACGCATTTTCAGAATTTTTTCCGTTAAATGTTCCGTCTTATTTATTTATATTTATATATTTATTTCACAAAATGTTTATTGATTTTTCTAAACTGTTTTTTTTTTTCAGAAACCAAATCCCGGTACTCTTTCATTATGGCAATTGGCGTGCAGAAGAAGACGTCGACACCTCTGGACGTTGGAACCGAACAAGAACCCACCAATCTCGAGAAGACAATCGGCACATTGAGACGATGCCTTCAGATTGCCGGAACATCAAATAAGCCCGGTAGCCGAAGTGCTAAGAATTCGATAAGCGAGGAATCGGTAAGAGAATAGTTCTAATTAGACCAACAAAGCTATAACCGGACAACTTTCAGAATGACCTCACAATGGAAGAATCGGTGCCTGAAGCATCGAAATGGCCACACTGTCAGCACATGATCAGCCAGGATGAGGCCCCACGCAACGATGAACTTGCCAGCCCGAATATTCGAATTGTTGCCTACAAAGATGAATCACAGATCAACGATATTATGCGCTTGATCACCAAGGATCTCAGTGAGCCCTACTCCATCTACACCTACAGATATTTCCTCCACAATTGGCCAGAATATTGTTTCCTGGTCCGTTAATCTAGAATTTGGAAAAAATTGAATTTGTGAATTTCTAGGCTTACGACCAGACCAACAACACCTACATCGGAGCTGTTTTGTGCAAGTTGGAACTTGATATGTATGGACGGTGCAAGGGTTATCTTGCCATGTTGGCTGTCGACGAGTCGTGCCGTCGTCTCGGAATCGGAACTCGTCTTGTTCGTCGTGCTTTGGACGCTATGCAATCGAAAGGATGTGATGAGATTGTTCTTGAAACAGAAGTTTCCAATAAGAATGCTCAGCGGCTTTACAGTAATCTCGGATTTATTCGTCAGAAAAGACTTCTAAAGTAGGTTCTGATATAACCCTGATGGAGCACATGTAACCTTTTTTAATTTTTTTAAAATCTGTTTTCCGTGTTTTTTCAAGCATTTCCGCATATTTTGGTTGATTTTTATGGATAACTTGCAGAAAAATCGAAATATTGCCTGTTTAAGAACAAATTTCACAGGAAAATCGCCCAAAACATGCGAAACTGCTTGAAAAGTAACAAAATCAGATAAAAAATTAATTTTAAAATAAAAAACCTGCGCATTTCGCGTGTCACATGAAACGCGCCAGCAGCCCCTTTGCGCACAACGAGTGCAAGGATGGCAGATCTTCAGAAATATAATTTTCAAGTTTTTTTGCAGATATTACCTGAACGGAGGTGACGCTTTCCGTCTGAAACTGATCTTCACTTCCCGTCGTGTACGCTCTCTGAACAATCAAGAAAACTATCAGCCGCGGTGTCGGGTCAACGAGGATGATACTCCGGATGAGGAGGAAGGAACTTATTAATTATTATTATTTTGCGTTACTTGACGAATTTTATAATTGTAGAAACGGATATTATATAGCACACAAAAAATGTATTCGTCAAGTAATGTGCTCTTATTTAATACATCCTATTCAATTGTATATTTTGTATTGGTTGATTTTTGCCATCTTCTTTAGCCTACTAAATGTTATTGATCGGTCACTTCATTTTATTACTTCACATAGGAAAAAGAAACATAAAGGAAAAAAGCTCACAAATCAGGTGAATGTGTACATGAAAAGGTGGCTTGTTAAAGGAAAAGTTTCAGGAGAAAAGCGAGCAATTTAGAAATTAGATGAATAAATAAAACTTGACGGGAACATGAAAGAAAACGTAAGAGATGGAATGGAAAAAAGTCATGCCGACAATAAATTCATTACATTTGAAAGGACAACATTTTTTTCCGGTAAAAAAAGAAATCTTTGAAATGTTCGGCTTGATTATACTATTTGTCAGGGGGCGAGAAAAAATTGTGTGGGAAACGAGAATCGTGGAAAATCTATGAAAACATCGAATTGGGGGCAAAAAAAAAATTTGTAAGAATTGATCGTGTGGGAGCTGGGGGGAAAGATATGACTATACATTAAAAATTGATTGAAAGACGTGTTATTAGAACGGAATCTACTGGAATGGACATATTGGAAATTTAGACGGACGGACGGAGGAAGTCACATAAAAAGAAGAAACAAAAATACAAATTTAAAATCGACAGACTATGGGAAGTAGTAGAGGCGCTCTCCGAGATTGAAGCCATTGCCGAAGAATGGAGTCCATCCATATTGGAGTACACCTGAAAAATATCAAAATTTAATATTCTGCTTCAATTTACTTCAATTTCAGCCGTAGGATGCTTTTCCAGACAACTTACCCGACGCATTCTCAGCTCTTTTTTCAGTATTTTCAGCCTGTGTTTCTCGAATTGCCGGCGACAAGGCTCCAGACTCTTGCCATATGTCCATCATTTCGCGAACCGGCACATTGAATCTGAATCCACAACGCGATTCTTCATTGAATAGCTGTGACGACGGAGCAAGTGGAAGCTTCGAGACAGATGTGCTCTTTTTCGCTCGGAGAGGTTCCCGCTGCTTCTTCGAGACGATTGGAGTCGATGTCAGCTCCGGGTAGAACGGCGATTCTTCATAATTGACATTTTCATTCGCATTCTCCACCGGCGACATTATGCTGAGTCCCAACGCGTTGAGATGCTCGGAAATTCTAGTTTCCACGTGGAAGTCTCCATGTTGATTATCGACATCTCCTCCACTCGAAGAAGACAATGAAAACCTTGGAGTTTGCTGATCGAGACCACTATCCGGTGAATAATTTGTAACCTTCGGTGTCCCGTTTCTCATTATTGTCGCTGCATAGCTTTTCGCCTGAAGTGGTGGAAGTGGAGCTGGAACTATTACGTCGCTGTGATTGCTTTCACACTCGAAATCCGTATCTATTTGATCGTCAGCGTCGTAATCGTGATGAAATACGCATTCACAATTTGATGGATGTGGCTCCTGATTGTTGTCGTACTGACCATTTGTTTCACCGGCAAACGAAGATTCGGACCACTGAAAATGAAAATTTAGAACAGGACGGGGTGTCTTGAACGTATATTTTAAAAATTTGTTATCAAAACTGCGAAGTTCGAAAAAAATGAAAAAATATCAGCTAAAATCTCCAATTTTGAACGATTTTTTGTGAATCAACGGAATAACGTGATATAAACTACCAAAGCGTGCAATAAAAGATGTTAACTCAAAAAAGCCAAGTTCAAACCACAATGACACGGAAAACCGGTAAAAATTGGAGATTTTAGCTGAAATCAGGCAATTTTTTTGAGAATTTTTAATACGAGTTTCGTTCATTTGTGCACATTTTTGAGCCGTTACTCCATTAAAGTTACGGTCTTTCCAACCCACCGTTCTTCCAATAGTGTGTGTTAAAATGGAAGAAGCCGAACGATCAGTATGAAGTCGCGATCGTGTCGTCGTCGAGAATGTGTGATGCCGTGTACTTGAGGCAATGGACGGTGAGTGGAATACATCAGCGTCTCCTCGCTTTTTCTCCTCGATAGCTGCCAAAGGTTTAGAATTAAATTGTAGCTGGGGCAGTTGTTTTGCTTTCTTGGCCTTCTTCTTCTTCTCTTTTTCCACAGCCTTCTGAAAAAAGATGATTTGAAATAAAAACATTTTTTTTTAATTTTAAGCACCTCTTTCTCATATAAAGCCTGCTTGTCTCTGGTCATTTGTCCCCGATCGCAGCGACATCGGCAGAACTTTCCGATCAGGGACTGACCCTTCCTCTCCCATAAGTTATTCCTCCGTTGTGGCACTGTCCATCCTCGTGCACTTCCCAGTGAGGCTAATCGCTTGACAAGATTGTCCTCGAGCAGTTGATAGCATATGTGATGAAGTGGTCTACTAGAGTACGGGCATGATTCCCAAGTGCACGTCATCTTGACTCCTTCACCAAGCTCGATCTCATCTTTTGCTGTAAAAATAAATTTTATAAACACCGACCATAAAATCACGAAAAACTTACGACATTGGCAGATAATAGGATCTAAAACTGGGCATCCTATTACTTCTGGTACTCCTCCGTCTTTGTCTCCTGTCGTTGAGTGGCGATGTCGTTTGACTAAATCTGCTCTCCGTAGACCGCGAGGCATTTTTTGTTGTTTTCTTTTGAACTTTTCGATGGCGAAAGACTGAATATAAAGAAATGATTATTATTTTAATTAAATCGATATTATTCAACAAGAAAAATCACAACAAAACGTGAGAATTTCGAAAAAAATACGCTGAAGATTGAATTTGTTTTGATTTCTCAATTGAGTTGATCAACAGACAACAAAACAAGTTCAAGCACAATGTCCGTAAAAACTCGTCGCGGTGTGTACGGACAATGCGCATTTCAGCACTGTCTACCGTACCCAAATCAATTTACTATATATAAAGCGTGTGTCCTTCCGTCCGTTTGTAGTTTGTAGTTTGATCTTAGATGTTTCAACTCTCTTTTCTGTAGTTGGAAGAGATATTGGGTTAAGAGTTGCTGGGGGATAATGTCAAGGTACTGTAGTAGTACTGTAGGAGTACTGTAGGTATACGGTAGGGTTACTGTAGTTTGGGAAAAATTGAGTTTTTGTCTACAGAAGAGGTATTGGGTTGGGAGTTGCTGGGGGATAATGTCAAGGTACTGTAGTAGTACTGTAGGAGTACTGTAGTCATACGGTAGGGTTACTGTAGTTTGAGAAAATGTGAGTTTTTGTCTACAGAAGAGGTATTGGGTTGGGAGTTGCTGGGGGATAATGTCAAGGTACTGTAGTAGTACTGTAGGAGTACTGTAGGTATACGGTAGGGTTACTGTAGATTAGGAAAAATGAGTTTTTGTCTACAGAAGAGGTATTGGGTTGGGAGTTGCTGGGGGATAATGTCAAGGTACTGTAGTAGTACTGTAGGAGTACTGTAGTCATACGGTAGGGTTACTGTAGTTTGAGAAAATGTGAGTTTTTGTCTACAGAAGAGGTATTGGGTTGGGAGTTGCTGGGGGATAATGTCAAGGTACTGTAGTAGTACTGTAGGAGTACTGTAGGTATACGGTAGGGTTACTGTAGTTTAGGAAAAATTGAGTGTTTCCCTACAGAAGAGGTATTGGGTTGGGAGTTGGTGAGGGATAATGTCAAGGTACTGTAGTGGTACTGTAGGAGTACTGTAGGTATACGGTAGGGTTACTGTAGATTAGGAAAAATGAGTTTTTGTCTACAGAAGAGGTATTGGGTTGGGAGTTGCTGGGGGATAATGTCAAGGTACTGTAGTGGTACTGTAGAAGTACTGTAGGTATACGGTAGCGTTACTGTAGTTTAGGAAAAATTGAGTTTTTGTCTACAGAAGAGGTATTGGGTTGGGAGTTGCTGGGGGATAATGTCAAGGTACTGTAGTGGTACTGTAGGAGTACTGTAGGTATACGGTAGGGTTACTGTAGATTAGGAAAAATGAGTTTTTGTCTACAGAAGAGGTATTGGGTTGGGAGTTGCTGGGGGATAATGTCAAGGTACTGTAGTGGTACTGTAGAAGTACTGTAGGTATACGGTAGCGTTACTGTAGTTTAGGAAAAATTGAGTTTTTGTCTACAGAAGAGGTATTGGGTTGGGAGTTGCTGGGGGATAATGTCAAGGTACTGTAGTGGTACTGTAGAAGTACTGTAGGTATACGGTAGCGTTACTGTAGGTTAGGAAAAATTGAGTTTTTGTCCACAGAAGAGGTATTGGGTTGGGAGTTGCTGGGGGGATAATGTCAAGGTACTGTAGTAGTACTGTAGGAGTACTGTAGATACACGGTAGGGTTGCTGTAGTTTAGGAAATTTTGAGTTTAAAACGTTTTGAAGAAGTGTTGGCTCGGGAGTTGGTAGGGAATAGTGTCAAGGTACTGTAGTGGTACTGTTGGGGTGCTGTAGGATTATTGTAGGATTATTGAAGTTTGGTGGAAAATTGCGTTTTAAGTTTTTGAAAGTGTATTGGCTTGGGAATTGATGAGGAAAATGTCAAGATATTTTGATAGTTTCTTGCTGAGAGTTGGGAACATTTGGGAAGATGTGAAAGTTTCATTATTTTTTCATAAGACATTTTTAAATGATTGTGTCAAACATTTCAAATGTTGCCAGTCGTTGGCCGCGCCGTAGGCGCGGTCAGCGGCTGGTTTTAAATAAAAAAAGAAAAATGTATTTAATTCTTAAAAATTCTAATTTGCATATTAGAGCGGCCTTATCATCATTATTTTAAGAGAAACATAAATGACTAAAGAGAAAAATTGAGTCGGGCAAGCTCGGCCCTCGAACGGTCCCGAAGAAGAGGGCGGAGCTTACATGGATGAAGAGTAGCGACTCGAGTCCTGTAGATGATTCATAAAACATATGTAATAGAGATAATGTGGTCTTGTGAGGGGGAAAAGAAACGCCTGATGTATTTTTGTGTAGAAGTCATGATAGTATTTTTGATCGATTTCTAGTAGAAATTGGAAAGCAAATTTTTGACAAAAAAATTATTTTCGACACATATTTTGGCATTTAACAAAAATTTGTCGTGTCGAGACCTGTTACCGTTTTTTTGGTATAAAAATCGAAAAATTTCGCGTCTCGGTAATATTATATGGGTCTCACCACGAGAAAAAAAATCCGAACTTCATTATAAAAGAGTTTGAAATTACAGTACTCTTTAAAGGCGCACGCCTTTTAGCATTTAACAAAAGTTTGTCGTGTCGAGACCGCGTACCATTATTTGAGCCAAAATCGTAAAATTTCGTTCAAAATTTTAATCATTAATCAGAAAAGCCTCGAAAGAAAAGAAATCAGTTGTCGAACACATGTGTGTCCGTTCTCTTTCTCTCTCCATCTTTGCACACTCGCAGAACAAAGTCTGTTTCCACATAAACTATGGCATTTCCTCTTTTATCTAATTCTCTACATCAAAGGTTCGAAGACAATTTTTTAAAACAATTGAAAAAGAAACTACAAAAATTTCGCAAGCATAGGCGATTTTTGCTGGAAATTATTAACCGGGAGGCGTCTGCGTCTCATATCATCAGAGATCTTATTCGAATTCGCTTGTTTTCTGTTCTGTTTACGATCATTCAAAATATGGTGAGGGATCGTGGGAGACAGTTTATTGGAGACAGTGCAAAATGTGCTGATTATACGACAATTTTTGCCATATATGTTCATTCAAATGAGCTTATACCGTCAGTCATTCTCAAACATCTGTGCAATAATGAGTACTAGAACGATGTCAATTGTTAGAAATTAATCGATTCTACATACAATAGGATCCACACAGATAGACTTCTAAACAAATGCATATTTAATCGTAAAATGGTCTCGACACGAACATTAATTTAATTTTTGGCGTAGGCGCCTTTAAGATTACTGTAAAGAGTTTTCTGCCCTACAGTAACACTAAAGGCACACACACACACACATCACTTTAGAATCAATTCTCAATTCTGCGCGCGTGCCGGTGCCATTCCATTGGGGAAATTGTTCAAAACTATTCCTATGCTACCAAAACGGCCAAATGTCATTGTAAAATTTTACAAAAATTATTTTGAAATTGTTGAGTTTTTTGCGGATTTTTTTTTGAACAACGACTGCCAAAAAAGTGGCAAAAACTGAGTAGTTGCCATTTTTTGTAACAAAATAAATATTTTTCAAAGTGCTCTTTAGAACGTTTTTCTATGATATTGTGGTATTTTGGCACCATGGGAGTAGTTTTTATCAAATTTCACACTGATGCAAAATCACTTGCACCGTACTACGTAGCTTGTTGTCAGCGTGCCGAGACCCATTTTTATTTCATTTTTAGACGTCCACGTAATATTTCATTTGTTCTCAAATTAGGAAAAACTTTTAGTGGCTAAGAATGGAAACAAATGTTTTTTTCGAGGTTTTGTAATCGTTTAAAAATACTCTGAGTATAAAATCACAAAAAAGAAGTAAATCGAGGTCTAAATATGGATCTAATTTCCACCCAGTTTGTTGCTATCAAATTCACAACGCGGCACTCCTTTAACGGATTGGTATCGGAAAGCCGACATTGACACCATGCCGCCTTTGAAACAATAATGTTTTGAAACGGTCACGTAACATTGGAACAACAAGAAGAAGGTCAGTTTGCCAAAAAATATGCTATGTTTATTTCTGACCCTCTGTAGAGTGTGGAGGCTGGGACTTCCCGATGAATCATCGTGGGTACTGTAGGGGGCGCATAAGGAGAGTGACATACAAATTTTGAGAATCGATTCGATGTTTGATGAAGAAAAGTACGAAAGAAACCCCGTTTTTTACGATATATGTTGGAAAGACTGAGAGCTCATTTAGGAGGAAAACGAGCTAATGCATTGTCGCGCTCAGAGTGGCACAATTTTTTTTTGAGGTTTTGTAAACGTTTAAAAATACTCTTAATAGTCTAAGAATCTGAAATACTGAACAATTCTTAAGAACAATGGAAAAAATCGCAAGAGGTTAAAATTTTCAGCTCATAAAAACGCTACCTTCCGTCATGCAATTCTCATTTTGGAGGAAGCTCAAACAAGGGAGTTAGCTCATGTTCCTTGTTCCGCCTTTAATGAAATCTTTCGAAATTTTCATGATTTTTAGGAGAATCGTTTTGTTTTTTACTACAGCTTTCGATGCCTTTTTATGTTGCTCAGAGTTCTACCCAATTGGGAAAGTACACCTATACCCCCAACTTCACACGTTTTGGTAGCTGATGGAGCACCGAATTACCCTCGGAAGAATCAACTTATGTTGCGCAACTCGGAGTAACTGGATACAGTGATCACTTCCACAGGTGCGAGGTCAATTCAATGACACTTTGTAACAGTCAACACAGTATCTATTACGTATAAATAACACTTGCATGGAATTTTGGTGGAAAAACTAACATATCCACTTTGAAAGTGACAGTAATCCCGAATCTTGTCGGCAAGTTTGAAAACTCTTTAGGTCCATCTGGTGTTCCCGCAGAAACTGCGGTGCGGTCTTTGTGACAGCCGCCAACGTAAACAAATTGTATGGAGAAGGTTACTGTATAGAATAAAATACTTCAAGAAAGAATTAAAACTGGGGAGTGAGAAAATTTAAAAAAAAACTTATTAAAATATTAACTTTTTGAAAACATTATAGTTAAACGAAGGATCAATGCACAGTAATTTCTGATCAATATGCTTTATCTGTAAAACATAATATTGATTTTCGAAACACACATCTCTTTTGAATTGTTCACTTTCTGAGAGTTGAAACCGGTCAATTGAAGGACTTACAAAAATAGAAATAGGAGAGAAGTTGATTGGTTTGAGAATTATATTTATTTATATTGAAAAACGAAAAAATTGAAACAATACTATATTTGGTGAACGGCCAGAGTCACTAATTTTGGTGAACGGCCAGAGTCACTAATTTTGGTGAACGGTCAGAGTCACTAATTTTGGTGAACGGTCAGAGTTACTAATTTTGGTGAACGGTCAGAGTTACTAATTTTGGTGAACGGCCAGAGTCACTATATTTGGTGAACGGTCAGAGTCACTTTATTTGGTGAACGGCCAGAGTCACTAATTTTGGTGAACGGTCAGAGTCACTAATTTTGGTGAACGGTCAGAGTCACTAATTTTGGTGAACGGTCAGAGTCACTAATTTTGGTGAACGGTCAGAGTCACTAATTTTGGTGAACGGTCAGAGTTACTAATTTTGGTGAACGGCCAGAGTCACTAATTTTGGTGAACGGTCAGAGTTACTAATTTTGGTGAACGGCCAGAGTCACTATATTTGGTGAACGGTCAGAGTCACTTTATTTGGTAAACGGCCAGAGTCACTAATTTTGGTGAACGGTCAGAGTCACTAATTTTGGTGAACGGTCAGAGTCACTAATTTTGGTGAACGGCCAGAGTCACTAATTTTGGTGAACGGCCAGAGTCACTAATTTTGGTGAACGGTCAGAGTCACTTTATTTGGTGAACGGCCAGAGTCACTAATTTTGGTGAACGGTCAGAGTCACTTTATTTGGTAAACGGCCAGAGTCACTAATTTTGGTGAACGGTCAGAGTCACTTTATTTGGTGAACGGCCAGAGTCACTAATTTTGGTGAACGGTCAGAGTCACTTTATTTGGTAAACGGCCAGAGTCACTAATTTTGGTGAACGGCCAGAGTCACTAATTTTGGTGAACGGTCAGAGTCACTTTATTTGGTAAACGGCCAGAGTCACTAATTTTGGTGAACGGTCAGAGTCACTTTATTTGGTAAACGGCCAGAGTCACTACATTTGGTGAACGGCCAGAGTCACTAATTTTGGTGAACGGTCAGAGTCACTTTATTTGGTAAACGGCCAGAGTCACTAATTTTGGAGAACGGTCAGAGTCACTATATTTGGTGAACGGCCAGAGTCACTAATTTTGGTGAACGGCCAGAGTCACTAATTTTGGTGAACGGTCAGAGTTACTAATTTTGGTGAACGGCCAGAGTCACTTTATTTGGTAAACGGCCAGAGTCACTAATTTTGGTGAACGGTCAGAGTCACTATATTTGGTGAACGGCCAGAGTCACTAATTTTGGTGAACGGCCAGAGTCACTAATTTTGGTGAACGGCCAGAGTCACTAATTTTGATGAACGGCCAGAGTCACTATATTTGGTGAACGGTCAGAGTCACTAATTTTGATGAACGGTCAGAGTCACTTTATTTGGTAAACGGCCAGAGTCACTAATTTTGGTGAACGGCCAGAGTCACTATTTTTGGTGAACAGCCAGAGTCACTATACTTGGTGAATGGCCAGAGTCACTAATTTTGGTGAACGGTCCGAGTCACTATATCTGGTGAACAGCCAGAGTCACTAATTTTGGTGAACGGCCAGAGTCACTATATTTGGTGAACGGTCAGAGTCACTAATTTTGGTGAACGGCCAGAGTCACTATATTTGGTGAACGGTCAGAGTCACTATATTTGGTGAACGGCCAGAGTCACTATTTTTGCCAGAGTAACTATATTTAGTGAACGGCCAGAGTCACTATATTTGGTGAACGGCCAGAGTCACTATACTTGGTGAACGGCCAGAGTCACTATTTTTGGTGAACGGCCAGAGTCACTATATTTGGTGAACGGTCAGAGTCACTATATTTGGTGAACGGTCAGAGTCACTATATTTGGTGAACGGCCAGAGTCACTATTTTTGGTGAACGGCCAGAGTCACTATATTTGGTGAACGGCCAGAGTCACTAATTTTGGTGAACGGCCAGAGTCACTCATTTTGGTAAACGGCCAGAGTCACTATATTTGGTGAACGGTCAGAGTCACTAATTTTGATGAACGGCCAGAGTCACTATATTTGGTGAACGGCCAGAGTCACTATACTTGGTGAACGGTCAGAGTCACTATATTTGGTGAACGGTCAGAGTCACTATATTTGGTGAACGGTCAGAGTCACTATATTTGGTGAACGGTCAGAGTCACTATATTTGGTGAACGGCCAGAGTCACTATATTTGGTGAACGGCCAGAGTCACTATATTTGGTGAACGGTCAGAGTCACTATATTTGGTGAACGGCCAGAGTCACTAATTTTGGTGAACGGCCAGAGTCACTAATTTTGGTGAACGGTCAGAGTCACTTTATTTGGTGAACGGCCAGAGTCACTTTATTTGGTAAACGGCCAGAGTCACTATATTTGGTGAACGGTCAGAGTCACTAATTTTGATGAACGGCCAGAGTCACTATATTTGGTGAACGGCCAGAGTCACTATACTTGGTGAACGGCCAGAGTAACTATATTTAGTGAACGGCCAGAGTCACTAATTTTGGTGAACGGCCAGAGTCACTATATTTGGTGAACGGCCAGAGTCACTATTTTTGCCAGAGTAACTATATTTAGTGAACGGCCAGAGTCACTAATTTTGGTGAACGGCCAGAGTCACTAATTTTGGTGAACGGCCAGAGTCTTAATTTTTAAAGTAATGCAAACGTAGTAAATCTCCCAATAAAAAAATGCGGTCATATTGCATGAAATTTAGTTTTTTTGATCAAACTGAAAGCTTCTGGCACCTGGAAATTTTTGTAATTAAATTCTGAAAGCGCTTAAAATTTGTCCCTTCTAGGACTTTTTACATAAAAAGCAGGATGGTTCTAGAATTTTCTAGAAACTCTGGAAAAGTTTTAGAATTTTCTTGAAATTCCGCAAAACTCCAGGAAAAGTGTTGACTGTACAAAAATCTTACATTAGCAGTTTAAAATTTATTAAAACAATTTACCGTACGCCAGTCGGAGCACGTGCAAACGGCTGGTTTTTTATAATATGCTTCTACATTAAATTTTTCATTTAAAACAGTGGGATATCATATACAAATCGATAGCTTTGTATATTTGCTGGAGTCCGAAAATCTAAAGATTTCAGACGAATTGTTTGGAAAAGGTTATATTAGTTATATTAATTCATTAATAAAAAAGTTTATATAGATAAACATGCACGGCCGAAAATAATTAATTGCAGCAAGTGGCAAAATATGTTCCCTCCACACAGGTTGCTCCAGCTGGACAGAACTTTGATTTGCAACTCTTCCCAACAATCGTTGTAGGGATTCCACCCTCGACAATTTTTGCAACTTTCTTTCCTTTTGGACATTTTGGCTCATAATCAGCTTCAATCAACTTTTCAATCTTCTTGTCACAGCAAATATTAATATGATTAGAGTACCTACAGATACCTTTTGGCCCACATTCTTCCTGGAATTTTTACAGATTTTTTCAAAAACATGGAGCAACTTACATCGGTTTGGCAGTTTTTATCGTTTATTGGCTTACTTCCAGCGGCACATCCCGATTGATCATCTAAATACTTTGGTTTAAAGTAAAAAATTCAAATGAAAAAACATACATCCAGTACATGTAAATCGACATTCACTCTCAGTTTTGAAATTATTCTTGTTTCCTCCACATCCACTGTACTCAAAAGCCAATGGGATATTGGATTTTTGGTCAAAGTGGTACTGTAAATTATTAAGACTTTATACTTTATGAATTTTATGAAATAAAAATATTGAGAAATATGTTTAGTTTCTGAAAATAATTTTGCTTTTGTTGAAAGTTTTGAAAAGTTGAAATTTTGAAAAGACTTACAGTCTCAGTGTTATTTCGGCACGTTGACTTTTGAGTCAGTTTTTGAGCAAATTCTCGGAATTTTCAATTAAACGTATAGCTATTTTCAGAAAGTACCAATGTTTTTCTATATTTTTTTCCAATTTCCAAAAATTCCAAAGTTTCCAAAAAAAAGCGACATGAAAGCTTTGAAAAATCAAAACTCACTCTTATCTCCTTCTTTCCATTTTTACATGGTGTTTTTCCCATGTCCAATGGAAGTTTGCACTCCGGTTGAAGTGTCGAGACTAACTCACTGACACACAGAATAGTAGCCAAAAAGGTAAGAAGAAGATTCATTTTGCAAAATTGACAGAATAATTGAAATGATCACCGTTTTATACTACTGGAGAAATGGATAAACACGTTGAGAGATAAAGAAATCGAATGACTATACTCAACACTTCCTGGTTTAGATAAGAAGAAGGTCAAACTGGATAATGTTTGGTTGAAGTTCTAGTATAGATTCGTTTAGAAAAATCCGTAAATCTCTTTCAATTGTCGAATGCTAGCTGACAAAACACCCAGAAATCTTCCAATCTGAAATTCTACCTAAAAGTCCAATAAAACAATTATTAATATGGTTGTGTGGCCAAACCATCTAAAAAACTGTTCAGCAAATTTTATAAACGCTCTTGGTATCACCGTGAATGATTCTTTGAATCACTTCCTGGTCACAGAGATTACCAATACGGAGATCATAAATGCCATTTGAAAAAAAGAAATTTTAAAATAGGCTACTACAAAAAATTGACAAGTATTGTGATCAGGATAAAATTCTATCTGATTATTTTTCCAGTGCAAATTGCTTCAAATCAACGATGCTCGAGCTCGACAAATTTCGAAATTTGCAGCACACCAAAAATTTGACAAAACAATTTTGCCCAAAACTATTGAATTTGTCCCCTAAAATTTAGTAAAATTCCACAAAATGGAGTTAATTTGATGTTTAAGCTGACACAGCTCACGAAACTTATTCAGAAATCAGATGTGTGATATCTTTGGTGCTCCAAAATACATCTAAAATATAACATTTTTCCGGAGTCTGTTGAAAACGGCAAATTTGCCGAGTTTGCCGAGCGCGGCAAATTTTGAGATTTGCCGCACATCCCTGCTCCAAATGTGGAAGCCTTTAAAAGTGATCATATTTTTTTCAGAAAGAAAAGTTTCTTGAAAACTCCTATAGTTGTTCACATGTTTTACAAAACATCTGAAAGTCAAGATTATATATGAAAAACTACTCTAACGCAATTTTTCTTTCTGCCACCTATTCACTTTTTCCAAAAAGTTGGGAAATCTCTTGGACATAATTTTCTAATTTCTTAACCCAACTCAAAAGCCTTATTTGAGAATAGACCTCGAGTAACCTAAATTCTCCGGTCCACGTGCTTGTTTATTCCGTTCATGCGAAGTTTGTTCCTAAAATTTTTTTAATATATCCTCTGTAATCCCCCAGCTAAACTCACAAATTTCCGATTCCTTATTTGCTTTTCATGTCACTTCGACGTCTACTTTTTTCGTTGCAGTTGCTTTTCTCTGAAATTCTCCGCAAAAAATAACAAAATTTTGTTACTTGTTACTTTGTTCGCCGTTGATTGAATATGTGCTATGGCAACTCTTTCTGAGTTGTTGGGTTCAAGTTTTGGTAATTGTATGTTTTCAAAAAAAAACTGAAAAGTAAGGTTTTGATTTAGAACGTCAGAATAGAAAACCAAAACCCAAAAAATAAAATAGAAAACAAAAAAAAACGAATCATTATAGTCAAGTCTCTATTGCGAAAAGCAGCTACTATTAGCCTATGGGGTCAATTTGATTATCTGCCTTTGCCTAGTCGGTGTTTTCCCAGCGCAGAATCCACTTTGCTCTGCCTGTGCTCCAAAAGAGTGCTCATTTTCAAAAGACACACATACACTCTTCTCATTTTCTCGTTTTTTTGCTTCTTGTTTCTCATCGTCCGGTTCTTTTTTTTTCCACTTATCATCTACACTTCCTTGATACCATGGCTTATTTAGTGAAGATGGCTTATTTAGTGAAGAATTCATGACATACTGAACGAAAATGTTGCAATGTTCCTCTCTGGGAATAATATTAAATTTAAAGGTGTTGATTTGTGAATTTTTTCGGAAACACTCTTTTTTGAAATAATAAATATTTTAATCAAGGGTGTCTGTTTTTCGATTTTTCACAAAATCCGATATTTCGAAAATAAATTATATTTTTTGCTTACAATGCTGGATTTTTCTTTTCAGAAGAAAATTTTATTTTTTGCCATCAACAAAATTCGATAAAAATATAGATTAAAAAAAAAATATATATAAAAAGTATTCGCCAATTCCTGCTCACACTAATTTCCATGTTTGAATTACCTCCAAAATAGAGAGAAACCATTTCCGTACCAATCAGATTGAACTAAACACACTCCGTCTGATTGGTTCACACATGGGCGGAGCAAATCGCTGATTGGTTGCACTTTTCGTTTTAGAGGAAATTCAAAAAAGGAGATTACCGAGAGTTCGAAATTCGTAATTTCAGAATTAGGACTTTTGAAAATTTTTTCCCATTTTCGAATATTACTGTATATTCAAAGTATTTAGAAAAAAATCTACATTACTTAGAACTACCACAATGAGAAAAACTGAAAAATAGTTACTAATATAAAATTTTTAATAACTTATCAACACCGTAAAAAATAATTGTACAGAATTGTACAGTCAAAAAAACTTGTAAATGCTCTAGATGCACCCATTTTCAACAAATTCCAGCTATTTTTTGTTGGACGAATATGTTCCAAGGCGGTCAATCCGTCCAATCAACCAATTAGTTCTAATTCTCAACAAGAACAACGTGGATGAAAATGTCTTCTGATTCATTTTTTCCCTTCCTCCAGTCTTCCCCAAATGTCCTTTTCTTTCTCGTTATCCTTTGTATCCCCGTCATTCTGCTCCTTTGCTCCTTGGCAACATCTCATCAGTGCGTGTGGGGGGAGCTCTTCAAGATATTCGATTCCAACCAACACCACTCAAATTCACCCCTTTTATTCTCATTGTGAGAAGGCTTTGACATCACGATCAGAGATTGATGTTGTCTTATTTTTTTCTGTTTTTTATAAAGATTCTCACAAAACGAACATTTGTTTTCGTTTGATTTATATTCTGCAAATGATGTTAGTTTGCTCCGTTGCACTGGATATTGTTGGTTTTTTACTCTGCTTCATTAGATACGAGAACTGATATAGAGTAGGTTTTTCAATTTATTTCGCACGTTCTAGGTACATCTCGACCAAAAGCTGAAAAAAACTGGAAAAGAAATTTATAACCCATTTTCAAAAATTTTACTAATTTGTTTTACTTTTTTGTTGAACACGATTTTTGCTAGCCAGAAAATATCAACTTTGTTCTAAACCAAGCTACCGTTTCTTTATAGACTTTTTCGTTGAGTTTATGAAACATTTGTCACCTGACAAAATGTTCACTACTTATTTTTCTTGAGTTTTGTATTCAACCACTTTGCAAAATTTTCAAAATGAACAGAGTGGTATGTGTACTCAAGTAGAATAGCCGGGTGCAAGAGGGAATACGGTAATATATACGGTAAAAAATAGAATCCGGGTGCAAGAGGGAATACGGGAATACGGTAAAATATTTTTTGGGCAAAACTAGGGCAAGTTCTGTTCTGTTGGAGTGCTTTTGGAATTTTCAGAATTTTGAGCAATTTGCCAACAGTACTTCTTCATTCCGATTCATTTCAAATAGTGCCCAAAACCCCCTAAAAGTGTACAAAGCCGTTAAAACATAAGCTCCACAGCTCTGGCTCATTCGTCGACACTATGCCCATAAATCGCGCGTGCGGAGATTCTTGCTCCTGGAAACGCGTGAATGAGCTGCTCCGGCATTCCGTTTATAGCCCATCCTTTTTTTCTGGTTTTGTTCTTCAGGATTCATAACCAAAACATGTACATTCAAATTTCCAATTTGTTATAAAATACCTAAACCTACCGTAAGAAACCATCTATTTTGAGCATCTTTAAAATGAAACATTTTTAGTATGTTTTTGTCGTTTTGATTCAACAGTTCTGATTCTATAAATTGGCGGCTTTAAACTTTCAAATTTTAAATTCCACTGTTTCCGCCATTTGTTTCTCTGATGTACCATATTTTCCAAAAGTGAATTTCCTGACACCATCTCTTCAGCCATAACTGGTCTTTTTCTTCTTTTTTCTATCGGTTGCTCATTTCCATAAGCGCCCCGTCAGACTGGTTGCTGCTGTTGTCCTAGAATTCCCGCGGGACATCCCCCCTACTCTTTTCCATTTTATTCCTTTCGTCCCTATTCCTCTATCACGTGTCCTAACACTTACAGATGTACTCGATATTTATTTATTTATTTTCAAATTGATAAGAAGTTATTATAATAAAAGTTGTAGGAAAAAAAAAGATTCACACATTCTGTAAAATCAAATTAACAAATTTTTGATGATGCATCACAACCTAATCCAATTTTTTTCTTTCAGCTCTATTTCCGACACATTTTCTTTTCCATCAACGCCTTCTGATTTTTCTCAAAGAAAAAAGAAACATTTGTTGTTCACAACGTCATAGCCTATGAATGAATCGGTTGTAGAAAATAAGGAGGAAAAAAAGAAAGAAAAGTAGAAATTGAGAAGGAAAAAAGAGAAGAAAAAAGAGTCGCGGAAAGAGAGAAGCACTTTTATGAGTGAGAGCTCTTCCTTTTAGAGAAAGTGGTTTTGGTGCTCTATTAACTCGCCAATTGTCAACCGTTTTTCACCTCTCAACTAGTTAATTTTTTTCTGAAATAATGCAGCTTTTTGTAACCTATCAAACTTTTCAAAAAAACCTGATGTTACAAAAGATTAACCTTTCAACTTTTCACCCAAATTTCCTGTAATCATCAGTAGCAGACAGGATATTAAATTTGAATGATTCATAGCCAAAATGGATGGAATCAAAATTTGCAAAAAAGTTCGTTCAGATTTTCACAGTTTGAAAAATTGCAAATTAGTCCCGCGCAAACGAGCGACCTAGTTTCGGCCTTTTTGGTTTTCAGGCTATATTTAGATATTCTCTGTTTTACAACTTGAAGCATAGTTTTTCACATTTTTAGACGTTTTTCCGTAAAGAAAACATGATCACCAAAAAAACATTTTACGGAATCTTTATATTAGGTTTAAAATTAACATTGAAACATTTATGAAATATTTTTGTAGAAAAAGAAGACCAATGTATTATCCCGCAATACAAAAAAGTCCAAACTAGATCAGGCATTTGCGCGGGAATTCAAAAATAATTTTGCCCTTCTAAAATATCTTGCCAACTGTGATTTCTTTAAAAATATCTGAAAACTTTTATAAATTTTTTCACAGTTATATTTGGTACCATTTTTTCCTTATAGAAATTATCTAAAAATTAGAGTTTTCGGTTGTTTTGTTGTAAATTTTCAATCCGATCAATCTAAAAATATTTTCGTTTTCCCTTGTTGCAAACCAGTTTTCCAAATCCATTATTTATTCTAGTAAGCACGAAACTAGTAATTTTGAGCCTATTTTATTTTTATTCTACGTCACCAAAATTGTAAAGTGCACCGAACCCAAAGATCTTCCAACGCCCTCTTTTTTTTTAATCTCATTACCATAATTTACTCATTCCACCTCCCCCATTATTTCAAAACTCAAATTTTTTGACTCTTGACCCTTGGAGGAGTTTCGTTCCGATAAAAAACAACAACCCAAAACGTTTTCCATCCCACACACAAACACCATCTTCAACAACTCTTTGCCGTTTTTCCTATTCCTATCGAAACACACACTTCCTGAATAATTCATCTTGCCCTTCCTTCCTTCCTTTTTGCTGCTATCTTTGGGAGCTTTTTCTTGGAGCCACAAGCTTTATGCCAACTTGAACTTAAACTTTTTTTGGGTGATGTTGACGTGGAATATTTTTTGGGGAGTGTGTAAAGTATGCGGAAGAAATACCGGAAATTGTGCTTCCGTCAAGCTCATCTGACTGAAAAGTGAGCCCAGCAAAACGCAAAAAATTTTCGAAGACGGAAACGAAAGGAGAGTTTTTTGGAGCAAAACGAGGATATGTGTTGTGCATGTGTGTGTTTGTGTCAAATGAAATGAAGCCGTGTTTTTTGCGCCCCCCGTCGTCGCAGTCGCCGTCTTCGTTGCCATCGCCGAAAAGTCATTAAACGTCGAAGGGACCCCGGGTCGCGTGGCTCACAAGTGATGACTGATGTCCCTGTCGGCGCCAAGCAGCTCGTTCAGCTGTTTTTGTATTTTTTCTGTCTCATCTTAAAACGCAAAGTTGCAATTTTAAGTGTTGTTTACTGCTTTAAAAAAGCAGAACTTACACCTACATTTCCGCTTTCAAACTTTTCTAGTCACCCACACTTGAACTGCATTAGCATCACCCACGTAAGTAGAAAATTTAAATTTAAATATGCTAAAAGTAATTTGCAAATAAGTTGTTATTTCCTGATTGGGAACTAAAAAGGACTAGCTAGAACGTCTTGGTATTGATATTAAAAATATATATTAACTTTTCCGTTTGCTTTTTAGATCAAAAATTGCATCCCGTTTTGCTACCTTTTTGCGGAATTTTATTAATTTTTAAAAATATACGATCAATTTTTTTAAAGGTATTAAAAGTTTAAGTAAAAAAAAAAGATTTTCCAATTTATTAAGTTGGTAAATTTTCAAAAATGTGAGATTT
Source organism: Caenorhabditis elegans (assembly GCF_000002985.6). Taxonomy (NCBI): domain Eukaryota; kingdom Metazoa; phylum Nematoda; class Chromadorea; order Rhabditida; family Rhabditidae; genus Caenorhabditis; species Caenorhabditis elegans. The sequence continues at coordinate 5,293,792 of NC_003283.11, forward strand.
AAAAAATAAAAGTAATTTCGAGCAACGAGCAACCTTGAACCCCCAAAATGCGCAAATACAAATAATTGAAACGTAATTAAAATATAAAATGTGTAGAAAATTTGTTTCTTTTCGACTTTCGAGGGTATAGTATGATACCACTTTTTGACTGTAAATAAAAATTTCAAAAAATTTTTGAAACTTTTTACTGTGATAATTAAACAATAGCCTTAAAAAGTGGTGATACCTTAAAAAAAATTTTCAAATTTCCCAAATGTAGGAGAATAGGTACTTTTTACGATGAAACCATGTCTTAATTAAATTTAGAAAAAAACTTAGTTTCTCTTAAAAACACGTGTCTCCTGCATTGGTGGCAGTTGTTTAGAACATTGACAAAAAAAAGAAAAACAGAAAACAACAATTGCTTACTCGGTCAGACAAGGGGAAAATAGCAATTGAGACACAAAGCGTCATACTACAATTTTCATACATAGCTGATCGCAGTTAGGATTTTACCCAATTCTTGACTTTTGCATAATTATTAAGTTGATGGAAAATTATTTTGAGATTTAATTTTGAACAAATTTGAATTTTATTTCAATATTTGAAATGTTAGTTTATTTTGATCTAGAAATTCACGCGTGCTCTCTTGGAGTCGAATCTGAATTTGAATTTTTATCATAGTATCTTGACTTGAATGGAGATTTGCTGAGAAAGTCAAATTTCATAGACTCATAGATTAATAGAACCCAATTCTTCGAAATTCTGCGTTCCTATGTAGATAGAAAAGATTTCTCATTAATTTTCAATGCAATTCCCAATGCAATTTTCAACTATTTTACCCACTAAATGTTATGTTCAAAAATCTCCTCTAGTTATCAGCAATAGTAACAATTAGTTGCGGGAGCCAATAGACTCTCACCACACATTCACGTAAGCACTTGAGATGCATACATTGAAAAAGAGAGAGAAACATAGAGATTCTCGTAAATTACTGTAGTAGTTCGACAAACATTGCTTCAAGGTAGTACAAGGTATGTACATTACAATTTCAATGCTGCTTCTCCTCACTTTCTCTTAGTTTTTTGTGCCTTTCTGAGATTTGAGCACCACGGCAAAAAAGATTGGCTTGCGCACTACTTTTCAAGTGGTAAAAGTGAAAAGTGACAATGGTATCTACAGGTATGTGAAAGTTCATAATGACCTTGTGACGACCAATGAGGTGAAGATACCGTAATCGCTACAGACGTGTTTTAGTGTTCTGATCGGTTACATCCTGTGAAAAGCACTTGAGATTCAGATAGGTTTGTATATACTCTTTGCAAGGATAATATCAGAACTATTATTAGAACAGGGGGATATCCCCTTTTCAAGTGTCTTGGATTATCGAATTATTAGAAAGTTGAAATTTGATTACCAATGGATATTAAGCGGTTGCTGAAATCAGAATAAAATTCAATAATCTAACAATGCTTGGATTTTCTTGCAGGGAATTTTTATTTTTCATAGCGCCAAGTGAGTTGGCTTTTTGAGGAAAACTTTCATGGTAGGCAGGCATAAGTGCCTACCTAATACCTACTTTCTAACGTACCTGCTTACCATGGGACAACTATTGTTGACCACCCTACAAAATAGCCCAGTGCGGAATGTTGGTCCCATATTTTTCCTCATAATTTTATTTCAAAGTATAGAAAAATGCTTGATTGATCTGAAAATACAATTTATTTTCATTTGAAATTGTGAAAAAATGCTCAAATGTGTTAAGTTGTTGCTTTTTAAGATAATATTCGCTTTCGGAAATTGGCAACTTCCTAAAGTTTTGTTGAGTAGTTTCTATCCTTTTCAATTGAAATAAAAACTATTTTCAGGCCAATTAACTTTTTTTTCTATATTTTGACATTGCTGCTTATCTATTAGACACCGTTTTGGATTGTAATAAAAGATTACACTAGTAAAAGCATACTTTCAGGAATTTTTGTGCTTTTATGTAATCTTCAAGGGAGTTACTTTTCAGCTAGTTCAGGCCGCAGTTAAAATTACTAAAATTTTCAAATAATTGCTCCAATGATCTGACCTTTGAAATCCCGGGTTTTTTCACCCACATGTTTCTTTTTAAAAGCAAAAAAAAAAGTTGCGAAAGTTTCCATTTCCTTCCTATTCCATTTGCAAAAAGAAGTACGAAGATCTCGAGTCTCATCTAATAGCAATGAGAACATGTTGTTCGGATTATGTTTTTTCTGTCTCTCATTCGATTTTTCTATCATCTTTCCCCAAATTTCTCGAAAAATGTCTCCCATCACCAATAGAACTCGAGATTCATTTTCTCTCTCTATCTCTCTGTGTGTCACTGTTGTGGCTGGTAGTGATGAATCTGATGGCTCGTGGTGCATTTTCATTTCGGCCAGTTGGTTTCGGGGAGTCAGATTGAAGATACACACACACTCTCACACACAAATATCGAATCTTAATCGCTTTTCGATGGGTAATGGAAGAGAAAAAAGAAGAATCCCAATGTTGCCAGTGTCAGTGTCCGAATAGAATGTGTGTGTGTGAGAGACTATAATGATCGGAAGAGATTTTTGAGAAAAAAGTTTGGAAACGAGCAATGGAAAACGATCGGGGATTGGGAAATGAAGGGAGACGTGTACGTGTGTATATTGAAAGAGCAAAACATACTCGTGAAGATGTGATTATTTTTCAATAGTAGAGATAACCTTTAGTTCCTGATCAACATTTTTCCGCCCAAAGTGTAAATGCTTCAGGATCAATTGTCCAATTTTTCGTTTTTTTTCACGGCTTTTTCTTAACTGTTTAATAACTGAATTCTAGGTTTCCTAGAAATTCCTATCATGCTTGGTGGTCATCATTTTGCCAATTTTACAAAAAAATAAAAGTGCTCAAAAGATTACCTGAAAGTGACAAAATGGCGAATTTATTTTCTATTCAGTTTTAAGAAGTTTAAAATTTTTAAACTTAAATTGTAGCCACCGTATTGTTTTCTAAAAGTACCTAGAATTGCGCGGGAAAAACATTTTTCAACTCTACAAAAAGACCTACTCCTGAATGTATGCCTAATTTTTTTATTCAAATTTATTTATCTACAGAATTTAGTAAAATGTTTGATTAATTGGAAAATATTTTTAAAATTTGATTTTATTAATGGGACTAGGTGCTAAAAATTATCATTTGCCGAACAATTTTTTAACGATAATTTTCCGAAATTTTTTCAGCAATTGTTTTGCTAACTTTCTTGATTTTGGCTCAATTTTTAAAGTTTTGTTACCTCAAAAAGGTTAAAAATAGGCTCTTAAAATTGACTGAAATTCTGCATATTTTTCTCGTTTTACCGGCCCTATTGTTTTGTTTTTTTAGACACAGAGCAATTTCAAAATAGAACCATAAATTCTAAAGAAATATGGAAAAACAGCTCGATTAGAAATACAGAAAATTGAGACAGTAGAATCTATTTCCCGAGTTTTTTGTTTTCAAATTTTCGGGAACAGATATAAACTTGCACATGTACCTTTTTCGTTTTCTGTACCCCGGCGCAGAGGGTTTCAAAGTTTTTGCAATGGATATCATGTTCCCAATAGCTATTAGCACGTCATTGTTGTAAACCAGGAACATGTGTATTTGTACCTCTGAAGGTCCCGAATCCACAGGGAGGCCATCATTATCATCATCATCATTATCACCTTTCTCTACTCATTCTTCTCCACTTCTCTCCCTCATCCTATGCATTTTTTATGCTCCTCCGTTCTTTCCTGTTTCTTCCTCCACATCTCTTTTTTGGCAGCACTATAGAATCCATTCTTGAATATGTCCTGTGTTTTACTCGTTTTCGATAAGTATGGCGTTTTTGTTATTTGGAAACTAAATTTGCCAGACTGATAATTATTTTATTTTCAAAAAAAAAACTTTTGATAAGTGTTCAAGTATCGCCAGTGGGGATTTTTTCTAAATATGCTAATATTACGTAGACATATGAAAATGAACATTTTTTGCCATATTTTACGCGCATGGGTCTCGCCACGCGGGCACCGAGTTACTTTAACTCGTGCCACTCTTTCATCTTTTTCACAATTCAGTGAAAATTTGCTTAAATTAAAAAATAATATGAAAGACTATAGGCCCGTGTATTGGCACGAGTTACAGTAACTCGTTTTGCGCGCGGTGAGACCCGAAAATTTGCGAAAAAAGTTTTACCATGTGGGTATGTACTTATTTCCCTACTGATACTGCTACTCCACATTTAATTGTTATTCACAAAAATTTCAAGTTCTCAAAAAGTGCAATCAAATGATTTTTTGCGATAACTCACCCTTTCCCTAAACTCCCAAGAGCAATCTTTTGATTTTTCATAACCGGTCAAGGTGTCGTGAATCATTCTATATATTTTATCAACCGATGAACCCCTTGATCAAGTATGACGCAAACTCAAAAAAAGATGCGCAGGTAGTACTGTACTCCTCTTTTTAGCTGCTACTGCCTGCAAAATCTCGGCATAGCTCCCTCGGTCCGATTGTTTGATCGGGGGGCTCTTCTCGCCCTCGCAATCTCAAAATCTCAGCACATCTCTTACTCCATCGCGGGGTCTTGGCACTGGCAACACACACACACACACATAGCTCACAAGTACTTGTTTCGAGTGTCAAAAGCACCAACCAATATTGGTGATGCTTCGGTGCCATTTCTTGTAGAGTTGGCTCCGCCTTCCCATTTTTTGTGTTGCGGAAGGAATCGGGTGAAATTGTTTCGTACAGTTTCAAATTCAAAGAATAGATTGTCAAATCTCAAACCGAACAGTTTATTCTTTAGACATCTTGGACATGTAGGTTGATCTCGAACTTTATTAGGTTTTTTTTTTTAAGATTTACCGTATTTTCACTATATATTTGCTTCCACTTGCTCTATTTTGAGAGCGTATATCTCGGTTCCTTGTGGTTTTATCAAAAATTGTTTATTGAACAAAAACGTACGAAATATTTCTCTACAGTTTCATTGTGAAACTTGATTTGATAAAACCAAAGACAATCGGGATATATTCCGTTAAAGTGGAGCCGTATTTCCCCTATTAGTTTTGCACTCAACTAGTTTAGTTTAAAAGATTGTATCTTGGTTTATATTAACAACATCAAGAAATAATTAACTACAAAAATGTAGAGCAATAACTGATGAATATTTTGTTACTTAACAATTTTTCAATTGAACAATTAACAACTGAGTTATAAGCTGTCAAAGTTAAGACAATAATAACAGAGGAAATACGGTAACTGTTAAAGTAGAGCAATGAATTTTCAAAAAAAAAATCAAATTGTAAGCTAAGTTGCCAATCAATCTATAAAAATCTTTAAATCCAATATATACCCCCAAAAATAGTAAAAAGTTCACTCAACTCATAACTCCTGAACACATTCCGTGTGAAAATCTGATCCATTTTTCTTCTATCTGCCTCCATCTCTCAAACTCTCACTTTTTTATATTTTCAATGTGGCCATCATCTACAAAAAAACAAAGGATATGTCGTGTAACTCGATCTGAGTGTATGTGTCTGCAGAGTGTGTGTGTCGATGGGTGCCGAAACGGCGCGGCAAAATATTATGGATGGTGTGACAAGCCCTCACTTTGCGGTTTTTAAGGTCCCCTCCTTGTTTTCATTAAACTGTGATTGACACTTAAAAATTTTGGACCTAGAATAGAAAAAACGCATAATCTTTTTTTATTCATTTCCGATCCAATTGTGTTCCTTACAGCTATAATCGTTCATATCGCGTGCGCTTCCTTCCTTTTTCTCGTTCGTCGTCAAAACTAGAGTTCCGTGTAATAATTGCCAGTGTCATGAGCACCACCACACCATTATTATCTTTTGGTTTTCAGGTGTCTCACATGCAATAGTCGATAGCTTTGTTTTGATTTCCTTGAGTTGAGCCTTGTAAAACTTTTTGCCCCTTCCTCGAAATCTAACTTCTTACCAAACGGGCGGCGCAACCGTTATCTCTCAAGTGGATAGCTAGTGCAATTCCTCTAATCAAACAAGAAACCAAAAGAGTCAAGCCAATTCTCTCCCCCTTTCCTACAGCACAATGGTCGAGAGTTGAGCGGAAAGTAGTAAAGTGGTATTGTCTGAGATTGAGGAATAACGGAGGGATTTGTAAGTGATCTGGGGAATTGTGAAAAGTGCAATGTACTTGGACTTTAACTCGATCATTGTCATACAGGCTTGAAGCTTCTATTTAGTTTTAATGAGTTCCAGTAGTGATTTTAAGAAAATTCACTTTTCGGGCTACTTGAGTATTGTTTAGAGCTTATATCTCAGTTTTCCTTTGTTAAATTCAAAATATTTTGAATGCAAAATATTTGTAAGTTATTTTTCTATAGTTTTGAAATTGACTATTTATTGATATCTTTTCAAAGAACTGAGATACAACTTCTCAAAGTAAGGTAGTCGAAAACTTTCCATTTATTTTAGAAATTACATTTGAAAACTTTTACAAATTTCACAGGTTTATTAAAATAAAATACAAAATTATTCGAATGAAAATTTTTTATAGGAAAAACCTCAATCCTAGTCCTCCATATGAATAAAAATGTTACCTACCTGGCCGCCTTCAGGGCTTGCCTATTTGCTTGAAATTTTAACATGTTTTCTTAAAATCCTAAAAACTTGGTTGATGTTTTCCCAAAAAAAAATATTCAAAAAAAATTCTGATCTTTCGGTTCTACATGAATAATAATCTTGGCAAATCCTAAATAACACGGAACACTCACGAAAATGGCGTCAGCCTAAAATGTGTGTGCCTAAAATTTTTACTTTGAAATTTTTAATTTCCACTGGGTTTTCGGGTTTTTCAAAAATGATTTCTTTATGGTTTTTGAGCACCGATTCACTCGTCACTTTCCGGGAAACAAGACATTGTTTTAATTTTTCTGTGAAAGAAAAAAAAACCTCGTGTTTTGATGAACACAGACGCCCCCCTAAGTCAATTTGCAAACTTTGTCACAAATAGTAGTACTGACTCACAAGAGAGAGAGTCTACTCAAGTTTCATTTCAATTTTTAGCAACTTTCCTGTTGTTTTTGTGCCACGTCATAACCGTAATCCAAAACCGTAATCCGGTGTCTCTAGTAGTCTCCCCCGTTCTATTTATTGCCAAAGGAACCTTCAGCCCATAACGACGATAAACCGATTATTTGGGGGAAGGTGGTTTCCTCTTTTAAAAATATATGAACATATCCGGTTTTGACCTATTCGATTTACCAAAATCTGCCAAAATCCACTGCTGTCCCGTCCTAAACAACGATATTCAATAGTTGTGGGAAAGAACTCTGCTACTGAAAAATAAGGGTGCTGGTGTAGAATGAAAAAGAGAATAGGGAAAAATCCATGAAGCAGTATTCATTTTCCCCTTCTCTCTATTTTTCTTTATTATGTTTTCTGTTCATTTTTCTCTGACGCCTTTGTGTTCACTTTTCTATTTTATAGAAACAAACCTAGATGGTTACAATACCTTGATATCTGAAAAACACCCTTTCCTCTTATTTTCTGCATCTTTTTGCGTATTATCTTTAAATTTTAATCATCACCAAAAGCTTATATATCAACGAAGTAGTGCGCAGACTAGAGCATTAGGCAGGTGGGTCAGTCAGCAGTGGGGGGTTTTTTGGAAAAACTAAAAGTTGGGAGGAGGTAGAAGAGAAATAGAGATAGATTGCGTGTCGCCAGATTAATAATGATATATTTAGTGCGAGAGGCGAGCAGAAATAGGGAGTTAGAAATAGAGAAGAGTTCTTATTTGTTTCCTTCATTTTAAAACTCCACGGCCAAGGCGCCCAGGACACTGTTTGTGTTTGTAATTTTTTTTGCTTCATTAAATTTTTGGCTTCTATTATAGCTTGCAGACTTTTATGATCATCTTTGATTTTTCTAAAAAAGGGTGTCTTTTAAATATATTTTTTTGGATATTTTGAGGCGGTAATTTTTGTATAAGGGCAGGCGTACAGGCCCTAATGTCTGCCTGAAACCTGCGTATCTCACCTTTTTTTGAATTTTTAATGTGCCTCATTTCAATCAATTTAGTGCTAAAAAAAATTAAAAATTAAAAAAATCCACGTAGGCGACGAAAACCTTCTCTTCCCACGCCTGACTGCCCGGACCTTGTGTGATTTCTTAAATGAATTGTCATCAAAATTAATGTAATACAAAAAAGAGACGAGAAGCCGGCGTGAAGTAGGTAAATTGCAAGCGGCATCAGGCCTTGAAACCGCCTCTAACCTCCGCGTAGGTCGCCTTAAGGTCGGACAGGCAGGCATTTTGGCACCTAGTGTGAATTCGGACAGATTTTAAAAGCCTACTTTTTTCTGCAACATAAATATTATCAATTTTTAATGGTCAATCTAAACTCCATAAAAAATTTACGGAAAAATAAACAAATGCTACAAAAAGTTGAACATTTTTTAAAGTTAAATTTGGTTTTTAAAAGGAAAACATTTGGATGTAACTTTTTGTTCTTGATAAGTATTATCTCAAATTGAAAGTTTTTTGACATTTCCCTCGCAATCTGATAATCCCATGACATAATGAAACCCTTCACGTTTCACTGATCTATACTTCTTTTTTCTTTGAAAGTCTCAAGCGAAAATCGAAAGATGGAAATCTGTGTTCAATTAGCGATGAAAAATTGAAAAAGATTTTGAAGACGTGGGGCGGAGTCTTACGACTTTTTTTGCTCCCGAGATTCCTCATTCTCAGCGAACTTTCAAGTTCTCGACGGCTCGTGTTACCACAAGGAGGTCAAGCGGTGCCTTTTACCTTTTATTTTTGCATGATTGCATTCGGAGCAAAGACTTTTTTGAGAAATCTTAGGTCTAAGACGTGACGTCAGGATTGTCCCCAGGATCTTCGTTCCATAATTGAATAAATGATCGAGTACATCTTCTCACCGCCCCTTACTTGTAAAGTAAGAACAAACTGTAGATTGTTGAGAGTGAGATAAGGCAAGCCAAAGATAAAAGTTAGTAGGTGAGGAGCAAGTTCAAGTGGTGCCCCCGGGGGCGCGTAGTGTGTACCTCCTTCAGACCGTTCGGCGATTCTCTAGATGTCTCTCTGGGTTCCGCCCCATAACCTTCTCATCCATAGTGCATCCCTCTGGGGAGAAGGAGGCGACCCTTCTCTAGGTAGTACGTGGAGCAAAAGTCGAGACTTAAAGATCCTCTTTCTCTTCTTATTCTTTTTCATCTTCTTCTTCTTCTCGACTTTTTCCTCTTCGTCATTACACCAGTCATCACCATCATGTTCTTCTAGCATTTCTTCTTCTTCCCGGTGTGCGTGAGCATGTTCTCAATCTTCATCTCTCTGTTTCTCTTCCACAACCCGAATTTTACTCCCCGCCGTTTTTTTATCAACTTTATCCTCCACACCCAGTGGGATAGGGGGAAGCGCATATAATCTTTTTGCCGAATCTTTGCTCTTTTCTTCAATTCTTCAATTTTTCCAATTCTTCATAAAGTGAAGATTGGTGGGGGGAAGTTTTCTGCTTCTGATACCCCTAACCCATTCATCTTGTTTCACTGACAGTTGTTTCAATGAGTCTGAAGAATAAACGTGTGGATTTGATTGGAGAGTTGATAATTTTGAGATCTAGAAACTGTAAAAATTTTACAAAAAATTAAAATTGTTGCCTCCCTAATTACCAAAAGTTGTTTGATCCATTGTTAAGGCATTCACTGTTTTCTATTTATTTTCTTCTTTTTTTTTTGTTCATAATGACCCACACCCGTTGTCACCTCACTCAAATAACACCTGCTTTTTTCTATTTTTTCTTCATCTTCCCAATATCTTCTTTGCTTCTTTGTCACTTGATTTTTAATGAGAAAACAAATCTTTAATTTACTTTTAAAAGCCTAAAATCTGATTTTCAGTTGAATGACTCGATTAGGGTGTTGGCTAGCAGTAGCCTTTCTGGTGGCCCTCGCTGGACTCGCAGATGCTGGATCCAACTGTTCAGCAGCCGACGCCACTAGAAACTGCATCGATGGACTTGTTATACCTATTTGGTGAGGATTTAAACTAAAACAAAGCTTGAATCAAAATTTGAAATAAAAATGATTATTGTAAAGTCATGAAAATCGCGGATAGATGTACATGATTTTTTCGAAGAGATATTGAACATTCAAAAATGTTTTATTGGTAGGGTACGGGGTTTGAGATGCATATGTTGTTGGGAAGTTGTAGGGAAAAAACAAATCGAATATTTCTCTCTAGAAATTGGTATATTTTCGAATTGAATTAAACGAGTTAACTGTAGACTTATACTGAAGCAAAGCCAGATAGCTGAAAACTTTAAAACAATAATTTTCCAGTAAGTTAATTTATAAGTATTTAAAAGCATTTGACTATTTTTAAATTACCTCTAAAATTAGACAAAAACGTATTCCAAAAATTGAAATACCGTACTTTTCATTGCACCGCAACTGTTCTACTTTGATGGCTTATTTCTTGGATTTCTTGAGTTTTCACAATAAAAATTTACAAATTACAATATAGAAAAACATTTTGCACGTTTTGCCAGTTGAACATTTTTTGATAAAACCGAATATAGCCGAGATAAGAGCTGTCCAAGTAGACAGTAAAACACTATTCATAAAAACTTGCCAAAACTTTCATGATCTCTCAAAAATCATCCCTCTCTTAGACACATCTTCCCAGAGCACAAATGATGTGTAAATGAAAGTAAAGCGATGCAAAAATGAGAAACATCTGGAAATGAGCGCATAAATCAAGTGAGACTGATCGGTTTTCACCGGTCGAGACATTCAGAAGCTCGCGACGAACGCGAAAATCAAGAACATGTGTGTGTAGTTGAGAATGGGAAATTGAAAACTCTTGGAGCAAAAAAAAAACAATACTTTTCAAATCAAATGACATAAATTTACAGGAGACCATTCTTGGATCTGACGACCGGTGACCGAGTATTACGCGGAGTTCTCTACTTCTTCGTCATCGCCTACATGTTTTTGGGAATCTCAATTGTCGCCGACAGATTCATGAGCTCCATCGAAGTGATCACATCAATGGAACGAACGATTGTAGTCAAACGACCGGGACTCGACCCGATGGCAGTCCAAGTGCGCATTTGGAACGATACTGTCTCCAATTTGACACTTATGGCTCTCGGATCGTCTGCTCCTGAAATTTTGCTTTCGATTATTGAGGTGAGTATATTTGAAGTCAGCTTAAAAATGAAAATCTATGTATCAAAGCAGACCTTTAAAAAATAAGCAATTTTGGTTAGGTTTCCATGGCAGACAGGCGCGGCTTCAGACCTGGTGCCTGCCTGATACCTACTGATATAAATTTTCCTAATTTCCTCATTTCAATCGATCTGATGAAAATCTAACAAGATTAAAAAAAAACAATTTGAAGTGTATTTAAGCAGAACGTACAAAACCGCTTTAAGGTTGCCTTAAGGCTAGGCAGGCAGGCGTTTTGGTGCCTACATGGAAGCCCTTTTTTTTTGCATTAAAAAAAAGTAAATTTTTCAATTTCGTCATCAATGTCCAGTGAGAGAAATGTGAAATTTAAAACTCGAGACTTTTAAATCTTTAATAAACAATTTAAAAAATTGCAAAAAAAAATTGCCGCCCAATTTAAATTCATTTCCTACAAAAAATAACCTATGTCCATCTTTTTAAAGGTTATCGCCAGAGGATTCGAAGCTGGAGACCTCGGACCGAACACCATTGTCGGATCAGCCGCTTTCAACTTGTTCATGATCATCGCCATCTGCGTCGTCGTCATTCCAAAAGGAGAAATCCGTCGTCAGAAGCATTTGGATGTGTTCTGTGTCACAGCCACATGGTCCGTCTTTGCCTACGTGTGGCTCTACTTGATCCTCGCCTTCTTCTCACCAGGAGAGATCGAGATCTGGGAGGGTGCGCTCACTTTCATCTTCTTCCCACTTACCGTCTTCACAGCTTACATGGCTGATATCAAGCTTATCCAGAACAAGTTCTTGCCCCACAGATACCGTAGAGGTTCTCACGGACAGATGATCGCCACTGAGGCTGAAGAAATGAAAATGTTGGAGAACGGAACACAGGTAAAATTACTTTCCTTTCTTATTTTCTAATTTTGACTTATTTTCAGGGAGATCCAGCTCTTAAAGCTTTTGAAGAACATCGTCAAGAATTCATTGAGTTGATGAGGGAGATCAGAAAACAAAATCCACATATTACCCCAACAGAGCTTCAGAAGCAAGCCGAATACGAGATGATCAGCAGGTATAACTGATAGTTCTTTAAAAAGTTAGAGAAAATCTATATATTTCAGAGGACCAAAGTCCCGCGCTTTCTACCGTGTTCAGGCTACACGTAGATTGATCGGAGGAGGAGATATTGTAAAGAAGAGAATTGACAAAGAGCACAATAAGGCTCTTGATGCTGTAAGTTTGATATGCATCAATGGTAATGTTCTCTTATCAAATGGCTGATAGTTACTGATATTGTAATACATTACATTTTAACTTCTTCTCACTTCTAAATTTCCACAAAAAATACTTCTAAATATGTTTAGCATGAACATTTTTCACAAAAAAAGAGATCAGAGTTTACTTCTATCCTGGCAGTACTGACAAGTATGGCGAAATGAATTCAAATCACAAACTAGTGAGAGAAATCAGATTCAAATCATAATGGTGTGGTGCATCGCAAGGACTAACCCTAACTCTTTGAACACCTCGGCTAATTTCAGTTGGTACAGGCTCAAGAGAAGCAGTCGCGTGACAACACTTGCAAGATCTTCTTGGATCCAGCTCACTACACAGTTCTTGAGAGCGTCGGATCTTTCGATGTTGTCGTTGGAAGGTATGTACCATAACAATCTAGGTTTAATCTAGGATAACTCATACAAAAGAAAAGTGAATCTAACGTGACAATTCCTATTTCAGAGATGGAGGACCAGACGGTCTCACTGTCATGGTTGACTACTTCACTGAGGATGGATCTGCAAATGCTGGAAGTGACTACATTCCAGTGAAGGGAACTTTGACATTCTACCCAGAAGATAAACATCAGAAGGTCACAATCGAAGTTGTCGATGATGATGTTTTCGAGGAGGACGAACACTTCTACCTTCGTCTGTGCAACCTTCGTGTCCGCACCAAGGATGGAATCATCATCGATCCAACAAGAATCGGAGGACTTCCAGTTGCTCAGCTCGAGATGCCAAACACCGCCACCATCATGATTCTCGATGACGATCACGCAGGAGTCTTCGGTTTCGAGCACGATCACTTCCAGGTTGTTGAGAACTGCGGACATTTGTCACTCCAAATGAAGAGACACTCTGGTGCACGTGGAAAGGTCATCATTCCATTCAGGTACTGTTGCCGAGAATATTAAATTGAAAGGGGTGGAGGTAGTGGAAGGATTCCCGTTGCGAAGAGAGTAAGTGCGTCATTTGAGGACGGTGTTTACACGATGCTTGAGAAATTTTGCGAGAGCAGTAGAAATAGTTTATTTGATTAATGATTGGATGTGGAAGACGGGGAGGTAAAACGGAAAATGATGAGTACAGACTAATTGAACTATGACCTGAATACATGAGGGTTATGTTAGGTGCAGGGGATACAGGAAATGGGAAGGGAATTGTCATTTGATAAAAACATAGAAAAATAATTGTGAATTCTGAAAATAATTTTAGTTTCAGTTTAACGTTTTGAGTTCAAAAATGCCTCAAAGGCCTCAGAGTAAATGTGTCGTGTTATTTGAGCCGATGAGAAATGTGCTACACATCTCTGTTGCAGACAATTGAAATGTAATAAAACAGAGTCGAATTAAAAAATAAAATACAAAAAAAACTGGATATATAAAAATGTAAATAAAAATTTTCAGAACCGTCGAAGGAACTGCCTCGGCTGACAAGCACTTCGAGATGAAGGAGGGAGAGATCGTTTTTGAAGACAACCAGACTGAGTACATCACCTACCAATATCGTTTTTCTTCAACTTTTTTTCCAGAGCTCTTGTTGAAATTGGAATTGTCGATACTGAACAATACGAACGCTCCGACTACTTCTACATCGAGCTTTCCCCACCAATCTGGGCCAAGAAGATGAATGGTGAGTATTTTTGGAACTATTTTTTTAAGTGAAACAACAAAAACGCTTCTACATATACATATGTGCACATTGTTAATTTCACTACAACAACACAACAACAAAAACAATCAATTAATCACCCACTTTTTATTCTATTTTATCACCTTATTCGTCTTATCAATGTTGTGTTTGTGATTGACTCTTTCTCTCTAGACTTGTCGCGCATCCAAGAGCGCTTCCAACGCCGTATGGAACGCAAGAGAGGATCGTCAGTTGCATCGGAATCCAAGGATTCGAACACTGAGAACGGTAGGTGATGTTGTATATTTATAGGGGGAAGTGTTGATCTCAAGCTTGCTTTTTTTACCACAAAAAAAAGTAAATTTGAGATCCAATCCCTCCCGATGGTCGTGGTACCAAACGCTTCTGTAATTAACATGTCAATTCTCAATATTTTCATCCCTGGGCTACAATTTCAGATAGAAACTAGACATTTTTAAGTTCAATCAAAACCCCCAAATACCTATACCAAACCTATCCAACTTCTGACGCATCTTCCACCCTTCACCCCCTCTATCCCCCGGTTATCACCCTTTTATACTTATTCACAGCACTTGCTCCGGCCGAAAAATCGACTCGAGCCGCCAGTGTCGACTTGCTTCAACCGTCATCGGATCCACGTAGATCATCACAAACCAACTCACCTCACCTCACCAGTCGATTCAGGAACCGTTTAGGATCATGGATCGCCGGAATGAAAGGCGGTAACGGTTTGTGAATGCATGGAGAAGATTTTGCATGAAAAAGTCTGTAATTCCGTTCCACATTCTAACAAAAATCTATCGATTTGTTTTTATGAGTTGATTGAGCATTTTGGCTCGGTTTTCCTTTTTCTAATTCGATTTTAAGAACGTGACTGATCGTGTTTTTTTCTAGGAGACGATGAGGTCACAACTTCATTGACACCATCTCAACTTGAAATCGCCGAGATGGGAAAACCAAGACTCGGAGAGTTCACCAAGTGCCAGATCACAATCAGAGAATCCAAGGAATTCCAGGTAAGCCTTTCGGAGAGAAATCGAATTTCATAATTAAACATTTTCAGGGAATCGTCGACCGTATGATCAAGAATGCCAACACCCGTATCATGCTCGGAACTCACTCGTGGAGAGAGCAATTCATGGAGGCTCTTGTCGTATCCGCTGGAGATGATGATGATGATGAGGGAGAGGATGGTGAGGATGGAGAAGAGAAGGAGCCAGAAGAGCCAGGATGCATGGATTACGTTATGCACGTTCTTACTGTTCCATGGAAGCTCACTTTCGCTACCATCCCACCAACTGACTACTTCGGAGGATGGGCTACATTCGTTGTCGCTATCTTCATGATTGGAGTCCTTACCGCTGTTGTAGGAGATCTTGCTTCTCAATTCGGATGCTGGGTTGGACTTAAGGATGCTGTCACCGCTATCTCATTTGTCGCTTTGGGAACATCTGTGCCAGATACTTTCGCATCGAAGGTGTCGGCCGTTCAGGACAAGTACGCTGATAATGCCGTCGGAAACGTCACCGGATCCAACGCTGTCAACGTTTTCTTGGGTATCGGAATCGCCTGGTCGATGGCCGCAATCTACCATTGGAATCAGGGAACCAAGTTCTTGGTTGACCCAGGAAATCTTGGATTCTCCGTGCTCATTTTCTGCACAGAAGCTGTTTTGTGCATCATCGTCTTGGTGCTCAGAAGAAATAAGAAGGTCGGAGGAGAGTTGGGAGGACCGATTGCATTGAGGGTAAGATTTTTTTAAAACTTAGACCTGTAACATAGATTTGTCGAAAATAATAGTAAAACTTATTATTTTGAAAGTTGATAAAATAAAAACTGTATTTTTTCTACCTAATGTTTCAATTCTGTTTTGATGATTTAAATGCAAACGTCGTAGCGCTTTAAACATGCATCCACTAAATTTTTGAAAAAATCCAAACTAAAAAAAATTCGGAGAAAATATTTGTGCTCTCTGAAATTAGTTTTCCTTTTGCTTGTAAAATTTGAAACTTTGTCCAATAGTCACTAACTGCCCCGGGTGAATGATCCCATCGGTACATGATTTTTGAGTCAGTTTTTAAGTAACATTTTGATATGTTCAATTTAAAGTAAAGTTATTATATGTTTGCTTAACTTTTCAAAAAATAACTGGCACAATAATGAAAAAAGGTGTTCTTGTTAATGCCTCCTTTATGCCAAAAAGCGGACTTCAACGTTTAACGGGCATATCTTATCTTGGATTATTTTTGAGATATCAATGTAAAATTAACTACAAAACGATTCAGAGAGAAATTACAATTATTTTTTCAGTTGACAATTTTTGTAGAGCACAATCGATAACTGAGATATGAGTTGGCAAAGTTGATCGGAAATTCGTGTTTTAAAAATTATAGCAGTTCCAAACGAAAATCTAGATAGAATCAAATACACAGTTTAAAAATACTACAGTATTAAAATGCTTAACGTTTTCAGTGGATGACAGCAATGTTCTTCGCCTCGCTTTGGTTCATGTACCTTCTTCTCTCCGCATTGGAAGCCTACTGTATCATCCCTGGCTTCTAAATCCGCGAGCAAACCAGCGTCTTCAATTTTTTCCGATCGCGAAGAAGAAGTGGCTGGCAAACTCGCAAAGCTCGATGCAAAATCTCTTCACCCCCTCATCCCGCCAATTCAATCATCATATCACCGCATTTATCATTTGCCGGGCGTTTCTCTCAGTTTGCTCACACTCTGCGTGCAACTCTCATTAAACAAAAACAAACTTCCTTGCAAAACACTTTCCAAACTGTTTCGCTTATGTCTTCTTCCTCTTCCCTATCTCCTCTTCCTCAAAAACTACAAGAATCCCCATTTTCTAGTCCATTTTTCCCTTTAGTCTGTACCATAGCATATTTTACATTTAGGATACAATAATTTTGTTTTTTTTTCAAATTCAATAATAACTTTTACGAGTTGTCAACCCAAAACGATTCTCTGGAATTTCAGAATTAGCCAGGATTTCCGTGAGAATTGTTTTCATCACCCCCCCCCCCCCCCCCACCCCAAAACACTGTTTCTTTTCTGGTCGACAAAGGTGCCTAAATCGTTTTTTCTTTTTCACTCTCCTCTTCCTTCTCCTATTTTTCTTGTTTTTCTCACTTTGTGATTATATTTTTTTTCCTGATTTTCTTCTGTTTTAATCTTCACTTTTTATCCATTTGAAGTTATATCATAAGATTATCAATCTTCCTCGTTGCTTTTTGCATCAAATCTTTCATTTTCAGTTATTTTTCCCCTGCTCTTGAAATCTCTCTTCTCTCTTTATGTTTTCAGTTTCATTGATGAATCATTTCAAATTGTATGAAAATTGTACACATTAAAAAAAAAGTTATAAAAATTATTACAGGGAAAATTCAGGAGACAATTCAGGAAGAATCCAAAAAAAAATTCCAGCAACATTTTATTTTTAAAAAAATCGGAAAAATTTATTCAAAATTGAGCTGTTACCTAAATGAATGCAATACAGTTTTTTTTAAATTTATACGTGCGACTCTTATTAGAACCCAATTCCAATAGGGATTGAAAGTCTAATTTTTGATCAATTTTTTTGGAGTGATTGGCTCCAACTTAAAAAATTTTTTGTTTGGAAATTCAATTTTTTCAATAAATATTTTGGACAAAACATTCAGCTTATCAAAAAAACATAAAGGAAATAATCTAGCAAAAAGCAAATATTAAAAAGGAACCATACCTTGAACAATATTATACATTAAAATTCCAGTTTAAGAAAATTTCTAAAACTGATTCGAGAATGACTAGAGAATGCAATCTTCTTAAAAGTGTATTTCCAATTCAATTTGTGACCACTGTTCTTTTGGTCTGTATTTGATATTTTCTCAAAATAAAATCATGTAACTTTGTCCCAAGTTTTGACAACAATTTCAATTTAAACAATCATCAATGGAAATAAGACAAAAATGAATAAAACATTTTATACAATGCACACAATCGAACAATTGTCCCCGAGAAAATATATAAATTGAAACCAATGCTGCCGATTTCAACAGTCCTATTTCATTCTGAAATTTTTGTTAAAATGGTAAGCATTTTATATCATATTAAAAATATAATATTAAAATCTTTTCTAGAAGTTCCTGATCATTCTCCTTGTCGCTATTGTCACCATAACAGCAGCTCAAGGAAGATACCAAAGATGTCCATCAAATGAAGAATTCCGATCATGTGGAACGGCTTGTGAACCAACTTGCCAGAATCCTAATCCACAAGTTTGCACTCTTCAATGCATCTTGAACGTTTGTCAATGTTCCCAAGGATTTGTGAGAGGGCCAAATGGATGTGTTCCTCCTCAAGACTGTTTCGTTTACGGAAAATAATTGTTTTGATAAAAATGAAGTGTATTAATTGCAATATTTAGTGTACTGTGCATACCTGCTAAAAATGAAAAAAAAACAGTGATCATCTGAGGACGAAATATCGTTTAATCAAAATGTTATTTTCTTCATAATATAACTAAATCAAAGTCTTCAAAACGAATAGATGTCTAAGAGATGCAGACCGCAATTGTTTTTTTTTTTTGCAAAATTGCCAAATGGGCAAATGAAAGCTTGGCTTGCTGAACTTTTCGAAAAATGTTTTTATGATGTTAATTTGTGAAGCTGCAAACTCAATAGGGATTACATTTTAATTATTTTTTATTTTTACAATAAACATTATGAACGTTTTCCGTTCGTGATGCTTAAAAGGAACAATGACATCATCTAATTAAATGATTCTTAAAGAATTTTACATTACGGTTCAGATACTATTCGGGCTGAGTAGATCAACACTAATCTCTCACTAATCATCAACACCATCTTCGCATTATCACATCTATGTCACGAATGTGAAATAAACAACAAAGATTACAAAGTTAACGAAAAACGACGGATATTCATTAACACTGCCACACGTTCCGCTTTTCGTTATCTGTTTTTTCGTAAATGATGATTTATTTCTCTTTGATTTCTGTGATTTTTGCAATCTATCTTAACTCAGCTGAAGCAGGTAGGATTTTATAGAACTAATCGTATTTAAACAAATATTTTTAAGGGAAAGAGCATATTGCCGGAGCCTGCCATGACCCTTTCTTCCTAGGAGATACCCCTTGTGACAAACAGTGGTCAATAAGAGTAACCGCTAAGAGTTATTTAGAAGTTAACTTAAATTTTTCATTTCAGTACTACATGGACGTTCCCACCGAGACATGTCTCGCATTCAACTACACAGGCTGTGGCCACAATTGGAATAATTTTGCCACGTCACAAGCATGTTATGAAGAGTGTCTGCCTTGTGAGCTTGGTTTTGTGCGTATGCACATTAATTTTAAGTAGAATTTTCAGTGGATCATCACAAATGTCCAGCGGCTAGCAAAATTCATAAAACAACCAAAGGGAAGACTGTCTGCAACGATGACTGTGATTGTGATGCGGGAAATTATTGTAATATTGGACAAGCTTATGGGCATTGTTGCGAGAAAGAGTTTAAAGGTAGGTGGAGGAGTTTTCCAAACGGAGAAATACATATTAATTTTCTAAAAAAAATAATTTTTAAAAAGTCCGTCTAGCTTTTTAAAAATGTTTTTGAAAGATGGAGAAGCGTAAACGGTTGAAATTCTTAAAGTCACTACTTTTCAAAAAAAAAATTGCAGAATGTTATGACTCATATCAGAAGTGGCTTTCATCAATCCTAATTTTCAATGGGCCTATAATTCTAGATCGGCCAAAATGTCAAGTTCTCAAAAATTTTCAAAAATTTCTTTAAAAATTTTTTTCGAAATGTTCACATAATATTTACCAATTTTTGTTTATTTTCAGAACTATCTATTTTTTGAAATGCCGAATTGTCGAATAAATTTCAAAAAATTTTGCAAATCGACAGTTGTCGCCGAATAGTTTTTTTTTTTGAAAATTTGGTATTTTTCAAAGGATTGAGATAAAAGAATAACCCATTTTACTGTCCCCGCCTGGAGTACATGTGAAAAAATTTTCGGAACATTCAGATAAAAACAGTAAAACCACAACTCTGAATTCATTTTTAATTTTCTCGTTAAATAGTCACAGTAATAGTTATAGTATTGCCCAAATTTTAGGAAACTACTTCCCATTTTCTACCGATAAAACCTGAAATTTAGAAAAAAGAACTCGCTAAATTTAAAACTATAGAACAAATTTCAGACAAAGTTGACAACGACTACAATCCCCCGTGCCCAATAGGACAGACAATTGTACGGGAGAAAATCCACGGAATCACCGTTCAACTTCTTGGAAAACGATGTCTTCATAATTTCTGTCCATTTGGAAGTACATGCTTTGATGGAAACTTTTTTGCGGCTTGTTGCAACTAAATTTTCTATTCGGTTGGACAGTTCACAGCTTTTTTTGTTCAGAGAAATAAAATATTTAATGGTTTGCTTCTCACTCTTCCCCCGTTTGACGAAAAACTTTTTTATTCTTCTTTGATGACGATTCCTCATATTTATCACCTTCTCCCTGGTTTTCTAATTCATGGCGGTTTGTTTCATTTTTTAATTTTTTTTGTGAAATTAATTTTTAGCGTTATCGCCACGATGCTCGAAGTCGATTTTTGATTCAAATTTAACAGCAAAATGTGAGAAGTCGTCTACAATTAAATTTCATTTTGATCAGTCAACTGGATTATGCATGAATTTCCGATGGGACGGGTGTAAAGATCAGGAAAATAAATTTGATAGTCTTCAAGAATGTGCATCAACTTGTCTGAAAAGTAAATAGAAAATTAATAGAAAATTAATTACAATTTTTTTTACTAAAATTTTATTCATGAAAACTCATCATTTTTGAGGTACAGACGTTTCAAAAGAAATATTTAGTATAAAATAAACTCACGAGGTGTCGGCCTGTAATTTTATTAAATTTTGAATTTTTGAAAATTTTTTTAAAAGGCTGGTTTATATCACGCGCCTTTTTGCCACTTTTCTGTAATCAGTAAACAATCAGGGTGGGCGGAAAACTATTTTTACGGCAAACCGGCAAACCGGCAATTCGTCAAGTTGCCGGAACATCGACAAACCGGCAATTTGGCAAATTGCCGGAAAATAAATTCGCCGAACGGCCCCGCGCTGATTGATTCTGCCGCTATGATTCATTCAAGCTATTGGAACTCCAATAACATGATGTAAAAAACTTTTTTAGGCAACTATAAAGGATGCCCATTTCATCGAAATCCGGCTATACCCCAGCAATGCGCAAGTCATGTAAGAATTTATAGTTTTTCTTACGAATATAATTTTTTTAATTTCAGAAAGATTGTAATTGGAAAACAAGCAAAATCAATTCTCATTATTGTACTAGAAAAGGAATATGCTGTCAATCAAAAGATTTAGGTAACAAGCGGAAAAGGGCATTCGAAAATTCTCATTTTTAGAAGAGCTGAGATCGGAGTTCAATGTAACATGCCCAGACGGTCGTCGGAAAGTTGAATATACTTATAAAAGCACAACGAGACTGTTAATTGGGAAGACGTGTTCTTCAAACATTTGCCCACTCAACGCCATGTGCCATCAAAAAAAGTATTTTTCATTTTGTTGTAAAAAAAAATATAATTTATTGATTAAAGATATTTTGTATTATGAATATCAAAAAATACTGTCTTTGGGAGAAAACTGAAGTTTGGAAGAACCGATGAGTTAGAGTACTTGAAATGGCAGGGAAGGTATGTCAAAAATATAGTTAAAAGTTATTCTAATGGTCTTGAGGGGGAAAAGCAGTCATCACAAATTCTGAATGTATGAAAAGTCACAATGTGGAGCAAATGTGTAAGGTGATGGATAATAGGGTTGTAGATCAAATGAAGTTGGTAATGGCGGAGGCGCAGGGCTGTCAATATTCATCGGAGGTTTTGATTCACAGCCAGATGATCCATCGTCACTGTCGTTGGATCTGGCGGAGCTTCTGAAACATAGATATTTTGATATTGGGACATCTTGAAAGAGTGTTTCCGAGTTTTTTGTTCATACTACATTCAAAGAAACTCTCCCAACTGACACCTTCCCCGGTCATAAAACTTATCGCTTCTATGTCTTGTTTGAGAAGCTCTTCATATGTTCTGAACAAGAAGAGGATCTCCGCCAACAACACGAACAATGCGTATTGTTCGAGCCGCGACAGGATCGTGTCAACGACTCTTACTGCAAAGTTTGGGCAAACACTAATGACAGCGGGGTGCCCTTTCTTTGCACCTTTTTTGAACGAACGAGAAGCTGGATATGGTAGGAGGTGGAGATAAAAGATGGAACTATTATAAATTACAACTATGTAAACGATAAAAAAATTCAAAACTTTGAATTTTACCGTATTTTCCATTGCTCCACTTTGACAGCTTAAATCTCAGCTGACATTTCGACAAAAAAATACTTTTCTGTCAAAATGTAGGAAAATATTTGATACATAATTTGTCAGTGGATAATTTTTTAAATAAAATCAAAGAGAAACGAGATACAAGCTGTCAAAAAAGAGCGAACCAAAACGACTGACAGGGAAAAAGTAGGTGTTTTTGTTCCGGAAAACTATATTAAATTGAAAAACCTTTCTGTTAACTTTGAAGCTATTTCACTTTAAAACTTATATCAATGTTGATTTCAAAGTCAAATTAGTTAAAGGCAACCGTAAAATCACATTAACTTTGCTTGTTTGAAACATAATGTTTTTTAAAAGAGAATTAAATTTTGAGTATAAATAAAAATTCTAGCGTTAATAAATAGTGGCATACTTGGAAAAAAAAATCGATTTTGACCCATTCCAAGTAAACTTTTTTCCTTTTTCAACTTATTGCACCTCATCTTTTTTCCCATTCTCTATGACAAATCTTGACTGCAGTTACTAGATTATCCTTAGTAATATGTCCGATTGCGCAAGCTTAAACACACACCAACTCCACGCATGCAGACCATTACAACCCCACTCGCCAGGAGGACCATACTCACCTATCGAGTTGACCAGCTGCCCTCTCACGTTGCCTCTTGTTTTTGAACCAGTTGGACACCTGCAAAAGTTTGTGTTTTGGATAAGTAACGAATTGAACTCAAAACTAACTTGAATAATTGATAATTCAGTTTGTTGAGCTAATCGTCTTTTATCTTCTACTGATGGGTACTGGCATTTCTTGTAAGCATCCCGAAGAACATTTCGAGATTTCGACTTAAAGCAATAATTTGTCTCTTCTCCATCCCAAATTGTGTTTGGAAATGGGTTCTTCTTTCGGATCCGGTATTTGCAAACCGCTCCTAGCTCCCGATCCTTTGTTTTCGCAGCCTGTAAACTTTGGGTTAGCTAATATTGATCTCAGATTCGCGGACTATGATATAATATTATGCAACGTTGGCTTATTGAACTGGACAAGTGGTCCCCAGATCAGTCAAGTATTAACACCCTAATCCTTCCGATACTCACCTCTTTATAATGTGCATCAAGCCACAAATTTTGTAGAACTGTGTGATTATGTGGGGAAAACTTGCTGCATTCCAGTAACTTGTAGAGCATCTTCCAGTTTTGTGTTGTAAAATACACAAGAGCTTGTGCTTTTAAAACTGATTCCATTACTTGGTAGCATTGTGGAAGGTTGTAGATGAAATTGGCCTGAAAGTTGAAATATAGAATTTTTAATTTTTTTTTTTTGAAGCTGCTTTTTTCAGTACGAAAATCTAGCTTTTTGTATTAAAGTTTTGAATAAAAATTAATAAAAATGTAGGAAAACACCTGATTGAATCGAAAATGTTACTCATGTTTGTTGAAAAAATTGCGAAAAATCTCGAATAGTACTTGAAAATTGCCGTTTCAAGAAAAATAAATTAAAGTTTACAAATAGTTTGAAGCAAGTCTCTATGAAGTTTTCAAGAAAATAAATATCGCTTTCGAATTAATCGAATTTTTCTATATTTTGACATGCATTTTTAATTTCAAAAATTGGACCACCATAACTAATTCGACAGTTTTGTCAATTTTGCAGAACAACGTACTGACGCCCTTGTTAAATATTAATAGGATAGTTTTTTTTTTTTTAATTTTTAGATTACGTTGCATTGATGACCTTAAAAAATGTATTATTTTCCTGTTTAGACTTTCTCTTCCATTGCTTTACTATGACGGCTCATATCTTATCTGTGATGGATTTTATCAAAAAAAATTTCAAAGTCAAAATGTGTTATAGAAAAATATTTTCTATGTATTTTGTCAGTTGACAATTTGTTGATGAAAATCAAAAAAGGCAAGATATAATGTGTCAAAGTGGAGCACAGAAGTTGCAAGTTCAAAACGGTATCCCCATTTAGAATAAATCTAAATTTCTGTCTCTATAAGGTTCCAACATCTGCTCCCACTTTCCCCACATCGTCATCATCATCAAGCTTTCATCCATAATGGACTTTTGTTTGCTTTCTAGAAAGAAAAAGGGAAAAGCGCGCGTGCGGCAGCTACCGTACTCGCTTCCTTCTGTCACCTTTTTGCTTCACGTTTTTATCGTTCGACTCTTCCAAACTCAAAACCGCAAAATTCAAGCAATTGGAGAAAAGAGGGGGAGAGAGATGATCTTCAGTGAGAGACTACGTCAAATGTTTGTCAAAACTTTTGATAAGTGACACATGACACCTGCGTTCGAAGCAACAAGAAGGAGAAGATTATGATGAGGTAGGGGAGAAAATGATGATCGAAGCGAAAAGAGACGGAACCCACAAAATTCGCAACAAAATAAAAAATGAAAAGTTGATCTGAATTTGAAAGAAACTCACCAATTGCTCAGTCCGTCCTGTCTGAAGTCCCTCGTTGAATAAGGACTCACAAATACACACAATTTCTTGCTCCGAGTAGGATGTGGTTGCTCTGGAAATTCAAAAAATTAAAGTTTTTACGTAACTTGGAAAAAATAAACACTAAAAAATTCGGAGGGGCAAAACTTATAATTATTTTAGGCAGTTTTACAAAATAGCATATTGCGAAAAGTTGTTTCTATATTTTTTCATAAAATGTAGTGCCAAAATATAGAAAAATATTTGATTGATTTGAAAATAACATTCGCTCCCATTTAAAATTGTGTAGAGAAGCTCAAAAATTGGAGTTTTTGCCGAACTTTTTGAAACTGAAATTCGAACATTTTTTCGAATCAAACAAATATTTTTGCATATTTTGGAACTAAATTTTGAAGGAATATATTGGATCAACTTTTCGTCGAATTCGATCTTTGTTTTTGGAATTCCACACTCCTGATTTGAATTGAAATCCCCTTGAATTAAGGAAAAGAACACCACGGTGAAAAACGAACTCATTCGAAGACTGAGACGGTGGAAGGGGGAAAAGAATCCTCTAAAGTAAAACTATCGCTTGGCGCCACCGCCGCCCCATCGGTGTCGCGTTGCCACGTATACAATTACCAAAGAAGATCGTAACCCGAGCTTTCCCGAGTTGTTGCTTCAAGGATCTCAACTTACGTCAGACTATTTTGCGGGTTATATGACTGCTGCATGTTCGATGAGCCAGATCACAGAAGACGTGATCCTAAAAGATCCGTCGATCCGGCGCCGGTAGGAGCTGACAAAAAGAGAGTAGGTGGTGAGTGGTGCTGTGAGCCGAGAGCGTCGTCCTCTTGTCGTCCCCCAGTGAATGTCGCCTCCCCGTTGGCTCACCCCAGTGTGTGTGTGTGTGCTCTTGGCCACGCCTCTATTTTCTCCGTCGAATAGGAATGAACGAGCACCAAAAGATCGTACTGTATCAATGCTACCATTTTGGAAGTTTTCATGGAACTTTTGTGTGATAACAAATTTTTTGAAAAAATTGACACAGTGGTAATGGGAGATCTTGAAAAAGTAGGAGGAGGCCGCTTGGACCGGAGCGCAGAGTAAGAGTATCCGAGGTTTGAAATTCTAAACTTGCCTATTATTTTCTCATTGCCTTCCTTCTCGCGTCGTTTCTTCGGGCTAGCTCCTGGTTTCTTTTCGGGTTGAATCGAAGCAGCATACAGAGACATTCAGTAGTGTTAGGGAGACAGACGCCAGGAGTTGGAATATCATTTTACACCTGTACCGATATCTATTTCACCAGCTTCTGCCACACACAACCCGTACCACCACACTTATTTCACTCCCGCATTTCATAGTGATGATCACTTGAGTTTGATTAAATTTTTAAGTTTTCGTAGTGTGTATATCTACAAAATGACCTATTGCGCCATATTGCTCCAACATTTTTAATTAAAATTTAGTGTCAAAATGTAGAAAATCGCTTGTTTTATCTGAAAATAGCATTCATTTGTAAAAATCTTCAGTAATTGCCTGAAAAGTTGTGGATTGCAAAAAAAAATTATGCTCAATAATTCGAACCTTCGATAACCGGGAAATGACAACTTTCAGGTCATTTTACAACTTTCTCAAATGTTTCAGTTAAAATAAATACAATTAGCAAATAAATCAAGTAATTTTCTATATGTTGACTCTGTTTTAGGTTTAAAAAAAACTGGAAAAACATGGTTCTATCGTTCATTTTGTATAATTGCCAACAAATAATTGCCGCTGATTTTGAATGACTAAATTTTTGTGCTCGGAAAGTTTTTATTCCAAAATTCCAATTTTCGTTTTAGTTACCTGTTGAACAGTCTATCCCCTCTCTTTACCTATCGTCCATTGTCTCAAAACTATTATATCATACTCCAAGTACCTTGCGCAATCAAACATTGACTCTGGAGTCTAGATCAGAGGTTGAACATTTTTCTTCTACCAACTGCTAAAATCAAGATTGATTTCCACTTTATGCTCATTAGCTTTCTGTGTATCTTTTGACCATATTGAGCAGCATCATGCGCGGGCGCTTAGCCGTACAGATGTTCCAGTAAACCGGGTGCTTTCTTGTCCAAACAATGGCAGATGATAACTGGTTTACACGGTCATGTTTATGTACTGGACACACGTCCTTTACGAGAAGTGGCACTACAACTCGTGTTGCGTGAGCAATAACTGTACTTGGTGGACCTGTGAGTTTTTTCTGCACATTGACTGTAAAGTTCACTTGATCATTATTTTAGGAGTTGAAGTAACACTGTCTGAAAAAATCTGTCTTGCATTTTTCATTACTCTCAGCTCACTCCTTTCGTGGCAAAACCGGTCAACTAGTTTTAAGATTTTAACTATGTGCTCAAAAAAGTTCTGAGTAAAAAACTTTGAGTACATAGATATCTAGCCTCCATCAGGATTATCAAAAATTTAGAAAATCTCTAAACGGTTTTAGTAAATCTTTTTGCACTTTTACTCGTGCTCCTGTTCTGAATAAGCTCCAAAAAAATTTTTAAAGTCTATTTACAAATCTCAAGAATCCTCTCCATGTTCTAATCAATATCTTATGTGCACGCAGCAGCAGCAGTTTACTACTGTAGGTGTATTTGATGTTAACAACTCGATGCTTCCTGTTAATGAATATCACTCGTGTCGCTTGTCATCAATGTGCAATAAAATGATTGACAGGTGTACCCCTCGAATTCCTTGCGCGCGATACAAATTCTTCAGGATCCAGGTAGATGTAAGGCAGGTAGGGGAACCTCAAAGTGACATGACAACATTGAAATGTGTCATCTTCGGACGCTTTGCAACTTTGCAAAATTCTAATAATCTGAATCATTTGGGTTGTGGGTCAGAGTGGGCAGGTGACCAATGGTTTGTTTATTTAAATGTATTTATTGAATTTATTCATTGAATCTGATACTGACACTGAAACGGGAACACAATCTAAACAAATTACGTAACTAATTTACGACTCCACGAGTCAGTTATTTAAACAGTTTCCCAGGTACTCCAAATTCTGGCCAAACGAATTATATTTTCTCATAATGAAACTTTGGGATACACGCAATTAAGCAATTAAATTGGCTTATGATCACTTCGTAGAGCACAGTAGAGCACACATGTGGCTAGCGGTCACTTCAAAGAGTTCACAGTGCGCGAACTTCTTGTTTCTTCGGGCTTTGGATCAAAGAGAAGAAAACAAGATGTTTCGGATCAAATTGCCTCTTTTCTAGTACTATGTATACTTTGTAATCGTCGTGGGAGTCTTAGAAGACAACTGACTGGCGGGAATGAAAGATGATGAGGGGATGTGGTGGGTGATTTATTCGGAAATTATTGATTTAATATGTAGTGGTAGCTAAAAAAATTATTACGGTCCGCTAAAAAAAAATCTGTTTCCATTATTACAATTTAAAAAATACAAATCGTGTGAATTAGTAAAGTTGAGCTACAAAAATTGGCTAGCATTCTCAACAGAGCTGGACTGCAAATCTATCTGGCAAACGTACAAAACTGTTGATTTAAGTATTTCTATCTATGTTATTAAACAAAAATTGATATAGATATGTAGGAAAATGTTTATTAAGTTAAACAGTAATTCATATTTCTGTGAAAAAGATCAGAAAAGGTTTTAAATAGGTCATGAAGGACGCTAACCATTTTTTGGCAAACGGCGACTTTCAAGCACTATTTATGGTACTTTTTCGCAGTTTTTTACACAAAACATATTATTTTAAAATTGATTAAACATTTTCCTACATCTTTATATTATTTTTTGATTCAAAAAGTAGAATTCTCATTCTGAACTTTACAGTTCTGTACCTTTGCAAAAATATTTACCGCAACATATCTGAATCTCAAAATTCTGGGGCAACTTTGAAGTGCGCATGTTTAAACAAAGACAGAAATTATCAACTTCACAAGTAATAATATCTAATTTGAAAATCGGAAAATTTTCAAATAACTTTTCGAACTTCACAGCGGTGCCAGAATCTATAAATATTCTATGGATTTTCATTTTTTTTATCTTTTTTCTCCCATTTTTCACAGTCTCTATAATTTTTAGGCCATCTTGTAAGGAAAATGCGGTATAAAAAATTTGTCTATTTTTTTGGAAAACAAAACCAGGGTCATTCAATCTACATGCTGAACGGTTGTTCCCAGAAAATGTGTTTTTTTCAGAAATTGTTCCAAAAAATTGATTTTTCTCTTGTTGCTCTCTCCCTTTCTCTGCTTGTTTTTCAAGAAGAAGCTGACTGAACTACCGTAATCATGAAGAGAATGAGAGAGAAATGGGAAAAAAGTATTGAATTTCACCTATGGTCACACACAATTTCCTCTCTCGCCACCAGTCCCGTTGCTTTTCATTTCTTGGCTCCGCTATTTTACATTAGCAGCATGTTCAATGGGTGGCGGAGAAAATGGTGGTGAAGATATATGTATGTGGAGCCAATTTTATTGAGGGACTTTATTAGAAATTACATAGAAAATAAACATTATAAAGATTGATAAGAGGTACCAGCGCCAATCATCATATCATTGTAATTCATATAAAAACCGGGAAATGTTGCGGCGGCAGCTGCAGCAGAGTAGGAAGACAAATCTGATGGATTATGGAATGAATTGGAAAGTTTTGATGCAGTTTTCCGAATTAATTTCAGATCTTCTTCTTCACTAATATCTTTCAGACAATCTCTGGAATAAATTATATTTAATTTTTTCATAGCTTATAAAAATCAAATTACTTTGGCTCAGGAACTCCAGCTCTATCCCTTTGCCTTCTATTCTTAAACCAATTAGATACTTGGGTCACTGTCAGATGTGTCTTTTCAGCCAACTCCCTTTTCTCTCTTGGACTTGGATATGAATTCCGGCAATACCAGTCACGAAGAAGTACTCGAGATTTATCCTGAATCACAAAATTTTTTCAGAAAAGTATTGAATAACACACTCTAAAACAATAACTAGTCTCCTCGCCATCCCAAATAGTTCTTGGAAGTGGATATTTCCTTCGAATCCTGTATTTTCCAACAGCTCCAAGTTGGCGTCCGCGGATTTTTTCAGCTTCGTGGTAATGAGCATTGAGCCACCACTCTTGGAGAGGCAAGTGATGCTCAGATGCAAAATGATGAGATTCGATTATGCGGTATAGTTCCTAGATTTTAAAACATACATTGAATTTGGAGTAATTCTTACTTTAAAGTTATTTGAGTGAAACGCCAAAAAAGCTTGAGCTTTTAGAATATACTGATTGTTTCTCATCTCATCTCGTTCCAGCACAGTCCAAACAAATTGAGACTGAAATTTGAGTAATTGAGGATTTAGGCTTTTATTCGGACAAGCCAAATTTTTTTTTTAAATTGAGAGTATTTAGAAACTCAATTTTCTATAACATTGTAAAAATATTAAAATTGCAAAAATAGAAACAATTTAGTCTAGAATATACCGTAATTTTCCTATTAGTCTTGCACTTTTATCGCTCTACTTTAAAAGCATACATATTTATTGTCCTTGATTTTATTGAAACATTTTTCACAAGTATATGCGCTAATAATTTTTCTATATTTTAATAAATATGCAATTTTTGAAAGAAACCAAACACAACCGAGATACAACAAGGGAAACAAATAATTTTAAAAAAATCGAAAGGAAAATTCAGACTCACCAACTTCCTCGCATCATTTGACAATGCTTCACAAATGCATGCAACTTGCTCTTCGGAGTATCTGGTCGTGTCGCAACTGAAAAAGAAACAAGAAACTGAGGCGATGAAATTCCAGCAGATATCGTGTTGAAATCTGATAAAATTAAGTATCAATATCAGAAGAACATACGTAAAATGATGAGGATGAAACGATGAGGAGTTTAGTTGCATATTGCTCGGGTTGCTGATGATGATGATGCTCACACGGCGATGCTCGGTGTGACACAATGTTTGAAAACTGATAGTGAGAAGTTTTGGAAAAACGAAAAACGCGCTTTCGTTTTCATATTTCCCTCATAACAGAC
Organism: Caenorhabditis elegans; assembly: GCF_000002985.6. Lineage (NCBI taxonomy): Eukaryota > Metazoa > Nematoda > Chromadorea > Rhabditida > Rhabditidae > Caenorhabditis > Caenorhabditis elegans. The sequence continues at coordinate 5,324,751 of NC_003283.11, forward strand.
TGGAACAGCTGCTGCTAAATTCTTGTTGTCCAATTTTTTCTGATACAGTAAACTTAGAGAAGAAGCTTTATTTACAAAAAAAAATTAGTTGCGTAATAATAAATATTGCAGGTTGATAAACTGAAATATGGGAACAAGTGGGAAGCATTAAGGCACAAATGTCATTTTGTATTGGTTTTTTTTTAAATTTTCTTATGAAAAAAAAAATCACAGAAATTTAGAGGATTAGGCGACTTGAGAGGTTGTCATGGTAACCACTTTTTCACGGACCAGACTGATCACATTCTGATTACTGTCTTCTTTTACATCTTCGGAAGATTCTTCTTTTGTTTCATCAGAATTCTCGGTATTTTCTTTATCTTTAGATTCCTCTGCACGGGTTTCTTCTTCTTGAGCCGGCTCAGAATTTTTTGGAGTTTGAGTCTCTGTTCTTTGATCTTGGCATTCTTCTTGATCGTGATCTTCCACATCAACCTAAAGATTATTTTATCTTCAAAATTTATGGGTAAAAGCTATAATTTACCTCATCTTCACTCTTCGGCTCCTCTTCCAATTCTTCTTGCTCCCCGAGCAGTTCATTTTTTGCTCTTCTCTTCTCAACTCGCTCCATCCAACATACTTTGTCAACTATTCTGTGGAGAACTTTTCGAACTGCATAGTTATCACTCTCACGACGCGTACGATTACTCTTTTGTTTCTTCTGAAATTGAAAAATTGTTTGATTTTTTTAAAATGAAATACATTTTTCTTAAAAATTCTAAATACCTTATCCTCATTAACTTTATCTCCAACCGGCTGGCTCTTTCCTTTTCCATCCTTCTTCTGAATCTGCTGTTTCCCATTTTGATCCTTCTGATCTTTCTGACTTCCACGTCTTCTCTGCCCTCTTTGAGCCTCTCCATCGGAAGCGGTCACCTACAAAAAGCCGGAGATTCGTCGGGATGTGTTAATGAAACTTGAGAACACCTATCGGTGGCAATATCCAATGGTTGGCAGGCGGCTGGTGAGCGGTACTATTTGATGAGAGATGGTGACAGGTGTGAAATTGACTGGACGGCCAGTGATACTTATGTACTACATAAATCAAATAGGGGGATAGGTGGCAGGAAGGGGGCCCCCTTGATGTATTGATCTACTTAATTGTCATACAATATTTACATCTCATTAATTAAATTTGGCAGGCATCATCCCCGGTTTCTGTGTTTTTATCAATCATTGGTAACATATAAAATAGCCTTTAATAAGTGCCACTTTTTGCTCCAATTTATAGAAAACAGTCTGAATATACCAATACAAATGTAAAAATTAAATGACTTTTTCTAAATTTGTGAGTTTTTTTTCAAATTTCAAAAAAAAATTGAAAAAGGCTGAATCATTTTATAATTCCCGCGCAATTTAATAAACTACATAGTTTTGACATTTTTTTACTGGTTTCTTTTCAAATTCAAAATTGTACCTTTTTTTTGAAAAAAAAAATCATATTAATAAAAATTATCGATTTGTAGGCCAATTTCAGAATTTCGTTAATTTTCTTTTAGGCTATCAAGTTTTATTTATGGAAAAATGCCAGAAACAATGTTTCAAATTTTAAACCCGTTATCAAAAGAGGAATACCAGAAAATTCAAAACTAGGTTATTAATTTGCGCGGGAATTCAGAATAAGCCGTTTCATATTTTTTGCAAAATTGGAAAAAATAATAAAAAATTTAGGCAAATTCTATTAATTTTTTACAGTTATATTCGGTATATTGGGACTGTTTTCTGTTATTTTGAGCAAATATCCAACTTTTTTGGTTTAAGTAATTTTGCAAAACGTATTCTATTACACTTTATGACGTCACAATTGTACACATTTTTAAAACTTTTTTTTCAACTCAACAACTTTTTGAAATTTGAAACTTAGTTCTAAAAATCAAAAGCTTACCGAGGTTTTCTTTTCCGAATGCCCTTCTTTCTGATTTCCTCTTCCAGAATTTCCATGATTTCCACCTTTTCCATCTTTTCCACCTCGTTTTCCTTCCTTATCCTCATTCTGTTTTCCAGGAAAAGTAACTCTTCCTTCCAATCTTGATGGCATCTTCACTTGATCCTTTTGATTCTTCTGTCCTTGTTCATTACCTCTTCCACCGCCTCGTCGATTATTTCCAGATCCTCCTCCGTTCTCTTGGTTTTTGGTATTATTATTATTATTAGTATTAGCGCCACTTTGACCCGCCAATTTTCCCTTCAAATCCATTGAAGGCACGTTCTCCCGCCAAGTTTCGGCACTGAAATTTCAAAATTTTTTTGGTATAAAGCAGGTTTTAACTGAAACTAACGGTGTCTTTCCTTTGTCCCACTCGCGACTCCACTGACCTGTACGGTCTGGGGTTGTCGCTTTAGGAGGCGTTTGAGACGATGACTGCAAATGTTCTGAGTTATTTTGGAATATAAAAAACACATCTTTAAATTCTTGCGCACTCAATAAAAATCAGGTAAAATTATGACATTTTTTGGAAAAAAAAAACTTTCAAAAATTTTACTAGCCATGAAAAAACAACCTATCATTTTGAAAATTAATACAGAGAACAAGTGGCATTTTAGATTTAGAAAAATGTTATTGTCCATGTTTAGTAGCCAATTTTTTTTTTGAAAGGTATGACCAACAACCTTTTGAAAACTGCCATAAATTTTCAAAAACTGCTTCTAATTTTTTTTAAAGGAAAGTGAGTATTTAATATGAGCTCAGATTGTTTCAGTGCATTTTTTTCGATTTGATGTAATGTCCATAAAATTGTGCAAAAAGTTAATTTTTACAAGAATTTTGATGATTTCATGGTATTTGTTAGTGTTAGCGGAATTCTCTGGAAGGTTATCTGTAATTTGTTTTTGTTTTTGAAAAATTTAACGCTCTCGAAAAAGTTTATAGAATGTTGACCGAGCCCTGAGCATCATAAAAATGATCAGAACTTTTTTCGGATTTCTACAAAAAACAGATTCTAAATCAATTTTACGAGGCCTCGAAGTCAGCAAAACCATGAAAAAAACTACACTGGAAAACATTTTATTGAAATTGACATTGAATAATAATGGGGATTTGTTTTTTCTAAAAAAATATGTTGTTGCGAAAAAATGTTTCAACTTTTATTTTCAGATCAGGCTACCATCATTCGGCTGGAATTTTTTTAAAATCAATATAAATGTTTCAATGAAAGTATCTACAAAATATTTCCCCGATATGACGGATAATTTGTAATTTTCTTTCCGCCCGTTCAGGCAACGAATATCATCTTATTTTACCTATTATCATATTTCTCTTTCTACTGCAGATTTCTATGTCTCGTCTCATAAATAACACATTTCCTTTCATCTTTTTCCACAAAACTGTACAGTAAGAGAAAAAGGGAAAGAAGTTTTCAACTAGTCTTCTTCTGAATTAAGATGCTAGCATACCTTTGGAGATTTCGCTATAGAATCCTCATTGCGTACACGATCCTCTTCGATCTCCTGAAAATCAAATACTAACTTCAGATTTTTTAAAAAGATTTCGCAAGATATTTTCAGATAATCCATACCTTAGTACGTTGCTCAATTTGATGGTTCTTTTCCCGAATGAGGGCGATTCTGCGATCGAGCTCTGCTTCATGCTCCTCGCTGCGTCGCTTATCACGATCCATATCGAGCCCTACGGAATTTTAGAGTTTTTTTTGAGGGGTAAAGTGAACAAGTAAAACAGTTGAGTTGGAAGGTAGTGAGAGAATAACAACAGGCTGTGTTTACCAGCAGCCACCCAAACACTGTTTTATGCAAATAATTGCATGTAGCTCTGTTAAAACAGGAAACAAATTGAAAAGAGAGGGTGATGGCGACGGGAGAAACGAAAAAAAAGAGACCGCTGGATTATCATTGATTTCCAAAAATAAAGCTTAACGGTTGGTCAAAATATATCATGAAACAGTTTTTTTTTAAACGTCAGAATAATTTAACTGTCTTGAGACAAGAAATTGTAAATTATTTGGGATTTCAAAAAAGTTGGGGACAGATTTTTGAAGGTTGTAAAAATCGCCTTGGGGCGATTTTACGGTCTAAAACTGCTCTAACAGGATTACGCTAGAATATTAGAACTAAATTTCAAAAAGAACACCGAAATTTGATTGTTAGACTATAATTTATCTGGCAAATGCGTTTTGGAATTTTTCAAATTTTATCTACACTTGAAGGTCTTCAAAATCATTAAAAGTCTGGAAAATCGCATTTGGAGCAATTTTAACGGGCTCGAAAAACTGAAAAATGTACTGAAAAAATATTTCGCTACCAAATATGGTGCATCTAACAGCGTTTGCCAAAACTTATTGACTGGAAGACGTAATGCGTAAGATAAAGTTTTGGTTGATAACTTACAATCAAGAAACTGTCATTTTCTTTTTCATGCCAAAATCGATCTGATAAGAAAGGGAGTTTGAAATCTACAGTTTCTCAAAATTGCGTGAGCGGTTAATTGAAAATATGGTGAGGCTTAAAACCGATGAGATCTAGCCTAAGCAAATTGTAGACCACTAATAAACAAATTGTAAAGTGTGTATTATGATCTTAAAATGCAGAGATGGTTGAAAACTGAACGCTTATGATTTACTGTTCTCAAAACAGTGTAACTACCGTATTTTTTCTATTAATATGGCTGCAATACTATTTTTCGATAGCCTTCCCGCTTGCAATACTAATAGGGAGTGCAAGACTATTAGGGAGTGCAATACTAATTTTCATAACATTTTTCTGACTTTGATCTTACTAGTTTTTTTCTGAAAAAGCTCGAATCTTATGTAAAAATTCAGAAAATTTGATTTTAATTGTAACATATAAGTTCAAAAACTTCAATCTCGTAAAAATGTTGTAAAAAACTGTTGCAAAATAGGCAAATTTTTTCGTTGAAATCCTGAAGTTAACAAGACGGGCCTGCAATAAAAAAGAGTAAAATCTTGTAATTGCGAAATTCACCAAAAATCAGAAAAATATTGGAAGAAAATGATCAACTTTCTCTCTTTTTCTATGTCTCCCCACATTTCTCTATCGCCTCAAGAGTCTCGCATCTATCAATCGAAGAAAAATCGGGAGCGTCCATAGAGATTTAGAGAAGAGAAGAAGGAGTAAAAAGCGGAGCGTTTGCAGTCTGTCTATGTGTGTTTCGTGTCTATGTAATATCTGTACAAGAGAGGGAATTTTGGAAAAGGGAGCAGCGGTCGGTCGAACGGGACGGATGGACGGCAAATGAGAGAAAACTGAGAGACAAACTGGTCGGCAAAAGTGAGACAAAGAGAAGGAAAAGTATTGGAAGATGGAGAAAATGGACAACTGTGTGAGTATGTTTAGGTTTCTAAACTGACTGGTCAAAACAACTTTTCAAAAAGCGATAGGTTCCACCGAGATTTGAACTCGGGTCGCAGGATTCAAAGTCCTGAGTGCTAACCGCTACACCATGGAACCACGATTTTTCGCCTCCCGGTGAGCGTATATTACGGAAAGAAAAGATAGAGATGAAACATTGAATATTGAGAGAGGTAGAAGTGGAAGAAGCATGGGGAACAGGAAAAACAAACAGAACAGGTCGTAAGCTGCTTTTTTGGTAGTTGCGAGAGAAAGTCGTGAATGGGTTTGTCAATTAGTACAAAACAAAGGCTGTACGAAAACTATAGATTGGAAAAGTGTGAAAGGGCGACAAACAGTGGATCATTACCGATTATGGTAATAAAAGTCGAATGGCTGAAAAATGTACTTCATGGAACCCTGAGACTACACCCGGTCAAGGTGTGGTTGGAGCGTTTCCTGAAAATCAGTTTACATGACTTCTCTGGAATCAATTTAGATTGGACAAAAGCTCCAGGCAAAAATTTGTAGTGAGATGCGCCAGGAGTTCATAAAATGTTGGAAACTTTATTGTTCTCGCGGTGTGACCAACGAAAAATGCGGGAGCATACATGCGAGGTTTCTACTGGTACTTCACAGTTAAATTTCCCATGCGGGCGCAACTCGCTTTCCACTTCTTGGCTTCGTGAAAGGCTTACTCCCAGTAAATTTGTGTACAGACTCCCGCAATTTCCGGAGGTCAAAGGGAGCGATGACAGCTGAATCCGTGCAATTCTCAATTCAAAAATTTTTTAAAATTAGGTCCTTAAAAAGCCCCGTCCAATTGTTTTCATTTTCAGCTTCCGTTCAAAAGGTTTAATCATTCTCGAGCAGTCTAGAACTTTCCATCTACTTCAGACACGTTTGCCGAAGAAAATGCTCCCTCACTAATTATGAAAATCCCAAAATTAAGCGACATTAGTCTCTGTCGTAAATCCCATATGCAAGTTACAAATACCAGCTCGACATTTCGTTCTTCTTTGGGACGGAAGTTTCTATACTTTTTACGACTGGCTCATTCGCAATATTTTTCTTAGATACAAATTTACTTTACTAGCAACAAAACTTCTATAGTACTCAAGTTTGTCCAAGTATTAGGAAACAAAATTAAAAATAATTATTCCCATTGAAAAAAAAATGGCCAACGCCTTAGGAATTGAAGAAATAATGCGAGGAAATTTAAGTTGCGATTCTGGAGAATTAAACATTGTTCAGTATTTTAAAATCGGTGTTCAGTTGTCGTATGTTTTGCCATTTGGAATGTTGTATCTTCCATTTTTAATTGCAATCAGTAAAAGAAAGAAGGAAAGGAAGCTTTATGAAGATTCATTCTTTACTTTGTATTTGGCAGATGGAGTTATTGTAAGTGACTTTATTTATTTTCCTTTGAGTTTTGGGAAACATCAGCTCACTTTTTCTCTATGTGATGACAAAAAATGAACCACGAGCAAATTGGCGAAAGTTTGGAATTTCAGCCAAATTTATCCCTTTTTCAACCTTATAAATACTTTTGAGAATTAAAAAAATCTGAATTGAGTATGAAATTAAGCTCATTTTGAGTTCTATTCAATGGAAAATACTGCATCTGGAGTTTTTTTTAATTAAAGATGCCAAACGACATAATTTTGTGATTTCTCAAAAATTTGACTTCTCAATAAATTTCAAACCATTTTTTTCTGGCGGGTCAAATTCTCTTTTAAAAAAGTGCTAAATTTTTCTCTATTTTTCGAAATTTCGACCAGCAATAAAAAGTCTTAAAATTTTTTTGATAAGTATTACACATTATGAAATTCGGTTGTTCAAGGTCATTTTTAGTCTGGTTAAACAAAAATCACAACCTCTACTCCCTGATTATAACATTATAAAACTTCCCAACTCGATTTTTGAAAATTTTGATGAGCCCGAGTATATCAAAAAATCGCTTCTTTCAAATTAAAAAAAAAAATCAAACGCTGAATGATCTTTATTTTTAATTTTACAAACTGACTAAAACAAGCCTCATTTATTAATTAAAAAAATCGAAAAGTTTGCAGACTCTTTACTTCCTTGTTGGAGACACAATTGTTTTCCGGTTTACTTCATACGTTCGTCCAGTATGCGAATTTTTTATTCCATTTCTGAAAGAGCCTTCTTTTGTCTTGACACCGTTCTACACGTCTTATATGTATGCACAACTGGCAAAAATGTTGTCGACTTTGGCGATGAGTGTGAACAGATATACTTCCATCAATTATCCTTTCAAACATAAACAGGTAGCGAGAAAAAAAGTTAAATAATAGTTTCCGTTTTATTCCAGATTTGGGCCATGTATTGCAAGAAAGTTATTATTGCAACATTCATAATTCCATTACTCGGAGTTTGGCCTGTTGCAGTAGGGCACACCAGTTATCTGCCATTTTATGGAAACACATTCATAGCCTACGAGCATCGAATTCCATGGGCTCGAACATCTTACGGACGACTTGCTATCGCATTGCCTACATTATTTTTCACTATTTATTCAAGTGTTTTGACTTCAGCAAAATTAAGAAAACTAGGAAAACATATGAGAAAAGTTGAATATTCGATGAATATTGCCACAATTTTCAACACGTTAGGATTCATATTGGTGGTTATTCTAAATTTTTGTTATGTTGGAATAAGTGCGCAAGCTCTTACTACAAAATTGGGAAACACACTGGCTATGGGAGGTACTCAATTGAGCAACGACTTTTATATGATGGGGTAATTGAACACACTTTTTTTGAAGAAAGTTTTGTACTAAAAAATAAAATATTTTCGCAGAGGCCCAGTTGTGCTTCTTATACTCGACAAACGCATGCGATCTTCAATATGGTGCTTCAAGAAAAAACCAAAAAATGCTAAAACTAGCACAATTGTTTCAACTCATCAAACTGAGCCACACGGGGGAACATTGGCTTCCTGATGAATTTATAAATTTGTATGTTTTTTGAAAATTATCTTACAATTAGACTTTTATGTGACTGGTTTATTTAAGATTTCATATTTGTAATTTCTAATAAACTTGCAATTTATTTTGAACACAAAAATCCTCGAACATTAAAATAAAACCTTATTATAATCTTCCTTCAGCGCTATTCCTGCGTCTACAATAATATATCCTATAGTAATCCTACAGCTTTCTTGTTGTTTTTTTTTCGATGGCCTCGATCAATGTCGGCTGCACATTTACGAAAAAGTCCGCAACGTTTCAAGTGCGCCGTGACAGACCAAACGCAGAGAAAAACATTTGTATATAGCCACAGGTGATTCGCAGTGTAAGCAAAACGCTTCGACGCACACAATGCTCGTGTTTGCGAAAACGTGCGCCGCAGTGGCAAGCATAAAGGGCACAATGCGAACGCTCGCAGTGTGCGCATTTTGTTTGGCCGTTATTCCCATCATTAAAGTGCTCATTTCAGTTAGTTTAAAGCTATTTTTGTTTGAGTTCTCTGTTTATTGAGTGTTTTTTTGCTGATACTAACGTTTTTGAAAAACAAAACTCTCGATTTAGAAGGAACTTGTCAGATTTCGAAAATCATAAGGGTCCCCCCTTATGATATAAAATTTTTGATGAAATTTGTTTGTTTTGGAAATTTTTTCGAAAACATGTTGAACGTGTAGAAAATGATCAGTTTGATATTTTCTACAAGTGTGAGAGTTCACAATGAATGTTCAGGCAAAAAATCATGAAAAGTCTAGAGTTGGGTCATTGAAACATAGTATGTTTGAGAGCTCCTAACATCCTTGAGACGTAAAATACAAAACTTTCTTCAACTGAAAAGTTGTCAGAAATGAACTGAACAACAAGTTGACCATATTTTTCTATCTTGCATGTTCGAGAAGAAGGGCACAGTTGAGTAAGAGCAAAACAGCACTGACTTCAACAAGCCATATTTTGGCGCATTACACATATAGGAAACATTTTTTTTAAATACATATCTAGTTAAACTAGTTGAAAAAAAGTTGTCATCATTGATCCTAGCCGCACCAAGGTACCCCCACTTTGTCACTTTGGATACTTTATCTCCAAAGATCTTTGCAAAGAACCTTTGTCACAGGGCGGTTTTTGCAAAGTGGGAGAAGACTCGGCCACTATCATAACTTGAAAACGGATCATTATCTTGAAAACCTGGTACGGTGGATCGCCTTGAGAACAATTTTAGATCATTTTGGGACAGTTATCAGAATGATGGAACTAGATGCGCGAGATAACTAGCAGTGAGATGCCCTAGATCACTACTTAAATCGATTTGCAACTAACGAAAGCGCACGCGGGATTGGTCAACAGGTAAACTTTCAGAACTCGAAGAAACAGGTCAGTGGTGCGACTCCGGATGCTAACAGAAAATCCTTTCCAAGTCTTGAGGTGGCTTAATCATGTCTTCGGGTAGTGGGGGTGGCTTATACAAGAACTAAAGTTATATTTTGAGATTTTTCAGCTGATATAAGTGAAAAAAGGAAGCATAAATTGTTTTCGCAATGTTCCTTTTATGCTCGAGTTTGTTCGCAAAGACGAGCATTTTGCTCCATTTTTGCTTATGTTTTCAAGTACCCATTCGAAGCACGCGCGAACTTCGGATGAGGCATAAAACTCGTACTCGCGAATCACCTGTGTTAGAATTCAGAAATTTCCTACATGAGGAAAGCACATTTTCTGTGTTGAACTACGGTTCACTGATTTTTCTCCTTCCCTCAACAACCAAAAAATAGCGTTCATTATTAAACTTTTGGCTCTATCGGTTTGATACTACGGAAATGTCGGATATCATTGCAACCAATAATGCTATTCGAGATAGTGTCAGCTGTGATTCTGGAGAGTCCAACGTCAAGCAGTACTTGAAATTGAGCCTGCAACTGGCGTATGTATTGCCACTTGGGTTTTTATATTTATCCTTCTTGATGTTAATTGTGAAGAAAAGAAAAGTTCCAGGTGTCTTTGAAGACTCATTCTTCACTCTACATTTGGTGGATGGAGTTATTGTGAGTTATTTTGCTATTAACGAAATGAGGAAATTACTGAAAACTGTAGTTCGGGTTTCAGCCTACAGATGTAAAAAAAGGAAAACGGAGAGAATCCGTTAACACTGAAAATTTTGCCACAAAAATTGACGATAGTGACTGTGTCTGAAAAATGTCCCAATTTTAATTCAAATTCGAGAATTCAAATTAATTTTTGTATTTTGCTTGAAGGCATGTTTTTTTTTGGAATACATAGAGTATCAAAAGATCGTGGTCATTACAAAAGTCTGTCCAATTTTGATTTATCCTCTCGTTGTAAACTTTAAATACGGACACTACCGAGTATACCATTCCGTTTTCCAGACCCTATACTTCCTTGTATTAAACACCAGTTTCTTCCGAGTAACATCTTACGTTCGACCAGTTTGTGAATTTCTTGTACCTCTCCTGAAAGATCCTTCTTATATACTGACCCCATTTTACACATCCTACATGTATGCTCAACTTGCAAAAATGTTGTCAACTTTGGCGATGAGTATTAATAGATATACTTCTGTTAATAATCCGGTTCAACACAAAATGGTATGAATATTCTGTAATGAAAATATTAAATTGAATCAAAAGTGTAGATTTGGATGAAGTATAGCTCGAAAGCCATTGCTCTCATTTTTATAATTCCGTTGTTTGGAGTTTGGCCTGTCGCAATCGGCAACACAAGTTTTCTACCCTTCAATGGAAATGGATATATTGCCTATGAGCACGTATTTTCATGGGCACGTACTTCGTACGGAAGACTTGCATTATCTATACCTACAATTGCTTTCATAATCTATTCAAGCATAATAACTTCAACGAAACTTAGAAAACTAGGTGGACATATGAAAAAAGTGGAATTCTCTATGAACGTCGCAACAATATTCACTTCTTGTGGATTTGTTTCAGTTGTCGTGCTTCAATTTTTATACCTTAAAATTGACACAAATACGGTATCAAATGAGGTCGGAATGACAAAGTTGATAATGGCAGCTACGCAATTGAGCAATGATTTTTATATGTTAAGGTTGTTTGCACAAAATTAAAAGGCAAACAAAAGTTGTAATTACAGTGGGCCTGCTGTGCTTGTCATTTTGGAAAAAAGAATGAGATCTTCGTTTCGTTGTTGTACCCAGACGGTGTCGAGCTCCGGTAGAAGGACAAATGGTTCAGTTCAACCAATCACTTTTGTGATTTCACATTGATCATATTTTTGTATGTCCCGAAAAACGCATTTATTTGTAAAAAAAATATTTCAAAATCTCGATTTCCCGAAAAAAGTTTTTTATTGGCAAAATTTTTGCAAACTCGTTTTATTAAAACCACTTGGCTATTTTCAGATTTCTTCCAAAATTTGATCAAAATTTAAATGTGCTGGTAGGTTCTTACATTATCCTGTTTCAACCTGTTAAATTAAACCGAATTACAGTAACTTGTTTCCGCGTGGCGAGACCTAAGAAATGGCGAAAATTTGCATCTTTCAATGTCTACGTAATAACTATGATTTCTTTCAAGGCTTTATTAGAGCTTATTACTCATTTTATTTAAAACTCGTCATGGAACTTAAGAAATATAATCAGATTGAAATTCCACAAATGTCATTCCCACAAAATCTCTTCGTCTTCTGCAGAAGAGTCTGCGCAGAATATTTTTCAGTAAAAAAAGAAACACTTTTCAAAACAAAAGCTCCAGTTTAGTTCGTAACATCAAAGCATCTAAATCAAAATTCAAATCTTTCAAGTCATGAATATATTGTAGACTATAAACCACTAACGTCAAAACAATTAGCATCCTCCCCCTTTTGGGAATACTCACACGCTATTCACCATAATTGTGTGACCGTGCTCTCTTCGATTTCTCAATTTCACGACGGCTATCACTATCACTATTTATAAAGCTTTAATCTCTACGCCTTCATTTCCATTTCCAGCTATTAGAAAAATAGATACGAATTGGGAATTACTTCATCTCAAATCACGGTTCACTGATTGTTTTCGAATACCTCTCCACTCCAATCTGTTTGCTTTCCTCGTGTTCATTCGTCTACGTGAAATTCAGAATGTCCAGCGCTCAAGTGGTAGAGGATCTTCTTCTACAAAACATTAGCTGTAATTCTGGAGAATCTGATGTTGTACAGTACATCAAGTTTGGCTTGCAGTTGGCGTATGTTCTCCCACTCGGGATTTTGTATCTTTCGTTTTTGATAAAAATTGTGAAAAGAAGAAAAGATCGAGAGTTGTTTGAAGACTCATTTTTTACCTTGCAACTGGCAGATGGGATAATTGTAAGTTCTAAGTGATTTTTTGTCTCAAAATATTCTCAAAATAGTCTTAAATTCGAAATTAAAATAAACGAAAAACAAAAAAGTCGAGAAAAATGAGAATTGCAAAAATAAGAACCCAATGAGAAACCGATTTTCACCCAATCAAGCAAAGTACAAAATCATTGATTGGTCGTATAATAGTTCCTATTATAAAACAAATTCAAACAGGGAGATTCAAGGGTTGAAATATGTATCAAACATTTTTAAGCTGGATTTTTAATTCTAGATTTTTTTTCAATTTTCTTTTGTGCAAACTTTTGAAATTCGGACTATGTATTTTGTAGTAAAATCCCAAATGACCGTACTCCATTTTGCAAATCACAAATTAATTCAGCGTCTAGAAGAGTTGATGCATTAAAAGTGTATTCACTCATTCTGACCAGTTTGGTGTTTGGCTTATTTACTTGAAAAATGATATATTTTGAATACTGAAAGTTCATGTTTACAGGTACTTAAAGCGGAAGTGACTCGCTTTTTACCTAAAAAACGGCTCGAAAAATAGAGAAAAAGTTGCAGGTGCGAGGGAACCGCCCTCATAACGTCTTAGCCTAGCGGAATACCTATACAGTCTAGAGAAGGCTTTGGATAAATCCTCCTGATTAAAAAAACTTCCAAGCTGAAAGAAAAATTAAAATCACAAATCATAAATTCGTTTTCCCACCATTTTCATTCAAAAAATGCTTTCAGACTATATACTTCCTTGTATCAGACACCAGTTTCTTCCGACTGAACTCTTACGTTCGACCAGTTTGTGAATTTCTTGTACCTCTCCTGAAAGATCCTTCTTATATACTGACCCCATTTTACACATCCTACATGTATGCTCAACTTGCAAAAATGTTGTCAACTTTGGCGATGAGCGTTAATAGATATACTTCAGTTAATCATCCGGTTCATCATAAAACGGTAGGCGTTGCCAAATTCCTATAATTTTTTAAGCATTGTTTTTAGATATGGATGCAATATTGCACAAAAACCGTCATTGCAATTTTCATAATCCCCTTGTTAGGAGTATGGCCAGTTGCCATAGGCTACACAAATTTTTTACCATTCAATGGAAATGCCGTAATCAATTATGAACACCGAATTCCATGGGCACGTACTACATACGGGCGACTTATAGTTTCAGTTCCAACTCTCATGTTCACCATCTACTCAAGTATAGTGACATCTAGCAAGCTAAGGAAACTAGGTGGACACATGAAAAAAGTTGAGTTCTCAATGTCTATTGCAACAATTTTCACATCTTGCGGATTTATATTAGTTGTTGCACTTCAAATTTGTTATCTTCTGATAGACAGCGCCAGTTTATTAGACAAAATGTGGGTGACAAAGTTGATTATGGCTGCAACTCAATTGGGTAATGATTTCTATATGCTAAGGTATGTTGGGGATGTTTTCTTATAATCTGAAATTGAATTTTTCAGTGGACCAGTTGTGCTACTTATACTGGATAAAAGGATGAGATCATCGTTGTGCTGTTGCTCGAAAAAAACCAAAAGCTCCACTCGGACCACAAAAGTTTCAGTTCAACCTATAACTATGGTCCATTCACACCATCCTTGAAGTAAATTATATTTTATGTATTTTCATTTGTAAATATTATGTTTTTCTTTTAATTTTTGATAAAACCAATAAAATCAAGACTTTGACGCGTTGAAATTGAAAATTTTACTTTGAAAAAACTACAAAATCAAACTACAAATTAAGAATGGAATATCAAATATATTTGTGCACCTTCACAAATTTCACGTAATAATTCAAAAAACAAGCACAGTGCTGGTTCATCGAACTGAATCGAATTGACCATTCTCCTAGCCTCACTCAAAACGTAATGGAAGCTGGAGATATGACAAACCCAGAAAACTTACTAATGACGTTCTTCGAAATATTTCTAGTTGTGATTCTGGTGAAAATATTTTATATCAATATCTAAAATATGGTATTCAATTATCATATGTAATTCCTTTTGGCATTCATTTTTATACGGTATTATAAAAAAGAGGAAAGACAGAGCAATTCTGCAGGACTCATTTTTCACATTACACGTCGTTGATGGTTTTACTGTAAGAAACATAGAATAGTTATTCCACCAATCAATTTAGGAACAGGCGGCTTTTATGGCAAACAGTCAGGTCAGGCACATTTGCTTTTCACGAAAGTTTGAGTTATTATTACAAATTTTTAAAAAAATCCAATTTATTAAAAATACACCTCCGCTATTGATATGAAAGCATTGTAACCATTCACTAATTAATCATTGGTGATACGTGCCATAACAAGATCTACAACTCACGGATCACTGAACAGGTTTGAAACTTTTAAAAACTCCCACTCGGCTCGCATATTGTACATTCAAAAATCATTTTCAAAAACTCAACCATTATATTCTCATGATGGTTGAAATCGACGATGCTATTGATTATCTTCGGGATAAAATAAGCTGTGATTCCGGGGACTCCGATTTCTCCCAATACGTAAAATTTGGCTTACAATTATCTTATTTAATGCCATTTGGACTATTGTATTTATCTTTTATGATTGCAATTGTCAAAAGAAGAGGTCATCATGAAGTTTTTGAAGACTCGTTTTTCGCCCTTCATCTGGTTGATGGAGCAGTTGTAAGTTTTCAGAGTTTTGATAAACTACGAAAACTATCAGTTATTTTCGCTCTTCTTGGAGCCCCATAAAAATTTTTTTGTAAAATTTTTTGGTCATACCGGAAAATCTAAAAAGTTTTTGGGTCTCTCTAGCAAAAGAACTAAAAATTATGTTCCTTGTATGAAATAAAAGGTAAATAGGAATATACTCACTGGAAAACCGAAAGGAAACAAGATAATTGGGAAAAAAATGTGTCACCTTTCAGGTGCAGCATAATTTTATGTTTTCTGTATTTTTAAATTATTTTTTTCAAATAATAATACCACTTGATAATCATATTAATTGGGAAAAAGTAACGAAAAAATTTAGTTTCAGACTCTTATATTTTTGCTTCTCGATATCTCTTTAATTCGTCAAACCACTTATGTACGACCTACGTGTGAATACTTCCTATCAAACTTCAAAGATCCTTCTTACTACTTAACACCATATTTCACATTATACATGTATCTACAACTATCGAAAATGTTATCAACATTAACAATGAGTATCAACAGATACACTTCTATAATGTACCCATTGGCGCATAAACCGGTAGAAAATTACATTTATCACTGAACGGGTAACCTGAATTTTTAGATGTGGAGCAATAACTTTTCGAAAGTAATATTCGCCGTTCTAGCTGTTCCATTATTATTTGTTTGGCCTGTTGGAATAGCAAAAACCAATTTTCAACCATACAAAGGGCAAGGACTGATAATGTACGAACATCGATTTTCGTGGGCGCATACTTCATACGGACGGATTTTAATTGGAGGTTCAACACTGTTTTTCACTATTTTTTCTAGTATTGTGACTTCTTGCAAACTGTCAAAACTTGGAAGACATATGAGAAGAGTCGAGGTTTCACTGACTATTGCTACAATATTTGTTTCAATTGGTTTTGCACTGATGTTAGTTGTACAAGTGATGCAACTATTTGTTCCACTGGATTCCATGGTACAAAATCCATGGATGGGCACATTTTTATTGGGTGCTACACAATTTGTTAATGATTTTTACATGCTAAGGTGAGTGAAATTATCCGCTTTTGATGGTTTAATTTTTTTTTATTTTCAGTGGACCCGTGGTGTTGCTGATTCTTGATAAGAAAATCAGAAAATCAATTCTACACTGCTCCCTTCGACATTCAAACTCCAGTAAAAAAATTATCGAGATTTCTGCAAAACCACACACCATAACCGAGACCCATATGTTTTGAGGTTTGTACTTTTTTCAAACTTTTAATTTGAGAAATATATTTTTAGATTCAACGTACTCCGAGCGCCTTTCATACTACAACCAACTCATTAAAATGTTTATATTTATTTATAATAGAAAGGAAGTATTTCAGCTCACAAACTGACTCACATTTTTTTTCAAATAAAACTTATTCCGCTTGAAAGATAATTTTTTTAGTAATATGAGAAATTTAGCAGCGAAGGTCTTCTTTGAGCAAAAAAAATTCGATCTTTAAATTTTTTTTCAGAGCATTTTTTTGGTACTTTAAAGGCACGTTCTGCTTTCGAAAATATTCTGAAAAATATTTTCGAAAAATAATTTTTCTCAACAAAAATATTTCTTTAAAATACATCGGGTTGTTAATAAGGTCACAAACCATCTTAATTTTGGGCGAAAAAGTTTGTTTGAAGTAAATTCCAAAAAAATTAAGTTTTTGTATTTGGCTTGTACTCTTCCTTTTTGGAATCGATTCCTACATTTCGAACAATCGAAATATTTTTACGTGTGTAAATGGTATTTTCCAGTTTTATTTTTATGTTTCAATGAGTATTTAAATATCTGCTTAATTTTTCAATAGTTTCCACATTGTTTCAATTTCCAAAACATTTTTCCAAATACCTACAGAGCTTGAAAACTTGCCTGAAAAATTTCCGAACAAAATTTTTTTTTTACCCAAACACATTTTTTTACCAATCTTTTGTACAGTAATATTGGCTTCAATAAGAAGCCTGGACATAAGAAGAAGACTTTCTTTGACAGGAAAATACGACAAAAAACTATTTACTAAACAAAAAAAAAACAAATTTCAATTACCACATTGTAATGGTTTTAGCTGGTGGTGATTTTACAATAATCCTAACAGTATTTTCATTTGTTGTAGACATTCTAGGCGCTGATGAGTTTTGTGTCATTCCAGGAGCCACCTTGAATAGAGAACCTCGTAGTCGTTTGTTCATTATAATAAGAACTATTGGAGAGCTGAAATTGAAAGTGATGTTTGTTGTGAGCTTGGCGTCAACTATGTCATGTGACTTTTTAAAATTCTGCAAATTAAAATCTTTGATGAAACATACCTCATTAGGTAAAAATCGTTGCAGATGAACTCTATTTTCTTTAAAGTACTACCAAAGGACAAATTTTCAACGAGAAACGAAGTGGAAAAAATCAGCAAAACCGCCTGTAAAATTAAAATAAACTGTAGTAATGTAAAATTCAAAAAATTACTTGAATAATAATATAAATTACAAAAACTGCGCTGATAACGACAGTTGCCAATGTCAGAGATAACTCCAAACTTTTCAATTTATTCTTGAACTTTTTTGTGAGTTGATATGTTTTGATATTTGTTATCAACATAAAAATAAATGCAGAAAGACTGACAATTAGTTTGAAAAATGTTGTCCGCACCTTAAGGATCTTCGTTCTATTGGGAAATAAGTGACGTGACTTACAAAAGGTACAACTTTCACATATCCCAAGATTCCCTCGCCAACGTAAGGATCAAATCGAGTCGGTGAGATTGCAAGTTGCCACGTGAAAAGTGCAGGGCATATCAGAGAAACAATAATGACGTTATTGGTGTGCTTTTTCCAAAACTGTAAATTCAAAATTTCAATGCATTTTTTGATCTACCAAACCGTTTTTGAGTTAAACCAAAAACCTGTAAAGAGATGTGTTTGATTCCAATCTTTAATTTTTGATTTTAGTGATTACAAACAGACAGGTATTCTTAGAAAATGGCACTAATGAGTTCTTGTTTTTTAAAGCTAAATTTAATATGGAAATGTGTTACGTACTAATAACAAATGAAGATTTCAATTCCGTATTTCAAATGAGGAATTAAATAAATTAAGTCAACGGCATCATTATCGGAAAGTCGCTCCACAGTTCTACGAACTAATATTTCATTAACAATGTTTTTGAATTAAATTCGTAGAAAGCAAAACCATTTTTTTATTATTATTTTTCTTTGTAATTTATCAAAACCTTTTCAACAGCTAAATACGTTTTTTCATATTTTCCATGTTGAAATTTTTTGATAAAGCCAAAGTCATCCGATAAATAAGCTGTTAAAGTAAAGCACAAGACTAACCAAAAAATACGAAAAGCTAAAATCGAAATAAAACTAATACATACTAACGCTATTTTCAGTTACATAGGTCTTACCACTTTATGCCATATTGGGTACGCAACACAAGTGAATCTGTTAGCCGACAATAGCGATATGGAGAAGATTTTTGCGAATTGAAAATAGTTGAATCCAAACAAATACGGCGTCAAAATGTATGTTGGCTCCGGAAACCAATTCCAGAATAAAAAGCATAAAGGATTAATATATATCAATGGACGAGTCAGACCGTAGTCCAAGATAACTACTATCAAGCTCTAAACGTAAAAGTTCAGGTCCAAGAAGGTCCTTCCAAATGAAAACCCACCACAACTCCATCGAGAACATAAATTTTGAAATATGCATCTGAAAACATCTGCTCTGACTTGTGAGCTCTAAGAATTTTCAGAATTACGAAAAGGTACAGAATAGATACAGGGAGGGCATATCCGACTTGTAGAACGTACATAACAACTTGAGTACTTACAGTATTAAATTGATAGTTACAAGTTCTTATTGCAGGATCTGGTAGTTCTTCCATCTGTAATGAGTTGTGGTTCTATAATTAACTGACACACCAAAAAAAAATCGAAAAAAATATTGACAGAAAGAGACAATGCAAGTGTAGCGATGTGAAAAAAGCCAAAAGTCACATTTTCTCTTTCAGATCAAAATCGGACACTGAGTCTTGCTCATATTCACTGATAGTGAGAGTTGGTCATTGTTCCCACACCCAAATGATCAAACTTGCTACTTTTTTGTGCTTTTTACATCAGTTGCACTACGGAAATAGGAAAAATATGTAAAATAGTATACATGCCACCGGAAATTGAAAAAAAAAACACTATGCTTCTACTTACCTCTTCAAGATAGTCGAAGGAAATTATTGAAGTTTTGTTCATAATGAATAATATTATAAACAGTAGCATCAATCAATATGAATAGAAGACAAAAGTATTTAAGTAGAAAATGGTCAGGTACCTGAACCCGAGAATAAGGGATAATTGCAGATGCGAAGCTGTAATTTGAAATTTTTTATTGTTTTTCTTGAATAAAAAACATTTGGAGTTACGTAACGGAGAAGCTTTCAAGGTCTAAATGGGTATCTTTTACCATTTGAGATTGTTTATATTTGATTTTTTTAAAATCTGTAGCTGAGTATTTGAGATAGATTGTCGAGATAGACTTACACCACAGCTATTTAAAAACTCTTTATTTTTGTATTTTTATAATTCTAATTTCATTTTATAAATATTTTCAAAATTACATATTATATAATATTTACAGGTCGAACTCTAAACGTTGTTTGAAACTTTTCAAATTTTACTTAATAATGTTACAAATACGATATTTAATAATGAGAAAAAACTTTTTGAACACCCACGAAAAGGATAATCACATCAACAAGCCTAAATCAATTAAAAATACTACCTTCTAAACAGCTGAATTTTAGCTTTCTACGTCATCAAATCGTTCGAACGATGACTGGAGGAATACTTTTCATATGCATAACTTTCTAGTAACTTCAAAAACTTGTCCGAAAAATGTTCCATTCAGTTTGGTTACGTAACAGGTGTAAATTATGAAAAAAAGTTTATACGCGCCTAACTAATAACATTTACAAAGTGATTTGAAATTCCACCTGAAACTACAAAACGGGTTTTAAAATATCCAAACAAAGCTTTAAAAAAAACTTGAAGAAACATCAGTTTTCAGAACGCATGGAGTACCAGAAAACGTTGTTCTTATCGCCACCCATCACCCATAATTGAATTTCCAAAAAGCCTAACACATGTTCCTGACTTAACTCAATATATTTTTTTTGTTCCAGCGTAACTTACTTTTTGTTCTCAAAAAACTTACCTAGTTAGACAACATCCGAATAACAATTTCCCACGTTTTAAAAATCCTGCATGACTAGTCTTGTCACCAATAAATAACACAGGATGATCATTTGAACCTTAACAAAAATAAAACACCGGGATCAGATTGTGCACCTACATCAAAGTGATTTCCTGGAATCAACTTATTCGTGATCTATTGAAATAAGGAAATCAAAAAAGATTAAATGATGCAGGTGTTTCCCGAGGACTGATCAAAGAGTTCTGAAAAAAAAAACAAGTTGCGTGTCTAATTTGTAATTTATGTGATGGATGTAATAAGGCAAACATGATTGATTGATTAACGTCCGGCACGTATGTAATTTTCATGATAACTATTGTAGAAAGCACTTTTCTAGACCACTGAGATCTTTGAATGAAGGATTAGTTAAAATTATAGTAACTCCTTGCGAGTGTAGTAAATGCAATAAAAAGTTGCGCCAGTGGGGAAAGTGTAAAAACTACTCCTATGGTGCCAAAATGACCGAATATCACAATAAAACTTTTCAAAAATGTTTGGAAACTTTTTTATTTACTGTCAAAAAGTGACAATTGCCCAGTTTTTGCCACTCATATTTTTGGAAGTCGACCAAAAAAAAAATGTTCCAACATGTTTTATATTTTAATTTTATTTTAATTATTTATAAAATAACATTGTAAGGGTCGAAATAAGCGAAAGTGCTTTGGATCTCATCAAAAGCTCATATTTTTCAAAATTTTGGCAAACATCCAAAACTTGGCCGAAAATTATGAAAAATCTAAAACTTTGGAGTGTTTTATTATGAGATTCGGTCGTTTTGGTTTTCTCCCCACTGGCGCTACTCCACCTCTATCAGTTTAAACTCTGTTGATTTATATTTTTAAAATTCTGAAGGCTTTAAAAATGTTTATATAGCTGAAAAATGACATTTTTTGAATGACCAAACTGTAAACAAATAATTAATAATACTTTTTTTTAAAGTTTCTAAGATCAGATACAACAACAACAACAACAATTCTTTTGATTTTATCAGTGAAGAAACCAAAAAAATGGTGAAAAAAAATCCCGCACTCCATTTTCTAGAACATTAGAATGTGAAAATGTTCATGATAAAATCTCTCGGATTTTCAGAAATATTTTATTTGTACAAATACATAAATTCAGTCCAATAGTTCAATATCCAGCTATAAAATTTTCCTAAATTTTGCTAAATCTGTCCGTCATAAAATCGATGAAATTTGCTGCATGTGAAAAGTCATCCGTTATATCCTCTTTAAGCTTCACCTAAAAATTGTATGTAGGATAGATACATGAAGTGAATTTCAAACCTGCGCCAGCTCACTGAGAACATCCAAAAAGTTTTCAGACCGGATAACATGTCTCCCGCGAATATCACCAATAGAATTCCGCTTTTCAGTTGGCGAGGTTTTTATTCCACTCAATGGGTTATCAAATTCTTTTGAAGAGGGTGGTACATGGGGCGGAATTGTCCAAATTCCGTAGGCTGGTATCATTGGAACTTTGTTTGCTTTCATTAACATATCCGGATAGATAGGAGTTAGGTTAACCACAATTTTTGGGGTGGATGTTGTCGGTGGAAGTGTAGTTGTGGTGCTAGTACTAGTTGAAGTTGTATATGTTGTCGTAGTAGGTTCAGTTGTTGTAGATGTAACGGGTACTGGTGTAGTAGTTGTTGTAGTAGTTGTAGAACTAGATGTGGTTGGAACTAGTGTAGTTGCACTTGTTGTCGTAGATGTGGTCGTGGGGCATGGCACTGGAGTTGTTGTGAATATTGTAGTTTTTGGTTCTTTCGTTGACTTCACTCGATGTTTTGTCCAATAAGAAGGTCTAATAACTGGTGGTGATGTCACATTCTCAATGTCTGAAAACAATTGATTCGAGATGATGTCCCCTTGATATTCCCAACCGTATTTCCCCTTTCCAGCCCTCATTCTATTAGGCGTATACATTCTTCGATAGCTGATCTCATTATCTTGTTTCCCCTCCTCGCTAACGTTTGCCTAAAAATATTCAATTTTGGCACTACACTCTTTCCTCCATCTCACCTCTTCTTCAGATGACTTTGCCATCACGTTGGATTTCATTCTTGCAGCCAGATTCTGGAAGGAAAATACATGTTGTTTGGATTTTCCCAAACGGATATTCTCACCGGGTATCTCATGCAACAAGTAAATGCGGCACATTGCACGTAGCCAGCCAAACACTGACAATTGAAGCTATTGCATCGGACTTGCTGTGGAGGAATTATGAGGCAATCGACGTGGCAGGATGGCATACTGGAACATAAATTATTGATTAAATGAAAATATTCAATTAAATTTTTTTCGAATTTTATATTTAGACGTTTTGAAAATTCGAAAAAAATTTTATGGGATTGTACGAATTTAGGAGGTTGGCTGAGCTAAATGCCTTTATTTACCTGCCTGAGACCTGCCGACCTTTTTCCTTCAATTTGACATAAATTTACTTAAAAATTTACTAAATTTACTAAAGTACTAACTTTCTGATAGCAATCAATTTAATGAAAGTCAAATAACGAGATGAAAAAAGTTCTTAAATATGTGTTTTAGCAGAAGATCTGCAAGGCACGCATTTTGGCGCCTATATGGAAGAAATTTTCAGTTACATAAAAAATCATACCAATCTGGACGGCAACTTGGCTCCAAAATGTGGTTGTAGAACTGTGACTCATGCATATATTGAAGTCTAGCAACACATTGCTGACTACAATGAGGTTGGCAGGCCGGAGAGCATTGTGCCTGTGGTGCGGGATGTACAACTAAAACCAGGGGATGCGGTGGGCTTGGTGAGCCTGAAAAAAAAAATTTATTATTTTTTTACCCCTTCTACTGTACCTGGTAGCACGCTTGCTTGGATCGTAGTGGTAGGTGCTGCAAATGGTCTCCTCGGTTCACAGCATTCATTTCCACACCAGCCATCCATGCAGCTCATTGATGCCTAACGGTTTTAGATGTTTGAAGTTTTAATAAATATATATCAAACCTGAAAAAATCCACGGTGAGGTTCGATTGGAAATCTTGGCATTCCGTATAGATTCTTCTTCGATGCAATTTTCATCACTTCTTCTTTAGTCGGTTCAAGAACTACCGGTTGAGGAATTGGTAATGGAACTAATGTCGGGAAATTTGGATTAATGTGCATTTGAGGTGATATTTGTAAATTTGGAGGCGCTGTTGGAATATTAGGTTCTTGTAGAATTGGGTTAAGAAGTTGTGTTAATATTGAAGAGCCAAAGTTTTGAGACATATGTGGTGGGAGTAATGAAGAATTTGAAGTAAACATCGGAGATGACTGAGAAACTGGTACTTCAGTTTCCAAAAGTCTTGGAAAATTTGGAGATGGCTGGTAATGTTGTCGTACTGGAGATCGGAAGATTTGACGATTTTCAGTTGGAAAATGAGAAATCCGAGAAGGATATGGTGGAGTTGTCAGGATTGGAGTTTGTGTAGTTGAGTAGATGTCAATTGGTTGATAAGATGTTTCCGAATAAGTTACAGGTTTGATGATAAGAGGCGGCTGGATTCGGACTTGATGAAAAAATCGTTTTACTGGAGCTGAAATTCAAAATAGGTATAGTTTTTGAAACTGATGTGATAAATCAGAAAATTTTTTAAAAATAATCTCCTACAACTGCTAGGTATTTTCCAATATTTAGATTCTTGGCCAAGTTTTGTCAAAAAAATATTAGCTAGTTCAACAGGTGGCCAAACTTAGGCAAAGCTTAGGCAACAGGTAAGAAAGAGTTGAGCAATATTTTGGCAAGTTTAAAACCACACGAGAGAAGTTTGTTCAACATTTAAATTTGGGCAAAGCTTAAACTAGGTCTTGCCTAGTTTATAACTAAACTTCAAAAGCAAAAGTGTTGAGTTAAAAACACTATTCAATCTCTAAAAAGTTAAAAAAAGGCAAGCTACTAGATTTGACTACAAACTAGTGAGTTTTAAAATAGTTACAAAAGTTATCTGAAACCCTCACCTGTATTGTAGTTTCTTGGAGGACTTTGAACTTGAGTGACTTGAAAATTATTCAAATTTCCATTTCGATAATCTGATTTTCCTAGAGCCCAATTACTGTATTTTTCCGCAATATTTGAAACTCTATTTACTACCTGAAAATTTCCTGTGAACACAATAAAATTTTAAAAAAACGAACCGAATGATCTTGTTCAACTTTTTGTGCATTTATTGAAGCAGCAAAAAATATTACGAATTTAGTCGCACTGATAAAGCTCATAATTCACTGATTTGGAAAACGTTGAATATCAAAATGTGCCCGTTCAACTTTTGACACATTCATTTATTATTTGTTCAAATATCTTTTCGCCTCTCTCCAAATTATCTAATGAATGACAGAATATGCGTGCGTCTCCTTTAATGTTTGTATTTGGATTTGCGTAATCATTACGATTTATCTTATTACATGATCGAGGTAGAGATATTTGGAAAAGGTTGAATAATTATTGAATTTTGGGAATATGAAGGTGGAGTAGCACCTATGGATTTTTTGCCCTAAATGACAGAATCATTGTACCAAATCTAACCGTATCACCCTAATGTATAGCATTTTTCTAATTTTATTTTCAATTTTGCGATAAATAAAAAGACTGAATCAATTTAGAACTCTCGTGCAAATGAATAACCTAGGGGTTTTAAAATTATTGCATTTTCTGACTATGTTAATTTATTTATTAATTTGATCTTTTTTTGCGGAAAAAATTATAAAACCTTGTCAATTTATGTTTTTCAAATCAAAAATCAAAGATAACATAAACAAAAACCAATTAATATAAGGTAAAATGCAAAAATGCCAAAAACTAGAGAATTCATTAATGCCGGAATTCAACCTTTTTTCATGTTTGTTTTTGAAATTAAAAAAAAAATGTTTTAACTTCTAAACATAATGTTTGTTCAAATTAACCGAAACTTTGACATTTCCAAAAATTTCCAAAAATTTCAACTTTTATTATATATTGTCATATTTTGATTATTCGAAAAAATACCCTCTTGTGTAACTTTTCCTCCAATAATCTAAGTTTTCCAGATTCCAGTTTTTCAAAAACGCAACGGGACAAAAACATGACTAACTTCCGAGTATGATTGAAAAGTGATTCATAAAATCTTGAAAAAAAAAAGTTTTTTTAAACCTTTTTTAATCTTTGAAAAAAATCTAAATATATTCTCTTGATTTCATAGTCGACTAAATTCTAGTATGTGTTCGATGTTCCCAGTTTACACATTCTTGACCACAGCTAAAAGTGATCAAGCATTCTCACGATCACCACGTGCTGCTGCACAATCCGCTGACGAAAAAATTCCAAAAGAATTGCAAACATTGTCATTCTTTTCATTTTTGTTTCGGAATCAAGACACAGACTTTATTTTTAAGCAAAAATATCATTTACAAACTAATTAGCCTTTTCGAATT
The DNA here is from genome assembly GCF_000002985.6 of Caenorhabditis elegans. Taxonomy (NCBI): domain Eukaryota; kingdom Metazoa; phylum Nematoda; class Chromadorea; order Rhabditida; family Rhabditidae; genus Caenorhabditis; species Caenorhabditis elegans. The sequence continues at coordinate 5,350,763 of NC_003283.11, forward strand.
TTGCAAGTACAGCTGTAATCTTCTCAAAGCGTGTCGAGAGATTCTTTCTGACGATCAGAGCGTCTTCACGGAGAAAGTATTCGGATCGATACTGCTTGTCGGTTCCATCTGGAGGATTTGTGTAGATGATAGTGATACGGTCGTTTTGCTGAAAATTTTGAAAATTTTAATAAATGAAACATTGCGGCTACGTGTAATTGCTTCCAACTTTTTATCAATCGGGTAAGCTTGCATAGTCATACGTTTCACAACGATTTTAAAATAAATTTTGAAATTTAAAATTTAAAACATCAACTTCCTTCTTGATCGATAAAAAGTGGGAGATATTTCCACGTAGGCCCATATTGCCGGGTTTTGAATTTTCGGCAATTTCGACAATTTTCTTTTTTGAGTTTTGGGCAGTTTTAATTTGAAAAATTAAAATTTTTCAACGGAATACATTTCTACGCTCCGAAATGTATAGAAAGTTAAAGTTTTATACTACAATTCTCCTTTTTTGGCAAATCTTCTAATTGCCGAAAACTCAACCACCCTTGCGCTCATGCCTTTCCCCACTTACATCCTTTCCATCACACTTCACTGTGAAAAGAGCCGCTTCATTTGGATCCAGAACTCCTGTCGGAGTACTTGTTGCTTTTTTAAGCGCCGTGCTCACTCCAAACACAATACGTCTCCCGGAATTGTTCAGCAATTTGATGTGTCCAGATTGCTGAGTGATTTGCAGTTCTCTCGGAGACAAGTCGGTTGCCAATTGTCAGAAGAATGACCATTTCTGATACATCGTCAGAAGAATGACCATTTCTGATACACGCTTGACCACGGGCGACCACGTGAGTTGAAATTTTGTTTCGCAAAATTTTGGGAACAAAGTTCAAATTAAAGAATGAAGGGTACAATGTGCCAAACACGTTGTTTTTCGTCTCACGCTACTGCATTTATCCATTTCGTTTCCTTTTTTCTTTGTTTACGTCTTTTGTTTCATTCTAACAAGGTTCACACTAAACATTGAACATTTTCAGGATGATTGAAGTTATCGTTCTGATGATTTACTATGCCATCCTTGGAGCATTCGGAATAGTCCTGAATGGTCTTCTTTTGCTTTTAGCAATATTCCGATCTCCGTCTCAAATCAAAACCTACCGAATTCTAATCATCAACTTTGCACTCACGGATATGTTTTCCTCATTTCTAATGATGTTCTGTGCACCAAGGTAAGACCTAGTTTTTTACAACTTCATGCAGAAAAACATAAATCTCGACAAGGGTGGCAAATCGAGAGAACTAGTTTTTTCCGAAAACCGTCCGGTTTTGACAGCGGGCAGAACGTCCGGATAAGAGAAAATCCGAAGTCTGTGCCCTAAACCGGGATAACTTTGCAAACTTAAACTTTGAATTAGTTTAAATATTTTTTTTTTTGAAAATTTCAAGAAAATCTAGAAACCCCTTAAAGCCAAGTGAATAAATTTTCAGAATCATACCACTCGACTATGCCATGGCCCATATATTTTATGGGCTTTGTCACTTTGGACATCCATTTTTATGTTACGCATCCTGGAGTGCACTTCTTCATTTATTCATACATTCAATGTGGTCACTACTCTTATCATTTGCATATCGTAACTATATACTCTCATCTGCTCCCCCATCTACGTGGAAAGTATTCATGTTCAGTGTTTTTATATACATTCCATCATTCACTCAGTTCATTGTGCTAATGTTCACCGCCGCGGATCCTTATTTGATTTTTGGAATGTTGAAATCAAAGTTCCCAGATTATACATTTGAAATTTCAACTGTTACGGGAATATCCGATGCATTATCTCCAGCTGCTACATTTTCAATCCTAAACATGACAGTTCCAGTTTTTGCGATTTACACTGCAATCCTTGTATTTCGAAGGAAAATTCTTTGCCGTCTCGGGAAAAACACCGAGAATTTACGTTCTGAAACAAAATCCATCCACAAGCAACTGTTGAGAGCATTGACGCTGCAAGCTTGTCTTCCAGTTTTATTTGTTGGCGGAGTATTCTGCTTTTTTATCCAAGCAATCCGGCTGATTACCCACCCAATTTTTGAATGTCTGATATGTGCAATTCCTGCTCCAATCCCACTTTTATCATCTATTATTTCACTTTACCATATCCGACCCTATCGCCGGGAAATCTTGCGTATCTTTACAAGAGTAACCATTCCTATTCCACAAATTGAACCGGCTTCTTCTGCAGTTGCTCTCGCTGCTAAACATAAAATTTCTGTACTTAGCATGGGGAGGTTACATCGATTAAGTGTTCCCAACAATTCTTAAAAATTTGAAAGTTTGTTAATTTTGAGACAAATAAAGTTAATATAAAATAACGATTGTTTGTAAAAAGTCAGTCAACAATTATTTTTATGAAAGCGCTGCATTGCATAAAAAGTAAATACGTAGTACTATATGTTAATTGGGTCTCAAAAGACCCTTTACTATATTTCTGATCATTTTGTTAGTTGGTCATTTGTTTTCCAGATGTGTATTTTTTGAGATACGCCAGTTTGAAAATACTCAGTTCAGAGAGTTTTGAAGGTTATTTCATTTTTAGATCGAAAGCCACCATCAACTCCAGTGCATCCTTGTCTGACACGTCTGATACTACGGCAGCCTTTTCGTGTCCTATCAAAATTAATATAAATTAAAACATGACTCAGCTACTACTAATTGTTGCCCGAAACGTTGTGTACAGATTGAAAGATTGTAAATATGTATACCCTTTGAAGAAATGAACAAATTGAGTATATGTGCCTTTGATGTATTCTTGAAATACGGTCCTTGTACGTGCCTCTTGACTGATGTAGAAAACGAGTAGACAATGAGCAAAAGATAGGCAATGAGAAAGAGTAGGCAATGAGAAAAGGTAGTCAACGAGCAACAAGTAGGCAATGAGAACAGGAAGGCAATGAGCACAGGTAGTCAATGAGAAAGAGATAGACAAAGAGCAAGGGTAGTCAATGAGCAAGGGTAGACAATGAGAACAGGTAGTCAATGATTTTGGAGTCAATGAGTATTTGCCATGAATATATTTCTAACCGACCACAAACGCCTTTTCTGAAGATCACTTGAAAATTTCTACATGAAGTTTTTTTTTTAACTTGAACTCAAATTTTGAGCTTCGAATTAACAAAAAAAATTAATAGTACAACGTTTTATGGTATGAGAAAAATGAATTGTTGGGAAATTGCAAAAAAAAAAGAAAAAAAAGAACACACCAAAAGAAAACACAAAAACACAGTATATATTCAAAAAATACAAAAAAAAAGAAAAATTAGCTACAATTAAAATCGGTTCGTTTTTCAGATACTTTATAAATATTGAATATTTGTATTAAATCACTTTTCCTGACACGATCTGCGTGAATTTTCTGAAAATTTTATAGTATATGACTAAAAGTTTATTAAGGTCAGCATACTTTCATAGCGTTTACAACGCTCATCATTTTGAGTATTCGATTTGTATCAGTTCCTGTTTGAGATTCTTTTGTATAATAAAGATGAAGATCTGTGGCAATAGTCTCACGAAGTTGATCGAACATTTTCACTAATTCAGGAGTCACTTTTTCACCTGAAGACAAATTACATAAAGGGTTGAACATTGGTTCTATAAGGGAACAAACCTCCGTGATAAACAAGAACTTGTACCAAAATGAATGCAGTTTCAGTGTCAGAAAGTTGAAGTTCATAAAGTGGTTTGCATACTTCATCAATAATTGAATCAACATGAGCGTGGAATTCACTTTAAAAATTGTTCATTAAGAAATGAATACAGTATTTTCCCAATTACACATGATGTACTTTGACCGTTGATATATAGTTTCTATTGGGTTTTAGCAAAAAATTGCCAACTAACAAAATACGTGCAAAAAATTTTTCTAGATTTCGACAGTAGAACATGTTTTGGTAAAACTGAAGAGAACCGAAATATAAGACTTTGAAGAGCGTTGGCGGTGAAAGTCTAATAGGGAAAATGCTGTAAAACTCACGCTTTAACATAATTATTTGCTTGTTCAGTATTTATTGCAGTTTCTGGATTGATTTTGACATTTTTCCAGTCAACAGCACAATAAGAAGATAACGTGGTTTTCTGGAAAAAAATTTTACCTTATTAACTTAAGTCAAGCTTAAGTCAAACTTAAGTCAATCAAAACCTACTTTTTCAGTAATACTCTTCTCGCCAAAAATTTTCACAGACATTTGAGCGCGTTCAAGTCTATCAAACACAGTAAACGACATTTTAACAGTATCAATCTGAAAAAATTGTTTAATTTAGTACCTTAAGAATAATATCTCACTTTTTGTTCATCGGACAACTTATCGAAAAAGTCTACACATTTTACCCATTTTGAGAATTTTTCGGATTTTCGTTGAAGATGTGCTTTGCCATCGGTGAAGGCATTTATTGTATCACAAAACTGAAAATTAGAATGAATTTCTGTAAATTGGAATAGTTATTTCCCGATGTGCGCATAATCCCTCTGTGAGCACAATGAGCTCATCACAAATTAACTATGTTTGTGAGCTTATTTTCATATTTAAAATGGCTTGAAGTTCTTCTGAAATTTCAGAAAATTTCTATGAACGTTTAACATTCTGAGCAAAGATCGGGTTTAACATTTTCCAGCCTTTGAGTATCCAGATTTGGTAATTTCCATGAAATTTTGTTGTGCCAAGCTATTGTCGTCAAATCGGCAACCCGGCAAATTGTCGATCTGCCGAATTTGCCGGTAAAGCAGCAATTGCCGAAAGTTTTCGGCAAACTGTGGTTTTGCACATTTTTTTTGGGAATTTCAGAATTTCAATTTTAATCGGCAAAATTGTATGCATCATTGGAATGTTCCTACATCTACTTTGAAAAGTGAGCAAGTTCTATAAAAATATCTTAAAAACGGGAAAAAATTTCAAAAACGCCCAGTTTAAAATGTTTCCGTTTTATACAAAAATCACTCTAAAAACTTCCGGCAAATTGATGTTCGGCAAACGGTAAATCGGCAATTTGCCGAAAATAAAAATTTCCGGCAAATAGGCAAACCGGCACATTGCCGGAATTGGAAATTTCCGTCAAATTGGCAAACCGGCAATTCGCCGATGTGCCAAGTTTGTCGACAAAAAAATTTGCCGCCCACCCTGTTACATTTCACCGATTTTGCCAAAAAAAAGTTGTTTAATCATTATTGAAATCTTAAATTCAAGTAAGACTTTCAGCGTATAATACCACAATTTCAATATATTTTAAACATTTCGAACGTATCACCTTTATTTGGTTAGCTGATTGCTGATTCTGTCTATACAGAACCAAAGAATGAGTAAGTCTTTGAAGTTGATTAATTGAGCATTGATTTATCATTTCAGGAGGTGAATACTGAAATCAAAAATCTTGTTTAATTTTCTCAAAGCCATCCAACTTCTACAAATAAATGTTTCAAATCGCTAATAATTTTGTCCATTTCCTCATCGTCCCGTCTCTCCGCATCCGGATCTAACTGAGGATTGCCACGCGTCGATGAAGAGCCATCACTACAAAAAGATTCGTCCCCCTTTATCGAACCTCCCGGTTTTACAGTACTACTTCCGGCTGCCTCCTCCTCGTCAGTCAGCATCATCATGACGTTTCTCTTATTTTTACCTCGTCCCCGTCCACCACCGGAACCAGAAGAATTCTTGTTGTTGTGGCTGTCGCGATTGTATTGGACATCTGGAAATTATTTGTATGTACTTAAAGGATTTGGGGCAGTCAGAAGGACACACTTACTATCAGTTGTCATTCCGACGGCAATGCATTTTTTGTAGCGACAATCGCGACACACATTTCTGAAAAGATTCAAAAGATTATGAATCAGAATTTCATAAAAATGTATGTGTCTTAAGGATTAGGTATCCAAAAATTCTCTAAAAATAAATTACCTTCCACGCCCGTCGACATTGCATTTCTGCGTATTTGACACGCAAGTGTATTTGAGATCGAGTACAACAATCCGTCTGGAATATAGGTTGAAACCTATTATTTTAGAGACTGATAGTGAGTTCAAAGAACTGATGTCATGCAAAAAATAAAATAAAACAAATTTAAAAATTGGGACAAGAGAAAGTCAAATCGGATTTAAATGTCTCAGCGCTATACTATCGGCTTATCTCCACGTGTATGAAAAACATGGAGTCCGTCTCAATTAGTCACAGAATTCATATCAAAAATATCAAATATTTGAAAAAAAAATGTTTTTGAGCAAATTTTCTTTTAAACTTTTAAATGAACTAACTTTGTCATTAGAAAGTACAAGCATGTTTCTAAATTTCTATATAAATTTTCAAATAAAAAATTTTGAAACAAAAATTAGACAGGACATTGGCCATTCTAGATTCATACTGTGCACAATTTAAACCCAAGCCCAAACTTTTATATTTTGCGCAAAAATATTTTTTTTTTTTGCAATTTTGTGTTGTATTCCGGGTACTGAAATTAATTTAAAAAAAGTTAGAGTTTCAAGAAAAAATTTTTTAAAGCCGCTTTCATAGTATAGATATTTTGAAAGTTTCCCAAAACTTTGGCTGAAAATTTTGAAAAATCAATTCCCCAATGGTCACTTTACCGTATCCTTAAACGTGAAAAAAATGCATAAATTGTTCTTCAAACTTTTGAATCACATATGCCTAGAAAACAATTTCCAGATTAAAATTTTAGTTCAAATGTTTTAGAACAAAATTGATAGTGAAGCACCTGATAACTTCCTTTGATCGTTTAATAAGCTGTACTGGGCAGTTTTATCATTTGAAAATGCTTTACATTACAGAAGTTCATAATAAAATTTTCTTTCGGGTTTAGACCTTATTGTAAATCCACTAATAACTGTTTTGACTACTTGCACAGACGTCTGAGAATCGAGTATGAGTAACTATTCATTTTGTAAATTGCCTAATTCATTATTGTGAAATATGTCTGTTTAGATACCAATTCACCACTGTCGGCTCGTGACACCTATTGTTCTCTGTTTGAAACTTATCGCAGCGTGATAGAATATGAACGGACTGACAAAATAATATCATTGGTTTGCGAAAACATAGAAAACGAAAAAGAGAAAACAAAGAGAATTCTGAATAAAAAAACAATGACATGCAAGATTAGTTCAAATTTAAACCGAAAAAATGTGAATAGTTACACCTATTGTTACCGGAAAAATGCGGCGCACGGCCGGCAAGTTTGAACTCCAAAGTGCATTCCATGAGCTTCCAGATTGCAAACCCGACATTTTTGTTTTGGCCCATTGTTTTCCTGAAAAATGTGTTGAATTTGCAGAGCTGGCAAAATTGGTTAAGCTCACGATTTCTGGCAAGAACTGAACATGTTGATCATATGTTGGATAACTTGGAGGCTGCTCAAATGTGGGGGACCGCTCGAAACTGGAAATATCCAGATTCGCATACTCGTACCGGGGATACATCTGAAAATTTATGTTTCTGGAAGCTTATTAGAGTTTTAAAGGTTTTTTTAAGAGTGGAGATAGGGTTTTCTAATTATTCAAATAATTTTGACGAAATTTGAAACACAGAACGAAACATTTTTTGATGTGTTAATAATGACGAAGCCGTTGACTTTAAAAAAAGCTAAGGCTTATCCTTAGGTTTAAGCTTAGGCTTAGGCTAAGCTTTAGGCTTAGACTTAGGTTTTGGTTTTAAAAAGGTTTTTAGGTTTTAAAAAGACTTAGGCTTATGTTTAAGCCTAGGCTTGGCGTCACCACTGACGATATTTAGGGTTAGGATTTTCCGTTTTTTTTTATTTTTCAGGGGGTTCCTGTTTAGACTTGGCGTCAGTGGCGAGCGTGAGCTTGGGCTTAGGCTTAGCTTTGGGCTTAGGTTTAGGCTTAAGTTTTCCTTCTCCCCAGTTTAACGGGAAAAATTGGCATTTTCCAATCGGGCCTAACTTTTAAAGTTTTTCTGAAATTTTAGAAATTGGATTATTGTTAAATTCTATTCGTATTTCTGATTCTTGTTTAAAAAAGAAAGTTCTTTTTCTCAGTATTTGCAATGTATTTTCTTTAAGCAATAAACAAACGCTTGGATCGATATAAATATTGCTGCTGCTCTGCATATTTAGTACAGAAATCAGTGAGAGTACAGTAAATTAGAGTAGAAGATTCTTGTCGCCTATTTTTGAATGTGTAAAATACGATAAATGATCAGATGAGAAGTGGGTGGAGTCTATCTCCATTGGGTTATGGTTAATTTTCGTCGCTTCCGAGAAAGCTCAATCCTCTTGAAAACAAATGTTATCTCAAAGAAATTGTATCTTTTATCCCGCGCGACTTCAAAATTCGTTTTCAAAAATTGGAGTCAAATATATATGAGAAATGAGTAAAATGAGTAAAATGACTCAGAAAGTCATACCCTCTTGAGAAAATTGCGAATAGCGTAAAGCTCAGGAAAAACAAAAAATGTGCAAAAATATCGGAAGTGAAAATGATGAAAATGTGAAAGGAAGCCTAATATGCTTGATAATTTGATAATTCGGTTGGTTTGTCTGTTCTGAAAATGCAAAGGGATTTGGAATGGGTGGAGCAGAACTTAAGAACTTCTTAAGAGTGATGTATGACATTTTGGACTTTTTGAAAAAAGATTAGGATTTTCCATATCAAGATTTGAAAAGAGGGTCAATATTTGTGCTGTCTGTGGTTTTTCATTTGATTTAATGTATTGGAAGAATACGCGATTGGTACTTGCTAAGATGGAAAAAAAATGAATACAACTATTTTTTTTTGATATTTATATTTGAATGAATCTATTACATATTTCTGAACAGAACAATGTTTAGCCGCTTTAGAATTGAAAAATACCAAAATAGTTCTGAAATTGGAAAAAGTTTGCAATAGTTGCTAATTGTGAGCATTTTTTGAGGCATTCATATATACAGCTTTTGATTTTTTTGTTACGAGATTTAATAAATATTTTTTTAAAATATTGATTAGAAGTATCGACAATAGGGGTTCTGTATAAAAAAGTGGAAAATGCCCCGAAATAACCGAAAATGACTGAAAAACACTTTTTGAATTTGTCAAAAATTTTGTTGTCTAATTTTTTAAATTAATTAATTTTGATTACGGTGCGGCTTTGGCCTCTGAAGAAAGTGAAATAAAGAATAAAATTTAAAAAAACACAAGACAATACAATGAGGAAAGGTCTCGTTTTTTTCTGATAGTCAGTTTTTAATGAATTTTTTGAATTCAGGCTCAAACAAATTACCTAGTTTTGAAATTTTGAGTTTTTTGAATATTTGAAAAGTTCTAAGTTCAATTTTAATCTGAAATCTTTATTTTTATCAAAAGTCAGAATTTTTATGAGATTAATAATTCTAGCAGAATGTGAAAATAAACAAAATAAACAAAATTTCAGAGACCACTTTGATTCTGTTCTGTCTGACTTAAAATTTGTATTACGTAAATTTTTGAGAAACAAAAGCCATATCTAGACAGAGACTGATCATTGTCTCAGATAAGGACTTATTTTCGAGCAGCGCCAAGTTTCAAAAACCTGTAGACACTTAGACTTCTGGTCTCCACATAATTACTACTTGGCTGAATATTGTTTTAGCAGCCCACCGAGAATTGGAACAAGTGTTCGTGTTTTGGTGTTATTCTGAAAAAATGGATAACAAGTTAATCTCGAATCTAGGTGGGTGGCTGGCTGATAACCGGAAGGCGGCATGAATGTCTGGCGGGGTGTATGTTTTGTCTAGCAAAGAAAAGAAGGAAAAAGAAGGAAAAATAAATAAAATAACTAAATGCAAATCTTGAGAACAAATTTTTCCAATCCCTTCTATTTCTGCACATAATTGATACTCAAGTAGAAAAAAAAACATTTTGAACCTGAAAACATATTTGAAGATTCGGAAATGTTTTCCACTTCAAAGAGTAATTGCATAGCATGCAGCACTTTCAAATAAGATCAAAATCCTAATCATTAGTCTAGGCAGGTGCAATTCAGTCAACGGGACATATTCCAATGATCTGGCAGAACTTTGTGTTGACTTGGAAATGTTTTGAGTATTATACTTCCAAATAGAGAGTCATTACGACTTTTTCTCACGCTTCACATCAGACAGAGCTTCTGACTAATTTTAAGATCGTCATTCAGAATAAAAAATTTTGAAGAAAAAACTTTGAAAAAAAAGTTGGAAAACAAGTTCCGCAACGTTTAATCTGATATGTTTATCGAACTTTGTAGATCACTCAAAAAAAAACAAAGTTCTTTTTAATTATGAAAGGTGTTCAGTTTTGAAAAATTAACAATTCAAATTAATCCTCGCAAAACTGGAAATTTGAATTTCCAAGTGAATACAAATTTTGTTTTCAAAGAAAAAGAGTATCGTTAATTGGGGAATTAATGAAAATATTAATGAAAAAATGGATGTGCTGTTACTTACGAATAAAATAAAGCAAAAACGGAAAAACCCGTTAACACTGAAAAAAAAAACAAATTTCGTCTGAATATGGTTTTGTACTATTTTAGTTTTTCCCAGAATTTTTGTTCCAAAAGGATTTTAAATTTACTTGAGTTGAAATTCAGAAGACTTCCATAACTTTTCGACCTTTTGATACCATACTCCAGGTGTTTTCTTCTCAACCATTGCAGATATCTAATTTCTAGTTTGATACTATTCCAATTTCCAGATTCGTGGTTTGTAGCACTTACAAAACGTAGTTCTTCATCCTGATGAACTCTATCAGAAATTTGGAAATTTTGCTCTAGTTCTTTTGAGACTCGTTGATCTTGACGAGCTTCAAAGACTTATGTTATTAACAACATGAATATGAAGTGCACGTTGACTTGTCTGATAGAAAGAGTGTAGTTTAGTTTGCAGATAGGAACCTCTATGTGATTTGTTACCGAATTGATTAAAAAACATTGTAGAAGAAGGAGCTTGAAGAAAGATGTGGGGAAATTGCTGAAACTCACATTTTCGGTCCCTAAATTGACATGGTAAAGTTGACCAAGTGTGGGAAAACAATTAGTTTTTTCAAATTCCCGCACAAGTGGCAATTTGTAAAAATTCAAATATCATTTTGGCATTCTGTTATCTCCTTAAACATGGTTAGTTTATTAACTTTTTCGGTTTATTTTTAATTTTTCCGGAGATAAACTTGCAATAAGCTTGAAAAGCTTAAAAGGCTTGAAAGCTGGAAAAATTCTGCTCGAACATCTTGTTTACGTAAATTAATACATAGAAAATTCGAGACCCCCAAAAATTTGTGCTATACTTCAAATTTAAAGCAGCTAGGATTTCAGACCGTCAATGGATTTTTTTTTGATACCACAGCAAGTACTACACTTTACGTTTCAATAATTTTTTTAACATTTACTATTCCTTCCTCAAATGAATTTGCTTAGTATTTCAAATTCAACCATTTTTGCTATAATCTCTGCTACAGTAATGGAGACCAAACAGAAGTTCAATATTTTACAAAGTACAAGATATGAAACAAGGATCAGCAGAAAATAAACCATTCAGCTTTGAACTATAACTCCATCATAATTCACCCTACACCCTGCAAATGACGTCTTTTTGAGCTAATCTCAATCTTAATCTTTCCAATCATTTCCTACTATGTGATTTGCAAAAGGAATACCCCATCAAAGGGGATTCTTGGAAAAAAAAAAAGAAATTCGTCTTTTGTTTCTAGCTTGACTCATTTTTGACGTCTTCTGTACCTACGTTGATGTTTCGGCTTGACGTTAGTGGTAATGAGGTGAAAAACAATGAAACCAGACAGGCAGACAGAACAATACGTAGAAACTTTGAACTTTATTATGAGGTTCGGTTTTCCTACCCAGGTGTTTATAGTTCTAACTAATACTACTGAGAAACAAGGCAAATAAAAAAGCATAAAGGACTTCAATTATAAAAAAAACATTGTTTTGTTTGGCATATGTATGATAGTATAGCCGTACAAGATCATAGGATCATTGAAATCGCACAGTTCACATCCTATAGTATACGAATTGCTACATTTTCGGACGTTAATAAAAAATTACAATCTCAAAATTTTAACTTTAAATTCAACAATTTTCATTAACACAACATCAAGCACAGGGTTGTAATTTTTTTGCAAACGTACAAAACTGTTAATTTCAGTATGATACATTTTTTTAATTTGAAAATTATTAGACTATTAGACTTGCACTCCCTATTAGAATTGCCCCTCGGAGACCTTCCGAAAATTGGTACGTCACTCCCTATTAGTGTTGCACTTCCTAATAATCTTGCATTTACTTTTTTTATTACAACCCCGCCTCGATAATTTCAGGATTTCAACAACATTTTTTGCCTACTGTGCAACAATTTTTCAAATTTTCTGAATTTTAGCATAAGATTCGAAAATTTTCAGAGAAAAACTAGTAAGCTCAATGTCAGAAAAATGCTCTGAAAATTAGTATTGCACTCCCTAATAGTCTTGCACTCCCTAACATAAAAATGCAACATTAATGGAGAATATACGGTAAATGCAAAAAGACAGAAATCTATTTTTTCTAGATTATAACTTGAAAACGTGATCTTTGTAAAAAATATTGTTTTGTTCTTGATAGACTAGAATAACAAAATGCTTAACTACATTTAAAACAACTAGACAATCATTAAATAATGAAAGATTACACGATCTTACAAGTTTATATCAAGATTGGCTATTCTATAAAAGAGGATGCACAAAATGTGTTCTCTAAAAATTTCAAATTAAGAAAATTGGTGTCGAGTTTTTAAAATAAAAAAACAACAATTCGAATTAAATTGACTTTTCATCCGCTTGAAAATTCGAGAGGCGAATCTCTTCTTATCAGGGGAAAAGTGATAAGCTGAGATAAAACCAAAAGAGCACGCACCTTGTCGGGTACACCGTTTGTTCTCGAAATGTACAACACCACAATTATCGAGTTAGGGAACAAATGAGTAAGCTTTTGAACTTACACTTTTTTTTGCTGAAAATATTTTGGTGATTAGATGGAAACAAAGCAGAAACTATAGTAGATTTTCATTTTATCACAAATCAGAATAATGAAGGGGAAGAGTGCAAGATTTTTATTGGAAAATGCTCAGATTTTTGCTAGTCTCTTAAACAGCACCTGGCTAAACTCTTGTAATACGTTGAATACAACTTTTCAAACGTGCTTGCAAACTTTCAAAACACAAATTTAACAGAGAAACAAAATATTGTTAATCCAATTGGAATATTTCGATTATGTTTCATGCACTTTCGTTCAAAAGAACATGTTTAAATTGTCAAGTTTGTTGTAAACGTTTTGAGCACACTAATCCACGGTGTGTATTTTTTAACAAAAAAAAAACATGTTCCAATAATTAGTTCTTGATTTTAAAAACGTTCTTTGCACAGTTTTCGAGAAAACATATGTAGTTGCCAAAAAAAGCGTGTTGCCTAACATTGTCCTTATTCTTCAACTCGTTTTTTTGAAAATATCAACACTTTTCAATTTTTGAATTAAAACATGAAGCCTTTTTCGGCAAATTTTTCACGATATGTTTGGCTGAACTTGCTCTAAAACAGCTCAAATTTTTGGAGTAATTATCCGTAATCTTCTTCTATTGAGTGTATTTGGTGGTCTAACAAAGTCCTAGAAATTCTTCGAGATCCTTCCCTTGTTAGGGAATCCACCATTTCTGACAACTATCCTTTTTTTTAATCACCCGCATATTAGTTTTTTTCCTATTAATGCTGTTCACATGCCCTTGTTAGAACATTTCATCTTAATTCTCTGACCCAATCTATTCGTTTCTTATATGGGTGGTCGTTTTCACCGCGATATTGTCATTAGTTTTTTTGTGGGAGTTCTTTATCGGCCGACGAAACGATTTATCATTAGAGACTGACCGTTTCAAAAGGTGGCTTAATTTAGTTTTTCAGACTGAACCTCTTTATCAAAACCGTCCTCGACAAGAACTTTTCACTATGGCGCCATGATAGTCGAGGAATCCGAAGATCGGTTCTAAATGTCTAAAGAAATGCATTTTGTCATAACCATATCGAGATTACTATAAAATAACTTCCAAAAAGGCTCCGCTCATTGCTGGAAGCTTGTCAGATTTTAATGATTATTAGTGAATTAAAGAACTTTGTGTGACCAGAGTTTGCATAGTTTGTGTGAATTCAAAATTAGTCAAAGAGTGTGTGTATGCCACAGAGCAGTTATTTGTCACAATTGTTTTGAAATAACTCGAAGACTCAAATAAACTTCACATTTGGCCAGACCTCAATCCTGTTTTTCTTGTCATCCATCAATTGTCGATGAGACGAGAGAAAGTGAAATGTACTCTAACAATTGCAAAAAAAAAAGATATGGAAAAAGGCGGGGTTAGTTGAATGACAAATTATGAGTGTCATTGTTTCTTATCAGAATTATTCCTATTTTTAATTTTTTTAATTTTTTTTAAATCGAGTCTACTGTCAGACACCTTGTTTTCTTTACAATAGTACTGTACGTTTTTTGAACTCAAAAACAAACTTGTTAGATCAAAAAATTAAATTTTTTTTTAATTTTCAACTTAACTTAAACTGGAAATTAACAAAACAACGTCAAGAATAAAAACAACATTTTCAAAAACCATGGTTTTTAAAATTAGGATATGGCCTAGTCGTTGTAAGCATCAGGTACTTCCAATTTAGAACCTTTTAGAGTTTTTTCAGTTCGGAACTAAAAAATAATTTTCAGCTTGGGCTGTACATAGAAGTGCAATGAATTGGGCACCGTATCTCTTATTCATTTTAATGTCCCGACCAATGGAGTTCTGTATGAGAATGGTCCCTCCGGATGACGTTGGTTTTACTACAGAAGATCCAACAGGTTTGACAGAAGCAACTACAGACCCGATGGTAAAACATTTTTATTTCAAATGCGATAAAGACCATAGAGAAAAACGTAACAAATATGTGACCCTTTTTTCAAATTTCAATTTTTTCAATTTTCAAATTGTCAAAATTTAAAAATTCAAATAAAGTAAAAAATGATAAAATTTATAGGATTAGTTGTTTAGTGACTAAGTTTGTGAAAATATAAAAGTTTTTTTTCCGAAAAAAGAGCATCGTCCACTGGTGTTTTTACTTGTTTTAATTTTTTAATTTTCTTAAAAATATATCCAAAATTAAAAAGTCAAACATTGGGCGATACCCTTCATCACCGTTAGCATAAAGTAGTGGTTTGAAATTTTTTGAGGTTATCAGAAATCGTTTTGGGCTAGACTTCTCCCCCCCCCCCCAGTCTTATGGGGAGATATATAGCAAAAATATGTTTATTGATAATATAATCTATTTAACTGTAATTATCTATTATCAGACGACAGTCACAGTGACAGAAGAGCCTACCACAACAGCAACACCTGATGGTCGGTTTTCATTATCAAAGCTCCTATCCAACTACAATATCTCTTTCAGATTGTACTGTATGCGGAATTAACGATATATTATTACCAGCGGATGATGGCATGAAAAAGAGACCTAACGAATGGCTGTTTGTTCAGCTTTTAACTGTTAATGAGAAAAGAAGTAACTTATAGGCAAACTGATTCAACTTCCGATGGATGTGTTCAATGGAATGTTTATTGTAACACTTCTCCGGATTGCACGTCTACTATTCTATACGTGAGCAGTAATTTTGCATGTTTTTTAATACTTTTCGCATATAGGCTGATTCCCCCTCTGGAACAACCGAAATAGGAGATGATCTTGCAACTAGCTCTGAAGCAACATTAACATGTCAAAAAGATGGAACTTGGTCATCAGGAACAGTGTAAGTTTTAACTGTTTTTTTAACAATGTAACACATACTTTCAGAACTGAAATTGAGAACTTGTATTGCGTCTTTGGCGGCGACTGTGTTTAAATTGTTTTGATTCTCTTTGAATCAAAGAGGGCGGAGTTGAAGGAAAAAAGAGAATCAAAAACCAATTAATCTATGTACTATTTTCTAGAATATTCCAAGTTAATTATTACATAAAATTTAACAATATTTTTTATTAACATTAGAAGAAAAACTTCAGAACTTCAGTTATAGGTCTGGGCATCTGGGCTTGAAATGTTCTACACGGAGCAGCATACTTACAGGAAACGATGGTGTGGACGCTGGGGCACCGTTTGGGAGTTTGACGTACACTTCGCAATAAATCTGAAAAATGCAACATGAAAAATTTCTTTAATTTGAGAATTTACAGCGCTAGAACCCTTCCAATAAACAACTAGGTCGGCATCAGTGGTTTGAAAATATCTCATGTAACAGTCATCTTGCCATGTACGAGGATTTGAAGCCTTTATTGAAGCTGAGAGCAATGGGAGTCTGAAAACTGGCTTTGTAAAAAGCAACCGACAGTGCTCACAAGTTTTGTAGTTAAACTAGTTTTCAGTTGTTTTTTCTAGGCTTTTTTACGTTGGATTTCGCTGTGAAATGTTGCGAGCAAAAAATATTTTCATTTGTTTTACAACACCAAAGGCTTTAACGAAACATTTGACAATGTTTCGTGGTAAATAAAAAAGTTACGTATGTACTATTATAAATAATAGTTTTTGCAGTAAAATTTATGAATAACCACTTCTCAGCATTTTTCCGATGCTTTCCCTCGCATTTCTACAGAAAACTCTGAACTCTGTGTGAACTCCGACGAAGTGCGACGATGTGCGACGAAGTGCGATGGAGGCAGAGCAACAAAAAAATGTTGTGATTTCTGTGGGAGTTGAATTTGCTGATATTTTTGTTTCTGGAGTTGTGATCCTGTTGAGCTAGTCGGTAGACGTCTGCGCACTTTCCGCGCACATTCTGCACCGATTAATTTCTTTTCTATTAATCGGCGCAGATTGTGCGCAGAATAGGAGCAGAATGTAGCCCTGCGTATTGCGCCGATTCAGGGCAGCCCTGCGTATTGCGCCGATTCAACGCACATTCTGCGTCGATTAATTGAAAATAAATTAATCGGCGCAGAATGTGCGCGGAAGCCTACCGAGTAAACCGATAAAGAAATGTTTAGACTCAAGTTTAAAAATGTTAAACACTTTTAATTCTATTTTTAGGGCTTGTAGATTTTTGACTAAAATTTTCTCAAGCACTCATCGAGTACTAGGTTATTGCGAAGCAAGATGTCTTCAACATCCAGATACATAGTAAAGGGTACATAACTGACAAAGTAATAAGATTACTAATTTTTCTAAGAAATTGGCATTCTTGAAAAGTTGTATACAGATCTAATTAGAAAGTAGTAATATCGAATGGCGTTTTTGAACCAACTACAAGATAGTTTTCAGGTTTCGATAAACTTTTCGAGTCATAACACAGGGTATCATTCTCGAACATTTTTAGTAACTGGAAATACTAAAAATTATAATCCCTGAACTAGACGATTTTCTTTTTGTTTCAAATTTTCACAGGATCACGGAATTTCATATTAGTTTTTTACTTTTTGTTGAATCACCTACAACAAGAAACTGAAAAATCAGAGAATTTAAAAATCAGAGAATAGAAAAATTGTCTGAAAAACGCAAAAAAATCCACAGAGATGCTGTACGGAGCACATTTTCCGATCTTCCTTCCGATTAGCGATTTTTGTATATTTTTTAACATTTTCTCAAAGCTTCGTTTAAAAAATTGAACTTCAAGCTTTAAACGGCAAGTAAAACAATGAAACGCTCTAAATTCCCCTTTCATGAAAATGGGAAATTTCGACTTTTTGAGTTTCAATCGATTGGGGTTCAGAGCGTTATGTCGTTTCTGTTTCTTAGTTTCAATTATGAGTTTAAAGTATTAGCGTTAAAATTATAAATTATTTTCAATCAAAATTGAAACATTTTTAAATATACATATTAAGTCATACCACATTGTTGACAGTGTACTTCGCAAGTATCTTGGGCCAGGCAAATTGACTTATTGAAGTCCCGTATTCGGAGAAATTTAAATTTATAGGGCTCATGATGTTTGGTGGAATTTCCTAAATCATTGTTTTTTTTTAAATAATGTTTGTGAATAACTTACTTGAGCGGTGCTCATCAGAGGCGCTAAAAAAAGCGAGAGGATGATCATCTCAATGGGAAACTAAGAGAGAATCGAGAGATTTTTAGTCGATTGGAGAACGTTTGAGATTTATTTTGTGGAAATGAGCTCTCAGAAAATTTTCTGGGCGGGCATAAATAGGCGTGGTTTATTTCCAGATGTACATGAGCTTTAGGAAAGTAGGCGTGACTTAGAAAATGAAACGTTGCTAAGAAAATTAAGTTTGAGAACTCAGAGCGGAAATTGGAGTATTGTACAAGGCTGAAGGAACAAGAAAGTTTACTACTTTTAAGGTACTGGAAAAACTCTGCATTCTTTGGAATAGTTGATTTAATTGAAGAAATCACTAAAAAACACAATGTGTGTTCAATTTGTATTTCAACTTATCGCATAAGATTTGGTCGATACTCATTATGTGCTTATCTTGGGAAATTTTTAAAATTACAATTGAAAGTTTCAAATGATTGTAAGTGCTATAGAATATTACATATAGGTGTGTTTGTTATCGACTAGGCTTCTCACGATGACCGACAGAAATTAGATCAGTTGTCTTTCTATTGATCAGAGGAAAAACCTGCAAACACTCCAAACCTCTCTTAAAACCCTTTATGGTTTCCATTTTGTTTTGCTACAGTTTTTCCCTTGAAACTACGAAAACGGACACAATTTTTTTGACTGACTTCAACCTCATTATTATTTATTTGAAAAAAGCTTTTAGCGATTTGGCTCTATTATACGTGTATTAAACGGATAGTCTCGTCCGCAAATCGAAAAAACATAGAAATAATGTGGTTTGCTATGGATACCCGAGTTGTCCGTATGGTTGGGCCAAGCTTTCCGAATGACGAAGTTGAATATGATGAAGAATTGAAAGAAGGGATTTGAAAGAAATAAATGAAACGTGTCATACAAAAATAAAAATGAACAAACTAAATTAGTAGAAGTAAAACACGCTCTGATCTTTCGTGATAAACATAGCCATATAAAGTCAGAGAACAATCTAGAGGTCACATTTTCACGGGCCTCGCAAAGCTCTCTAAGCATAAAGATGGGGTGATGGCAATGTTGGAAGTTCTTCAGTCTTTTTTAAGCGAACTTGTATAAGTTGTCGCTAGGAAAATAATTTTTTCTGATATTATGATGTTTCTAAAAATACTATTTTTTGCCTTATGTGGTTGGAATCAGGTCTTGTCGTCATCAACCGACAACTAACTAGTTGGTTGCCTCTTAATGAAAAGATCATCGAGAAGTTGGCAATTTGACCAAATTAGAAAGCCGAATTGCAAGTTTGAGAGTATAATGATCGTATTGGTATTTATATCTCTACACAAAGTTTGAATTCCCAAGCTTTCTCTGCCAGAACGAACTGTGTTTCAAAAACTGGATGAGAAGCTGAAAACACGTTCAGACAATTTTTATTGCAACTTTTTTTTTCAGAATATGCAGTCTGAAATTAAGATATTGATTTTATCTAAGCTTGGATTGTAAGGTTGAGCATGCTTTTAGCATGCACTGTACCATCCCAGGTGTGTTTTTCATTGACTCGTCATAAATATACTTCTCCCGATGACTGACAGTGAGTAAGGATCTTGGTTTGTTAGTAATGCTTTCATATTCGTATTTGTTTTGGCATAATTATTTTTCGTTTTCACATAGTTTTGTTACAGTTTTTCTGTGAAACTACGAAAATGGACACAATTTTTTGTGACTAACTTCAGACTCATTATTATTTATTGGCAAAAAGCTTTTAGCGATTTCACTCTATTATACGTGTATTAAACGGAGTGGTCCGTTTGATCGGGCCAAACTTTCCCAATGACGAAATTGAATGGTATGAATAATGTAAAAAGGGATTTGAGAGAAATACGTACTACAAAAAATAAAATGGATAAAGTGAACGAGAAGTAAAGAAAACCTTTAAAAACGTTGGGATTGATTGTAATTGCATCTTGCGTTAAAACCTCCTGTTTTATGTGAGAATAATGATAAATGGGAAACATTATACAAATTGTAGTTCTTTGTTCCAATGTATCTGTGACTGTTGCGGGAATTTTCAATCCGACAGTGCTTTCTTGTTCAATGAGAAATTCTGCTGGGTTGTTTCGTAGAGTGCCAGCGAGCTATCCCAGGTGTGTTTGTCATTGACATCGACTTCTCCCGATGACCAGCAGAAAGTAGTTCAATTTTGTTTTTTTTTACTTATCAGCGCCAAATCTTGCTAACATTCATAGTCTATCACATCCCGAGTGTTCACCAAACTTTGTTTGCCCAATTTTTAACCCAAGTAGACGTTTGCCGAAAGTTTGCGATGGTAATTTCATCATTTGTCAAATTTCAGAGAGTTAGGATCCCACATCTTATAGTTGATCTGACATTATGATTGATCGCTCCCACTTTGTTTTGCTACAGTTTTTTCTTGAAACTAAGAAAACGGCCACAATTTCTGTGACTGACTTCAGACTCATTATTATTTATTTGAAAAAAGCTCTTAGCGATTTGGCTCTATTATACGTGTATTAAACGGATAGTCTCGTCCGCAATTCGGAAAAACGAGGAAATAATGGGGTTTGCTATGGATACCCGAGTGGTCCGTTTGATCGGGCCAAGCTTTTCGAATGACGAAACTAATTAGTATAAAAATTAGAGAGAAGGGATTTTGAAGAAATGTATTACAAAAACTAGAATGGATAAAGTGAAGGAAAAGTAAACCAATATGTCATTTTTCAAGTTATTGCGTTTCCATTAGAGCACAAAAAAGCCGCTTAAAAAATAGACTCATATGCAAAACTAATAGGGAAAATACGGCATATTATTTCACAAATTCTACATTCACAAAACTTTCTACAGGTATCTGCTTTCTACAAAAAAGTTTAACGGCTAAAGACAAGGAAGAAGAAATCAAAGCATTCACCACATTCAACAGGTGGAGAACTCGGTGTAACCAGGATTTTCACCAGATACGTTCTAACGGAACCAGATGAATTCACCAGCCGATTCATCAGGTAAAATTTCATTTCATGCTGCCTTTTATTTTGTTGAGTGATTACATCAGAAAAATGTTTTGTGCCAATATCAAGGATGTATTAGATATGGGATTAGACGATTACGTCTACTTGGGACCGTTTCGATAAAACAAGAATGGGACTGAAATTGTTCACATCAAGCCATTCATCGGGTTGAGGATTATATTGGGAACTATTGTGAGTTTCAAATTATGTCTATGCAATTCTAAAAGTAAAGGAAATCAAGATACAAACTACAAGAGTTGAGCAATGAAAGAGTATTTGTCCAAGTCCAAGTATAGTTTGATCGTAATTCCAGGTTTCATTCATCATCGTTGTGCCAATCTTTGGAATTTTTTGCTAGCGAAGAACTTTCAATGTTTTTTTCCGTAGAGTTGCTGCAAACCACCCGATAATATTTATGTACATACAGTTAAAATGTCGATATCTACATATGTATATTCCTAAATCTTTCAACATCTTCCAATCCACATCATTCTTGTCCCGCCCCTATGTGCTACTAAGCAACAGCCTCATTATTCCCCGATTTTCACTTTTTCCTCGACATATATTTTCATTCATCTCCATTTGTGAACAACAAGATGACTTCTATCCACCTTCTTCTCCTCCTTACCATGTGCACTCCTGTCGCTGAGACAAACTACCAGGTACATTGGTTAAATATTTAGAAATATATTTAGATTTTGAATTGTTTTAGCCAAGCGATCCGGCTCCTTTTGACACGTTCTGTACTCGCGAGACCAGCACAACCACGGCAACGGAATCAACCACTGTAAGTGTAGCACTTTTCCTTATACAAGTAGACATGTTTCCAAAACAGATATCGATCATAAAATGATAGGTAGTGCTTGGTAGGAAATGCTTGGTAGAAACAAGGTACACGTATAGGCATCTAAGCTCTGGTGTTTTAATTTGAAACACGTTTACATAACATTTTAACTTTCTAACATTGAGATTTTGTATATTCAATATTTCCAGTCTAATTAAATGACACATGAGGACTGATTTAAGATTCTTAACTATAGTTATAAATGTGTATTTCGCACCAGACGCAAAATTTTCGCGCTCTGAGCTCATCCGATCCGAGTCCACTCAGCGCTCTGATCAATTCTCTTTCGCAAAATCACAAAAGTTTGCTTTTCGCGTGGAAGGGAATCGATCAGAGCGCGCAGAGGGCGCGGATAGGATGATCTCAGAACACACAAATTTCTCGCCTGGAGCGAGATACATTCCAGTTGCGTCGCGTCCGCGCGCCGGGAGCTACTTTTTTCCGAACACTTATATCTCAACTGCCTTTAAGGATCTAGCCATAGTGTTAGCTTATAAAGTAATAGTTTAATAGTTACTGGACTTAAACTTATAGCTGACAATATTTCAAAACTTAGTTGTCAACAGTTCTAAGTGTATCTACCTTTTTTCCATATTTAGCTTTCAGTAATGCATTAGACAAATATTATGTGCTTTAAGTTAGCTTATTCGTTGCAATTCTTTGTTTTCATAAAACGTTTTGAAGTTGATGCCGGAAGCTCGATAGCCACATCTATCCTGTTGCCCCGCACATACAAGTTTATGTGATTTACATTTGGGTATCCATGGATATATATGTATATAGGCCTCATTATTTGTTTCTTTTCAATCGTATGTGTCTGAGAAAAAGACATGACACGACGATGAAACTGTTGCTTGGAAACTGAATCACAAAACTCAATTCAGGTATCCACGCCGACCACCGCCACGTCTTCAACTCCTGAACTCTCCTCTTCAAACTCGCCATCGGTATGTAACAACTAAATCACCTCTCATAAAATATTTCAAGCCTAGATGCAACAGTTATAAGTGTATCTACATTTTTTCCAAATTTCGCTGAGATTTCGGGAGGTGCCGGCCGTCAGGCAGGAGTTCTGAAAATTGATAGCAAGTGACGCTTTCAAAAATACATTAGACAAATATTTGTTTTCATAAAAAGTTTTGAAGCTGATGTTGAAAGCTCGATAGTCACATCTATCCTGTTGCCCAGCACATACAATTTTATGCGCCCGGGTATCCATGGATATATGTACAGGGCCCTCATTATTTGTTTCTTTTCAATTAAATATTTCTGGCTATGAAAAAAAAAATGAAATTGTTGCTTGGAAACTGAAACACTAGACTCAATTCAGGTATCCACGTCGACCACCGCTACGTCTTCAACTCCAACAACTGAAATCTTCTCTTCAAACTCGCCATCGGTATGTAACAAGTAACCTACCTCTCATTAAATATTTCAAAACTTTAGACCGAAACTACTACCTGCGCTTCGCCAACTACTTCAACAAACGGACACTTGACTTCTACTACTGATGTAATAAAACTTTTTTTTTTATTTCTAAGAGAATTCAGTGTTAAATCAATCAATTATTTTTTCAGGGAGCTGCAACATCTCCAATCAAAACAGAGGTACTCAATAAATACTACATAGTTTGTCAACAAAAAAAATTAAATTTTCAGACTCCTAAACATCAGATATGCTTTACCCCGAACCAAGCTACCTTCAGCAGAAATAGCACCCTGGTAAGAAAAAACGATTAGTGAATGAGAATACAGCTTAAAGATGGAGTAGAGCCACTGGGGATTTCGTCTAAATGCACTTATAATGATCCAAAACAACCGAATATCATAATAAAACACTCCAAAACATTTTAGATTTTTCATAATTTCCGGGTAAAGTTTTGGCAAATTGCCAAAATTTTGAAAAATACGATCTTTTAAGGGAATTTAAAGAAATGTCGCATGTTTCGACCCCTACAATGTTTTTATACAAATAATTTAAAGAAAATTTTTAAAAAAAATGTCGAAAAATAATTTGTTTTTTGTCGTCTTCCAAAATTATGAGTGGCAAAAACTGAATTGCCACTTTTTGACACTAACAAAAAAATTTTCAAACAATTTTTGAAAAGTTTTATTATGATATACGGTCATTTTTGGACCATAGGAGTGGTTTTTAACAATTTCCTCACTGGCGCTACTCCACCTTTGAAATGACAATTTCTAAAGTAAAAGTTTTGTATTTAAAAGTTAAAAGTTAGAAAATAATTCCGTTTATTTTCAGATCCAAGGCACGTGCATCACCAAGCCGTTCACTGGATACGCTATGGCTATCCGGCGCCAAGATGACCTGGAAGAACGGGACTACTCGAAGATTCTCACCTTCAAGCCAATTGTGTTCTATGAGAAGGCCAACGAGACAGGACCACACTTGTACTTGGAAAACCACCGCGGGCTGAATGTGATCTTCGTCTTCTACAACAACAAGAAGGTAAACTTGTGTTCAATAAAAAGCATCAAAAATTTATTTTTTCCTTCAGAACGTCGTCATTCTGGATGCAAGTCAGAAAAACAACTGCGCCAACGACAAAGCCGATTGCCTACCCTTCGAGTACCGGGACATCAATGCATTCATATACCACATATGCTGGGACAGGGACACGCATGCGGACGGAAACTTCATCGATGCTTTGCTTGAGAAAATGCTGTCGTGAACACTTTAGTTATGTTCTCGGTAATTTGTCGCAACTTATCCACCAACTTTAGCAACTTAAGCGCCAATTTTACCCTTCCGCAACTTATCCGCCAACATTAGAAACTTTTCTACCAATTTTATATTCTCGCAACCTTTAAGCTATCTTTAGCAACTTCTTTCCCGACTTTAGCAACTTTTTAACCTAGTTTAGCCAATTTTTTAAAAATTTTCAGTGCAACCTTCTGTGCTTAGCATTTCTAAAGTTGCTAAAGTTGGTAGATAAGTTGCGGCGATTTGCCGAGTTAATAGTAGGGTTTTATTGAGTGGGAAATCGTCTTTTATAGTAATTATAACCCGTTGTAATTTGGGACCATATTTATTGATTTTTTCTTCATTTTCTGTTTTATAAAACATTGAAACATAATCAATCAGTATTTAAAAAAGTTTTTTAAACTGTTAAAATATAGATTTTTAGGTCAATTTGCAGTTTCAGCGAGTTTCTATCCGATTACCAAGTTTTTTGAATAAAAATGTCAAAGAATTGAAAAATCATGTTTCAAATTATTAATCAAAGGAAAAACATGAAAAAATGAAAAAAAAAACCCAATCAATATTGCCGAAACCGCAAAATGCTAAAAAATAAATTGTGTTATATTAGAGGGGTGCAATACTAATAGAAAAATACGAAATACGGTAAGCTGTGATTATGTTAGTTAATCCAACAGTTTGTGTTCTTATTTAACGTTTCAATACTTTAATTCAAACGAACAGAAATTATTATTTATATGTCCAACATTTGCAAAATCAGGTAATTTAATGCGTCAATAATTTTAAACTTCAGTTACCCCGGAAGGTTTTAGTTGCTGTTTTGTGTTTATGAGTGATTTGATGGTAATTGTTCCAATAAAAAAAAGAAACATATGACTTCTTGCACGATTTAAACTTAATAAAAGTAGTGCTACTATACAGGATAATCTGCACCATTTCGATTGTCATCATTTTGTTTGCAAGAATTTGTTATTGGAATTCTAAATTGAAAATATTATCTATGCATTTTATTGTCATTCTTCAATAGAATGTACGGAGAACATTTTTAATTTTTCAAAAAAAAACGTATAAAATGTGTATCAATGTCATTTTTCAAGATTTCTTTGGTAACGTATACTTAACCTAAAATTGACAATTCGAGTGTTAAATTTAACAATATAACTTCAAGTTTGTTCAAAAAATGACATGATTTTGAAAGTTGAAAGATGATATCACTAAAATTAAAGGTGTGAAAAATGAGTTATAATAGGTGTCAATTTTATTTTAACCAAAATTTTCATATTTAGGCCTATTTTAAGCAATAACTTAAGTTTTCGTCGATTTTTGAGCTTTCACGTTTCAATATTATCCTCTATCGAATGACGCGTTTCCTATTGAAAGAGTATTCCCTTTTTGGAAATTTATATTTTTAATGAGGTCATCGGAGTTGCAAATGATGTTCTCTTCTAAAACTTTATGAGTCCCTCCCGATCCGGATGTTCAAAATTTCCGCTTTTTAGATACTTTTTTATCTCTGAAAAGTCACTGAAGTGTTCCAAATGGGCTCCTACGTTTGAAACATTTTTTATATAATTTTAGTATTTCCTTATTCAAGCATGATGTGATTTTAATGATGAGATAGATTCTGACTAAATGTTCTGAGAATTTTATTTTTGATTTATGAAACCCGAAACTCACTAAAACAACAAAATATAATTCAATCCTCACATATTATGATGTATAACAATTTATAAAATTTATAAAATTTATTTAATAAAAATCTGAAAACACTGGTTTTCTTTAAAACTAAATTATAAACCTTAATGTTCAAACTACAAATTTTCAGAAAAAATTTGTTACTTTTTTCAGCAACAATTACTTTCAGAAAGGTCAAAACTGATCCCTTCATTTCAAAAATTCTTATTAATTCGTTTCTGACGTATTTTGTTTTCTATGGGTGTTATAAATGAGTTGAAGTGTAGATCTCAATTAAATTTAAAATTGGATAAAAATGAACTTCGAACTTATTTGGAACGGACTACTGTAATGGGAGTGTAAAATTCAACGGAAAATAACTTTTTTGTGTTTCACAATTTTTCAGTCATCCTGTCGGCTATGCAAATGCTTATATTTCCTAGTCATGTATCTTTGTACTGCTTCAAATGTTCATTGCATCAAAAAAAAAACATCTAGCAAAAAGATGTAGGCTATAGCAACTAATTTATTCAACTGATTTTTTTGGAAACAAATTTTGTCAGATTATTTTGAAGCAGTGTAAAAAATCACAGAAAATCACATTCAAAAAAAGTTGCAACAATTTTTTGGACACTTGCTTGTAAGCTTCAAGCTGTAAGCTTCAAGCTATAAGCTTCAAGCGCCCGATTTTGAGATTTTTCATAGTAAATATATTCCTGGGCAAAATTCTGGGCGTCACTTTAGAAAAATAATTTCAAAAAACTAGGCAAATTTTTCAAAAATCATTCATTGAACATTTTTTTAAATGTTATAATTTTCGCATGTAAATAAATTGCAATAAATCGTCTAAAAATGGTTTATTATCATCCTGTGAAAAAATTTTAAATGTAGCAACTATGTAAAACTTGAACTGCGTGTAAAATATTTTTTAAAAATGTTTTTCTGCTCAATCCTGGAGAATTTCAGTTTTAATCGCTTGGAATTTTAGAAAAATCACCAAAAATCCAGGAACACTCATAATTTTGACCGTCACTGTTTGTTACTGTTAAATCAGTGTTGTAAAGTGTTTTCAAGAAACAAGAATAATTTTTTCCAAAACTATAATTTTAAAAACCTCCCCCGATCTTAATAATTTTCCATCTCATTATATTGTTAAATTGCCTTTGAAATGTTTTCACAATATTATCCAAAAGGAAAATCATCTTCTGCTAGTAGTAAATACAAATACCTTTATATCATGCGATTCGGTATTTGTTTTTGATTTTGCTTCCTTTTTTATGTGATTTGTATACTCTGAATTCTAGTGAACTTTAGAATTTGAAATAATGAAAAGGTAAACAGAAAATTGTACACTTTCGTTTTGTTCAAGGTGGTATTCAGCTTAAAAATCATATGTTAGCCACCTGTAAACATTTTCTTAATATTCTGTTTACATTCCTTCCGGTTGAATAAATTTTCACACATCATCTTCTGATTCATAATGTGCTCTATTGTACCCAGTTTTATAAGTAGAACAAAACAGTAAATAAGCATAGGTTCAGTGCGTTATTGTTTCAAAAACGAATTTTTTCAAAATTTCTCAAAAAATGATGTCATCACAAGTTTCCAGTTCACAAGTTCTCACCCCGATGCTGAAAATAAAACTCCACTCGATCGCAGTGTGATCTACACAGAAAAACCCATCAAACTTTGCCCAGTCACCTAAAAAATAAATATTTAAAGGAACGTAACCGGTTGTACTTTAAGAGGAAAACCGTGCTCAACCCACTCACTACCACATGACGCCCGAGTATTTATTTGCTCTTTGTAGACCCTCCTTAGCAGCAGCAATTTGTGATCCTGAAAATCTTCAGGTCACTTTTAATCTAGCCGCTAAGGTTCACTTGCCGAAGTTCAGCTCGACCAAAAGTTTTGCTCAAGGTTAAAAAATGAAATTACAGAAAACTGGCTCAAAAATTTTTCAAATTTATCAGCCGATATGAATGGAAAATTCCAAACATTTCTTCTCTATATTCAAAATATCTTGTTGACTTGCCCAAATACTCGTCATTCTTACGTGAATACAAAAAGTGCAAGTGTGGCACACCCCGATTCTGACCTGTGTAAATTGTCAACTGACCTATTTTGAAGAAAAATGTCATTTTGGATTTACAATGAACTAGCATCTCGTAGAAGTTTGAGGGGGAGTCGGATGCAATTAAATTTTAAATTCAATTTATTCTCGGACTGGAAGAGGCCCCTACAAAAAGAATGTTGACCTGAATATTTCGGTGATTTTATGAAAGTTTCTCTAAATCTTATTGATTTTTTTTTCAAATTTATAATACTAAAGTTATGGCAATAATATGTTTTGATTTGAATGCACCTATTTGAATGAAAAACATCAAATTTAAAAAATATGTATTTTTCTGTAATTTCATTTTTCACAAAATTTGAACAGAATTTAAGTTATCATTCTAGATATGATTTTGAATTCCAGATAAGACTAAATAGTTTTTTTCTGAAGTTTAAATGTTTTAGTATGCCTTTTAAAGTTTCACAGTTGAATTGAATTGAATTTGAGTTTATTCACTTAAAAAAAGAGAAATAAACAGATAAAACGAGACGAACCCTAAAAGAGTTCAACTCGAGTAAAAATTAATTAAAAAAGAAAAAAAAAGATAATACAAAACCGGTGAAAAGTTTACAGTTGGAGGCTTATAGTTTTACATACATACTATTAGTATACTTATTGTTAGTTGATCCAATCGTTGTCTACCACCCGTATCACATCTTTCCCGGCTTTTCTATGACCCGTATAGAGGTGTCTCGTGCTCTGATCTTAAAGAATAAATCCATCTTATCGGAGGTCCTTCAATAGGTGTTTATTGTATTTGGAGCACTTATAGTTTATCAGATCAGTCAATCTGTCTTGCCAGGCGTCCAGCTCATCATTATTTTATCTTCTTGATGCGGTTTAGTGGATTTCGAAGCTCTGAAGTTTCAGCTGGAAGTACTGTAGAATAGAAGAAGTCCACGCTAAGTCTAAGAAAATTTAAATTGAGGATAAACTTTTAATTCAATTTTTTTTTGTCTGGAGATATCCTGAAACTGAATAAAGTAGGATGAAGTTCAATCCCATAATTCCCATATTATTAAAATTTAGAAACTCCGTTTTTAAACATGCCTCTTTTCATTTCACCGCTCAAAGCCAAATCAGCAAAAATTAAATTCGGAACGACGAAAAAAATTGGTTTTGCGAATATAAATCCATCTGAAATTTTTTAAAAATACATATAAGTTAGACTCCGTGATTTTTTCAAATTTTCCAAATTTTCCAATTAACTACGTAGTATTTATTGGATTTATATTGAAAAACAACAACTGATCCGTTTGCTGAAACTATGAAAACGTACATACCGCTTTACGTATTTACTGTGAATTTTTTTGAACAATTAGCAAAGCAAATTCATATTAGCAAATTCGTGATGTGTTCCTCTGAAACATCGCAGCATATGCGCTCGATAGTAATGAGCACAATGAGCACATCACAAATTATTTACCGTTTTTACTGTTTAATCAAAATTTTTACTGACGCCACTACACCTCTTAAATTATTCGCCTACCCTCACTTATCACGTAACTGGGAGTCAAATTTGAAGGTTTCCTTGCACAAAAGCCCCGTTCGACGGGATTAAGTGTTTCCATTTTTGATTCAACTACGTAGATTTTAATGCAAGCTTAACGGTCTTCTTTTAGCCTGAATGAGTTCATAATAATCTCAAAGAAGTTTCCTTGTTGCCATTTCACCTTTGAAAATCTAATTTTAAGTTTGAACGTTTCAGAATAAAAAAAAACACTAGCAGACGTAAATGTTAACAGCTGAATATTCAATAAATAGAAATGATTTGCTTTCCCTAATTTTGATTGAAAAAACGCACAAATGCAATACCTGATATTAATATGCAGGTTTATAGTTTGTGCAAAGCTCAACTTTTACTTCTTTTTTTTACAATTTCCAAAATCCTGAACATTTTTAATGCACAAAATGTACGTTTTCTTTGGAGCAGATAGATGTAGTATTCAACATTTATTTAGCCAACCAATGTGGTTTTTATCCGATCATTCAATCAGTAAGCTATAAGCTAGATAAACTAAAATGACACTGTTGGATAAGCTTCATGACAGTTTCTTTTTAATGTCACTATGATTGTTCGGGTCAGTCTACTGTAGTTCATTGATGTGAAGTAAAATGAGAATCTGTTTTGGCACAGAATATTAATAGAGACCATAAATTTCACATCATAGTTTTGAAATTTTTGGGACATCTGTTCAAAGGGCGCATATTCTTTTGGATCTATTGGTAGCATTATATGGCAATTTCGATTTGCAAGCAAGTTTCTGTTTTTTTTTTTCCTTTTTTTCCGGTTCAAGATCAGCTTTTGCTGAAGGCGCCTATTTTAGTAACATTACACGGAAAAGCACGGAAAAATAGGAAATATGTATTGAAATTATTGAAGATACTCAAAATAAAATTGGGATTTTTTTTTTCAAAAAAATTGTACAGACAATTAATATTTTTGAGAAATCTTTGAGAAATAAAAAATTACATGAAAACGTTTCTTCCCGGCGAGACCCATACAAAAAAATCCACAAAAAATAAAATTTAAGTCCGCGTTTCAGTAAAGTGCAGGTGCTTACTTTACGATATCGATTTTGACTGTCTCAATCGATTTTCTCGTAAATTTCTACCTTCCCTTCCATGCTTCAATAATTTCCGCAAAACTCTTCTCAGAAAATGATAAGACTGACTTGTACGGAGAAGGAACGGAGTTGAAGTAAGATGGGATAAGCTCCGACTTAGAGTTTTAAATTTCGAAACGAACTCTTGATTACCTTGGCTTTGTCAACAGGGTTCATTATTTTTATCCGAGATATCCGAATATTCAAGATCAACGCAGATCTTCTCGAAACAAAAGATCAGAGAAGATAAGTGAAATATTCAGAAAATTTAATTATATTGAAACCTTTTTGAGTGATGTAGCAACGCTTTAAATCGTCAACTTGCAACTTATCAAGTCCAAGAAGATTGTGATTTGGATTTGGAAGATACCGTCTGGCACCGTAGGTGTTGCACGATCACTGTTCTCCTCCTTATGCAGATTATCTGGAAATCAACCCAGATTTAGCATCATAACTTCCCTAATATAAATAACCCACCCAGAGTTTTGCAATCACACGTGCTCTTGATCATGTTAAGAACAACAAGATGTGAACTATGTTGTAGGTATTATGTTGTCTACAGATAATATCTAGAGTTTAAATGGTTTGGTTTCAAAATCTGAAACTGTTATAGCATTAAGTTTGAAACGAAATGTTTTTTTTAAAGAGGCAACATCCAACTTTACCGCAACGATCTAAAGATTTTTCTCACAGTTTTTTTTGTTCTTCTGAAATACATTAAATTAATTTTTGTATTTTTTCTGTCAACCTTTAATCCGAATCGCTTCTACCTTCTGCTTATTTGTCGGCAGGCACAGGCACGTACCAAACCTTAAAAACGCAATTTCCCAAAGTTCACTGATTTCACTTTTTGAGTCTCCTTCAAAGTCAAAATTGCAAGACCAATCAGCGAGCTCGAACTTCGCACACTTCAACCTGATTGGTTCAGAAAAGGACGGTGCAAATCGCTGATTGGTCTTGCAGTTCACATTTCGGATAAAATTGAAATAAGGCGATCTGCGAAAGTTGGAAAGTCGGGATTTAAGAGTTCAATTTTATTTTGTTTTATCCCACCTTAATCAAAGTATTTTACAGCAAATACCACATTTTTCTAACTCCACATTTCTAGCACCTTTTTTTGAAATTTCAAACAGTTTTGGTTCAGTCATGCCGAGTGCATCTTTAAAAGAAATTTTTTAAGCATTCGTGATAATTCTTACCTTTTTCCATTACCTAGTTTCACAAATGTACCCGGTATTGCAAATCTTATCCTCTCTGCATCATTTTATGACAAACCACCCGTCTTCCACGCATGTTGCATTTAGTTCTTGACGCTTCGGTGCTGCTGTATTTATTTCATCTATTATCTCTGCCAAAAACAGATGGATTAAAATCAAACATGCATATTCGAAGATTAGTAAATGTTGTACTTGAGGGAATAATGCCATGAAGTCATCATCAATTTTCACCCACTTTTATCCAAGCAGAAACAAATCAGATTTATAATCTTTCATAATCCGAGAAACTATATATTGTACGTATCTATATATATATAACGTTACACTTTTGAAATAGTGCGCGTACTCTCATTTCTATTTGAAAAAAGAGTAAGGTTGGAAAAAAATGAACAGAAAAAAATTTTCGGCACACTATCAGTGCACTTCCTCGACAAAAAAAAATAAAAACTGAAGTGCAAACAGTTGGGAGCTTTTAGAGTCCTGATGACCGTTCTCAATAAACTTTGACGTTATGTCGAAGATAAAGCCGTCCAAGTAGGAATAAAATATGCCTATCTGCCTGACTTCAAGGCAACTTCCGTCTACCTCTAGGCATCCTTGGTCTGGGTTGTTCCTACATTCGTACCAGTGGTGCGCGGGAATTGAAAATTTTCTACAATCGACAATCATCAAAAATTGAAAATTACATACAAAAACATAGGTCGACGGCAGGCAGGCCGCCTAGATGCGCGCGCTTTTAGATCCTTCACATTTCAATATACCTTTTGCAAACGTGACATCTGAAACTCCCAAAAGGTTCACGATCTAACCAAAACTCATTCGGATTTTTTTCAGCAGAAACTCTCCTAGTTATGTTTGTTTGTTTGACTTTTCATTTGGGTATTCTCCAAAAACAAAAGCAAAGTTCTAAGTTCTAAAAGCAGGAAACTTCCGACTAGAATCTTGCTCACTTTTCTTCTGCAAATACATTGTTCTCCAAATATCTCTTTCTGCCAAGGAATTAAGAGTTTGAAAAAAAGTTGCAAAAGGGCGTTTACCTACTTGTCAATATTTTCGCACTTGCGCGGGCCCCTCTCTCTTTGTCAACTAGGTTGTGTAAGCAACTCATAGAGACTACTGATGAGTAGCAGCAGAAAGGACATTGTTGACCATACCACTTATGGCTTTTTGGATATACGTTACTGTTTCTTTGGTTTTTTTTAAAGAGAAATTTAATGCTACTTTGGAACTTCAACTATTATTAAGAAGTCTATAAATAAGGGAGGGGTCGTTTTATTTAGATTTTGGAATTCTAAAAGAATTTTATAAAATTTATAATTTCTAAAAGAAATATTCAAAAAAAATAGACAAGAACGTTGAGCAATTGTAAAAGCTATTTTTTGAAAATATCAAGCTGAAAACGTTCCTTTCTTTAACAAATATTTTTGAAAATCTATAAACTTTTTTTAAATCTTCACTAGAAACTGTTTAGCTTTCTCAAAGAATTTTGGAATAAATTTTAAAAAATAAACATATTTTTAAAGTATTAAAAATTTCAGAAACACTTCGTTCTAGAAATATCCCGTTGCTAATAATTTTTTCTCATTTCAGAGAAATTTTCTAGAATATTGACAATGATCTTTCAGTAAACTTTCAAGTCAAATAAATAAAAACCTGGCATCAAATTTTTCAAATCTAACTTTTTTTTTGTAAATAGGTCTGAAATGAGTTCAAGTTATATTTGAAACTCTAGTTTACTTCAAAAAAAATTAGCTTCGCAATTAAAAATTGAGTATGTCTCCGTGGGAGTCGTTATCAATTGATCAAAAGTTCATATAGAAAATATAGTTTGAACTGCGCAAACATATGTTCAAAAAAAAACTCCGTTCGTTTTCAAAACCTTTACAAATCTTGTTTTTAATAGATACTAATTTGAAAACTCTTCGTGCAACTTATAGCCAAAGCAAATTTTTTCAGACATTTTTATTACGAGTTTACGAGTTTTATAATTTAATTTAATCCTGTTTTGATTTTTCAGGGGCTCCAACTTGCAGCGATTCTCTAAATCGCCTTAAAAAGTTAACTTTTTTTGGAAAATTTGGCAATTTGGCAAAACTTTGATTGCAATTTTTGAAAAATCTAAAAATCTTTTTAAAAAATATGTAGTGTTTTATTGATATACGGAATATGATACTCCACCTTTATTTCAATTTTTTTAAACATACTGTTCCGTTTACTATTCTCTAAAAAAATTTCAGTAAACATTCCAGAAAATTTATGAATAATTATTGCCAACAAAAACTTTTCATGACATTTTTAAAAATATTCGGCTAAAAGTTTAAACTGTCATTTAAAAATTTTGAGAACTCCCTAATCAAAACCAAATCACAAGAAAACTTTCCAAATAGTTCCAGAATCTTTGAATAGTTTCGAAAGTTTAGCTTACAAATGAAAATTATATTTTTTAAATATAAGTTTTGGTCAATTCTAGATTTTCAATTGTTTTGGACCTGTGGTGCGACCCCCAGCCAAAAAATTGTACGCTATTTATATACAGTTTCATAATAAGATTAAAAAAAACACCGTTATAAAAATTCCATATTTATTATCTCTATAAGTGTTCCTTAGATTTCTGATCAATCACATGTGAACCATCAAGTTCATATTTCAATTATTTTGTTTACTGAAGGCATTTCACCTCCCTTGATACATTTTTTTTGTTTTGTTAATGTGAAAAGCCAAACTAGTTTTTGTTTTCTCGAAATGT
The DNA here is from genome assembly GCF_000002985.6 of Caenorhabditis elegans. Lineage (NCBI taxonomy): Eukaryota > Metazoa > Nematoda > Chromadorea > Rhabditida > Rhabditidae > Caenorhabditis > Caenorhabditis elegans. The sequence goes on from NC_003283.11 coordinate 5,385,743, forward strand.
ATACTCAAAGAACACAAGGTATTCCACAAATTCCGTGACTCATCCCGACCTTTCGGTTTCACCGTTTTCTCTACTTCTTTCACTTTCCCGTAGGACTACTGTATCCGATAAACAAGAAGCCCGTTCAGAATACCAAATGTGTTTTCATCATAAGATGATGATAGTGGTCATCAAACAGATCCTGATTCTCAGTTTTTTTATCGTTAATGTCACTCTTCAATCATGTGTTCCTCGTTGAGATGTTTTTCGTTCGCATAATACACACACGGATTCGGGTCAATTGTCTTCGGAACATAGTCCTTGTCGTCATCCTCGTGACGCCTGCAGAGCCGATTGTTTTCTAGAAGATGAAGCTGTTTCTGGCTGTTGACCAGTGGCTCTCATCTCTAAATTCGACTAGAAAAAAAGTTTTGTGGTGGTCAAAACGAGGAAATCGTGTGACCCCTCGTGTGTATATGTGTGTGTGTTCCGTTGACCCAGTGACCCTTTGCGTCATCTCCGTTTGTCCTTACGTGGAATTTCTCCCACCGTCTTGTTTTCACTTTTCGGAACTTTTTTTTCTCCGATTTCGTTTTCCACTTTCGACTTTCCGTTTTCGATTTTCAACTCGTTTGGAGGCGGCGCGCGGGCCTCGGAGATCAGGTAATATTTTGAAATTCTCGAATATTTGTTAAAGATGGAGTAGAGTCGTTTAGAAGTGTTGCTTTAAATGATAGAAAATTGAAAAAAAAACTGGCTAAACTCATTTTTTTGCTTGATTTCTTTAAAACTTGATTGGGAACAGTTTATTAATTTTTCAGAAATAATTCCGTAAATAAAACCCGGTAACCTGGGAGGAATTTGCTGAAACTTCAAAGTTAGCCTGAAAAATGATTTGCGGTTTTTACTGCGTCTCAAAGTTTGGCAAACTATGTTTCCAGTCAAATATTAGTTATTTAAAAACCAATATGCTTAGAAAAAACAAAACCGCGGAAACCTATATCAGCAAACTGCGCTGGAATTCGAAAATAGTTACCCCTATATATCATTTCACGCAAAATCCCAAAACGACTCTACTGAACCTTTAAATTTTCTGTTCGTTATCATCCAAATTCCTAGATCAAGCAGAAAATTAGCTTATTCATAGCCAACTTTTGTTTTTAAAACGTTCAATTTCTATATAGTTCTGATTCATATTTCCGCCACAAAGTTTCTTACCCCAAATCTACCACAAAATTCATACTTTTTTGTGCATTCTCTTCTTGTGATGTTGTGCACTTTTCAACAAAACCACTTGTTTTCGAAATCTCTCCGTAACCCCGTTTTGGCATATTTCACTCCCTCATTATGTTAAAAGTGCTTTGTACATTTTAATCCTTTCAAATTTTCCACAATTAAATGTTCGCACTTTTTTCTTTCACAACTTTTAGTCAGAAACAAAAGAGGTGGAGCCTAGCTAGGCGCATATCTAGAAATCTGTTGTTCATCTGACTTTGGATCTTTCTCTCTCTTGTCGTGAAGCTCCGCCTGCTTGACATGAAACAAGTCAAGAATGTTATTATTTTAATATAACACTGAATATTCTGAAATGAAATGAAATTAATTTTTACGTTTGCTCAAAGAATCGGTTGTTTTTCTTTGTCCCCCTCTTGACCGGAGGAAGTTCTTGACCGGAAGTGTCTGGTACTCAGCGTTCCCTCTCGATCAGCTTTATATGTTTCCTATGTCATTCGGCTCTCTTTATCTTTATAAGAACACTTTTATATACTACGATTTTCCATCCATCCAGCTCAGCTTCAGATTGTTTTTTTGTTGTTTTCAATTCATATTTAAATTTGTGTTTCAGTTTCCCAGTTTCCCAACTTCAAAAAATTAAACTTCTCTAGATCTTATTTTCCAATATTAAAAAAAAAATTTCAGATGCAATTATCAGTGCTCTTCATTGCATTTCTCCATCAACTGGTTGTCGTATCAGACGGAAAAGTGACAGCAGAACAATTGGATAAAAAGCTTGGCGCCGGAATGAAGCACGTCTCCTGTCAGATGAGGATCACCGGATTTTATATGAAAAGGCACTGTAAAAAGCATTTCAACACAACACTTCGATGTGATTTAAATGGTAAGAATTTAATGATCGAACGTTCTGAGAACGTTTTTTAACGTTCTGAGAGCGTTTTTTTTTTTGGAAATTTTTACGAAGAAAATATAGAAACATTTGTGTATTTTGAAAATAGAAAAATAATTTCACTTTTGATGGTAAATTTTTAAAAATTCCTCAAAAACTGCGCTATGTGCCGAGTGAATTTGTCGATCGGCACATTGACATATGAGCCAGGTTTTGATAAATTTCCCAAAAGTTTCAATTTGAAGAAACATTATTTTTCGAAAGTTCAATAAAAGAAAGTCAAATATTTCTCTATAATCATGTATTTTTCTAAGAAAAAACTTTAAGACAACTATAAAAAAATTGGATTTTGTAAATAACGCATTTCTCTTATAGTGCTGCACCCCGTTCCTCAACGCTTGCTGCTTAGATTATCAGTTGCCTTTAGTTTTTATTTAAAAAAATTCAACTGCAAAATAATTCCCACTTATTTTTCTTTAGTTTTGTAGTGTAATATTCATCGATTTTTCTCAGCGATGAGGTGAACTTTTAGAAAAGTAAAACTTTTTTCAAACTACTTTGATCAGAAAACATTCTCGAAAAAACTACCGTAATCCTCACACTTTAAAACTAGTAAATAAGGAACAACCGAGTAGATTCAGATGCTGAGTAAGGCAGATGCAAATTTAATATTTGTTTCGTCAACGTTGCGTTGTTGTTGTTCTAAAAGTTTTCCAGACTAACTGACTTTTTTCCAAGATAATTAGCTATTACGAAACAATATTTTCATAGATCAAAAAACTTTACTTAATTTTTTTTAGAGCACGAACGAAGGACAGTGAAAAAAGTTGCAAAGCTTTGCTGTGAAGATGCTCCAAGCTGTGAGCCAACGGAATTATTTGATGAATTTTGCTGCCAGGGAGATCATTGTGAAGACACTGAATGCCACCCGGTAAATTTTTTAAAGGAAAACTTGTAAAAAATCTGAAATTTGCAGTGGGATGACTCTGTGGAAGAAATTCAACTTGCTAACCTTGTTTTCTCATCAGATGAAGTGTTCAATAGCATTCAGGAGAGGATAATTGAACAGATGAAAATTGGAAATCGTCCTGATTATTTTCCAGAAGTATTAACAGTTTATTAGTAAGTTTTATATAATTAATGTAACTTTAATATTAATAATTCAATTCTTTTTCAGTAATAATCCAGAATTAATTTATGAAAATGAGCCATCATTGCGACGATACTTTAAAGCTCATCGGCTACAGGCCGCCCATATTGCAAAATCATTTGGAATAATTCAACGACATGATAATCAAATCAAATTTTAAACTTGCTCATATGTATTTTTTTTTTCTCCATACTTTTCCCCCGTTTTGTCCAATTTTCTTCCTTTTTTCCTTCATTTTGTTGCATTCCTTCTACCTCTCTCTATCTCTATACCGTATTTCGTGTATTATAATTAATGTAATTAATGTTAGTGTGTTCACATTTCGAATGAGATCTCCCCAGTTTTTTTGAATCATAAATTATTTATTATTATCATTAACACCTCACAAACTCCTCATAATTTTAATTTAAAAAAATAAAAAAAACTAAAATAAATCAGTTTGAATTTAGAAATCTTTCGTTTTTTTTTTTTGCTTTTTGAATTGTGAATTGTGAATATTTATTAATAATACCCGCAAATAATTTGAATAGCATCTAATTTTCGTTCTTTTAAAAATTAATTGAAAATCTAGAGTCGATAAGATAAGGATTCTATCGAGCCATAATCTACAACTAATTGCATTTGCCTCGACAAAACCATTTCTTGAGATTGTTTCCTATCATATACACGATTTTTTCCACATAACGGGAACTTTGGAAGATCTTCAATCGCTTCCTCCACCTGAAAATAGTACATGTTTAGAAGGTTGGAAAATAGAAAATGTTGACGAACCTCAAATGGATTTTTGTTTTTAGTTTCTGGAAGCGAGAAGTACAAATAAACAAGTGATGCGGCGACGGGGGCGACGAAAAGAATAAGATAAGACCATGCTTCTCCAAGTTGATTTTTCATTGGCAGAAATGCGGTGACAATGACGAATCGACTGAAAAAAATAGACTATTGATTTTAATAAATTTATAAATAAAACTCACGAGAGCATTTGAATAACACTGGCCCAACTTTGCGCGGCACTTCGAGCAGCTTGTCCCACCAACTCGGCGTTGATAAAATAGCACAAAGGTCCGGGGCCGAGAGCGAAGAAAAACGTGAAAATACAAATGAAGCAGATGAGAATGAATCCAAGAACATGATTCTGGAAAATGGAGACAAGTTTTTTATGAAGAGTGATTGCGATTTTTAATCCTAAAAAAATCAAAAAAATTTTTGCTACATAGAAACACCACTGCAATAAAAAAATAAATTTCAAAAAATTGCATACTATGTTACACAGTTAATTCGCGATGTGATCAGGAACCTAAAAACCCTAAATTTTTGGCATATTGTGGTTTGCATTTTTTTTTTTTTTTGGAAAATTCAGAATTTAAATTTCAATCGGCAAAATTGTACGAATTCTATGAATGTTCGTTCCTTCATCTATTTTTAAAAGTAAGCATATTCTATGAAAATATTAAAGAAAACGGGGGAACAATTTCAAAAAGACACATTATTAAGTGTTTCAGTCTTATAAAATAATCCCTCTGAACATTTCCGGCAAATTGGGAATTTGCCAAAAATGAACATTTTCGGCCAATTGACAAACGGGCAGATTTGTCGAATTTGTCGACAAATAAACTTGCCGAACGGCAATTGCCACCCACTCCTGTTACACAACACCATCGCAACCGGGCACAATGGGCACACCGCAAATATGCGAACATCGTGCTCAGTCCTCGATCGCATTGTGCTCATTATGCGCACATTGCGAATTAACTGTGCAATTTTTCAGTTTTGGCAGATCATATCTCTATAGTTTTTTTGTTTCATCGAATTATGTTAGCGGAGTTCGACATTGAAAACTAACCTCAAACTTATAAAACGTGAACATCAACGCAAAAATAATCAAATTACAGACAAGAATTCCTGCAAACGAAATGAGAAGAAGTGGTCGTCTTCCATTTCTATCCACAATTACAGCAGCAACAATTGATGATATCTAAATTAATTTTTTTTTCAAATAGCATTTCTCAAAAAAATAATCTTACCATGCTCACAACGGAAATTGCATCGTTTGCAAGTGATGCTTCTAGAACTTTCAAACCAGTATCCTTCAAAATGTCAAAAGCAAAAGCATTAATGACTGCAACTCCACTGAAAGACATGGCGAATGTGACAACAACTCCAATGAATGCTTTATCACGAAGAGACTTCTTTCGTACAATATCCATCATTTTGAAATTCCTGAAATTTTGGTTTTTGTTTTGGCAGTTAATTTAACTTTTACAAAAACTCACTTAGTCGAATTTTTCTGCTCTTCCTTGATCTCATTCAAATGTTTTTCGGCTTCATCAATCTCACAGTTGTAGTAATAGGCAATTGACTTGGTAGCAGCCTCAGTTGCTCCTCGTTGGATCAGAAATCCAGGGGATTCCGGGAAAAATGGGAGAGCAGCACCGAAGAAAAGCATGATTCCGATTTCTGTCGCGTAAATCAGCCACCTGAAATTTGAATAGAAAGTTTTTAATTATAGTTATTTCGTCCAGGGATGCGCGGCAATGGATTTTGGCACTTTTATAAAATGACCGATTACGGCATGTAGTCCGATATTTTAATTGAAATTTAGTGGTAAAACATAGAAAAAAAATTTAATTGATATGAAAAACACATTTGTTTTGTTTTTGAAATATGATAGCATTTTTCAAAAATTGTATTAAAGTTGTCAGATTACGGAATTCCTTTTTCCGAAATTCGCCGGATCTTTTTTTCGACGATTGGCACTATTAAGACATTTTTAAACATTTTTCACATTTCTAAAGTAAACCATTGTCAATTTTTAGATTCACTAAATATTGTTTCTACAGGTTCAAAACGCCAAAAATCCCTGATTTAATTATTACCATAAATCCTCAGTTCCAAAAATCTGTGGCATAGCGATGACTGAACCACAAACAGTTCCGAGTTGAACACAAGTTCCAGTCATCATTCCAATTGCACCGCGATTTTGTTTCGGGCTGTAATATGATTAAAAGTCCAAACTCCGTTGATAATTTGTTTTATTACCTTGCTTCCGAGAGAAATAGTGCCGAGAGACCGAGACTCACAGATACTGACCACCCCATTACAATTCTTGAAGCAATGTAGAGTTCGAATAGTGGTATCTGAAATTTCAAATTTTGAAATTTTCTAGAATATACAATGGGCCTAGGAGATTTCATTCTGAGAATTAATGAAACCTGTTCAAAAAGGATTAATATGGTTTTAAATTTTCAAAAAAACTACCTAAACTAGTCGTTTATAACGCATACCTCTGTTGTTTTCAGTACAATTTTATGAGATAGGGTAACAAATTTGTCAAACTTTAGTCACCGAAAAATGTACCTTATCAATGAAAATACACGTAATTAAAATCCGAAACTGTAACCATAAAAAAATATAAAACTGTAACCATAAATGGTGATGACTTTCCAGCTGCTGCCAATTAGTAAAGTTGAACTTTTCTAATCAAAATTTTAAACTAGAATAAAAACATTTTTGATAACTTTCCAAAGAGTCTTGGTATGAAATTGGAATCATTTTGAGTATGTTAAAGTAATTAACAAATTTGCTACTTCAGATTTCAAAGTTTTCCATGAGAAAGTTGAATATTAAATTTAAAACTCACAAATTTTGATGCAATTGACATACCACCAGCCAGAACTCCTACAGCAATTGAAATGTACAATCCATTTTTTCTTCCTATCCAGTCGGCAATTAATCGAATTGAAAATGAGCCAGCAAGTGCTCCCAAAAACAAAATCGCAACCACAAAACTCCAAATATTCTGCAAAGAAAATTTTTCAAATTTAAATCCTAGATAATCCAAACCTGTAATGTGTTATCACTCAATCCACCGTCGAATCGCTTTGCCAATGTTTGATTCATAAAATTCAAGAATGCTTCTTGTGATGGATTAGTTAGAACCAGGTTGAAACCGAAATGAAATGATCCTGCAATTGAAGTTATGACAGCAACACAGATCATCCGAAAACTGGGTGCTTCCACCATTTTCGTCTCTGAAAATTCCGAAAAATAAGAAAATTCAAGACAGACTTTATTTGGGTGTGATAGACGAACCTAAAACACGCGAGAATGATCCTTATCTATATGGTTGTCAGAAATTAATTTCGAGATTATTTTAACACTTTTTCTAACGATTTCATTTATATATGTTATCAGTGTGAAATTTTTTGATAACTTGCACACACACTTAAGCGTGACAATTTCAGTGGGAGAGCATAAGAGAGAGAGAAAGATCGGATGAAAATTCGAACAACTGATAACTAATCCCGGAATCGGAAAAAAATTATGTTTCAAAGTTTTAAAACTGAACATTTCAAGTTTCTTAAGAAAGAACTTTAAAAGCCAGTCAAAACAAAAACAGTCTTCAAAAATCAAATTATCAGTACACTGACATCATTTTTAAAATAGAAGAGCATCTAATGAGCACACGAGGCAATGGTTTCCACGTGCCCTGTGAAGATGGACTCTATCACTTCAAACATTTGTTTCGCATGTTTTCATGGGCGGTTCCAGCCTTATCACTTAAAGTTTAAGCGTGTAAATTGTACTTTATGACAACATAAAGTTCAGACCTTTTGAACAGGAGGAACAAGGAGCCGAACGTTATGAGCCTGATGTTGATAAGAGGAATATAGTTCCTTGTAAAGTAGTTCCAGGGAGGGTTTGTTTTCATACATTTATTTTTTTCGAAAATTAAACAAAATATTACGAATAGCGGCTTATGAATCGACATGAGTAATTGTGAAATTCTAATCTTTTAATAATTTTAATTGATTCCCTATTTTTTAAGACATTTTTTGTCTTAAAAATCAAAATTCCTAGTTTCAAAAAATCTAAAGTTTCTTGCTTTCCGGTTTTACGGTTTTTCGATTATCTCTGGATAAAATCGAAACCCAGAAAAAAAATTAACTGATAAAAAAATCTGACATAGAAAATGATACGGAATCATCTTTTATAAATATTTCTACATAGTAGTTTTGAAAATTCCCTAAAGTTTTAGATTTTTGAAATTGTTCAGACCAAGTTTGTGGTAAATTGCCAAATTTACTTTCAAATTTCATAGAATATAAAACTTGTAGATAATCATACTTTTGTTGGACGTTAAAAACTATAAATGACTGACGAAAACATGAGTATTTGGTTTTTTTTTTGGCTGCAAAATGCAAACAAAAAATTAAATTTTTCTTTAAGATCTAACTATGCCGTTTGGTGATTTTAACATTATATAAATAACTTTTTAATAAGGAAAATTAATTTACAGTTAAACCTGGAAGTACTCCTAGTGCAATTTGATGCACCTATAGGTATCACTTTTTATCATTCAAAAAGTATGTACTTAAAAGACTGGTTTTTGAAGTACATATTATGTTTTAATTTAGGATCTTTTTTTTAAAGATAGGTGTAAAAAGTTCTAGTTTTAGAACAAATTTTGTGTACATAGGCTTATAGGCGGGTAGGCATATTTTTTGTAAAATTGAAACCTAGTCAGTTTTGTGTAAATAAACAGTAACTGTCATTTAAAGGTAGAGTACGTCTAGTTGGGAAATGATTAAAAACCAAAGATTTAGTGCTGACATGCTCAAAAATTATAATAAAACTTTTTTCAAAATCGGTTTTCTTTTTGCAATTTGGCAACTTGGCGATTCCCCAATTATCGAGTTAATTTTGATACAAAAGTTTTTAAAAAAGTAGCTAAAACAGAAAAACTTAACGTAACATTTTTCTCTCCAATTCAGAAAATAAAAATTTTTGATCCTACATTTGAGAATATTAAATTTTTATTCGACAATTGACAAGTTTTGACAAAACGATAATTGCCTCCAACTCCGGGTTCGATCTGAAGAGAATACAAAAATTAAAACTGCGTGCGGTTGAACTTTGGATTGAATTTTTATAGGTTTGAAACTTATTTGCATTTTGAATCATTTCCAGACAATTTTTCATGATTTGCACGGAATGAACGCGGGTTTATTTGATATTTCATCTCTGTTTAACAGGATTATGGGGTTTCATGTAAATTTTGGTAGAAAAATTGTTCTTTTGAACGTTGAATTTGTGTGTCGATCTGTAATCTGAGAAACGTGTTCTTCGTAAATGAATTTTGAAATATAAAACCATTGTTTTCAACTATAAACTTCTTGTTTTTCATCTCATGTTCATCGGGTCCAGGACTGGAAAAAAATGCATTGCATCATGAATTTCACTGAAAGAAAAATGTGTGCTCCCAGTGGTTACAAAAGGATCCCGATGGATATTTTGGTGAAAAAGAATGTCCAACCTAATTAATCAATTGACATTGTTCGTAATCCAATTTTCGTTCCTTGAATAGCTATTGAAAAGAATTTGGGGGTTTTTTATTCCCCACAATGATGGCTCCAATGTGTGTGTGAGTTTTTTTTCTTTGCGAGCCCATTTGTGATTATTGTTGAATATCCTTCTTTTTAGCATCAATTCTTTGGTTACAAATTACAATTCTCATCTCAATAGCTCATCTGGGTGAGTATAGAATTAGGGTTCAGTGCAAATTGCGTACTTTGGAATTTCAATGAGCTTTGTGAGTAGAATGTTTGACACCAAGAATGGCATTGAAACTTTTTTAGTTTTGAAATTTGCAGGTGGAATAAGGTTTTCAGTGCAGAACTTGAAACTTTGTATTATATCCTTTTTATAATTTTTTCGAGATTTAGGATTTTTAGAATTAGGAAATAACCATTTTTATGCTTTATTTATGATATATGAAGAAATAAATGGAATTTTAATTTTAATTCAAAATGGTGGTACCAAACTTCGTAGAGTAAACTGCAAGTAATACTTATTTCCCCGTTAGAAAACTATTTTTGAAATTTTGAAAATCATTTACTATATATAAAGCGCGTGTCCTTCTGTCCCTATGTAGTTTGATCTTTGATCAGAGCAACGCAATTTTGGGAAACCTTATGGTAAGTGCGCAGCAGACATCGATCGAGGTCCGCGATATACACCGTATATCTAATGTGTTTTCTCAAAAAGTCGGGGGCCGCGCCGTAGGTGCGGTCCACGGCTGGTTTATGAATGTTACTGTTAATACTATTCTCCATTATATTTAAAAATCATAGTCATGTACTGAAATTGCAGATTTAATTTCAAAAAGAACAGAACATTTGCAACAAATCTATTTCAGAAAATTTAAGAAAACGTTAATTATTCCGTTAGAAAACATTATTTTAAGTTATGAAAAATCTTAAATTTTGCCTAAAAAGTTATATTTTACCAAATTCGTTGGCATTTAGCATTTAAAAATTGAATTGTATTCCGGTAATCTTGGTTTGATGCCATATAATTAATCATTTAAGTAACCATTTAAAGAATATTTTATGACTTAAACCTTTTCTGGAAAAATTGAGTTTCAGACATTTCAAAAGAAGTGTACCAGTGCTGTGCGGCTCTTGAAAAAAGTCGGCTCTCAGTCGGCAAAATTTTTTTTTTCGGCTCTCGGCTCCCGCGGAGAGCCGAGTTCAAATTTTTTTTTCGGCTAAAACAAAAATAAACACCAAAATGTCGGCTCTCGGCTCGCGCCGAGAGCCGAGCGCCGCACAGCACTGAAGTGTACAGAAATGGACTTGGGAGATGTCCGCCGCTTCACTTTTTCTAGAGTGGAGTTAGCAAATTATGTTTTCAGTTAAACGGTTTTGCAAAATCATGTCAAAAAAGGCAGTTTTTTGATAAAATCGGCTACTTAAATAGTCTAGATAGATAAAATTTAATTTAAAGTGATTTAATAAAGTTAGCCCCCCCCCCCCCCTCTCAAAGTTGCCAAGGTATTAGTTGCTTTTTCCTTATCATGAAACTCCCCTTGAAACGGGAAAACCGAAGTTGATACAGATTTGATCTTCCCGTGATACCGATCTTTGTGTTATGTAAGTACATAGATTATAGCCACCCTCGGAAAGCTGGATTTCTTATCAAATATGTTTTAAGGAATAATTCATAGATCCCATAGGTTCTGGTATACATACGTGTGAAAACTTAAGATCCACGATTTTCTGGTCAAATAGCTACAGTTTAGAGAGGTAAATAATATTGTGAGGATGTATGCTTTTGGGATTTGTGCTTTTATTTATCGTCGGAATAAAATAATTTTCTTTGTTCTGCTAGGTCTTATAGTCGTTTGATTTTGATAGAAATAACATTTAGAGTGTAGTTTTAGTGTCCTCACCTCCTCATTACCATTTATTGGAATGAAATCAAAATTGCTTCCGGATTCTTCATGTTGTGTGTTTTGAGCATCGTTCAAAAAACTAAAATCCTTGCTTTATAAGCTGTTGAAAGGTGCTTTGGGAAAACAATTCATATCTTTTATCAGGAGCTCAAGTTCTTAAAACATCATAAAAATATTTTGAGAACATAAAATCCTCCTTGGAAGTTACTCTCTAGTTTTGCGACTTTTATATTTCCACCTTCGTGCATAGAATTTCCAAGGTAGGCGTCTCGGGATTTTCCGATGGAATAATTCATGTCAACTTGACATGTTTCGAAGTTAGAATATTTTCAGTGGGTGTTCGTATTTATGAGACATCTTTTTAACCATTTTTTCGATTTTTAAAAAATATATTTCATAGCGAGAGTTATTCGAACATTTTTCAATGGTCCATTTAGAGCATTTTAAATAAGTTGTCCCTAGTCTACGCCCATTTTAATAACAATTAAGCAAAACAAAACTAAAATGTTCGATTATGCGACAGAGAAGTGCATCGATACACACTTTAATTGTCAGTGGGAATTATGTTTTTTGAATTTTTAACAATGTTTTTTTTTTGTGAAAAACGCTAGAACAAGAGTGAGAGAGGGAAAGAAATAAATTTAATATTTTTCAAAAGTTTTTCAAAAAACTTCTTTAATATTTTATTTTTGTTTGAAAGTAGTTACATTCTGGGGAAAAATGTCTTTGGAAAGGAAAATTCGATTATTATCGTTTATTTCGTCTCTTCAAAACCTGATATAAATTTTTAAAAGCTTTAGGAGCTTGGAGATGTGATAGTGTCGTTATAGGAATTTTGCTTAAAATGGTAAAAAATAGGTCGTAGTGGCCAAATATAACTGTTAAAAAATTTATAAAATTACCTAATTTTTTAAAGCAAATTTTTCGATTTTGCAAGAAAAAATGCAAATTACTGATTAGTCCCGTTTTTTCGTTGGATTTTTTTTGTGATTAAATTAAAGACGCCACATTAAACAAGAAAAATCTAAAAAAGTTCCCGAAAAATGGAAAACTTGAAAAAGTGTATGTGGCCATTTTTATCAGCCATTTGAGAATGTTTTTGCAAATTTTTTGAAAAAATCAGCAATTTTGAATTTTTCAAACCTGAAAGCAAATTCTCCACAAGTGACAGTCCACTTTCAATATTTTAACATCAGTTTACGAAATTTAAAAAAATTCAGTTTTTTTAACTTTACCTATAATAATATGATGGAGCTTAAACTATCAAAGCCTATGTGACTTTTTTCCGTTTTCCGATAAATAAAATGTGTTTTCAACCTGTTCATCCTGATTGCACTATTAACCAGAACCATAATAATTTCCATTATCTCCCTTTGTTACCTTTCTCATAATTTCCCCTCAGAATAACATAGGAGCTTTTGTTTTTTCAAGAGATAGGTAAAGGCAATCATAGTTTGAATAACTCTGTAATAATCTCCCAAAAACAATTTTGACTCATTGTCAGTGATGTATTGGCGTAGCCACCCACTTGCTTTTCAAATTTCATTATTTCTTCTGATCCGAGAATATAATTTGATAAATTAGATTTTTAACTTTTTCAATGAAATCATATTTTGCGTAGGTTTTTACTATTTTTGACAAGAGAAAATATTTGCAGAGATACAGTTCAAACAGAATATATTTTTTTAAGGTGACAAAATCACTTGAAAACTAGTCATTTTCATTTTTAACCACCTATATACGCCTACATCATAACGGCTTATTCATCGAGGCATAATTCCATTCTAATACTTTCACAAACTTTTTTCATAAATCTCTTTTTTTCAGCTTTCATCTTACATTTAAAAAATGTTATTCTGAATTTTGATAATACATTTCATATTCATTCACAAAAAAATATTTCTCATCATCAATTCAACAAGGAAGCACTTTCAGTGTTGACCCAGACAATGTTTTCATAACTATCAACTGAAAAGGTAGTATTCTATATCTGAAAATTTATATTCGTGGCTGACTATGAGAAAAAGGTAAACAGTTCCGGTTTGTAACTAACTATTTATATAGCTATTTAAAAGGTAAAATTCTTGGTTTTTTTTTAATGGAATATATCGTGTCTATAAGAAAAATTGATAATTAGAAAAACTCCGAAACTTGGTTAAGAAGTTGGCGATTTGTTGATTTATTTGAAGAATTTCGAAGCTCAATAATAAGCTAACAAGTGGTCTAAATTTTCGGATTTCTTTGAATTTCATCCCTGTTATTATATTTTTTCAACAGTTTCTTTTTCAAACTGACCATATTGTTGTCAACTTCTCTAAAACGATTTAGAAAAGGACAACAAATTTCAATCATTTCTTAAATTTATCAATTCCTTCTTCTTTTTTAGTTAAGATCATCTTTGAATTCAGCCTCTACACTTGAACCGTGTGCCGAAAACTTTAAATTAGCCTAATTTGGAGTTTGATCCTAATTTAAAACACTTATTCAGGAAATGAATACAACTTTGACCTTTATTCGAGATTATATTATTTCAGTTTCAGAATGTTTTATTTAACACCTAATGTAATGTATTCAGTTTTTTTCAAAGTCAGGCCAGTAAGCACAAAATAACGTTAATAACTTTAAATACAAATTACGAGCTAAAAATATCATTCATTAATGCTCATTGTGTTATAATCTTTCGATGACGATTCCAACTTCCTTGCTATTTTTCATTCATTCACACACCATTCCCCCTATTTAAAAATTTAAAAATGGCTCGCGCCTACTCAATTCATTTTAACCTTTTGCAAAATTTACGTGCCGCCATTAATTGAATGAGTAGCTATCCTCTGGGTTTCTCATTCAGTATAAAGTTCAGTTTTTTTACCACAAAATTCGTTTTTTTTTGTTGCAAACCTCGTGGGAGTGTTTTGAAAATGGCAGACAGTCAAAGCTTTTGTAATCTTTTTTATCATTTTATTTATTATGGAACTTGCTTCTCTGTTAGTCAGACGATTTTGTTCAAGAGAAAATAATAACAAAGTCAGAAATGACAAAAAATGAACGCTTTTCTCAAATTATCCTGTTTGTATAGACTTTTTTTTGTAGATCTGCAATTAATCTAAGGATTTTCTCTAACTTTGTCTAGCTGGGCGATGATAAATCATTTTTCTAAATAGCTTGGTCAGAGATTCTACAAAAAGCTTGCTTCAAGGAAAATTTAAATTTAAAATTTCTCGATTTTTATGAAATATCACCTGTTATTCTATATTCAAACACAGCTAAATTCTTCCAAAATTAGAACTGCAGAAACATATTTTTCCCGGTACACGTTTTTTTTTCTTATTTCCCAATAAGCAATATTGCGGGAAAAAATTTTTTTTTCTGTAGAATTCAACGCTAAAAAGGTGAATCTTTTTTTTTAAGTTGAAGAAGATTGATGGCTTGCAAAAAACCTGGATAATGCTCCAAAAATGTATATAGTATAATCGTTCAATATGTTAATTTTGTGTGACCTCAGAAAAAACATTTTACATATGAAGGCGGGTCAGACAAATTTAGAATTTAAATTTGAAGAATTTTTAGCCAGGATTGACGCGTTTCAACTTTAAAAAAGTGAGATCACCTGCCTCCTGAAAAGGTCGAATTGAAAATCAAATTCTCTGGTATTTCATTCTAAAATAACTTTTGTGACTAACAGAATTTCTGCTATAATTATTTCTGTAGATGGTTTGGTGCGTTGCAAAATTGGGCGTTCTCAAAATTGTAGGATCAGTAGGCTCCGCCCATGGGACACCGCAATTTTTTTACAATTTTTCATAATTTTTTTTCAGTACGTACATTTAGCCGAGAGATGCTGGTTTTTTTATCGATGAAAACAGCAAACCAATATAGAAAGTTTTATAAAGTTTTACTTCTTCTTTAATTCCCAGTAAATGTTTTCGCGAATTTTTAAGAGTTAGATTAGAGCATTCTTTCTTGTTTTAAGCCCTTCAAAGTTTGAAAAAAATATATTGAAGGAAATTTATAGAATATAAAACTCGTAGAAAAAACAAAGACTTCTTAAATTATATTAGATGAAAACTAAAGTTTCAATTGTAATTTCAAAT
The DNA here is from genome assembly GCF_000002985.6 of Caenorhabditis elegans. NCBI lineage: Eukaryota > Metazoa > Nematoda > Chromadorea > Rhabditida > Rhabditidae > Caenorhabditis > Caenorhabditis elegans. The sequence continues at coordinate 5,401,321 of NC_003283.11, forward strand.
TTTTTGATGTATTAGCACCGTAGTAGCAATTTTAAACATTTTGGAAAAACTCGATTTTTAACTTCTTTGTTTTTTGAAATATCCTGAGCCTACACAATTCCCAAAGTTGGCGTTTTTAGATGCCAATTGTTTCTAGTAAACATGTTATCCTTTTTCTTGTAAGCTCGGTTTCTTAGTAGCTGTTTTAAATATCCATAACATTCTGAGGAATGGCGCCATTTTCGAGTGGTCACTGGAAAGATGACATTGTCAGCTAACACAAGAATTTTTCATTTGAAACTGGTTGAAGCCGCTTCTGCACTTTTTAGTGCAATATCAAAAATTGTCCTGAAATTTGTGATGTTAGGTCATAAATATTTTGATATTCAGAGAAACTCGAGATCCAGAGATCGAGACCTTTAAATTTTTAAACTTTTTGTTTTCCACACAGGCGATTCGCATTTGATCTGTCGCAGGTGAGCTGATGCAAAACGCCTGTAATTTGGACTACATGCCTGTGGCATGCCTGCATTCTTGGTTTTTTTCAAATTACAGGCCAGTTGTCCGCGATTTACTTGTACTCACGTGTGACAGACCAAACGGGAATTGGCTGTGCACCAACATTTCAAGCCAAATAGCCACTCGGGAATTCGAAAATTTCTTGGAAAACTACAAAGGCTTAAATTCTTGGAAATGACTTTCAGATGTTTGATGTGAGACTTTTACTCTTTTACTCCTTCAAAACAAAAATGCAGTTACTATTTTTCACAAAAGTTCGAACTTAACCCCTTTTCATTTGTCGAAGCACGATCATTGACCAACGCCATTGTCTCGTTCACTTTTTCAAGAAAAATAGGATGACTCAATTCAGTTCCCTCCTTTGTTGGCGGGAAATCACACATTTTGCTCACTTTCTTCCCCTTTCTCCTGCTCCATTCAATTTCCTGTCTTCCTGCCAATTAGTATTTCCTGTCACATAGTCATCGTCTGCAACTGACAACTGGACATTCTTCCGTCATTTCATTTTTGTATTGTTATTTTGTTCAATCTGCAATTCCTTTTTTCTCGTTTTCGCTTCAAGACTTCAAACCACAGAAGCTCATTTTCTCCATTTTCTTCTTCTCTCATTTGTCTGAAACTAAGATCGCCTGATAATCACAATAAATTTCCAACATCACAAGAATTGAATTAATCGCACGCTGAAGATGCCCCCATCGTGTTGCACCATAAAACAAAACAGAGAGGTTTGGTAGAATTGGTGAAACAGAGAGAATTGGAAGGAGGGAAGGAGTGGGGGCCAAGCACATTGGGACCAAGATAGAGAAGAGATAAAGATGAGAGAGAGAGAGAAAAGAGACGGGGGAGCCAGTTGGCTGTGCCAGTATGATGAAAATTAATTCGAAGATCCCGCAATGTTGTTGCGAATCGAATTGAATTTTTGTCGAATTTTCGAGACCCTCTGATAACGGATAGTACTTGGTTTTTTTTTCTGAATTTCTTTGCATTTTGTTTTCATTCATATTCAGAATTCCATTTCAAAAAGCAGGATATCTAGACTCCTAGGTATCAAACAATTAAATTGCCAAAAATTATGAATACCCCTAAATGCATTTTGCAGCAGAATTTTTACTTTTAACGCTAAAAAACCTGGAAAGTTTAGGTATTTTCGTGGCTGACGGAATACAAAGAAAAACAAAATATGCCAAGGTTAAACTTTTAAGTTTAATTTTCAAAATATAGTTAAGTTTGAACACTCCTGAAATTCCAGCAATCGTCAGTTTCGGCGATTTCGGAATATGAAGAATTCTAGTGACACATTTGAACAAATGTTTTTGAACACTAGAGAAATTATTGGCAGGGCTTGTCCAATTTGCTTACCTGCCTGCCCAATATAAGTTTCTTGGCATTTCACTGTAAAAGCGGTGTTTCATTGGGTTCAGGGTAGGCATAGGTCGCCTTGAAGGCAGGCATTTTACCTTTTTAATGTAAAATTTTTCGGAGAAACTTTCTCTTGATCTTTATAGCATGAGTGTGCTTTTGAAATTTTTTGAAATTTTTGCAATTTCAATTTCTTTCAATTTCCCGAAAAATCCAAGCTAAATCTAAAAGTTTGAAAAACAAGCAATCTGTGAAAAACACATCTGGAACTTTATTCAATAATCTTTCTTTTTCTTCACCCCAATTGTTTTTTGTTTCGTTCTAGGCCTGTTTGTATCTTTGTATGATAGCAAAAGTCAGAGCCACTGTAACTAAATAATGTGCTCAAACTGAAAAAAAACGGAGGCATTCCAAGCAGCCGCCTGAATCATTCTATCCGGGAGTCTGCACAGCCATCTGAAAGATTAGTCTAGAATTGAGCATTAGGAAACTTGTGGAGGAGCCAGAAGGAACCAAGAAAGGCTCCTCTTCATTGCCCAAAGTTTTGTTGTGATTTGTGCATCCCAATTCTCTCCTCTCACTATTCCTACCCCTCCTTCTAGTCCTTCTTTTTTTTTCCTCCTTTTTGCTCGTCACTTTGAAAATAATGCAGTCTCGTCACTGCTTTTCAAGCACTAGAAGCTGCTTGAACTGCAAATTGAATTTGAGGAGAAGCTTCGCCATTTTGTTTCGAGTAAAAAAGACAATGAACACGTTACGTGCGCAATCCACCATTGGTAGCGCCTCTCCTTCCTCCAGTTTTTGCCCCTTTTCAGCTTTTTTCCTGCATTTTTCTCATTTCTCCCCCAATTAGGCTCTCTGCATTTTAAGGTGTTAGAGAATTAGCTAGGTCACTCTTTTGATTTCTTGAAACAAAGATGAAATGTTCAGTGGTCAATAGTCAATAGGCACATCACTTCAATTCCCAAGGGACTTGAGCTTTCTTTCTTCCCCTTTTGACTGCGCCTGCGCCCCTAAACTTTTTTTTTCCACGTTTTCCTTATTCATAAGTCGTGAGAATATTCGATTTTCCGATTCATCTTCTCTGGAAGATGAATTCATTAACTTTGAATGCCACATTTCTGTCTCGAAATCCATTCTGTTTCAAATGTTTCGGTGTGTGTGAAGCAGCACCACACAACAAACATTTTCACAAGATGGCCCCCTGATTTTATATGTTTTATGGTGGCATGAAATACCAAAGTTTAAAACTTTTATACTTAACTAATAAGTTTCTGTTCTAGGTAGGACTAACATGGTAGGCAGGCGCATAAAATTTGAAAGCAATAAATTTGAATTTCGATTAATTTGATGAAAAGCAGGTGGACCTAACTTTGAAGTCCGGCAGGTAGGCAGTCGTTTGGCGCCTACCTAGAAGCCCTAGATCTAGGTTACATGTTCACAAGAAACAGAAAGTTGAGCGAAAGATTAAACATTCACGAACGAGTGTGCTTCACAATTATAATCATCGCAATTATAAAACTGCTGAAAAATATGCTTACTATGTTTTAAAAGACTAGTCTTGCCAAGATAAGTTGGCAGGCATGCCTACATGCCTACCAATTATTTTGTGCATTTTCAAGATCTGCTGAAATCGAAAAAAATTATTTTAAAATGTTTTAAACCCAAATAATAAATATTTTGATAAATATGGCTCTCTTTTACGGTTTCGAGTGTCATTTTTTTTTAAACATGCAAAATTTACAAAAGAATTTACGCGTTTTTTGCAATTTTTCGCTCACTTTGTTTTCGAAAACAAACAAATCTACCGCCCTGGCCGGCAAAAAAATAGGTTTTTTGGTTTTTTTTACTCTAGGAAATAGTTTTTAAAAAATAAAAATCTTCAATCAAAGATTTTTACAATTTTTCAAAGTATTTTCCTGCTATAGAAATAACAACTCACGGAACAAAAATAACTTCCGGCCAGTGACCTATAATTTTGTAAATTTTTTGAAAAACGAAATTATATATTTTGTTCGAAAACTCGATCAGCTTCTTCCACAACAACCGACTGTCATCTAAAAGTTCAAAAAACACAGAACGCATTCCACCCTGTTGCTCTTGGCTTCTTCTGATTTTCTCCTTATGTTTCTTTGTTTCAATGGTCTTTAAAAACCCCTTAAATTTTCAACATTTTGAAGGATGTGCTAGATATGGAATGTCCGCACGATGCTCAGTTGTTTGATCCGAACAGTAACAGTACGCAGGCATTTCTTCGGAAACTTGCACATTTTCAAAGGTTTGTTAAACTATTTTTTGTGCACTTCTTTCAAAAAAAGAAAAATGAACCAATGATTAATTGTCAGATGGTACCAGCCAATTCACGGATATGTATGTGTGCTCATCTGCGTTTTTGGTATCTTCACCAATTTTGTGCATGTGGCAGTTTTATCGAGACCCAACATGCGCAATTCGGCCGTCAACTGCATACTGACAGCAGTGGCTGTCTGTGATATCGGAACAATGGCATCCTATCTCATTTATATTATACATTTTGTCTTACGACGAAATAATTCCTGGTAATTCTTGTGTGTTTATTGGGTGGAAATGTTTTTGTTTTGGGAAATGGAGCGGCGTGGCGGCTTTTGAGTAGGAACATCAACAAATATGGAATTTTTGGAAAAATAACACAAGCTTTAAAATATTTATTTTCTGGTTTTTCCTATTCCAATTTTATGGTGAATTGCAAAACCCGGAAAATGTCGGTCACTTCATAAAAAGGATGTAGAGTTCGAAGGCGCTGATTGGTTTAAAAATAGTCATGGCTTCTCATTTTGGAAAAATTCAAATATGAAAATTCGCAATTTCAAAAATTGGACATTTTTAAATCTTTCTCGATTTTTTAAGTTTCCTTTTTTTTTGATTATGCAGCATATATTTGAATATTTCGAATACTTTGAAACAAAATCCTTATTTTCCAAACTCTACCTCAAACCATTAATAACAAGAATTCAAACTAAGTGTGCTCTTTCTATTGAAAATTTTGAAGGATATTTATATTCTTCTATTTTTCCACTCAAGTATCAACACACACACACAAAAAAACATCCTCAAAGTAATAATGGAATTTCAAAAGTTGAATGCCCATGTTCGTCACTTGCTGCACTTAATTGAAGAGGCATAGAATTTTAGTTGAACCTGGAACTATTTATTTCCTCCTATCCGTTTTATGTGCATCAAAACATGAAAACAACTGCATATTTTATTGATCATAGGAAATTTTGAAAATCGTCACAAAGCTACAAACTACGTGTATTCATAAATAACAAAAGTGAATTCAAGATGAAAAGTCGCTCGTAAAATGATACTGAAAAACACGAAAACAAGCGTTTGCAATGAAACTCAATAATTTTTATTATTAGATTTTATTACAGCACTCCAACGTTCACTCATTCTTGGTTACAATTCCTATTGTGGCATGTTGTTTTGAGCATCACACTACACACAACTTCTTTATGGCTCGCTGTGGCGATGGCGTTCATTCGGAGGATGACATTAAGGGTTACCGCTTTGAATAGGTATGCTGGGAGCAAAGTTTAAGGGACTAACATTTTTTTATACACTAAGATGAACAAGTTTTGTAATGAAAGTTTTCAAAATTTTTTTCAAACAATGGTAGGTATCCAAAAATATTTAAAATTGAAATTTTACAAAGACATTGCAAGCAATATACCCAGAAACGTTGGCCCCCTTAAAAAATCTGGAAATTTTCAGTCAATGGCAACGACCAAAGTTCGCATGGAAGTTGTGCCTGGGAATCTATATGGTCGTATTTGTACTTTGTATTCCAAATATGCTGGTCCACGAAATCGCCCGTGTAGAAGGAAATGACTGGCGACCTGGCAAAACGTGTCAAAAATTTGCATCGAACTACTCTGAACCGGTGTACACTTTTATGGTCAGCCACGCGGCGACTATCAACAATTGCCGGTTGTTTAAATGGAATATTTGGATGATTGGAATTCTGTTCAAGGTTAGCGAGTACGCGAGTTATCAAATTAAACGTCCTACCAGTTTTCAGATCATTCCATGTATTCTGCTAATTTTCTTGTCTTTCGGCCTTGTATCAAAGATTAGAGACGCAGAAAAGCATCGGAGGAAACTAACGAGTGTTCCGTCAAATGCATCAACAGATTCAAAACCATTGAAAAAGTATAGTCAACTCTCAAAGAACTTTTATGACAAAATGGAAATTTTCAGAAAGAATGGAACATCAGATAGAACCACATTGATGCTTGTTGTTATTTTATTGGTATTTTTAATAACGGAGTTTCCACAAGGAATCATCTCGATTCTTTGCGCAATTTTTACTACAGACGTTCATAGGTAAGATTTGATGTTTAACTAGAAATTTGGCCTGGAAAAACTGAAATCGAACTGCCCCAAGCTTGACCCAATTTTTCTTGAGTCATTTGAATTTTTGGAAATTTGGGTGCAGGCTGAGTCTTGCAAAAGTGTTGCTAAATTTTTGTTGGCCCAATTAAAGCTAAAATTGGGCGCTAAAGAAGTTTTCGAAAAATTAAATTTTCCATTTCAGATACCTCTATTTCTACATTGGTGATGTTCTTGATCTCCTATCGCTTGTCAATTCCTCTGTAAATTTTGTTTTATATTGTGTGATGTCTTCAAGATACCGGCAGACGTTTTGGGAAGTTATCATTCCTTCGTGGGCTTGTGGGTAAGTTCATTCTTATTGAACCAGTTCCTGTTACAGTAGTCTAAAATAAAATTTTTCCTCTCAGATTGTGGACGACCCGTCGTGGTTCTCCGACGGAACTTTCACAGCTTCAGTTGAACAACAGCTTACGACTAGGAAGGTCAGTTAATTTGTTTTTGAAGTCTGGAAAATATTATCTTTAATTTGCAGAAAACAAAGCTATACGCCACTGGCAACTGAACCGGAACCAGCACGCAATGAGTATTGGCGGTATGAAGCTTCCGTGTCGGACAATCAGAACAGCAGTAGAGAACATCAACTTTAAATTCCAATTTTTTCGATCTCGGTACAAATTCCCTTTGCAGATTTTTTGTGATATCTTGCTCATTTTCATAGCTTTCGCATTTTCTATTCTATTCTTGTTACGGGTACTTTTTGTTTTTTATTAATTCAGTTTTTATATAAATCAATATGGTTTACAAAATTATTAAATTATTCACGGCGCCGTGAAAAAAAAATTGTTTACAAAAAGACACGTAGATGTGAGTAAAACTAGGAAAAAAAATTATTTTCAATTGAAAGTGATTTCCGAAAGGTGAGTTCTCTTTTTCTCTTCCAGGAATCAAAAGTTAAAAAGGTTTGATGTTTTAGATTATGAAAGACGACGTCGTTGACAACATAATAATTGATGTCCTGAGCGCTAGTACTCACGAAAAGCTACTTTCCGAAGTGATCACGGAAGGACGAGTTCTAAAGCTTCTCGATTTGGCACTGGATGTATTTAAAAGACAGAAATCAATGGTTGAAATGAATGCTCCGATAAAGGTGTGCGGTGACATCCATGGACAATTCCCGGATCTTCTTCGTCTCTTCCATCGTGGTGGATGGCCGCCGACTGCGAATTATTTATTCCTTGGTGACTATGTGGACCGTGGAAGATTTAGCATTGAAACCATTGTTCTTCTTCTCGCTTATAAGGTTTGTTGCTTTAAGTTTTGCAAAAAGAAGCTAGGATCAAAAATTGTGACGCGCCAGAATTAATCATTGACACAAAGAATGCCAAAACAGGGGATTTTTGCAGAGACCGCTTAGATTTTCCAAAATAAGCGTACACATGTGATAAATAAATGTGTTTTCAAAAAGAAACATATTTATTGTCCATCACATATTGCTCTGCAAAAAAGTGCGCATCTCTCAAGTATCAAAGTGACAGAAAGTTGATGCTGCTCCGATGAGCTGTCAAATTTGAAAAATGACGTCAACTGGAGTGATGGATCTTTTGGACGTTTATTTCTCTCTCCCGATCTTCCAAATCCCATGGCGTGAACTTCTTTGAAACATTTTTCAAGTCATGATTCCAGGTGAAATTCCCGGGCAATTTATTCTTGTTGCGTGGAAACCATGAGTGCGAGTTTGTCAACAAGGTATATGGATTCTATGAAGAGTGTCAGAAACGCTATCAAAGTGTTCGCATGTTCACGGCTTTCCAGGTAAATTTGATTTTTTACCAAAATTGAACAATAAGGTGCAATATTAATACAGGAAAAACGGTACTTTCAGGACGTATTCAATTGGCTTCCACTCTGCGGACTCATTGCTAATAAGATCTTGTGCATGCACGGAGGACTATCGCCTAGTATGTCAAAGGATTTCACTTTGGACAACCTGAGAAAAATTAATAGGCCATGACGGCAAGGAGAGACTGGTAGCTGATCTTTTGTGGGCCGATCCTATTAGTGGTCTTTCTGGGTTTATGGTAACTTTCTGATAAGAAAAGATCGATTTCATCAACTTTATTCAGGAAAACAACCGAGGTGCCGGGTGTGGATTCGGAAGAGATGCTGTTCTGAAAGTGTGCTCCGATTTTAAGCTTGACCTGATCTGTCGTGCCCATCAAGTTGTTCAAGACGGTTATGAGTTCTTTGCTGGTCGGAAATTGGTGGTATGAGTAAAAAAAAAGTGCCGAGAGAAAGGAACATTAAAAATTTTTAGACAATCTTCTCGGCTCCTCATTACTGTGGTCAATTCGACAACTGTGCTGCCTTCATGTCTTGCGACGAGAAGCTTCAGGTAAAAATTTTTAATTGAAATGTTGTAATAAATGTGCATTCTTACAGTGCTCGTTCGAAATTCTCCGTCCAACGAGTGGCCGCCTTGAAGTTCGCGAGAAACCATTGCTCAAGGATGAAACAAACTGATGGATGGCTGATTCATAATTTCCTTCAATAAATGAATAGACAAATAAATGTGGTTTTGATATTATTTGTAAAATAATAATTTAATGTTTAAAAGTAATATTTGAAATTTGGCCAACAACCTGCCCAGCCAGCTTGACAAACAACGACACCTTTCCGGTAGAAATTTTCACCAACTTCCCGTCTTTTTTGAGAGAAATATTGCAGTGGAGATCTTAACAGTGGTGATCCCAACAGTTATCCCAAAACTAGAATACCACAACACTTTAAATTTTTAACTGATTTTTCAATCTTACCAGTCTATGTTTTGATCTTTTTATCCAAAAAATTGAATTTATTAATATTTTGAGAGACCTCAATTAGTTATATTGGCTTCAGATCCTACATTTTTCAATCATCGTGACTAGCTGAAATTTCTAATTCGGATAGTCCAGCCAAGGCAAGACGGGTGTCATATGTTAGACTTTTAATCATACAGTCACGCTTGTTATTATATCATCCCACGTGGCATCTAGTCAGTCACACTACTATTAGTCACTCTACTTACTCTTATAATTTTTTCAAAAAAGCCTACGAAAATCTTTAAAATCTGAACAATCTGAGTACATCCGTACCAAAACTGTATCCCAAAGTAACTTTTTAACGAAACACGTGTTTGTCTCTAGGTATGCGTTGGGAACAAAAAAGGTACATACTTATCTTTGATTCGTCTCTCTAGCAATTGGGGGGGGGGGGGGGACAGGCCTTCAGCAGGCAGCATCCGTCAAATTGCGTGATAATTGAATTAGACAATGACCACGTGTGGGAAGAGGACAAATGAGTGTATGTCTTCGTCGTCGTCGTCATCAAGTTATAAGATCAACCCTCCACCCATTTCGTTGAAATCAGAAGGCGTCGATGTCTAAGTCTCTGATCAGGCGACCTCACTGGTTCCTCTTTTAAGAAAATTCCCACATAACTACACTTGATTTGATTACTCATTTTTCTAACTGTTAACTTTTTTGATTATCAACTGTTCTTCGTCTGCTTCCGTGTCACACAAAAAATGAAAAACTTGCGAGTTTTTGGAAGAATTCACAATGCCAGAAGAAACTATTCACCTTTACCAGTTGATCCTTTATTACGGTTTAAAACAATCAGTCAAACACAAAAAGCTCCTCGAGTTTTAATCACTGGATCTCTTGGGCAGCTTGGAAGAGGTTTAAATTCAGTCTACAAGTACATGTATGGATCTGAATGCGTTGTTATGAGTGATATTGTTCGTCTTCCTGCAAATGCTACAGATGTTTGTAAGTTGAAACTGCTTTCCATATTTTCAACAGAAAATTAATTTATTGTGTATTTTAGCCGACTACAATTACCTGGATATTTTGAATCAAGGATCTATTGAAGAAATCGTTGTTAACAAAAACATCGACACAATTGTTCATTTCTCTGCACTTCTATCAGCTGTTGGAGAAACAAATGTTCCGTTGGCTCTGCAAGTGAATTGTAGAGGAGTTGAGAACATTTTGCAAGTTGCTGCGTAAGTTCCTACTTGTATTGGACTATATCTTGACATTGTATTGTTTCAGAAAACATAAGCTAAAAGTGTTCATTCCATCCACAATTGGAGCTTTTGGACCAACAACTCCAAGAGAAAACACTCCAGATCTTACAGTACAATGTCCTACAACCATTTATGGAGTCAGTAAAGTATATGCAGAACGTCTCGGAGAATATTTCAATCATCGGTTTGGGGTTGATTTCAGAAGCATGAGATTCCCGGGTATTATCTCAGCGACAAAGCCAGGTGGTGGAACTACTGGTGAGTAAAATTATATAATAATTAAACGAGAATTTGAAACTTTTTTCCTTTAAAGATGAAGTACGGTCAATTCTAAAATGACCAAATATTATAATAAAACTTAGAGAAAAAAATTTGAAAAGGTGAAATCTCAGTTTTCACCTATCTTTTGCAAGTCGTCGATTAAAAAATCAGAAAAAAATTTCTTACAGCTGTTTGATTATGTTGAAAATGTTCATAGTTCAACATTGGGATTTGAACATGCAACAATGTTTTAGATTTTTTTTTTTTGAAAAATGGCAAAACTCAGTAATTGCCACTTTCTGACTGGCAATAAAAATTTTCCAAAAACTTTTGGAAAAGTTTTACTATGAAATTTGGTCCTTTTAGCCCTATATGAATGGTTTCGAATTACTTCCCAACTAATTTTTGATACGACCTTTTCAATTAGAAAGGTTTTGTAACACGATTAGAGATAATTTCCTTGCAGACAAACGGTATCAAAAAGTGGTCAAAGTTGATCAGTTGATACATTTTTGAAAAGAATATTTCTCACGTACACAGTCAAAACTATCCTCCTTTCAGACTACGCAATCCAAATTTTCTACGACGCTCTTCAAAAAGGCAAGCACACCTGCTACCTTCGACCAGACACACGTCTTCCAATGATGTACGACACTGATTGTATGGCTTCAGTCATTCAACTTTTGGCTGCTGACAGTCAATCATTGAAGAGGCGAACATACAATGTAACGGGATTCTCATTCACACCAGAGGAAATTGCTGATGCAATTCGAAGAGTGATGCCAGGTTTCGAGATTGATTACGATATCTGTCCAACAAGGCAGTCTATTGGTAGGTGATATATGATCATTTTTGCAAGTGGACTTGCAAAAAGAAATACCTCTTTTAAAAAAACTAAAATAATTTTTTTCAGCCGATTCATGGCCTATGTCATTGGATGACAGTGAAGCACGTAAGGATTGGGGATGGAATCCAGAATATGGTCTCGATGAAACTGTTCAAGTGATGTTCGCATTGCTGCGAAGAGAAGAAGACAAACCTACAAAGATTGTCAGTACTGCATAAAAACTGGTTATTTAGGCATTAATAAATCATTTGATCTACTTGTTGCAAAAATAAAAGTGATAGAGAGAAAAGTTTACACTTGGAACGGATAGAAAGTATCAATGGGTGCAAAATGGGTGTATGACACAAAAGCAAGTGGTCATTTGAACAGCATTTCAGTTAACTGTGGGGTTATGAGAAGAATTAGAGTGCAATTCATGAACACGGTTGTATTTTTGTCAGCAATTTAAAAATTGACACTTGATTATTCAGAAACATCAGTTGAGATGAAAGAATATGCGAAAATCGAATAAAATTTATTAGATGTTAGTGATACATAAGGTTGAGAATTAGAGTGAGAAACAACAATGTGATTGAAATGAAATGATGGTGTAACAGTTGTCAACTGAGCTCAACATTCTCTGCTCCACTCTTCGTTTTGTTTCTGCTTTGAAGGTTGTAGCTGGGAATCATAATTTACAACAAAAATGATTTCAGGTAAGTTTCACACATATATTTTATATATCAAAATATAAAAATGTTTTTTTATTTCTAAAAAGCAAATAATTTAGTCTAAATTTAAAATTCTTGGGTTCTTACTTTTAAAACGTTTTTTACAAACCAAACCAATTAGAGCAACTAATTGAGACATATTTTCATACACAATTTCCATAATTTACGTTCAAAATTTTTGTTTTCAGGAAATCCATATTTAAACATTCAAGGTCCTTTTGGAAACTTTTCAGAAAATGAAAAAAAGCAGACTTGTTTTAGGCTCCGTATTCAGGTTTGGCTTGCAATTTATTTTTTTGCTTCAGAAAATTTAATTTTTCAGACCTGGGTTTACATACATTGTGGGATCAGTATTGCTACCTCAATAATTGGAATCACGCTTGGAGTATTACTTTTGGTCAAAACAGAATGGCATGAGAAATTGTTTATTTATAAATTGACGTTTGCAGTAAGTTTTTTTTCAAATATTTAACTTCAAAAGTGGAGAAAAGCAATTCGGTATTCTGATTTAAACCATAGAAAATGGACCGTAATGGGCAAATACAATTGCCAAAAAATTGAATAAATAATTTTCCAAAAATGTTTTTATGATTTTTCAATTTTTAAAAAATAAAAAGGGCTAAAAAAGGAAAAACGTTTTCTGGCTTAACTAAATGGATTTTCGCTAAAATTCGAGCACAATCCATGTAAAATCTGTTTGAAACCAAAAATTGGATGTGGGCCGTATTTGTAAATTTTTTATGTGAAGCAGTTTTCGAGCATTTAAAAAATTTAACAAAAACCAGTGCATTTTTGTCCAAAAGCAGAAAATGCTTTCATGAACTTTAACATTTTGAAAGTTAAAAAAAATCAATTTTGTTTTTGCAGTTAATATCGACAATATTGACTTTCAATTTGCTTTTTTTTATACTTTTATTCAAAAATATATTATGAATAACCTATTTGAACAAACTCTCAAGCTCGACAAGGAAATCTAATGACAGTAAAAACTGTCTGAACCAAGAATGTCATATTTTAAAATGTTCATACTTCTCTCCCAAGTAATTTTTCATTTCAGTACATCCGACGTGCTGATCCCGTACGATATTGGATTGCATATCGAATATTTTTCGGTTTTTGGATTTCTCTGCATTCTCTTCACTTGCTTTCAATAATTTCCACAGTTGTAGCTGTACATGTATGTTTCCTTTTCAGATTTTCAAATATCATGTCTTTTAGAAAAGCAACCTAAAACTTCTTAAACCGCAACTTTTGGTTCTCGTGCTTCAAATTGGGCTCTTCGTTATTGCCATTTCAAGTTTAGTCGTGTACAGTATGACTGGATCTCGCGTTGCTTGGTTTACCCTGATAGTTATAATATTTCATACTTTATTTGCATGGTAAATTTTTAATTCTTAAATTAAAAAATATCCATACAACCAATAAAATAATTTCCAGCACAAACTTGTATCTACTCGCAAAATTTCATCGGTTTTTGGACGAGAAATTGATGATTCTAAACGAAATTCTGAGCGCTCAAGCAAAATCGGTACACTTCAAGGACGACTCATCGAACTCTTAATTGATTAATTGAATTTGATATTCAATATTGGAATTTCACTTTGTGAACGTATCAAATCAAATAAATTGATTACGGTTTTTCTAGAAAGCAAGACTAGCGGGCCTATGGGCCCGCCAGCCCTTCGGGAATGGGGATAGGGTTAATTCGCTCTAAGTTATTAGCAAGGTAGCTGGCGCAGGTTCTCGGCTTCGCCTCGAACCTGTTAACGGGTTATTCGAGATCTCTTTGAAATTATTTCAGGAGTGGGGTATATGTTTAGAAAACTTGACTATTCAGGTTTGAGGCTTCGCCTCGAAGCTCTTACTGTGTAAGCGGCCCTCGAACCTGGTTGTTAGGTTTGAGTAAATAACAACCGCGTCGCAGGCCTACAGCCTGCTCTGCTTAGAATAGGATTAAAGCCAGCCCACAGTTTTCAAGAGTATTCGGGCCTGCGGCCCTCAAACCTGGTTATTAGGCTTGAGTGAATAACATATCTGCTTAGAATAGGATCAAAGCCAGCCCATAGTTTCCAAGAGTGTTCGGGCCTGCGTCCCTCGAACCTGGTTGTTAGGTTTGAGTAAATAACAACCGCGTCGCAGGCCTACAGCTTGCTCTGCTTAGAATAGGATTAAAGCCAGCCCACAGTTTTCAAGAGTATTCGGGCCTGCGGCCCTCAAACCTGGTTATTAGGCTTGAGTGAATAACATATCTGCTTAGAATAGGATCAAAGCCAGCCCACAGTTTCCAAGAGTATTCGGGCCTGCGGCCCTCAAACCTGGTTATTAGGCTTGAGTGAATAACATATCTGCTTAGAATAGGATCAAAGCCAGCCCATAGTTTCCAAGAGTGTTCGGGCCTGCGGCCCTCAAACCTGGTTATTAGGCTTGAGTGAATAACATATCTGCTTAGAATAGGATCAAAGCCAGCCCATAGTTTCCAAGAGTGTTCGGGCCTGCGGCCCTCAAACCTGGTTATCAGGCTTGAGTGAATAACATATCTGCTTAGAATAGGATCAAAGCCAGCCCATAGTTTCCAAGAGTGTTCGGGCCTGCGGCCCTCGAACCTGGTTATTAGGCTTGAGTAAATAACATATCTGCTTAGAATAGGATCAAAACCAGCCCATAGTTTCCAAGAGTGTTCGGGCCTGCGGCCCTCGAACCTGGTTATTAGGCTTGAGTAAATAACATATCTGCTTAGAATAGGATCAAAGCCAGCCCACAGTTTTCAAGAGTATTCTGGCCTGCGGCCCTCAAACCTGGTTATTAGGTTCGAGTGAATAACATATCTACTTTTTGGAAAATCGTGAACGCCTGTGGGCCCCCAGCCCTTCGGGAATGGGGGTTGTTTTAGAAAACTGAAAATAATAAAAGCTTTCTAAATCAAACTTATCTAAGAGTAATCGCATATCAGGCCTCCGGCCTGCCTTGGTATAATGATTTCAGGTTTACTGCGTCTTCTAAGAGTAAGAGTGCCTGCGGCACTCAATCCAGCCAATCTGGGCTTAAAACAGTTGTAATCGGACAGCAGGCCTCCGGCCTGCAATGCCTGAAGTATATGTTCAAAGTGAACTTCTTCTTAGAGGAAAAGTGCCTTTCTATGTTTTTTTTGGAAAGAAAACATTTTCCAGCCACCCGCACTCATGCACTCTCTTGTGAGGACAGGCGACCTGTGAACAGTTATGCACTAAAACTTCAATCCGTCATAACTTTGCTCATAGTAGAAGTTTGAAAAAAATAAAATAATTTTTGAATTTGGCGTAAAAAGTAGAACAATACGGCGGTTATTATTTTAAAAAAGAACAAAAATTGAAACATATCCCCTTCTGGGAAGGCCTGGAAGCTCAAAACTTCCCTAAATGTGCTCAAAGTTGTCAAGACCCACCAAATTTAGTTTGTCTACCTTGCTTTAGTGAAAATTATCAAAATGAAAACATAAGATCACAATTTTAGTTGAAAACTTGTCCAGGAACAGTGGAAAACTGGATTTCCACGTGCAAAAATTAAATAACCTATCTCCGCGAAAAATGATCGGATCGAGCTGTGATTTGAGATTTCATTTTAAATCATTCTATTAATTCTAAATTTAACATAAAAACCGGAACGATAGTGGAAAGTTTGTGAATTTTATGGAAAAATGTAAATTGCTTGAAAGAAGTGTTCATTTTTTCTATTTTTGAGACTATTATTTACCTTTTTTGAAACAAAAAATTATATTTTCCGCTTCCTCTCGATGTGATGAACATTTTTCCAAAAAAAAAATTTGGAAAAAGAGCAAGACTAACGGAGATTTGACCGAAACAATGGTGAAAATGTGGCCGAAAACACACCAAATATGAAAAGGGGAGGTGGGTGTGTGTGTGTGTGTGAGAAAAGGGGGGAGGTGCAGAAATTTTGGCAAAACTTTAATTATCGTTTTTAAAATAACGAATAGAGATATCACAATGAACTTAGATACAATGGATAGGCATTGAAAAGGAGAACTTAAGTTTCGAGTCTCAAACGTTTTGAACATAAACTCGAATTTTCCTTCAATTTAAAGTGGTTTTCGGCCAGTACTTCGGTGTGCGCAAAAACAAGAGGGGTGTGGTTTTCCGCTTGTGGAGCCGACAGGATGCTCCAAAATCAACCCCCTTTTAGATGAACACACGTCGCTATATTTTGTGAATGTAGAGAAAAGAGAATTTCAAAAATCGGTTCCGTGAGAGCCGAGATATAAACGTTCAAAGTTGTATTACATTTTTTCGGACATTTTTTGAACATTTTTTGAACACCGAAAACGCGTGTGTGTGGCAAGATGGGGGTTTTAGGAAGGAGGCAGATGTATTTTTTAATTTTGCGACCATTTGCCCGCGATTCTTTTTTAAATATAAACGGAATAATTCAATAATTATGAGCAATTGGATCAGTTTCAATAGGATAGAATTGACTACGATTCCTCATAGAATCTACTTATAGAATCTATAGAATCATAGAATCTAGATTCTACTGAGGAGAGTGTAACTATCAAACCAACTGTCAACTCACGAAATACGTGCAAAATATCAAGAGAAAGAATACAACCAATTTTTTAAAACATATTAACTTTTTTATTTGAAATTCGTTTTTTTTTCATATTTAAAAAATATTTGTAGAGCACCAAAAAATCGAAATGTTGCACCCGCTTCTTTTGCAGAATCATCGCGTTGTGAATTAATATTAATCGTTGATATTAATCAATTGATACATATAAGGAAATAATTTTAACATAGTTATTATAAACCAATTAGTTCAGAAATTCACCGGAACATGCTTAGATGTTACACGATATTTGGGATTATATTCCGGGAAACGTTCGTGCCAGACAACAAACATAAATGATTTTGGCTTGTTCACAATTGTGGCAAGCATTCCGTCTTTTCTTCTTCTAACGTCGATCTCGTCTCGAGCTTTCATGATGTATGGGCATTCGAGGAAGTCCATTCTGAAAAGAAAAATAACAATAAATTTCACTGATGACCATAATCAAAACTCACACAACATTTTCATGTCTGCGCTCCGGATGCCATCCCTGAATGTCCAAACCTTGGATGATGTGTTTGGGATGGAAGCCAGAGTTGTTATTGTGGAAAACCTCAAATCTTTGCAAGTTCGGACAATATCCGG
The DNA here is from genome assembly GCF_000002985.6 of Caenorhabditis elegans. Lineage (NCBI taxonomy): Eukaryota > Metazoa > Nematoda > Chromadorea > Rhabditida > Rhabditidae > Caenorhabditis > Caenorhabditis elegans. The sequence goes on from NC_003283.11 coordinate 5,418,617, forward strand.
ACACCCAGCTCCTGATGAACGCGTTCATATCTTGAGTAGTAAGCTTGTGAGAGGCCAGCACGAGTCGAGTGAAATTCAGTCTTAGGAGTATATCACAAGTTATCCAGTCTCCATTGATGAAGCACACACGGTTTCGAGTGAAGATCTGGAAAGAGATTTATTGAATTTTGCGGTTTACAAAATGTTTGTGTTAGTGAATTTGAGTTGCAGAGAACTCAAAAATCAACTGGTAAGATCTCAAGAACCAGCAGAATTTTCTTTCCCAAAAAATTATCGATCTTTTAGAGCACAACATTTTTTTTTTCAAAGGTCCTGTAATCACAGGAAAAATTCACTAGTTTTCAACGGTTTAGATATTTAGTCATCACCTGTTAAATTAGTCATTACACTGAAACTCGATAGTTATTAAAAGAGAGCTGCTGAATAAATGTTCTACTGAAGATTATCTATCTACTGAGATCAGTCAGTTTCAGAGTTGATGAATTAAAGCTAGAGTAGATTCGCAATTATAGCTTATGGTCGCTAGCAATCACTTAACCAAGTCCTGCATCTCCAGGTTTATCCAGATTTGAAAGAAAAGTGGAGCAATCATAAACTAGATTATAGTAGGCACCACAGCCCGGCGCAGAAGTGGCTCAAATTCAAGCCCTGCACTTACCTCAGTAGGATCAAAATAATCTATGCGGAATTGAAAGTCAACGACAATTCCCTCCAAGTGTTCATACTCATGGAGCAACGTCTTCATATCATTGTACCCTCTTTTCAACGTTCCACCACATAACTTCAGCACAAGGCGATTGTTGAAAATTGGGTGGAAAATGAGACGTCGGAATTTCGAAGCGTGTCCGTCCAACTTGACTGTAGCGAGCCCAGAGCGACAATGGAAAATTGTGAAGAAAAAATCGAGACATAATTTTAGGCAACTCCCAGGGCGTTTAGTGTAGCAGTGGAGATGGCCATCTCTGAAAATAATGTTTGGATGATGTAGAGCTGAAAAAGCTTGACTCACGTCATTGTGATTCGTAGTTTTCCTATCTTCAACTTTGTATCGTAAACATCTGGCTTGTAATCAACGTGGAAAAAGATTGCTGGCTCCCTCTCCCAATTGTTGTAGAAAATTATCGATTTTCTTTCTTTTGTCAGGTCAATCAAAATGCGGTCAAATGCCATAATAGACTTGATCAACGTGGGCATTCTCATCGAACTTTGGGACAATTCGAATCTGCAAATTTGAGTTGTATACTTTGAATTTTAAAAAACAGAAACAGAAAACTTACATTTGAAGAGGGGTTAGTTGTTTCAGAACTTTGCCAAGCACTGCAGGAGGTAACGCCAGGAGCTGCATGGGTTTCGTTTTTTTGAAAAACGACAAAAGTCGTCGGCGCAGATTACCCGTCATTGCACAGTTGAACTGTTGAGAAAGAATGAATTGGACGAATTGAGGAGGAGATGGAGGAGAGCGTTCAATTTGGTCCCATGGGAAGGTAGTCGATAAATTGTGCGCGCGCGAAAATATCTCGGTTTTTGTTTTTCGAATAAAACTGTTGATCAAAAATAAATTAATTTTCTACAGCACATGTCTACAATTGATCACTTTTTTGTGTATTCCACGTAGCTCAAGTTAGCGCCTTTCGACGTTAACAAAACAAGTCATCTTTGGAAGCATTTTTGACACTTTGGAATCTAGGAATATGATTAAGCGATACTAATTTACGATTACTATAAGAAAATACTAAACAAAGTGAACTAGCTTGTAAGGAAGTTTTTTTTAACTGATAAAAGTAACCAAACGCTGATATTTTCCAAATTCCATAATCACCGAAAAATCATAGAAAGCCCTTCTTTTTTTTCATAAAGCAATTTTTGTTGAAAAAAAATGCATTCAGATTTTAACTTTAATGTTTTTTTAATCCGTAAAATGATAACAAACAGAGCACAGTTTTCTCTTTAAAAAAAACGCAATTTTGGTTGTCATAAAAAATGTAAATTGTGAAAAAATAATTTAACAAAATTCTCGAAAACAGTTTGATTCGGAGATCAAATTGAAGATACTGGAATTGTTTTGAATGGTTCGGAACATGAATTCTTCTAAAACTTACACCAATATTTGCCATTCTTCATCGCCACAGTGTAAACTAAAGTGATGAAACAGTAATTTTTGTGACAATTTTTTTTGAAATTTTGATGCGACTTTTTAAATTCTGATACACGTTGTACATTGAAAATTAAATAACTTTTTGAAAACGGTGCATCTCACCATCGAAATCGTTCACCGAAATTAGCTCAAAGTAAATATCAAAACTTTTTGAATGCACACATTCCAAAATTTAGTTCTTTCCATTTTGAGGGTAAAATCTGAGCATGTTTTTTTGTAAGTGCCTCATTACAATGAATAAAAAATGTTTTCAAAAAATTTATTCAACTATAATATAATATTTCAAAAGTTTGTGACGAATTTAAACGTCCTAAGCATTCTGTGGAACCAACTCGCATAGATATGGTTTCACAGTAATCACACCTCCATACACTGGTTTCAAATCGACATTGGTTTTTGGAATGAACTCGTACTTTTGGATGAGCGCACTGAAAATCAAAAACAACTCCATTCGGGCCAGTCCTTCGCCCACGCAATTTCGCTTTCCGACACTGAACGGTATTGTTCGTTCAAGTACAGTCTGAAATAGGCTTAAAGTTAGAAATGCAGACCTGGAATTTGATATTTTACCTTGTTCAACGTTTTTCCGTCAGGCATCAAATATCTGTCCGGGTTGAATTTAGAGTTCTCTTCGAAAACTGGGTCATTTTTCAAAACCGACCAAATTTGAGCAAATAAGAGAGTTCCAGTTGGTATGTTGTGTTCTTTGACAAGGACATCTTCTGTGTCTGAAAATACGTGTTTTCAATGATTTTATACAAATGTATTTAGTAACTTACTCATATGAGTTGCTAAAATGGGAACCATATTGGAGCATCTCTGAACTTCATGTATCACTGCTTGAGTGTAAGGCATATTTTGTTTGTCAGACATGGATGGTAGTCTCGCCGTGCCTATATTCTCAAAAATTTCGTTTCGAACTTTATCTTGAACTTCTGGATATTTCATCATGAATGCCAAATGCCAACGAAGGGAATTCGAGGCTGTTTCCATTCCAGCTAGCCAGAAATCAAGTACTGATGCGCATAGATTTGTCATACTGAATTTTTTTTAGTTTTTAATTTGTTTTACTTTTGTAAAACATAAATCTTTAATGACTCACTCAAGATTTGGATTTCCGGTTTGTTTCATTTGTTGCATGTAAGCATGCACAAAATTTTCAGGCTCACTCTCTCCATCGTAATTTTTAAGTTGGCTGGTAACCTCCTCTTCGATGAACTGTTGATACTGAAAATTAAATTGTAAATAGTATGCCAAGCTAAAAAATTGAAATTTGAATCTGGCAAAAATTTAAATTTTCATTTTTTTTCAACTAAAAAATTGGCGCGAAATTGAATTTTTAAAAAAAGTTTGGGGTGAAATTGAAATCTTCATAAACTCACCGATTTAATATTGTTTTTAATACTGTGATATCCCAGGTTTCCGATAACTGGTAAATGTCGTAGCCATGGAAAAGCGGAAACAAGAAGCGAAGCATTGCCTTGCGCAATTTTCAAATGTCTATCGACAACTTTTACAAATTTTTCAAATCTTCCCGCATCTTCATATTTGTAATGATATCCGAAAAGACTTTCATTGATCACATTCCCAACGCAAAGTTGAATCGGCCAATACATATCTACATTCTTTTTATCAGAAATATGTTCCAGCTGTGCCAGCATTTCATGAACAGATCTCATAACCTGTTCTTCCATTAAATTCCTGCCCAAGCCAAAATCCCGAAGGATTTTCAGTGCAGTTCTTCTTTGAATCTTCCAATTGTCTCCACTTGAAAACACGACTCCTGTGTTTGGATGGGGTTGAAAAAGTATTTCAGGAAGTCGTTGGGCACGATTGACAAAGGCGTCACCTAGAAAATAGGTTTTTGTTTAATTACAAGAATGGGGATTAACTTTACAGCTAGACTTCGAAATGAGACAAGTTTTACAAAAATATGAGCAGGAAAACTCAATTCTTACCCCTAGAAATGTTGCTCTAGATTTTTGCATGTTTTCAACAATTTTTTTCTCATTTAAAATTTCTAAAAAGGATGTAAACTTTTTAACTGAACATTGCTAGATAACTTTTTAAAGATTTTTCTCAACAAGCTTCTAGAACGTTTTACCCGTGGAAAATATTAGAAATCAAAGTTAAAACTAGTTGTCTATGTATTTCATATTTAAAAAATGGCAATGTCTTTAAAATATTAACCTTGCGTTACAAACGCTTCCTTGATATGTTCATAATCTGTCAGAACAACTGCAGGTAGTGGTGTCCAGACAGTGAAACATGGTCCATAGGTTTTTGATAACTTATCCAAGTGTTCTTGGATATTATCGGCTGGGAACTGAACAATCAAACGCATTAAACAATATTATAAAGTCAACAAACCTGCAGAAGATTCCCGAAAAATGGTAGTGGAAATGGCCCTTTTGGATATTTTCTCACTTTCCAATAAAAAGATATCACATATGAAATGATAAATACAGATAAAGCAACGATGAAAACGCTCATAATGATCTTTGTTGGACAGAATAGTTTTGTCTGATTTTTATACAATTCTTTCCTAATTTTATATCTTATTTTTCAACACTGCGCAACATTTCACAATATTACATATCGATAAGATCAGTGACAACAGGCAGAGAAAACAAGTATCGAGATGTCTGCCGCAAGTGTACTTTTTGATTATAAGTGGTCGACGTCTTTTGTTTGAATGGACTTGCCAAATAACATATTTACTTTTCAAAAAACGTAATTAAATTAAGAACTCATATGTAGGTGAACTAGATGTTGAAAAAAGGTACTGAACAATTCAACCTGTGCTGAGAATTCTAAAAAATGTGGTGATTGTAAATGAAATCGTTAAAATTATTTTCATAAACAAATTTTATAGGGAAGCTTTAAATCCATTTCAAAAATTTGGAAGTTGAAATGTATTGGTTTTCTTCACCATTTCCTAATGGAATGTTTGAAAAATTCTGTACTTGGAATGAATTCTGTAAAAACTGGCCTAATGCATTTTTGCTCCTTGTCTGACACAATATCATCCTTGAACTTCCCCACTATCCTATTGTATCTGGCCCAATTGAGAATAATTTTTGAATTATTTCATTTATATTTTATACTCTATTTTGATAACAAAACAAGTATTTCTTTGTATCAATTGGTACATATCATTTAAAAAAAGGATAGCGGCCCGTAAATTGACACAAGTTACAGTAACTCGTTGTCCACGTGGTGAGACTCATGCATGGTAGATTTAGCGGAATTTCTCCGAGGTAAGAGGAAACCTCCGGACAACGAGTCGCGGGCAAATGGTGTCAAATTTTAAAAAAAGACACTTAAAGAATGAAAATGCATAATTGAAAGAGAAATGTGAAGAAAATAAGTTATTGTTCTATCACAGAAATTGAGGAATGTGGAGTTGTTTGTCTGAAATTCGAGTGAACCAGATGTATATAGAATCACAATTCAACTGGTCGGAAAAAATGTCAAACTTCTGCCTTGCTTCTACTTAAAGAAAAATATTTGCTTTTTAGATTAGTATTGCTATTTAAAGTTTAGTCGTGTACAGTTTGACTGGATCTCGCGTTGCTTGGTTTACCCTGATAGTTGTAATATTTCATACTTTATTTTCATGGTAAATTTTTAATTCTTAAATTAAAAAAAAATATCCATACAACCAATAAATTAATTTCCAGCACAAACTTGTACCTACTCGCAAAATTTCATCGATTTTTGGACGAGAAATTGATGATTTTGAACGAAATTCTGAGCGCTCAAGTGAAATTGGTACATTTCAAGGACGACTCACTGAACTCTTAATTGATTAATTGAATTTGATTTTCAATATTGGAATTTCACTTTGTGAACGTATCAAATCAAATAAAATTGATTACGATGTTCTCGATGTTTTTTATCTTGGCAAGAGATTTCTAAGTTTCCAGCCGACTTAAAATTTTAAGAAATTCGGAGTTTCTTTTAAAGTTTTCAAGGTTAGTTGCGGCATGCCTGTAGGCAGGCAGGTAGAGAATTATTTTTATAAAATTTCAAATTTTGCAAAATTGCCGGAATGGACAATTTCCGAAAATCAGAATTGCCGGAAGTGTAAATTTGATAATTTGTGTACATTTGTCTCGTAGACATTTTTGTCTCGTAGACTTATCAAATACTGAAAACCAATGTAGTTTTCTATTAATTTTTCGAAAAATAGATGGATTTGACAATTTCCAAAACTGTCCGGCAATCGGTAATTTCTATAATTTCAACGGGATATTCGCTCACCTAAAATGTGCAAAAACCTCCAACTTTTCCCACAAGTTCTCGATCACGCTCACCCGCCCTCGCGTCCCCGATCTGTTTACAAAAATCAGAAACCATATTTCCACCTTTCCATAATGAAATGCAGCAACCGAAAAAACTGATAAAAATCATCACCACCTCATTGTTATCTGTCAAAAGATCAAACAAAAATAATTGCGAAAATGATGAAAACGTGCGATAAGTCAACGAATTCTCGAGAGGAGCAAACTTCTGCAGAGGCCATCGCCACGTGCGTTCTTATCAAAAAGAGATAAATTATTTCTCAAGGTGATCGGAAGATGTGGTTGAATCGTCGTCGTAGAAGTAGTTCAATCAACTTTGAGATCAAACAATTATAGTGTCCATTACTGCAACGGAACTCTCAATTTCATTGTTCAGTAGACTAAGTTTCAAATTGTCTGTTGATCCGAATTTCAGACGTTTTACAGTCTTCCTTGTCGTTTTGAGGCGAAGTCTATAAAAAAATGAGTAAAAACAAGACAATAAAAAAAGAAAATTATAAATATAAAACTACCAGACAAATTTAATTGGCGGACTGACAAGTGTGCCAAAATTAACAATTTTAACAAAGTTTTAATATTCGATAACTTTTGGAAATTGGCAACTCTCAGACCATTTTTTGAGCATTTTCTCAAATTCTTTCACTTAAAGTCAATGTTATTTACAGATAATAAAAGTAATTTTCTATATCTTATACATACATGTTTTTATGAATTTCCTATATAGCTACATAGTTGGCACCCTTTCCGTTGATGTCTGCACAATGTATCGTATGAATGTGTTGAAAGCAAAATTAAGGCCGAAGGTCACCTTGAAGGCAGGTAGGTAGGCATTTGTGACTACTTTGAATGTATTGTCAAAAATTTTTGGCAAGGTTTGGGCAAATAAAACCTATTCGGGGGTCATTCTCAATGGAATTATCTTCATCGTTGAGTCTAGAATATTGTTGGATCTAATATAAAACGGTTATACTTGTTTGAGTTTAAAATTTTTTAAGTTTAAAATTTTTCGACATGTTCTAAATCAAACTGAAAAACAAAAACTAGAACTCTCGCAAAAATCCTACCAACTTGATAAAATTTGTTTTAAAGCGGAATTACATACCTACAGGTTTGTAAGAATTTTCTGACGTATTTTAAAATATTAAAAAAAATTTTTAGGTTTTTGAATTCGTTCTGAGTGGCAATGGTATTTTATTTTAGGTTAGAACGGTCCGTTTTTCAAGCCGCTTATAGTTAGATCAAAACATTGAATTTTCGGGAGCTCTTTCTGATCCCTAATTCAGCAACTGGTGGTCCAAAATCGAATCTAAGTATTATTGCACCAATGCCATTAATAATTTGAAAATGTGACCGTTTTTATGTACCTGGAACTTTGTTAATGTCTAACCGAAATAATCTCCCAAAAAGTTACCTTCAAAAACATCGATAAGATCAGAGTAAAACGCAATTCCTTTCAAGACAAAATTTAGATCACAATCTTACACGTGATTTTTTCCGTCCTCTCAAAATTTAGATTCATATTTTAATGATACGAAACATTAGTTGTTTTAAAATAAAAATAAAATCACCTAAATTCAAGGAATGCTGCTGACTTCATATCACGCCTTACTGATCTTCGGTGCAAACGCGCCGCCCCTTTTCCCTGATGACCAAGAATGCACTCCCATCTAATGTTCCTTTTGAAACTTTTATAGATTTCAATCAAAACGGTAATCATAAAAGTTTGTTATCATTTGGCTTGTTTTTTCTTCACTGTCAATATGAAGATGAAAAGCGGGGCTTTCTTTGTTGCGGCAATACGTTTTTTTTTTTCATTTTCTCAATTTGATTCCACAATTTCAATAATTGAATTCCAAGCTTTATAGTTTGATTAAAAAATTTGCAATGTGAAAGGCGCTGCAATTTTTTTCAGCTCACATTGTTAGCAGGAACTTTCTAAAAGTTGACATTCTTCCACATTTTTCTGTACTGTACTGGAACATGGCAATCCGATTATATTGTTCAGAATAAGTTTCGTTTAAAATCAAACGTTCAAAATTTTTTCAAGAGATTTTTTTGGCTGGCTTATTTGTTCAAAAAATCAAACAACCATTAAAGGTTTAAAATATAAATTGCAACTGACTTTTGTAGAGACTGATTCTAAAGACTATTTGGCTGAAGAATTTCAAATAATTGTTTCTTTTTTTGCCGAATTTTTGAAACCGTGTCTTCGGGAAGTGTATAGTTTTAAGTCATCTCTGATGTAAGAACTACAAAAATTATCTGAAAACATTTTGAACTTTGTGAATTTTATCTAATACTTAAAAACTAATACTTTGAGAGTTTGTAAGCTTACGGGTATTTTCTTATCTTGATGAAACTTGTGTTTTGCTTTTACCAGGGTTGTGCGGAAATTAATTTCAAAATTGCTAGAAAATGACTGTTTGTCTAATATTTTTCATTTGTGTAAAGTTAATATTACTTTGGTTCAGAAGTTAGTGGGAATTCTCTGACAACTCTAAAAAATTGCCGAATGTCATAAAAAGTCCTTCAAATTATGGATAATATTATTTCGGTATTTTGAAATTTTTTATACAATTTTTTAAATACAATTTTGTACAAATAAGCATTTCTGCAAACTTTTAAATTGAGACTTGTTTTATTTTCAGATCAATGAAATAATTGATCTCAACGCAAAATGTTGGAAATAAATATTAGAATTTCCAAAAATCACCCCCTGTGTTGAACCCAGTATAATTCCACAACGAAACTATAAACTGCATAGCCGACAGTGCAAACTACACATAAATATTTGACCTACTCCCCTACACGTTGTAAACATGGTTCACCAAACCATACTGTTTTGGTGATCAGGCCTTAAAAACAATATGAACGTTTATTCATCATCTTACTTTTCGGTCCAAAATGTTCATCTCATTTCGGACCACAGATCATTTCACGTCTTCTACTATATTTTCTACATTTTTATGAACCTACAAAATGTTTAAACTTTTCTTGTTGTCTACTCCCTGTTTTATCTTTTTTGGCAACATGACATTCATTTTATCTTTTTCGGAAAGACCATGAAATCGTAAACTGAAAATAAAATGACTTCTCATCACCTTTTTCTCTCTTTCAGTAATTCAACCGAAACAAAAAATGAGGTCGCCTCTCCACCAGAATCAGCTCACTCTCATTTTGGGACTCTTCCAGGTATGTGATTCGAATTTTATTTAGATCTCTATAGATCTCTATAGAGTTTAGATTATTCGAGAGTTTTTCGAAAAGTTTATAAACCGAAAATTTTACCGGAAATTTTTTGTTTGCTCAAGATGTATTTGTAGAAATAATATTTAACTATTTCGGTTTTTCAAAAGAAAAATCCGAGGGATATTTTCAGACAGTATTTGGCAAATTGCCAATTTTACAAATGAAAATAAAATTCGAAGAATGTTCTGAAAAGCTTTCATAGGACGGTATATTGGAAACTATCTAATTTATTCCAGGTTGTGTTCCTGGTCATCTTCGCTCTTTATGGAAGCTATGACGCCAGTGCTCTTCCAAGTGAAACAAAAAATGTTGAAGAAGCTGCTCGAATGACAAATCTCTATCCACTCTTCCAAGATACTCATGTTATGATCTTCATTGGTTTCGGTTTTCTTATGACTTTCTTGAAACGATATGGATTCTCTGCTGTTTCCATCAACATGCTTCTCGCTGTATTCACAATTCAATGGGGAATTATTGTTCGTGGAATGGCTTCAGCTCATCATGGATTCAAATTCACAATTTCTTTGGAACAACTCTTGACTGCTGACTTTGCTGCCGCTGTGATCCTTATCTCAATGGGAGCAATGCTTGGAAAACTATCACCAAGTCAATACGTCATCATGGCTTTCTTCGAGACTCCAGTTGCTCTGATTGTTGAGCACATCTGTGTTCACAACCTTCAGGTAGGGCTCTAACTGTCTTAGAAAAACTTCTGGAAAAACATCTTACAGATCAATGACGTCGGAGGATCAATCATTGTGCACGCCTTCGGAGCATACTTCGGACTTGCATGTGCCAAGGGATTCGGAAAGAAGGAACAACGTGGACATACCAATGAAGGATCCACCTATCACACTGACATCTTCGCCATGATCGGAGCCATCTTCCTCTGGATTTACTGGCCATCGTTCAATGCGGCTGTAGCTGCTACTGATGATGCTCGTCAAAGAGCTGTTGCCAACACTTTCCTCTCCCTGTGCGCGTGCACCATGACAACTTTCCTAGTCTCCCAAGCTGTTGATAAGCATGTAAGTTTTAGTAGATACCGTTTTCAATCTGATAGTTTATCACGCTGGATACTGGGAGCTTCTATCTTGCTCGTCTTTGGGTTCAAAAAAAATTGAAATAGGTCGAGATATAAGCTGCTAAACTAGAATAGTCATGTGGGAGAAACTTATAGAAGAAATACGGTTATTCTGATGTAATAAAACATTTGAAAATTCCAGAAGCGCTTTGACATGGTCCACATTGCCAACTCGACATTGGCCGGAGGTGTCGCCATCGGAACCACTGCAAATGTTGTTCTCGAGCCATACCACGCTATGATCATTGGAGTAATTGCCGGAGCCGTTTCAGTCATCGGATACAAATATATCACCCCATTCTTGTCTGAGAAACTCGGAATCCATGATACTTGTGGAGTCAATAATCTTCATGGAATGCCTGGACTTATTGCCGGATTCGCGTCGATCGCCTTCTTGTTCATCTACGATGAAACTAGATATCCAGCACAGTGAGTCTATTGGAATATTTAATTTTTGAAAAATATCCATTGTTCTAGATACGACAAAATCTACCCAGGAATGGCTCGTGGAGAGGATCGAACCAGAATGTTTGATGAGAAGACCCAGGCTTTGAACCAGCTTATGGCAATCGGACTTGTCTTCTTGGCATCAACTGTCTCTGGATATTTGACCGGACTTCTTCTAAAGTTGAAGATTTGGGATCAAGTTCGTGATGATGAATATTACGCAGATGGAGACTATTTCGAAACTCCAGGAGATTATGATTTCACATCGAGAGTAAGTTTTTGAAAAAAAATTCAAAAATCAAATTTTATTGTTTATTTCCAGATTGTCACCTCTGTCAAGCAAATTGAAGTTGCCGAATACAATCCACTCAGCCAAAAAGAGGTCTAATTTTATCAATAAGCATTTAATCAATTTGTTTTATTGCTCGTTAGTCGTTCATGTATAATCTCCCTGATGTTTTGAATAAAAATATTTTGCCTTGAATTAATCTTAATGTTTTTACTTTTTAAACTTTTTTTAAATTTTTCAAAGGAACCAGAAAAGATGTTTTTATTGCTCTCTATCTTTATTCGATAAAATTTTTGACATTAAATGTCACAATACATTAACTTATGCGAGTTGAATAATGGGGTTTACATCGAGAGAAATGGTGGAAAAAAGAATAAATTCAGAAACGATTGTGTAGCAACTGATTCTTCTCTTCATCAGGCTCTTCCAGCACATCAGCATTGTTGCCAAGAGTGACCACAGCATCGCTGGTTCCCACAGAAGTTTTTGTGATTGCTGCTGATGACGATTGATGTTTGACGGCACGAGCCGAAAGCTGGCTTTTCTTTTTTAGCGGCTTGTTTCTAAGATTTATTGGCTCCAGCTATTTTCTGAAAGGCGAAAAGCATTGTTTTATTGAAAATTGAGTTTAACGTATATATATTTCCTTTATTACCTATCCAGTGGACGTTGACAGCTAAAAAATAGAAGAGACGCAGAAAAACATTGTTCCCCGCAACGAAAACACGTTTCCCCGCAACGAAAATCCACGTTGAGCTACCACGTGGCTTCGGCGTGTTTTCGTTGCGGGGAACAATTTTTTTCTGCTTCTCTTCTATTTTCGAACTGTCAACGTCCACTGGATAGGTAATAAGGGAGTGGGGATGCATTTGCTTGTGGTTTTATTTATCATTCTGGAATTAAAAATAACCACAAGCAAATACTCGATCTTGTTATAGCTTTCAGATGGCAAATGAAATGAGGAAGTGGCTTTCTCTTTCAATCGATTTAACAGAAAATTCTGGATTTTTGGCAATTTTTCGTTTTCAAATATCTACGCTTTTTACGAGCTACAAGTTGGCCAACTAGTTGACAATTTATATTTTATTCATAGTGATTCAGGTGAAATTCTATATATTTAGTGATAAAAGAACATAATTTGAATAAAAGCCGAGTTTCTTCTAAATTACTATGAATAAAAAAGAGAAGTTTTGCTATTTAAATGTCTAATTCGGATAAAATTAATATCGTTTAGTCCGAATGAGTTTTTTGTCAAAAAAAACACCTCAAAAATATTGTGAAATATGATAAATAACAATAAATATAGTTAATTAACACTTTGCATATGAATATTTCCGGCTTCTTCTAGGCTACAGCATCTTTGATCACTGCAAAAAGCAAATTTCTTCGATAAAATTAAAGTTTCCAGATTTCTTACTTTTGTCCTCATCTCGTCCTTGCTCTTAGCAATCGAACAAGGCTTCTTATCATCTTCCTTTGATACCGGTTGTTCCAATTTGTGCACATGGTGTAGGTAGAGATAAATCCCAATTACAATTCCCAAAATAATCAAAAGAACGACAGCTCCGACAGAAATGGACACGATCATAGTGGTTCTGAAAAATATTTCATTTTTAGATTCATCCAAATACAAAATAACTTACTGATCGGAACTAGAAGATCCTGGACCTGAGCCACTTCCTCCACCTGTTCCTCCAGCCCCAACTGATGCTTGTGCCTTTTTCACGTGGTTCTTATAGTTGACAAAGGATGCTCCAAGTGATTGCAATGACTTGCTTGAACCATCAAAAGCCTTGGAGAACTTTGTGAAGTCCATATCCAAGCTTTTAAGTGACTGCATTGTTGTTAGAATCTGATCGAGTTGAGCAACGGATAGTCCCGGAGATGTTCCAGCTGCTCGTGATAATCTTGTTGACAAGAGATCCTTCAACTTCTCCACTGAAGCAATAGTTGCTGTCCAATCAATTCCAACTCCTTTGACCTTCTTTGCATCAGTGAAAACTGAAGAATAATCCGAAAGATTCGTAGAAGTGACCGGCTTCAAGTTCTTTGTGAACTTCGCGACCTCTCCTGTAGCCACCTTCAGCTTCTCCTCAATTTCAGCCAATGCCTTCAAAATCAACAGACCATCGACCAATGTGTGCATCAACGCTTCGTAGAACGTTCTCACTTCGATGACTTCGATTTGCAACTTTAGTCTTTTGTCGTAGTTTGCGGCGCACACTTTGGGCACCAGGATTTGCTCAAAACCATTGTCGATCGCTACCCTAATTTTGGTATCCAATCCTCCAACCTTAAAAATGTTATATTTGTATTGGTCAGAGTTTCGTTCTAGTTTTCGATTTTTGCTGATATTCCGATTAGAACTTACAGCTTCTATTCCACCAAACAAATTGACGACTCCGCACATACCGGGTTGAAAATTGCACATTTCAATAATTATTGAGTCTAATTATTTCCTTAAGAGAGAGAGAGGGAGAGAGAGAGAGGGAGAGAGAGAGAGAACTAGCCCGTTTGAAATGTTTTTTCTAAGTGAAATTCGAAGAAATTCCTCATTTTGTGATAGTCTTACCATTTTAATTGATGAATGAGCGATCCAAGATAATCCACGTGGCTCGTGCTCTGCTAGGAGGAGTAAAATTGAAAACTGAATTTGAAAAACCGAACGCCCTACTTTCTAAAATGCCACGTGGCCAAATGTCATGTATTTATGGTAACCTACGTGTATCCTTTCACGTGTTCACAAAATCGAAATAATTTATTAAATTTGGATAAATTATTCAATTAAAACCGATTTTAATTCACATAATCATTTTTAAAAAAATTTTGTGTGCCCTTCTCTGGATTTATTCATTCTATAAAACCGCTTCTTTTCACAGAATTGAATTTTCCCTCAAAAAGTATTTAGAAACGCATGATATCAGAATTTGAATTTGAGAAAAAGAGGATCATTTGTTGTTTTAATTTTCTAGTTATCCATTAAAAAAAATATTTTCTCAATTTAGTCGGAAATTAATTAATTTCAAACTCGTGCCAAAAAAAACGCATGCAGTTGCGCTCTACCGCACACTTTTCTATTCATTTTCTCTTTTATCTTCACCACAATGTATTCATTTTTTCTCCGGTTCTCTTGCTTTTTTTGTTGATAAACTGATAAGAAAAATTCTTGAGTAGCGATAAATTCTGACGGAACAAAGAAAACCCACGTATCACCCGTTTTTTCGCATAAAACCATTTATTTCAGACTGGAGCATTCGTTCAGAAGACGGATGGAGCTCGACGTGGAATCAACCAGCATAACACAGTTGAGAAGTCACTGTGAAACATGTTTCCCGTTGATGGAAGAAGTGGTTCCGCGACGTGAAAGATATGTCGATTTGCTGGAGTTTTCGAATGTGAGCCTAGGCTAACCCAGATTTAAAAAATCATTAATTTCAGTTCAATGGAATTCCTTATCCAGTTGTCGATCCTTCCAGAAAGCCGAGAAGATTTCTAGCCGATTTTAGGTATGAATGCTCTTATATTTGTATTTAAAATATTATTTTATTGTTTATTCAGGTACTCATGGTCAATTCCGCTAATTCATCATTACCCTAATGTCGAGAAAGATGTATTGTCTTCTAAACGAGTTCATCGAGTGATTTCCAAGTTAAAAGAGCAAAATGATGAGCAAAAGAATCGTGCTGTCCAGTTTTTCACTGAAATAAGTGCTCGTTTGTCAAAGTTCATATGCAAATGTTGTTCCTATGTGTTGTACAAAGTTTTTCGACGGTTAATGGATAAACTGCTAGTTTGTAAAGAAGAAATGGAGGTTTTATATGAAGCAGAACAGGTATTTCGTGAAAATAATTCATTTTCTAAAAGATATCTCCCTCAGACAGGCATTCCAATGGTATATCTTCCACTTCATAGAAGCCACCTCGATTACTTGCTCATAACCTGGTGCAATTGGCATTTCGGGCTGAAACTTCCACACATTGCTTCTGGTGATAATCTGAATCTATCTGGTCTTGGATGGCTTCTTCGAGCGACTGGAGCATTTTTTATCCGTCGACGAGTGGATCCAGATGATGAACGAGGAAAAGATCAGCTGTATCGAGCGATTCTACATTCTTACATTGAACAAGTGCTCAGTAAAGATATGCCCATCGAGTTTTTCCTGGAAGGAACGAGGAGTCGATTTGGAAAAGCGCTTACTCCGAAAAATGGACTCATTTCGAATGTGGTTGAAGCTGTTCAACATGGTTTGTAAATATTTTATTATTGAACTGTAATATTAAAATTTAAATTTAAATTTTAGGATTCATAAAGGATTGCTATTTGGTTCCGGTTTCCTATACATATGACGCCGTCGTCGAAGGAATCTTTCTACACGAACTCATGGGAATCCCCAAGGTTTTTTTTCTATAAATTCCCCGAAATAAAATTTATTTCAGGTTCGTGAGTCTGTGCTTGGAGTTTTTCGTGGAATTTTCAGTGGATTCAGCAAGTCGAAACAATGTGGAGTTGTTAGAATGCACTATGGTCGGCCGATTCGATTAACAGTATTTGCATCCTATACAAATAACTTTAAAAATACATTTCCAGGAGTATCTAGCCACGATCACAGCGTCCCTTTCCTCAAACCATCGTACTCGTCCAGTACGTATGACCAAACTGTCCACTTCATTTTCTTATCGTGAACTTGTACCATGGCATCGCACACATTCGGAGACTGTCGACGATCGTACAATGATTCGTGCTATCGGATTCCATGTTGTCTATGGTATGCAGAGCATTCGGACAATGTTATTTTCATTGAGAATTGACTTCAAAATATAGAAAATCACTCGATTTATTACGGGAAAACGAAAAATATCCCGTACCGAAAACTACAATAATTCCTTAGATGACTACTGTTCCGATTGTAGAGGAAACGTCCAAAAGAATACATTCGAATTGCGAAAAAACAACGAAAAAATTTAGGAAAAGTAAATATCGATGCCACAATACGAAAGATATTTGTTTGCGCATTCTAGAATTATTCTCAGAATTTAATGTTTTCGTAATATCTAATTATATTAATTTCATCGGAAAGTGCTCAAGAAAAAACCAGAAAGTTGTCGGTTGGTGATTATCGATTATTGATTATTTATCGAGCTTTGTGGCAACTTTCCGACCAATTTTAAGCATTTTTTCGAATATTTTAGCTGAAATTAATTCATTTTCTGAGAAATTGAGTGAATTTTTCTATTTTGACGCTACTTTTTAATGAAAAATGTTGGAACAATATTGCGAATTTCAATCAAAACGTTTTCAGAAGCCCAAATGATGTGTTCAATCTCGCCGGTCGCTGTCGTCTCGTGTCTTCTGCTTGCCAAATGGAGAGGAAAAGTTTCGCGGAGCACATTTGAACGAGATTGTGAATGGCTTTGCGAGAAAATAATCGCCGAAGGTGGAGACGTTGTTGGATATCAATCGAAGAAAACGAAAGGAAGTGCTCTGGTGAAATATGCTTTTGAGAAACTTGAATCTTGTGTAGAAGTTACTGATGAATATGTATCGCCAAAGGAATCCCACAGCTCGTTTATTACATTGGCGTATAATAAGAACTCTGTTATCTGTCGATTTTCCATCAAATCCGTTATTGGTTCGTCATTTTTCTCTCAAAAGACCGAATTTGAAAACGAGATTTCTCAATAAAATTCTCAAAAGTCAAAAAAAAAATAGCGCCTTTTTTGTAGATAAAAAAAACCGAAAATTAATTTTAGAGAAATTTTTGAAATTCGTTATGAAATTCGGCCATTTTCAGGTTCATAATTAATCTGATTAATCTTTAATATTTCTTACAGCTCTGACAATCGTATCGCGTCCGTCCGGTACCAAGCTATCGATTGATCAAATCGTAGAGGATGCACTCTCCCTGTGTGACTGGCTTCAATTTGAATTCATGTTTTGTCGAGTAAGGAGCTTAAAGTGGCCCATGGGGCGGAATTTAGAGGGGCTTCGACTGCAACCTTGCCGCGCGGTTTTCATGCCGAAATACGATTTCCGGGATATTGTAGCAATTAGTATAGTGCAAAAAAAAGAAAATAGCCTAGAATCAAGAATTTTAGCCGGAACGTGTTCCGTAAATCGACATGAAAACCGTGCGGCAGGTTTGCAGTGAAACCCCGCGTCCAGGCGCATATATGTATTTCCGGCATAATTTCATTCTTTTTCAGCCATGCGACAGTCTCCGCGAGCTTGTACACAACGTTCTTGGACAAAAGGAATGGTCGGATCCAATTCACGGATTTCTCAGATCGGAAATTGAAGATGACGGATTTCTGGATGCTGGAGGCGCTCTAAATAGTGGAACTCTACGGGTAACGTTTTTAAAGTAAAAAAAAATTCTCCCAGTTACACGAATCATTTTCAGGTCCGAGACGCAAAATCACGCGAAACATTGCAATTTTTCGCGAATCTTGTTCGCCCATTCGTTCAATCGCTGTATCTCATTTCTTCATTCGTCGTTTCTGAAAAATGTCCAACGGAGCCAACATCAGATAACAATATTATCCGTCAACTATGTCAGCAATCACTTGCCGGAGATATTGATCTCCCGTTCGCGCCGCTTTGTAAGGAAATTCTCATATTTCTCATCTAACTATCCATATTTTCAGTGGAATCGATCAATTCGGATTCATTCAAAAATGCGCTTCGAGTCTTGAAAGACAAAGGATTATTGCAACGAAGCACACCAAATTCCACCGCCAGGAGCGGAAACTCTCGTCTTGCCGAATTGATTTCCAATCTGGAACGAGTTTTGGAAGTCAAATAGATAGATATTCATTGTAGTTTGCTATAGTATTTTCTTGTTTTGTTTTTGTGCATTCAATTTTTACGGTTTCTTCTCTGCTCAAATTGATATTATTAGATAATAAATATTCAGGTAATTTTAGTAAATCATTTAAAAAAAAAGGAAATATTTTATTCGATCGGAATTTTTAGTTTAAAAGTGGTAATTTTTCTACCATCATTTTGCTTTAAAAGCAATTCGGCTAGTATCGGGTAGTAATATTGAACAATGATATGATGGGACAAGGTATAAAACGTGAAGTATAAAAAAAAAGTTGAAAAATACATGGAACAGATTGATCAAAGATGGAAATTCGAATCACTCTACGATGCATAGATCATCACTGGAATCGTAGCTGATGTCGAAGTTCCCATTGGATTCGTCATTGTATACTGAAAATTAGTTCTTGTTTTAATTTAGCAGATGTCTAATTTAAGGTTACTTACAAGGCTCTGAACATGACCTTCCGTTGCTCAACACTTCAGCATCACCCGATTCAAGATTGATGGCTGGTTTCGAGGAGGCCAATTGCAGAATATCATCGGGTACAGCGTTCTTCTTCTCTTCAGCTGCAAGCAATATTTCAGGGCACGCAGTCTTCGGAATAGACGACGATTTTTTCTGTCGTGATCGTTTTACAGGCGGATTCGATGGTAGAATATCATCTTTTGGAATCGATGGAGCTCCGCCGTCGACAACTTTCCTACGTTTCGCCGTTTTGCTGATCTCGTCGACCGAATCGATCGATTTGAAGCCAAATTTCACAGATGGAAGTTTCGTGACTGGAAATTGAATATTAATATTTTTAAATAACCACAATTTTGAGAACGATACCAGATGTGGTGCAGTGTCTTCTGGATCGTGTCAACTTTAATCCTGATCCATACGCCTTCTCCTTTATCTCGGATCTTGTAGGAGGTGTGGAGCACAATGGTGAAGAAGAATTGGCACTTTGAATCTGAAAATAGAGGAAATTAATTTAAAAAATAAACCGAGAAACAGATATATTATCGAAAAATTACGATCGAACAAGCAACGAGATTGGGGGCGGAGTCAAGTTCAACAGGTAGATCAAAAATAAATTATGAGAAATTTGTGCGATCGTATTTTTTCAATAATACTCACCTGGAGACTCAATTGACCCTTCAATTCGTCTGCACCTTTTTCTAGAATCTTTTTGCATGTTTCTTGTATATTCAACAGTGGGAATCTATCTAATACAATTCCAGCTTCCTCTTTCAGACGGGCATATTCATTGTGGATCAATCCGAGCTTTGCAAACACCGGAGATTCCACGAGCGCTTTGAATCTACCCAGCGGATCGTTTAAATTCACAAGAGTCTTGGCTGGGTTCGCTTCATTGTCTTGTCCGAATCGCTTGAACAGTGTCGGGTCATTCTGAAATTAAATTTAATGTAATTAAAAAAAGGAAAACAGGAAAGTGCTCTGGCAAAAAAACGAAACAATCTTGAGTACAAAAAACGTGGCAGTTCGTCAAACTACACAAGACTCCTGATAGGCTACGCAAGATTGTAGCAAGAATCCCGAATTTCTATGCAAGAACACGTAGGAGTAGGAGTAAACTCACCGCATGAAGGAACGCCACGAACTTGAACGCCTGATCTTCTAGCAATTTCTGGCAGATTGCGTAAGCGTCGTAGATTTTCTCGTCGAGAACGAGTTGTGTGAGTCTTGAGAAGTTCAGAACCGTGTCCGGTTCGACACGAATTTTCACAGCATGTCCGGAGACCTGCGTGTAGAAAAACGTGTATAACGAGTAGAGACCAAATAGCTGCTCTTCCAAACTTCGTGGGACTCCGACACACACGTTTTCCTCCATATACGTGAGACAATTGACGAGGAGTTGCTCGTTGAACTGAAATATTACTGGATTAAAAATTATTAAAATAAGTAAATAGAAACAATGATATTTATTTCAAACTTACCTCAATAATCTGTGCACTCTCAAACTTCCCATTGTGAAGTTGGATCATTCCGAGGTGTTGAAACAGCTTCTCATAGTCGGAAAATCTGAAAAATTGAACATTTAGCAAAACGAATATTTTGAATTAAAAATCAAATAATTAACAAACCTCTGAGTATTCTTATCCAGAAACGCTTTGAGAAATTCGTCGAGATCTCCTCGAAGTCCAGCAGTCACTCTTATCAACGATGTAGCTCCTCCCTTTGGCATTTATTCTGAATTAAAAATTATTGAAATTATCGAAAAATAGGAGTAATGAAGAAATAAATTTCAAACTTTAAAACCCCCGAAAATGAAAGAAAGGCCTAAAAGCTATGTGCTCCCTGGGTGGTCTTTTCCGCACTGGGTGGTCTTCTGCCACACTGGGTGGTCGGTTACTGTAGCAGAGTGCGCGGCGAGACCCGCGGTGAGTCCGGAACCTTTTTAAATTAAATGGATGTCACTTTAGTCAGGGAAAAGTTGCAAGGAAAATAGAATATTTAATGTTTCCAGAAATCAAAATTTCAATTTCAAAACAATAAAAAATTACTTTAAAAGTCCAAAGTTTTATGTTTTTATTAATAAAAACTATTATTATTTTTTGATCCAAAATTGAATCTCACAATTTTCGAAAAATTGCCGATTTGACAAAACTTTTAATGAGATTTTTTAACTCTGGAGAAAAACATTTTAAAGTATTCAAAATCTCACAGAACTCTCTGCGGGAGTATCCAGATTGGCAAACATGGCAATATGAAAACAGAAAACGATATTGGTCAAATAACTATTATATCGAAAATATATGAACATATTTTACTAAAATTCTAGATTTTACAAGAATTTAAAGAAAAATAAGTTACAAAATTGTACTTACTTGCGTATTTTTGATTATAATTGTTCCAATTTTCAAATTTTTTGACTTTCATCCGATTTTGTGCATTTTGTCCAATATCATAATACAATTTCTGTATTAAATGCGCGTCATATTCCCCAGATGCGAAATTTTGTGAATTTTAAAAAATACGGTACCCGGTCTCGACATGACAAATTTGTTTAAATGCAAGGGCTACTGTAGTTTCAAACTTTCGTTGCTGCGAAATTTTCATTTATTTTTCATAGTTATTCTCTCGACTTTTCAAAAATAATTTGCTTTTATTTTTATAAATGAGTCTTTGTCTGCAATGTATAAAAAATCAATAAAAGCTCTTCAGGAGTGAAAGTTTCAATTTACAGTAGTCTTTAAAGGCGCACACCTTTTTA
This sequence comes from Caenorhabditis elegans, assembly GCF_000002985.6. Classification (NCBI taxonomy): domain Eukaryota; kingdom Metazoa; phylum Nematoda; class Chromadorea; order Rhabditida; family Rhabditidae; genus Caenorhabditis; species Caenorhabditis elegans. The sequence continues at coordinate 5,440,191 of NC_003283.11, forward strand.
CATTTAACAAAACTTTTTCGTGTCGAGACCGGTACCATATTTTTGGCGCGAAAAATTGCGTCTTCGTAATATCATTATTGTATTAATTATACTGGAATTTGTTTATGAGACAATGACAAATTGGGGTCACATTTCAAAAAGTCCAAAATCTGCAAAGTACCTCTCCACTAACTATAATTTGTTTAATGCTTTATTAATCAGTTTCTTATGAACTTTGTTTTGATATTATGACTCCTATAGTCTCTCGGTCAGATGTCGCTAAAAAGTGACAGTTCTCCTTCTCCTCCTGTCCGTGACCGTCTAGTTTGACGTGCAAGTGTCAGGGGGTGCAGACAAACAAAACAGTATAGCCGCCAGCCAGCTCTACCTATAAAAGAGCCGACATATCCACTCGGAGTCATTATTAATATTCTATATCTCTACCATTATTTATTATCTGTTAATTCTTCAGTGGTTCGACTAAATTTTGGAGGTAAGAAATCTTTGTAGTTCTCCGTATTGTGACGTGAAAACTGAAGAGATTTTTTACAGACTTCACAAATTTGAAATATATTCCTGCAAGTCCGGAGGGAAGTCTTCAATCGCCATTCAATTAATTTCCCGCATTTCTTAATTTTTGAGCTTTTTCTTGAATGATGACTTGCGAAGAGTTTCCAAATAAAATCATTTTTTCCCGTCGTGACGCCTTCGAATTAAGAATTTATAATTAACATCGCGATATAAAATGTGTGTTTTATGCTTTAAAAACGTTTCTTTATAAAGTTTTATTAAGTCCAGAAAGCTCTCTCTCTCCACGGAGCAAACATGTAATTCGACACTGATATTCATTGGGATTCATGCCTCCAAAACAACTAAACCAGTAGATTCTCATGCCCCTCCCTGCATAGTACTTTTTGAAAATTAATTTGAATCTACCACTCATTGTGAGCTAAACTTATATTTGTATTTTAAACATTGCGCCATTCTCACTGGGCCATGTTCGTGTTCGTTTTCCCAGTGCAACCTACAGATTCTTAACGTCTCCAGCTTAACTTTGAAAGATGTATCATCGTCAAAAACTCAAGTTTTTTTCCAAAACAAGTGTTCTTCTTCCTTCTTGCAATAAATCAACTATAATGGTAGAGCTCTTCTTTCTTTGAAACATAACAAAGTATGAATATTGTCCAGTTCTCAGGCACTTTTAAAAATTTTATTTTTCAGTGATAATTTTAAAAAAAAAGCATTCGTGTCATCAATTCCCCATAAACGCTTTTTTAATAATTTGAATAATGTGGCTAGGAAGTTTGGAAAAAGTGTTCACATTGTTCTTTGAAAATTAATTTGTAAAGCCATATTGCAAAACTGTTTATCAATGTATTTTCGTTTAGTCCAATGATAACTGGAACTGAAGAATTTCATATTTTGGAAAGTTTTCGTTATAGTAATTTTTGTTTGAACAAATTGATTATTTTGTCGTGCCGGTAGGAACACGTTTTAGTTGTTTCAGTCATTTTTTGTGTAAAATTAATATTTATGCCCTGAACTCTTTTATAAAAAAATCTCAACTTTTATGGAAAATACCATATTTTTTCTATTATTAAGGGAACACAAAATTCTGAGAATGCGCATTGCACAACATATTTGACGCGCAAAATATCTCGCAGCAAAAACTACAGAGCTTGTGTCGATTAACGGGTTCATTTCGAAAAGCGATCCCGCGTAAATCAGCACAAGCGCTACAGTAGTAATTTAATGAATTACTGTAGTTTTCGCTACTAGATATTTTGCGCGTCAAAAATATTGCGTAGTGGGGTGCAATACTACAAAGTCAACGTTTACTGAAAATTGGTCCTACAGTCAGATGCCTAGGACGCCTGTGCTCCAAATTCTAATTTTTTTAAAAATTTCTGGACAATTTCATTTTTGGTTTCATATTTTCTTAAAGACGAAACTCAAAAATCCACAATTCCTATAACCAATCCAACTCAAGCTCACCTTTTTTCTTCACAAAAAATCATTCTTAGAACAACACAATTTTTGAACGGAACAAGAGAACAAACGGCCTGCCAGGAGGCATTAGAAGAAGTCGTCTCCTTGTATAGTGCACATGGAGCCTACGGGAACAACTTCCGGCGTCTACCACATACTTACAGCGGCAATTGTCAAGAAGGCATCATTTTTAGAAATGCCGAGAATGTGCACACGACCTGCTGCTCCATTTTTGTTTTCTTTTTGTCTTCGAGTTTTGTTTACGCGTGTGTCATGAACCCTACTTCAAATGTAATAGTTTAGAGTTTTTTTTGGGCACGAGAGAATTGACACAATTTTTCGCGTCCCCATTCTTCTCGCGCCCCTCTCTCCATTTTTGTGCCATTCCTTGTTGCTTGACAATTGTACGAAGTGTTAAGATAAAGACGTCAATCGCCATCTGAATGATTATCCCAAGGGAATGATGCTAATTTTTCAAAATCAGGCGGCGGTTATTTTCAAGTGGCCTGCGGCGCGCGAGAGCTAGCTTGAGCCAGGGGCATATTTTGTTTTTACGCAGTTGACTTGAAGCATCTCTCTCGCTTTTTGCTGGTACAACAACTTCTCAATTTCAATATTTCCATATTTCCGCACACTTGAAACTTGAAACAGATATTTGTGGCGTTGAGCTTTTTTCAAATAAAAATTGAAAATTCTCACTAGCCGGAAATAGATTTTAAAAGTAATATTATGATAATTTTTTGCACCTTAGGAACGGTTGTTAATAATTTTTCCACTGGCCTACTCCACTTTTAGGTTAAAGTTTTGCTGTTGTGATATTATTATTTTTCAATATCTTGATAGATTTTGAAAAAAAACAACATTTCGAAAATCTAGCTCAACGATAATTTTTATTTTCAAAACAAGTGTGCCTGAGCAATAAAAAGTTGGAAAAAAAAAATTAGCTAATGGATTTTCAAATTTCAAAAAACAAAACTCACACAATTTCCAGGTTTCAATTTTTTTTCTTTTTCTCTTGAAGAAAGTTACTTCAAAAACTGGTGTGCTCCTTCTCGTGACCTTCTAATTCTCTTCTGCCTCAATTACTAATTCTTATCTTGAGAGACCTTTTTTACCCAGTGTTTTTCGAGAAGATTAGCAATAAAATACACATTTTTCTCTGAAATTTAATAAAATTGAAAGTAAAAAATTACCGTATATATATATAGTTGCATAATATTTTTCGGACGCCTATTTTGAAAGTTCTGATTGTGAGCCGAATTGTATCAAAAATGGAGTACCGCCTGTGGAGATTTTTCAAAATTTTCAGTTAACAGACACAGCTTTGAAAAATGCAAAATTTTCCAATAAAGGTTTTTTTTAACAAATTCGAGCATTTCTCGAATCTCCAGAATGCTAATATAAAATTTTGAACGGATTTGAAAAATAAAACTCGTAGAAATGATTTTTCTTGACTTTCAAAGATAGGTAAAAACTGATAGTGGCTTTCACTACTTTTTGACAGAAAGTAATTTAAAACATTTTAAAAAATTTTGAAAAGTTTTACTGTGATATGAGCGGTTTTTAACAATTTCCCCATTTTCGATACTTTCCCAATTATACTGAATTCACAAAAAAAATTCGACATAATTCGATTTTGATGGGATTTTTCTTTAAATTTCAAAATATTTTCCATATACTAATCTGCTCGAAAACCAATCGAACTTCCCACGAACACCGATCCTCCTGTCACATTTCAACTTGGAATGTGTCAAAATAGTACCTTATTGCAAGTCTCTCACCCTCACTCTTCCCCATTTAGCTCTTCCACCCATCGCCATCTTGTCATTGACAAAGTCAAATTACTCTCTCTTTTGCTGACTCCTCTCGCTAATCTAGGTTACATGATGGGTTCGAAGACACCCTCTAGATTAGCGAATTTTCATTCATTACCATCTTACATCACCCAACTTGCGTTTTCACCAATTTTTCAATGTAAACCATTGGGAAAAAAATCGTCGGAAAGGCTCAAACGCTTCTCCTCAATTAACTATTTCTTTGACATGATAATTTATATGTTGAGCCCATCGTGCCAAGACCATGTGGAAGAGGAGAAAAGAGGAGGGAAAATGGTTAGCAGATGTTCCTGTTTCAAAACTGGATTCTAGTTGCTTTGTACTGAAAAATAATGATGATTTTTTTGATTCTGGAATTTTGGAAAATTTTAACACCCCTTTTGTTACACTGTGGCAGCGTTTTTCTCAGTTGCTTTTGGTTTTATCAAAATAGTGTTAACAGTAAAAATGCGTATCAAATATGCCTAATAAGAAACGTCAACGAACACCCGTTTCCGTGACCCTAGATCTCGAACCTTCAGACTTTAATCTTAAAACCATTTTCTAAATTCCCTAAGATATGTAAGGTACTTTTCAAAGGCCCAAAACATTTGAGGTCAATCCGAAAAAAAACCGAATGGCTCCGACAAGTTTTAAAACTTTTGAGGCCAGATATTGATGCGGCCAGATGTGAATGTCAGATCTTTTCAACTTGAACATGTCAATTTTAAACATTCAACTTTACTTTTTCCGGAACATTTTCCCCTTTTCATATGTTTTTTTGATTGCAACTTTCTTGTAAATGTTAAAATATTTAGGATGAATCTACAAAACTGCTCCAACCTTTACAGTGACAATTTTTTTTATTTTTTTTTCATAAGTAGTTTTCACCATAATAATTTGTTGAAAAATCGAAAAAAAAAAACTACAGTACCTTCAAAGGCGTATGCTCATTTGCTTTCAACAAAAATATGTCGTGTCGAGACCCAGTTTTGAACACAATTGGTAAAATTTTGCTCTGTTTTGGAATATTGTTCACAATTGAGCTGTGAATTCTTAAGTTGTTCAAGGTGGTATTCACAATCCTAGGCGCATTTTTTTCTGATGCTGACACTGCGCTAAGCATTATCAGTTACAATTCGAACATCACAAAAAAGAACGAAAACATGAAAAACGTTGTTCATGTCTCAAACTTTTTTAAGGAGAGCGCTTTTTATCCTATCGTCTTTCAGAGAAGACAGAAAAGACAAAAAGTAAAATGGGGAGAGGAATTTTCGAAAAAGTAGAAGATATAAACATCGAGAGATGCCTATCGTCAGCCAGAATAAAGTGAGGACCCCCTCACTCTCCAGGCATGGCTCAAATTCCCATATCCACATCTTTTCGGCTCCCTTTTTCTGCTTCTTCACCAGCCACACAGCAACATCACCATCATCTACTTTTACTTTCTTCTCTTATTTCGATCCATTTTTTATCCGAATAAGAAGGAGAAGAAAAAGACCGATCAGTCTGTGCAGTAGGGAAAAAAGGAGAGTCTGAAAAGATGACTGGAGATGGCTCGAGTTCAGTTGAAAGGCGAAAGAGTTGGTCCCTCCGGAAAATGAAGGACTAGGTGGAAGAAGAAGATGCCCCATAAACGCATCGACTTCTCTCTCTCTCTCCCTCTATTCAAATTTGGTTTGTGTTTGAATTTATCTTTTTTCTCTCGCTTCTTTTTTTCATGCCCTGCCCCCAAATGCACTCAAAACGAAAAAATGATCTTGAAACTCCTCTTTTTAATTATCCAAAACATTTTCTGAAAAAATTCCAGATTTTCTTAGAATCTATCTCACAATTTATAGTAGAAACTTCAGCGTACTGTAATTTTAGATCACTTACTCAGTATGTTTGGCAAAAAGTATTAGTATTGTACCCCATCGTTCAAATTTTTCAGCTCATATCTCAGTTGTCGTTTGTTCTATGCTAAAACTTCCAACTAAGAAACTGTTAAATATTTATTTATTATCGTTTTGTAGTTGACGAGATATAGTTTTTCAAAGAAAAGTAGTCTTAAATTTTTTGTATAGGTTTAATTTCAAGCTTACCCTTCTTGTTTTATTTCTGGTTTTTTCCTTCACAATTCATTTTTCGAACTTTTCCTTTACCAGAATCAATAAACAATTTACAGTATATGGCTACCGGATGAATATGCTCAGATTGCTGATTCCTTTCGGCTCATTATTTCTAGTCGTTCGCCCATTCCTACTATCCAGTGACGACGAGCCTAAAAGATGCTATGAACTCGAATTGGAAAACTGCTTTCGGGAAGCATTTTTGGTATGGTTTTTTTGGGAAAATAGTGTATGGTCCGCCATGTTGTAATGAAATCAAAAAAACGACAAATAAACTATGTATTTTTCATCGAAAAATGCAAGGAAAATGGCCGAAGAAGCAGCCGTAAAAGTTGAAAAACCCTAATATTCTCTTTTTCGCGGCGAGACCCATCTGATGCCAAAATCTTGTGAAATTATGATAAGAGAAAATCTAAAACGCTATTTATATTCAAATCTAGATTTTAAAATGTTTCATGGTGGCAGTATTAAAATATGTATAATCTCAAATGCTCCTGAATCTTTACTTATCCTATCAAAAGTCCATGTTTCTTCAATTCAAAAAACTTTCATTCTCCACAGGAATTTCTATCATCTCAATTTATGCAATTCAATCGGAGTGTCCGGAAAGTTAGTTTGGTCATAGTCAACTGTTCTATACCTCTTAATGTTTCCCTAATGCTACCTTCCCTTTTCTATAAAAATTATTTTAAAAAAAATTGAAAGGCTGCATCCATAAACCGCCCACGATCAAAAGATGCAAAAAGAATCTCTATGCAAATTCCGTGTGGAGTTTGGAGTTGAGAAGAACGAATAGACAAAGAGATAAAAGTTTAAATTTGCTAATAAATTTGGACTGTAAATTGAAAATTCATGTTACCTGTTGTGTTGGTGCACCTTTTTAACTTTGAGATTATTTCTTTAAAATTTAAAATTTCAAAATTTCAGTCAGCAATTCATCCACCAATCTTTCACAAACGTGATGTACCTGTCTTTCACAACGAAACAACTGTAACGCCAGAACGACCCATTGAAAAGAAAAAACGTGAGCTACTCCTAAACTCTCTGAATTCAATTTTCAAATTTCAAATTTCCAGGTGTACGACAAATACAAATTTGTCACGATGTACGAAAATTCTCGTCGTGCTTTATTCGTCCCGGATGCTCTGATCAACAAGCCGCAAATGTGAGTGATTTGAAACACATGTCTCTTCATGAAAATATCAAAAACCACTTTACAGATCGCTTCGGTTCAATACCATATGGTTTTTGGAAAGAAATTACCAATGCATGTATTTCTAGCCTATCGAGGTTATGGAAGAGAGGTAGGTATAAAATAATGGGTGATTATCGTAGAAAGGTATTTTACGGGTTCTTTTCGCGCCTCTGGAAATGGCAAAATTAAAAAAGCCAAAGAGCAAAAATATAAAAGAAGTTGAATATCCTTAGAAGCTGTTGCCGAAAACTGAAAGCTTCGGAAACTGACAACTGCTGGTAGCCAAAATTTCGACAACTTTTCGGTAACCGGCAACGAAGCTGCGATATTTTTCCGACTGTTAAACATTAGTTTTTGTTATATTTATATTTTCGAGTGTTTTCGAAATATACTATTTTTCTTTAAGGTGAGATGTTACGCGTTCTGGATGCGTTTTTCAGAAAAAACAATTAATTTTCAATTGATCATCAGCTTCCAAAAATGTCGAATAATATCACGGCACTTGCTGAAGTTCGAACCATAAATTTTTTGGCAACCAACAGGTGTATTTCCCAAAGTTACGTTTTTTGACCCAGAACATTTTGTGACCACCCCCATTACTATTAACGATTTCAAGTCTTTTACTTTTGCAGCTCTGTGATCAACAATGTTATGGAAACAACTTGGCAAAATGCAAAAACAAAATGAGCCAAGACGAACAACAAGAAGAGCAAGGATACATCCTCGAATTATCCTCAATCATTGGTCATATTGCTCCTGATCGAGACGTCACAGTTGCATGCAATAGATTCAATAAAATTCTTATAAATGTAGGTGGTCTTGTTAATATCGCATAAGAGTTAATGAGATTTTATTTTTTGAAAACTACAGTTTTTTTCAATATTTTTAACATGTCAAGTTTTAGTAATAGGTAGCTGTACCCTAAAACGCGTTGAGTTTGTTAAAAAATAGTCATGTTCAATTATAATTCCACAACTTCATTACATTAAAAATTATAAATTTTTTCACAAAGCGGAAACTTTGAATTTACAATCAACTTTATTTCAGTTAATGCGGTTACGAAAAACACACTGTGGAGATATGGCAAGGTGTACATGTACAGACAGCACCGTTCAACAGGTATCGATTTTTAAAAAAAATATTATTTCATTAAAATATAATATAACAAAAAAAAATAGAAAAACAAACATTTTTCGGTCCAACTAGAAAAATATATAACATAACATTACAGGGTGTCGATGGCTGTAATTCTGGCTGTGAACACCTGCTGCATCTGGATCTGGATCAACTGGCCACTAGTTCCAAAAATCATTCATTTTCTTTCTTTCTATGCAACCTCCTACTGTATCTTTCCTATGTGTTCATTGTGATTTAGAGTGTTATTTAGTTGACGGGTAAACAAATGTGAATTCAATTTCATCTAGCTCATTAAAATTCAAGGATCTTTTTTCTTTTATAAAATTTTTTTAATTTTTTAATTTTATTTGGAATATGATTTTGCAGAGCCTCTTATCAAATTTTCAGATGAAAAAGAAAAGAAAAGAAAATTGACTTCAAAATACAGGGGTAGGCGGCAATTCCCGTTCGGAATATTTGGCAACTTTAGCAAATCAGAAAATTGCCAGTTTGCCGGATTTTTCAAAAATATGAAAAAGGTCAATTGTAAAAATTTGCCGATATTTTTTGAAGAGGTTTTGAAACGCAAAAACACTTTTATATTTAGTTTTGCTAAATTTTCTTAATGTGTTCGTTAATTCCAAAAAAATGTGAAGATCGTTTTGATTCCGAAATTTGAAAATTTAAACCCCAAAAATTCGAAAACTCCACAAAGTTCCAATTTTGCAAAAAAATTGAAAACCGGCCAGACATTGCCGTTTGCCAAAAAAAAAAAATATTTTTTAAATATCCACAAAAAATGTAAGCTATAACTGGCTCTAGGTACATAAAAAATTTCAGTTTAAAATCTTTGCGCAATGCTTTCAAAGAATATAATTTTTAATATCAGGAATGTATTTTTATTTGAACACAAAAAACATACAACGTAAACAATTGGCCAACAACTTGTTGAAAAATTCAAAAAAGTGAAATTCAATCACGGGTGTCAGAGGTCTGATTATGAGAGTTAAAATTTTGAAATTAATTGTACAATTTCATTTGGCTTCCGGTGCGTGATATTGTGAATACTTGGTCCAGTAGACAAAGTTGAAACATACGAAGAGAGTAGGAAATAGGACTCCTGAAAAAAAAATTAACTTTCGTTCTAGAAACCTCCAGAAAAAACGCTCACTTGATATTAAATCCGCCCTTTTCGCGTTATCATCAACATTTAATCGATTTCGAATCCATCTAATTAGTCGAATATTTCGAAAGTTAGTCCACCAAACAAATCGGCGATTTTTGTGCTTGGCGTCAAAAATGATGAGCTCCGCGGCCTCATCATTGTTGTGATTGATATGCCCATTTACTCTACTTACAGTTTTTCCATTTCCAGACTGTCGAATCCAAACATCTGGAGCCTGAGCCAACCCCATTTCCACTTCCTAAGCTCAATTGAACATTTCACAAAAAATGAAAGGGAAATTACCTCGGGATGCTCTGGAAACTGAGCTACCACTGTGTTCGGAATAATCAGTGCCTGTTTTGTTTCGATCAATAGTGAATTTCGACTTGAGCAGTTTTTATTTCCTGTAACATTAAAATTAGCTAGAATCATTTAAAAAAAATCAACTAACGTTTATAAAAACTCCTCGACGATATGTAAGTTACCCATGCAAATTCTAATAAAGCACCAAAAATAAAAGTAAGGCAGGCGCCAATCCAAACATCGATCGCTTTTGTGTATGAGACCGGTGGAAGTTTGGCGTTGATTCCGGAGGCCTGAAAAGTAGGAAAATTGTTGGGGGTTTACTAAATAAAGAAAACAATCAATCTGTTTTTCATAGATCCTTAAAGATTTTTCAATGAGTACATCTGAAAAACGAGAAGTTCTAGCAAAACACTTTTAATAGTCAAAATATTGTCCATATAGTTGTCTACATATTAAAAGTTGAGAAAACTTTATTTACTCCACTATGAGAAAGTTGAAACAGCGGACATCTCGCGAGTTCAATTTTGACGTTTTTTGAAACGCCTTTTACTAAAACTCGCTTTTCAAAATTAAACGGTCCAGGTATAATTATTCTCATGAGGTGTTTTGTATTTAAGTTAATAGCTTCTAACAATCTTTATTCACATAAATTTTATTTACCTGTGTGGTCATTGTGAGTAGAGTAGTTACTCCCAAAGTGACTCGTGCGGGGACAGCACCTCTGTCTAGCCAAAACGATACCCATGAGACGATCACTAACATTGTTGATGGAATATATAATTGAAGAAGATAATAACTGAACTGTCGTCTCAGTTCCAAGACTGTTCGTAGACAGGAGTAAGTTCCTGTATTTGTTTTACTCGTACATAAAGTTGTATCAACCTGAAAATCAAGAAACTACATAAGATAACCTTTTTCTAATTTTAAAACTGCTTACATTATTAAGTTCAAAACTTGGAAGTGAAGAATGCAGTCCTTTCTTCAATTGAACTGGATCAGTCTTCTTCCATCGATACTCGATATCATTTTCAGTATATGCGTAAGAGGCAAGATCAATCAGACACGTTTGAACATCCATTGGATAGTATTGTAAATGCATCGGACATGACAAAACCATCGAAATTCGAACCGAGTAAAGAATTCGACCGTCTCTATGAATTCGAATTAGCACATTCGGCTTGTCGATGTCGTGTTTGTGAGCTTGTTTTTCGTTCTGAATTAGGTACATAGATGTGGAAATGAATCAGAAAACCGTATTGAACATTGAAGACTAAGCTCTAGTTTTAGATCTGGAATGTGTGGCGCATTTTTGCCACATTTAAAATTTCCCTTTTTTATGTTTTGTCTAATTTTTTTTTTGAAAATTAAATTAAATATGTATCGAAAAATCTTCCCACTTTCTGAAAATTACTCTACTTCCGTTCAAAAATTTTGAAAAAATGGCTCAAAATCTGACTCAAACTTGCAATGTGATTGGTGAAAAAGTTTTCGAGCGTCTTCTCAAAACTTTCAATTGAAAGTAAAGGTACTTCCAAAAAGAAAAATTATTTCTCTAGTTTTTAATATTTAAATTTCCAAATAAAACTTTGACATAGGGATGAGAGAAAGAAAATTGAAAAATGTGCCCTCTGTTTTGGTTAACAAAAATTTTTTAAAAATTTGCTAAATTTACTTTAAAAATATCAACAAAAAAAAAAAGTTAGAACAAATAATTTTGGACATACCTGGAAAAAACTATCTGGCATCCAAATCTGCTGTCCTGCAGTCAAAATCAAGAAATCTGGCGTCGAATCGCCTGGAAACCCGTAAGCCAGCCGTCCGTCAACCCATTCCTCTCGGAAAGTCAATTGAACACTGTACTCCATATTCACATCGTCTATTTTCGAAATACTAGAAAAAATAAACTCATTAGCTAAATACTGTGGCGTCATCCGACTGACCTTCTAATCAGCATGTTCACATAAACAATGACTGCTCCGTGAGTTCCAGGAATTGTTAGGTTAATACCAGGCGGACGTACTCTCCAGTCATATCCTTTTCCGAGCAGTTTCTTGATAATTTCGGTATCCGAGGAAGCATCGCAATTTCTGAAACAAAAAACTCTCAAATTCAAAGAAGCATTTTTTTGCTTTTAAGAGTTCCACTTCCGGGAACATTTAAAACAAAGAATCGCAGTTGAATTTCTAGTGTCTCAAATTGCCAGATTCAATTCTAAAAACTTTTTTTTAGTACACTGATCATCTTTTATTCAATTGAAAAACGAGAAGTTCTTCTGGATTTTTGAACTATCGCCGAAAGTCGTGATTTTGTGAGTTTTTGCAGAAATAGCAAAGAAATATGATTCTCAAAACTAATTAGGCCTAAAAAGAGAAAATAGAATAATTCGTCATAATTCTAGGAACCTAATTCTGCTTTGACATTTAGATAGTATCACAGAATATTGTAGTTTTGCACAAATTTTAAAGTTGGTTTTCTAGGTAGGTAGGTAGGCCTGAGTCGGTCCTATAACCGACTACAAACATTTAGCGACAGAGGAAAAATTTTAACTAGAAAAAGTAAATATGAATTTTTTTCAGTAATTTTTTTTTCAACTTTAGAGGTCCATAAATGCTTTAAATACAGATTTTTAAAAACTTTTGATAATTTTTTGAATATTTAAAGGTAGGTAATTATTCTGGAAGCTTGAAATTTTTGATCAAGTTGGGTGAAAAAAATTCATTTTTTTTTTTTAGTTTTTTTTTCTCGAAAAAAATGCGAATTTCCAAAAATATTCCAGAATTGTTAACTACCTCTCAACACCCTATTTTGCTCACTGAGCCATTATATCGCAATTGAAAAACAAAATCAATCACTTTTAAAACCATATGTACAACTAATGACATTTGTTTTGTTATTTTTAGCGTCTCAGGAAAATAAGCGTACCTACTATCACTTATTAAAAAGTTAAAAACACTGGAATTCTATTAAAAGTTTCCAAAACAAAAAAAAAAGAAAATGAGATCACAACAAAAAGTAAAACAAAAACATTGAAAAGCTAGATGTGATCTCTGTATTAGTCAGGCGGCTTCGAACTGATTGGTTAACTTATGTAGGTACCGTATTTCCTCTATTAGTATTGCACCGGGCTACTCCACTTTGAAAGACGATATTTTGGCACATTTCGTAAATATAAAAAATAATCGACTGGAAATTTATAGAAAAAGAAATAATAAATATTTTGTCAATTAAGACCCTTTGAATAGAAGAAATGACAACTGAGATATTACATAAACTGCCAAAATTGAACAATAGGGGGTGCAAAACAAAAACACCTAAATTTCGAAATTCGCCGCAAACCCCTAGGTCAAGATTAATAGATAAAGTACGGCAATATCTTAAAACGTTGACCCTGGTTATGATTGCGGAACAGAGATTCCAGGAGCATTTAAACAATCATTATTTTGTGAATTATTGAAACAAAAAAAACAACACAGAGAGACACATTCAATAAACTTATCAACTCACCCTCCAACTATCCAAAATGCAACAATAAGCAGAATATTGAGAAGTGAACGGAGACTCATCAAGTATTAACCGAAAACGCGAAAATCCGAGAGAATGATGATGTGACCTCCAGAGACGGCGGCGGCAGAATATATTCAGAAGCAGAAGCGGCAAGAAGTATTAATTTGATGCGCACAGTGTGTCGAGTAGTACGAAAGAAAGTCATAACAAGGCTAATGAGCCATTAGGAGTCGTTGAATCGAGCCGCTTGTGTGAGAAATGAAGAAGACGGATGGATAGACGAAGGATTTACAGATTCCATACGCTCGTCTCCGTTTTCCTTCTTTTTTCTTCTATCAATTAGACACTGAAAGATTTTAAGCTTATTTAGAAGAAATCTGTGTTACAACACTTTGAGACTTTTAAAAAAGAAGAGATCATGAAACAAGAAGAAAAAACTTTCCGAAAATGAGAAAAGTGGTGGTAAAAAGAGGGAAAAAGGAAGACAATGATGCGTGAGAACGAAAGAGAGAAGAGGTTTCTTTAAGTTTTTTTTTTGGTTTTCCCGTCACCAAATTGCTCTCGTTTTAAATGAGTGAAGGAGTGTGGGGACACGGGCAGTCTGTTATATATGAGTTGAAAAACTGCTGGGATACATGGGTGAGTCGATTTTTTACTTCAAATTTCAGTGAAAATTCAACCAAATATAATGTACTTTAAAATTGTTTATGCTAGCAATTTTCGTCCGAACTATGCTTGTTCAACAGAAGCTTTTTAAAAGTGTATTTTTTTAGCCGTAAAAGTAATTTTTCAGTTCCAACAGCCTTTGATTAAATTTTCGAATACTGAACTAAAAATCGAATCTTGATCTATAAAAAACCAGCATTTCATTCATATTGGAGTCTGTTGCAGCACGGTTTGTGGGAAATTTCAGTTTTCAGTTGTAAGCGTAATTTCAAAGTGCTTTTTGAACCTAAGAATGGGGCGGGATTCATCTGACGACGCCGACAAAAGAGCCCGGTTTCTTTTCCAAAATTTCAGTTGAAAAAATTTTCCGGGGAAATAAATTTGAAATTCGGAAAAAAAAACTTGTTTCAAAATCTATCAGAAAGTCAAAAATTCACTGCGAAAATTTACAACTTTACCAAAAAACTGTAAAGAATTATTTAATTTTTCAAAAAAATTTTTAAGCATTTTTCCATATTTGAAAAATCAAATCAGAACGGAATCAGTCTGAGTTATTTTTGAATTTCCGCAAAAATTAATGATCTAGTTAAGACGCTTTCAAAAATTTTGGAAAACTCTCCGCCTAAATTTATGGAAGTATCTTGAAAATTATACAAATTTACTTTTGTATAAACTTTTTTGGCGGTAAAAAGGTCTAAAAATTTGACCAAAGATGTTTCAAAAATACTATATTCAGAGAAAAAACGCCAAATTTAGCCGAAAAAATTGCGCGGGAATTGAAAACTGATACAGATGCTCCTAGAACTTTTTTCAAAAATTATAATGAGTTTTTTTTAACTCTCTGAAATTTTCAAAGTTATATTTGGCATACTAAAACTGTTGGGTTATTTTTGGTAGAAAATCTACAGGCTCCTTACATGAAAAACTTCAAAAATAAAATTGCTAGTTTTTTGTTCGTCATGTTTTCAAAGCACATCTCAAAAATCATTGAAATAAGGCAATCTGAGTTTCACGAAATCATTGAAACCTGATTTTTCTTGAGATTTGGCTTTCGAACTGACTTTTTCTCGTTTTCGTGTGAAATGCCACTTGATCAAATTTTGAAACGCATCCTTTAACATTGAAAAGTGTATGACTTTGAGCTTTTCTTTTGTCATGAATTGAGTTAAGGAGAAAACGAAACGGAGTAAAAACGAAAAAAAAACGACTTTGACAAGAATTAAGGTCGAAAAAAAAGGGAAAAACGTATTGTGGTTGGAAAAAACAAGGAAGCTTTAGAGACGAACACAAGGATGAATAGGATCAGGGGAAAAATAAACGGGAGGGCTTTCACGATCAATAACTGGGATTTTGGGGGATAAATTTTAGAAGGTCTGGCGATTTTTCTGGGGAATTTTGAAAACATGGGAAGAATTTGAGAAAATATACAGGGTAGACTCAAGTCCAAAAAAATTTGTTGTAATTTTTGTGGCCAAAAAAAATCTTGAATGTTAAGATTTTTTTTTGATTAGAAAGACAACTTTAGATTTTGATAAACATTGAGCGTAGTTCAAAAAATTCTTAGCAATTGCCAAATTGCCGAACGGCAATTTGCTGCCTACCTCCAACTGTGAACCATAGTGTAGGATTTACGTGCACGTCAACCCCACCCTTCTTTTTTAAATCAAAACAATTTACTTGGAAAAACAGAAAGATGACATCAACAAATTAACTATCAATTTCTTCCAAGTGCAAAGCTCAAGGGGAAAAATCTATAGAAAAGTCCGAGTGGTGGAACGGAAGCACCTCCGTAAATCGAATTTGTGCATTTTTCGTGTTGCACTTTTTCTTCTTTTGCACGTGAAGAATCGTGTATGTTCGAGGTGAATTATATTATTTAATACTTTTGGAAACATCAAATCATATGAGTTAGTTAAAACAAGTTGCCGTAATAATTTTTCGATATTTTTTGATCTAGACATTAGGGCGCACTTTTCGTAACTTTTTTCCTGAAATTTTTGAAATTTTGGCTAAACTTCTTGATTTGGTAAAACACTTGGGAAAAAAATTTGGTAGAACCAAAAAGAAATTTGACCATGTAACATTTTTCTAGTTTTATATAAACTTTGAAAATTAGTCTTATTATATGTAATTAAGACACTGAACATATAGGCGTTTCTCGGGGCGCGGCTGTCGCCTGCCTCGCCTCCACTCATGCCTCGCCTTCCCGCCTGGTGGTACTTCCAACGAGAACCGATCTGAAAAGGCGAATTAGAAAATTCTTTTTAAATTTTGATTTTTGAAATTAAACTTTAAATTATTAATCCACACTAAAATTAAAACGTTCACCGGAAAGGGCCCGAAGGAGGCGATGGAAAAGTCACTTATCGCCCGGATAGATCGCCTAATAGAGCGTGAGCACCGTGAGGGTAAGGCTGGCAAACAACTTTAAAAATATTTGCACCAAATTATATTGTAAATACCAATCTGAAAAAAAAATGCGGCAAAAAAGAAAAGAGGAGCCAATAGAGTATTCATTCAGAAGAAAACATAATTATTTTCACACCCTTTCTCATTCTCTGGTTTTCCCCCCATTCAATTTTCCTACCCTATTCGCCTCAACGAGCCTCATTTGTGAATGAATGCATCGTCCTATTGATATTATTTCCCAATTACTATTAATATTATTGTCAAGAACCTCAAGAACCAGAAGAAGAAGAAAAAATTGAGAAGACGAACTATTTCATTTTGTTTGAACAAAATGAAGAAGAAAAAGAAGACGAAAATTATCCAAGAACCATAGCAATGGAAGCAATTGGAACCCATGTATGCAGTGAATTATGTATGTACTTGTTTGGCACATGCTTCCTAATATGCAATGATCTCTTCTCAAAAACGGGGGCAAAAAAAAGAAACAAAACTGAGAGAGAGATAGAAAGAGAAAAGTACCCAAGTCTAGAGGGGTCTGAGCTCCAGGAGCAACACAGGAGGAGCAACACAGGACCGGGAGACACAAAAATAATGATGTGAAGAGGAAAAAATGAGGAAAGGAAGGAAGAGAGAAGAAAATGGAGTGGAGCTATACTCTATGTTTATGAATAAATATCGATAGAACCGATACAAGTTCTCGACAGAAAAAAAAACACGTGGGATTATATAGTAGTCTTGGAAACCGAGCATACAGATACACACAGATAATAATTTTGGAAAGACACTGGGAGTTATTTGGATAAAAATTGATAAATGTATCTAGCTATCTGTAATAATTTTTTTAAGGGTGGAGTAGGGCCCGTGGGAAGTTGGTTTAAATCTAGGGAGACCGACAGTTTGTCTATTTGCCGATTTGTTTTTTTTTAGTTTGTCTATTTGCCGATTTGGAAACATTAACTTTCGCCAACTTTCTGAACCAGGGCTGGAACCAAAAAAATTGATCAAAAACCAAAAAAAAAACCAAAAAAATTGTTTAGATCTGCTCCAAATTCGCCGAAAATTTTTAAGGAGTGTTTTTTGAGCTTTCATAGATTTTTTGGAGCTTTCATAGATTTTTTGGAGCTTTCATAGATTTTACTTACTCTTCATGATAATTCTAGAACCGTCATAGGATGCGTATAGTGTTGCATTTTAAAAATAAATTTTCAAAATGTTAATAAAAAATTGGAAAAATATACTTAAAATGACCGAATATTCTTAGAAAGTACTCTTCAAAAGCTTTAGATTTATTAATATTTTTTATTCAATATTTGGTCAAAGTTCGAAAATGTGGGCTTTTTGAATAATTTCGAGGTTTTCTGCAGGTTCGAACGTATCTCAAATTGTGATAGATGAAAACTGATTTTCAACACTTTTTTAATGTTTAAAAAAATTCAAAAAAAAATTTCCTATGATAATTTGTCATTTTAAAACCAGAAATTTAATCAAAAGTCCTAAATAAACTCGGCGAAAATTATTATGATATTTTCGTTTTCCTACTTTTTTCTAATTTTGCTATAAATTCACACATTTTTTGGGCATTGCCCTTTTCAATATATTAATTCTAGTCTAAAACAAATTGCTTTCAATTTGGCATTTAATATTTTTCCCGAGACATCTCATGAATTTAAGATTTTGAGTCTCATGTGAACCCAAAAAATTTCAAATAATTAATAAATGTACACGTAATGTGTCCTCATTGAGAAACAAATACGAAAAATCCGTCTTGTCTCTGAATTTAGTAAATGTGTGAAAATGACAGTTGAATGTGGGATGTGTGGGATAGAGGAAGAAGGCTTGCATTTTGGGAAAATATATCAAAAGGGAGATTATTATTTACTGATCTTATAAATTTCAGTTTTCAACAAAAAAAAAGAATTATCATATTTGCAACAAATGAAAAGCAACATTCAAGGATTAAGGAGGATTAACGAAAATCTCTCCGTCTCGCACTTTTTCCTGAATCATGTCTAGATCAAAATAAATACAAAAAATAATATAATGAATCCATTAAAAAATACCATGCTAGACCAATTTCAAAAAATAAAAACAAAACAAAAGAATAAATAATAAAAAACAAAAATTGTACGTTCGTTCGCAGAAATCGCTGCTTCTTTAGTGAGCAAATTCTATAATGCCTGTGTGAGCACCACCACCACCCTGAAAATAAGAATATTTCCTTATTTCACTCCTCATAAAAATATTTTATGGGCCCACCCCATTTTTGTCGTCAATTTCTTTTCTTAGAAGGACAAATACTTGGACCCAATTATTTTTTAGCATAATGAAATTATTTATTCAATAATTTGAAATCAAGAAAATTAGAGCCCGAATATGGTTTTCCAGATAAGATGCGTGGACAAATAGGACATAAGCCGTCAGCCCAAATTTCTAGATAAGTTAAGGCAAATGAAGTTTAATTTCTAGTCAACTTCAAGGTCTTTCAAATTAATTTAAAACTGTATACTTTTCCAGACATCGGCGGAATTCAAGGATTAAATTTTTTTAAAGTTTTGCTGCTTCTACAACACCTCCACTGGATGGGTTACGCTTAATAAGTTTTATGAACTTAATAAAGCACTAGGTATATATGTATGTACAACTTACATCAAATTGAAATTTTATAGAATGAGTAGTAGATGTAATACAAGTACATTTTAGTAAACAAAAATTAACAAAAATTCCGTTAACAGTGTGAAGCTCCAGCTTCAAAATGCATCTCAATTTGATCTATTTCAACACTTTTTGACGTACTAGAACTTTTCATTGCAACAAATTTCATCAAATTTATGAGCAAAAAATAAAAAGTATACCAACAAAATCTGAATTCCCGCGGAAAATCTTTACGGGGTTATTAGCACAAGTAGTGTCTTATAGTTGAAAAGGGTAGCAAAATGACGTCACAACTGTATTAAAATCCATTTTGCAAAATTACTCGAAAAATGACGATTGTGAAATTCAGTCCTTTTAATCAAAAAATTGCTGATTTTTAACTGATTCGTCTCTTTAAAAGCACAGTTCCCTCAATTTTTAAATAGTTCCGTTCAAGATTGTCGTTAGTCGTCCAAAGCTCATCGAGTACCCGAATAACAATGGAGTACTACAGATACCAAACAGTTTTTACCACTTGATCCTCCAGGCAAGTTTCGTTGCATTTTTCTATCTCTCCATGACAGCCACAAACTATACCGTGTCTATATCGTGAGTGTTAAATCAAACATATCTCATTTCCTCCGCGTGTTGTTTGATTACTGATATGTGTCTGCCTTCTTCGCCTTCTTATTTTTTTCATTTTTCACCTTAATTTTGATTTTGACTGTTCAAACGTTAAAAGTAACGAAAATAGTATTCCAACAAATGCAAAATTGTAGTTTGTTTGATTTTCAATTTTTCCAACTCATTTTGAAATTGTAAACTAAAGATTTTTTTTTGCAAGAACAGCTGTCATTTCAATGCTTGTTTATAACAAAAAAATTAAATCTTCGAGTGACCATTTAGGACACCCACTCCTTGCCTTCTTGCGTCACACAATATGGCCCTTCTTTTTCAAAAATATTTTTTATTTGAAACATAACTACCCGAAGATTTACGATTGATCTTTTATGTTTACTTTGATGAAATCATACCGATCAAGATCACGATGATATCTCTGCGCACTTTTCCACGTTTTACCTATCAAATGATTTTCCAGAAATGCCAACAACATTTTCCCCGGTTATTGGAATGTCAGAAAGTATTGCTACACAAACCTGTAATTGTCACTATCCAATTGGTCTAGTGATATTCCTAATTTTCACAATTATAAGCTTATTCGTGTGTATATGTGTTTGCTGTATTGATTTGGGAGATGTAAGAAATTGAAAAATAATTTGAATGTTTCTAATTATTTAAAATTCCAGTGCAACATTTGCCAAGGAGATAGCAAAAAAGAAGTAAAGTTCCGTCGAACGTCAATGAACGCTCGATTCGTTGAGCCGAGCAAGTTTGTGATTGATAGGAAGGTAAGTTGTAATCAGAATCAATTTAGACAAAACTATGCGGAAAAAAACGCATATTTTAATTTTTTGCCGTAAAGGTGGTCCAAACGGGTTCAAGATTCCAAGATAACGCGAAAAAAACTTTAAAAATTCAGTTTGAAAAAATCTCACTGATTTTGGATATTTTTCAAATCTTGCTAATCTCCTTATTTGAACTTCCACGATTTTGTCTCTAATTTCCGCATAAAAGACCGTGCCACACTTGGTTTTTAGGTTTTTAATCAATTTCAACGCAGATTGTTTTTTTTTTCATGTTTTTTTCAATTTTTGATAGAAAAAAGGTCCCACAAAATTTGTTTAATACAAAACAATTCCTTTAAAAACTAATTTTTCAAAAAGAGTTAGACGAACGGCAAAGTCTGTTCAGTTCGAAAATGAACATAGCATGGTTATTACCAAAATCATTGGCATTTGAACAAATGGTTAGAAAATTTTTTCGTCTTTATTTTTTAATATGTACATACATTGGCATTTGAGACCAGTTTGAAAATTTTAAATTAAAATTAACCTGGACGGTACTCCACATTTAGTTAGTACTGCCTCATTAGTATGTCTAATTAAATTGAAATTTTTTTGAAACGAGGTTATTTGGATATTAAAATTTCATGATACAATGTCAGTGAAATGCTGGAAATAATAAATTGAAAAAGGATTAAAGAAAAAGTAAGATCGCGTACAGAAATTCCTAAAACCAAATTTTAAAATTTAGAAACAACTTTACAAATATTGTCCCAAAATTAATCATTTTTTCAGCTATCCATGGATCCGTGTTTACTGGAGTATCGTCAACTGTACAATTCAGGAAGTGCATCATCCAACTCTTACTCCAGATGCATCGAAAATCCACAGTTCTCATTTTCAACTGACAGATCTCTCATTTCAACTGTATAAAAGTTCATATTATATAAAATGATAAATATTTTCTATTTTTGCCATTTTAAATGTTAATAAGACTTGAGGGACTGTGAACGAAGTTTGCCAAAAATATATACACTACGGTTCAAAAACTAGTTATAAGGAACTGAAGGCGAACTAATCAATGTGATATCTGTAGTAGCTGATTTCGGAAAGAACTGCTTTTTTACATTTGTATCAAAGAATAATAAAACGTATGGGAGAGAAAGTGTCATCTGAAAATATTAATTTTATTAAGTTTTTTGTTTCTAAATCCCTTACCAAACCCGAGCAAAACACCATAATTGTGTTATTTATCTCCATGATCAAGTCTGGAATTACACCAATATAAAAATTCAAAGCAGTGGCAACAGTCCAAAACAGAATTCCAAGATATACAGCACTATAGGTAAATGCGATCTTGGTCAATTTCTTGGCAACTTTGCTATAAATAGCGGAGAGCGCTGGAAATGGGATTTTTGTTGAGCTAAATCTCACTGAAACATATAATATTTTACATTTCTCCATTTTATATACAATGTAGGCTGTTGTAATTCCCAAAACTGAAATAATAATAAAATATGCTGTAGAGAATCCAGCCGTAACATTCAACGCAAACATTATTGTTGTAGGACGTAAAGTTTTCATGAGAATTCCGTTTTCAATTGATACCTCTACTGCGAACTCGTGCCAGATGAGAGTTGGCATGAAACTGTAGATTACAAATGCAAGACCGCATGCCACATAATATTGAGACCAGAACTAGAATTTTATAGAGATAGTTAGATTTTTCGAGTTAGATTTACTGAGCACTTGATGTGATTTCTTGGCCAACTTTTGCCCGAAATTGTCTTTTTCGAACAGAATTTGTCAAATTTTTCAACGTGCGGAAACCAGTTGTCGAGAGCTAAAATTGTCGGAAATCGGAAACTCATTTATCGAAGATTTGGCGTGTTTCAGACATACATTTTTGTTAAACTTATACTTTGGAATTTTTTTATGTTTAATTTCCCATTTTCTTGCCAAACGCTAAAAATTTCGGCAACCGGCAACTTGATGCCGAAAACTCAGCCACACGTCGCTAGTAGGTATTTTTGGGTAAAAGTTGTCAAACAAGTTTCACACCAACCATTTCATAAATCGTTGGCCACCAAAACGATGATATTCGATGAGCACTCAACGAGCATGCTGATAGAAATTGAATGTGCAAAAACCACCAAGTAAGATATTTACACCATGTCAAAAATCCAGGTAGCAACTCTTCAATTGATTTTAAAAGAAAGATACAAGACGGTTGAGACTCCAGTCTAAGAGCAATCCATGTGTTCAAGTAGAGTAAAATGTTCTGGAAAATTGAGGAATTGAAATTTTCAGAGAATTAAGGAAATCACTGTTAACAAGTCCAATTGTACTAGTCTGTAAAATGAGCTTTTGAACACTTTTGACGATCCCATCATAACTAAAAAAGCAACCATGCAAATGAAAGATGGAATACCATAGCCCAACTCGACAACGGTAAGTATTTTCATACGTAGGTCAAGATTAACCTCTTCCATGGAAACTGTGATGTTTAATGACATTAGATCAGCCTCGATTTGTTGGAGTTTTTTGAAATCAATATGATATGAACTGAAACTAGGCTCTGGCTCAGGCGGCGGGCGACGTTTTTTTATCAATGAGCAGTCTCCAGTGAGCACACTCATTTATGAACGTCTGTATCCTAGTTTTGTTTTTAATTACGGGAATTACGTAAGCATCTATATGCGAGATGTATATTCCATAGAGATATGTGAATTTCCTGTATTTTTTAAACACTTTACTTGGAACACTACAAAGACTCCTTGTCATTTCAGTTGCCCTCGTGAATAGTAAAGAGGAAGATATAACTAACAGTAAGTACACTTCCTTTTTCGGGCTCATTACGTCTCAATGTTTACGTTTCATTTTTTTGCACCTATGTGCCTTGAAATTGGAATTGATCTTGAAACGTAATTGCTCTAACAGCAGACGTTGTGCAAACTGCACGATCAAATTTTATAGTCACCCCTGTACTGTTGCACCTATCGAAAATGAGCTCATAAACTAAAATTGCTCTGAAAACATCATTGCTCTAATAGCAGAAGTTGTACAAACTGCAGGAGGAATCTTTGTCAGGTAATCTTTTGAGCCCTGACAAGCCACACTAATGCCTCTACACTAACTACACCTACCTAATGTAAACCTTAAAATTTTCGTTTTCTTTAAAAAAACACCGGGACCGTCATGGTTTTTCAGTGCTCTTCAATTACTCGTTTGGAAAGTTTCCACTTTTTATTATGCACTCAAAGATTGAATCAAAAATAACAGCTTATTTTCACAATTCAAGAAAAACGAAAACTAATTCGAAAGTACAAAGACAGTCGACAGAGAGTTGTTTTTCCGAACACACTTTTGCATGAATTGTCTTTGAACATTACTGTCAAAAAATAAGAGAATATATGGTAGTGATAATGTCATCTGAAAATGAGTTTTATTATCTGAAAACAGTTCTAAGAGGTTACCAAATCCGAAGAAAACACCATTAGGGTTTGATTAATTGCAATAATAACACTTGGGATAAAGTTCCAATATGAGTTCAATGAAGTGAGAACACTCCATAATAAAATTCCAGCAAACACGACGCAGTGGACAATTGCGATATGAGTGAGTTTCTTGGCAATTTTTTCGTATACGGCGGAGAGAGCTTGAATTAAATTTTAAAAATCTGGTTACTTGTTAATTTCAACTTTACGCCAAAAAATATTGCTTCTCGGCAAAATGCCACAACTTCATAGCAAACGCCTGCACTTTCGAACAAACATTCGTAAAGTTTGGTAAAAAGCCGTCACATGAAATTTTTTTCAGTTTGACTAGAAGTTGCAAAATTTTTTTCAAAATTCAGTTTTTGACGAAACTAAAACATATGAAAAATGGTTTGAAAAAATTGCTAGAGCTTTTACAAGTTGTCTATCGCTCAATTTTTACATACCTTGCTTATTTTTACCAATCATTACGGATGTTATAATTCCCAGCACACAAAGAATTATAAAATAAACAACAGTAAATACAGCCGTCACATTTGTAGCTTTAATAATTATTTCCGGATTTCTGGATCTCATCAGTTTATCGTCCACGATAAGGATTTCATTTGCAAAATCAAACCAAGTCAAAGTTGGCAGAAAACTGTAGAATATGAATGCTGCACCAACATAGAAATAACATTTTGTCCAGAACTGAAACAGATTGCATGGATACGAGTTTTTATATTTTACTATAGTTTTCTAAAAATCTACTAAGATTTTGCTTCTCCTGAAAATAAAAAATGAATCCTAAACTGAGAACCCTAAATAAGTGTAATTTATTCAGATATTAGTAGCTCATTTTCTAAGTTACAAGTTTTAGGTCTCCGATTGAAACTTCAAGTTCATGAAGGTTTCAGAAAATTGCCTTGGGCATTTTAGATTTCAAGACTGTCAGATTCTCGGCGTATAGGACAAGTTACATGATTGAATAATATTTAAATTTTTACAAAATCGTAATGTCCTACCTTTTCATAGGTTTGAGGCCACCAAAATGAAGAAATTCGGTGAACGGTCAGCGAAGAAGCCGATAGAAATTGTATATGCAAAAACCACCAAGTAAGATATTTAGCCCATGTCAAAAATCCTGGTAGCCATACTTCAATGACCTTTAAAATTAAAATACAAGATGGATGCATCTCCATTCGAACTGCAATCCATGTATTCAAGTAGACAAAAGTGTTCTGGAAATATAAAAAGATGTAGATCATTTTTGACACAAAGAGAAATATTACAGTTAACAAAGCCAACTGAACTAGTCTATAAAATGAATTTGCATATACTTTCGAAATCCCTAACAAAAATTGGAAGCATATCAGAAGAATGAATGAAGGAATACTGTAGACCAGTTCAATGATTGTAAGTATTCTTACAGTTGGGTCCAGCTTCACATCTTCCAGAGAAATTGATAAATTTCGAGACATTTTCACTCTGCAAGTAACTAAAGGTCACAACTCGTGAGCAAAGTGTAACACCAAATGAATCCGAACGGGATGATTTTTTCTCGTTTCGAACATTTGTCTGTGAGCTCATATTCCCCCGGGTCCTGTGAGTGCTCAAATACCCTTCATTATTCAAATCAGCGTCTACTTCGATTTTAGGCGTGATGTTGCATCCAGTTCGTGTGACTTACTGGTTTACAAATTCTGGAATGATGACATCAAAAAAATATTGTAGAAAATATTGAAGTTTCCACATATTCCAGAAGTTGAACGAGAAGCCTGACTTTTGCCGAGATTTACGGATTGTTGCATGTTGTATTACATTGCCCTTTTTTTTTAACTTTTTATTAACTTCAAAACCAACATGTGAATAAATGAGTTTATTATTAAAGTTAGGAAGAAGTTCATGAGGTATCACTTTCGTAGCCACTGTCACTGCCCATTTCTGCACTCCCAACGCAAACCATTTTTCTGAAATGATTCGATTAAAATGTTCTAAAACTTCTATAAACTAACTTTGCTCTGATTCTAATAGGCTTCAATGGTATCGATGATGTGACTCTTGGCATACTCGATTTGATTGGAAGAAAGATGCCTCCTTTGTGGACTTTGTTCGTCAGACTTGTAAGCATCAGGCATGTAATTTCGAATTGCTGTGAAAAAATAAAGGATAACTTAGAGAAATAAGAAAAATTGGAACTTACACCGGTGACGTCTGCAGTTTTGAAAACTTCATGGAACACGAGCTTAGTTACCGAAACGATGAAATCCGTAATATCTTCAAAAGATGCAACACAGAGAACACTTCCAGCTTGTCCTTTAAAATGCATATGAGTGTCGAGAAGAATTATTGAATTTGTCGGGCGATCGTAGATAAAACACATGGCCCTTTCGAAAGCAAGCACTCCAATTGCCAATCTATCAAGTTTCGAAAGATACGGACTGTTCACAGCCATCGACATAGCTGTCACGAGATTGCTTATAAAGTCTCCAGAATAACATCGATAGTCAATTTCATGCATCTCGGGTCGTTGAACTTGAATAGCTTCTGGCACAGTGAACGTGTCTCGATGTGGTTTCTTCAAAAACTGGAAGACTGAACCACTTTCAACTGTCTCTTCAAGATGCTTCTTTTTTAGACTTCCACTGAATCCTCGTCGTCGAGCTGCCATAGCCTTTTCGTGGGTCTCATTGCCATCAACAATTCCATTGATAAGAACATCAAGGACACCGAGTGGAAGATGTTGAGGTGTCAGAAGATGCGTGGGTGGAATACAGACGTTATTGCTGAAAGATGGATCTACTTTTGGAGCACATTTAAATTTCACAAACCTCAAGAAATCGTGAGCAATCTGGACAGTGATTATTGTGCACGCAGATGAGGGAGTCTTCCGGCCACCATATTTCGATTGAGAATAGTTCAGTGGAAGTACCCACACGTGGACACGGTTCTGAAAATTATATTTGTTCATATTACGGTAGTGGGTCTCGAAACGAGCGAAACTGTTCAGCTACCGTACCCGACAATGTTTCTCAATTTTTTCCCGTATTTTTTGAGGTTTTACATGTTTTTTTGGTTTTTTTCTCCAAAAACATTGACCTTAGTGCTATACAGGGTGGGCCAAAAGTATGGTAACACATGGAGCGCTCTTTTACATGAGCTTTTTGGTGCGACTGCCACGTCATACGTACATTCTTCTATCGAATGCTGATAGCTGAATAAATTTCCTTCAATTTGACCCAAAATTTGTAATGTTCCCAATAAGGTGCGATTTTAATCACCTCGGCAATTTGGCGAACCCTTTCGAAAAAACGGCGTTTTGGCACGCGGCACTTCCCACGCAAACGCACCTCCCATGCACGCCAATAATTTTCAGATGTTTAATTTTTATGTTAAATTGAAAGTTAAAGAAGTGAAGAAGCGTTTTTGATTGTTTTTGTAGCATATAAAAATTTTCTGTGTCGACACTGGCGCCTAGAAAAAACCTTTGAATATTTCATGAATTCAACTTTGCGAAATTTACTCAGTTTTTTTGGTTTCACAAGGCGTAATGACCCACAAAATCATCCGAGTTCAATTTTTCTCAAAAATTGTGAACAGTCAGGTCAAAACGTGCCAATAAGTACTAAAATGAATTTTTCTTCATACTGCTGCCTCCGCTCACATCCATCTTTCTGACGACTGAGTCATTCAAGACTTAAACTACTGCCACAGTCCATGACAGAAATACCACGACAGTAATTTTTTGGATTTTTGTTTTTAAAGAATTTCCAGACCAAGAGCATTCTTTGAACTATAAAAACTTGTAAGATACTTGATGGATTCCTCGAGAAAAATGTAGAAATCCTGCAGAATGCCGACTTGCGTGCCATAAAGATCGTGATCTCAAAAGTTCTGAAGGCCTGCAGCAATGTGGATGGGGATATTTTGAAAATCCAAAACGTTAATCTGGTCAGTATTTTATGGAGAACAAAACTTGTACAAATTGATGTAATAACTCTCTCCACACGTGAAGTTATAGAGCTGCAAACGTGTTACCATACTTTTGGCCCACCCTGTAAATTGAGAAAAACTCTAAAAAAAATCGACGGAAAATTATTGCGAAACACTTGTGGGTACGGTAGCTGCAAAAGTTCAATCGTGCCAAGGCCAGGTACAGTATTTCCGCGTCAAAAATAACCGAAAATATATCTCCATTTTTCCCGTATTTCTGTTTCTTCTCTCAAAAACTTTCAGTTTCGGCGCTCTCAATTGTGATAAACTGAGCGAAATAATTGCAAAACACTTGGGGTATATGGTAGCTACCAAGTTTCGATCGTTTCGAGACCAGTTACCGTATTTTTGCGTCAAAGTTCGCAATACTCGGTGTTAACGTAACATGTTGTGGTGTTTTACAAGATTCATATAGAATTTATACCTCAAAAACTGTCGATCGAAAATTCGAATTAGCCATTTTATTCCAATTATCTGCAGATTCCTCATTCTGTGTTATGTTAGTAGTCCCGCGTCGAGATCTGAAATGTCTACCTGAGAAATATTAATTCTAAAACCTTGTATTACCTCCGTGTTGTACTCATTCCTGGTCTCGAGACGCACATTGTGTGTTAGTTGGTTAGTTGGATGCACCGATTGCTAGTAGAGTTAATAAAAATAATGAATTCAAAATTGCTTCTCAGATTTTGAATTCTTATCTTTCTTCCGAATCTACACTTTATTAATAGAATAATACAGTTCACGTAAAATTAAATCCCATGCTGATTTTTTAAGCATTCATTATAAATAAATTATATGTATTAATAAAACACGTTAGGAATAGACTATCGATAATACAAGAATTAAATTATAAACACTATATGATGATGATAAAACGAAAAAAAAACATTTAATCAATAGTCAGCTCCAGTGCAACTTCTGGGAGCTCATCCTCTTGAAACAACTCGATTTTGCATGATTTGAAATCCTCATTATCTGTTGAATACGCCACAGAAATAAGACTGCCGGCATCTTCTTCATCATCTTCAGATGAACTTGATTCCAAATCACTGTACATACAGCTATCTTCATCATCATATTCATTAACTTCTATAGCATCCAACAACTCGGCGATGATATCCCGACAGACGGCCTCATCTCGTTCACCCTGAAATTATTATTAATTAAGAATTTTCGTGTAAATTTCAAACAAACCATTCTGGAGTTAGACAACGCTTTTTCTGCGTCGTTCAGCTCAGATGGATTATCCGAAGTCGATTGAAATTTCGAAGATGCAGTTGTAAATTGTCGCTTCCATTGCAGTTTTCTTTGCTTACGCTCAAGCCTTTTTTGTTCCCTTGAAAGTTTCTTTGCTTCATGCCTAATCACTTTTTCGCCGTATTCACTCTTCTCGATCTCGCTCTGAAAATTGTAATTTGTAATTAGAAAAATCGAGTTTCTCATACAAATGCTCCATCTTTTAGCTCAGCCCGTTGTTTCGCTTGACGAAGATCGTTGATCGATGGATATTCACGGATGGTGACTTCTGATCCATATTCATTAACTTCAACATTATCAGGATTAATAATGAAAAGTCTCCAGGTTGCACGAGAATCATATCCAGACATTCTATTTGTTGATTGAAACTGTCGTGCTGGTGCACGAAGTGATGGAACTCCACAGAACTTTTGCAGCAAAACGTGATTGTCGATTCTCCATATTTCGTTGTTTCGATCGAAGGAATCCACATCTTTCAGTCTAATCACAAACATATCTTTCTGAAACAACGTGCCATTGAATGGAACGTTATACAACCTTTTGCAAACCGAAAAATTCGAAAATTTTCTGTTCGACTGTCCGGAAATCTTCTCTTTTTTCCTGAAAACTTTGAATCTGTAATTGAATTTCATTAGGCCCGAAACCTACTTTTTGACAACCGTGGTTTTTGTCTTTTCAGCCAGCTTTTCAGCTTTTAATTTAGCTTTTTGTGCATCTCGTTCAGCTTTAAATCTTGCAGCAGCTTCCATTTTCAATTGTTTCCTAAGTCCCGCACAAACTCGTGGTTCTTCTGGAGTAGTTGGCTGTGGAGCTGGCATAGGTGGTTGTGAACTTTGAGACGAATTCGACGGTATTGGAATGACTGGTACTGGATGCGAAACAACCATCAATCCAGGATTGAATGTCGCAGCCATCGCGGCCATTTGAGGATGCATTGGTACTATGACATGTGGGTACATCTGAAATAAAGTTTTTGATTTTAAGTGATACATAAATTGGTACAAATACCCCAGCGTTCGGATTGATCATGGTCACTGGAAGCTGCATTGTTGCCAATGATTTCTGTTTCAAGGCCAACAATCCTGGAGGACAATATGGCATTGGTCTCTGATGAATCATCGGGTGGCCTGGAACCGCATAAATCGCCGGAATTTGCAATGGGGCATGGTGATACACATTTTGGCGCTTCTGAAAAATTAAATCAAAACCAATTATTCTGAATGTGAATGCTTACCACTGGACCGGGAGGAGAGAATGTTGGCATGTGTGATTGACTTGGCATTGTAGAGATCTCCCTTGGATCAACACCTGGAAGTCCTAAAACATGAGAACCCGGCGGAATCGTGAGAATTCGAGAAGCGACTGATGGTGAATTCGAAGGTTTCGAAGCATCCGAAGAAACGGGAGCGATAGGTGCAGGCCGGGCAATTATTTCAGCTTCCTTTCCAGATAAATCCACGAAAACATCAGATTCTCTTGAAGATTTCTCTGCAAATGGATCCAATTAAAAGCTGGATTTAAAATTAAACTATATTAACTAACCGACGACATTGCATGCTGGTTTATTGTCATTGTAGAACTCACAGATTTCACTGACTTTTATATCGTTCGTGTTCGCTGTCTGAAAAGTATTTTTATAGCTTCTTTCGTTTATTACGATGACTTACACTGCCGGCAATATTTAAGAGCCCTGATGGAATATATTTATCATCGTCACTTTCACTTCGCGACGGAAGCATCGTCGATTTTGCAGAGTTTTGCTCTGAGAACTGGAAGGATTTTGAGAAATCACTGCAACACGTGGCGCCAC
The DNA here is from genome assembly GCF_000002985.6 of Caenorhabditis elegans. Taxonomy (NCBI): domain Eukaryota; kingdom Metazoa; phylum Nematoda; class Chromadorea; order Rhabditida; family Rhabditidae; genus Caenorhabditis; species Caenorhabditis elegans. The sequence goes on from NC_003283.11 coordinate 5,471,015, forward strand.
GCGAGGATTACGGTATGCGATGTTGGTCCGCAAACACCGCCACGTCAAAATGCACGAAAAGCCTGGCGAGTTTTTAAATTGAATTATTGAAATTTACCTAAAATTTGGTGAAATGCTCGCATTTTTTCTTTGAGTAGATATTTATATTTTTCATTTTTCATCAACCAGGCCTCTGAGCCTCATTCTTTATGGTGCGTCCATAGTCTGCGGAAAACGGGAATTTCCCGCGTGCGGAAGCGTCCATAGTCTGCGGAAAAACCGGAGTTCCTCGCTTTTTTTTCCTCAAAATTCAAAAAAGTAGGCGTGGCCAACCAATCAGCTGTTGTTTCTTGTTTTCCCATTGCTCAGCTTAAAATTTTACAGCCTCTAATCGGTTGAACACGCCCACTATTTTGAAATTGACCAATAACAAAGCGAGAAACTCCTTGTTTTTTTCCGCAGACTATGGACGCTTCCGCACGCGGGAATTTCCCGTTTTCCGCAGACTATGGACGCACCATTATTGTTTTTCCAATTGTTTTTTTTTTTGGAAAATGACTCAGACAGGTCAAAATGGCTTTTATTATCAGGGTTTTTGGTTGTTTACATGCCGCAACGTTCTCCTTCTCTCTCCGTCTCATATGTTTTGAATTGCCCAATTGCGAATTTTTCTGATATGTAAAGAAATATTTATGTAAATTTTTATTTCCTTGTTCCCCAATCAGCACTTTATCCACAAATTTATGTTCTTCCATTTTTTATTTTTCTCCTGACATGATCGAGAAATGCTATTTTTCATATGTCTTATCCCTGGAGTAACAAAAACGGTGAAGCGGCGAGTTCAACAGATGTCAATTCAAGTGATTCGAGAAGGACGAGGACTTGTTGTCGAGGCACCAACGGGTATTGGTAAAACATACGCATTTTTGATCCCGGCGATTGAAGCCGCATTGGAAAATCGTCAATCAAATTGCTTCGAGTCCACGAAACCGTCACCTTCGATTTTGATTATGGCAAGCACATCGGCTTTGGTGGATCAGCTTTTCAATCGCTGTGAACTCATTCTTGGATTACAGTGCATGGACAATGTTGAGCCAATCCGTGATATCAAGATTGATAAACTTGTCGCTAACCATCCTTTCACTAAAGGTAATTATTTTGCAGGAGTTTACCGGCCCCCATGTGCCGTACAAGGATTTCAGTTTGCTAATGAAATGCTTAATTTTAATAATTTTCAGGCCAATGCGACATTGCATTCTGCACAATCGGCAAACTGAAAGCGACGATTGAATGTGGCGACGTATGCCTTGATAATTTGAAAACGATTATTCTGGACGAAGCTGATAAAATGATCGACAATTGTGCTTTCGTTCCCGACATCAATTGGATCCTGGATCAACTGAAGGAAGAAAACCTGGAAAATCTACAGTCGTGCTTCTTCTCGGCAACCTATAATAAAAATGCGAATGGCACAATTGCATTGACTGTACTTCAAATGAGAATGTTGGGAGAAGACGATCCGTGGTCAGTCATTATTTGCCCAAGAATGTCAGGATACATCACACAGCGAGTTGTAAGAGTGGGAAGAGGAAGGCCAAATGATATTCGTTCACATCCCTGGGTTATCAAAATGGGATCATTCGCAAATTGATCGACGATGATCTGAAGGAGACTGGTTGCAGTAAAGATGGACCTTATAATGAGACGATTGCCATTTTTTGTGAGACTGTCCAAAGAGTTACTCAGGTTTGTGTAATTAAATTTAGATTTAAAATTTTAATTCTGTAATTTCAGGTAACCATGACTCTCCGTCAATTGGGATACAATTTCAAGCCCGTGTGCAGCATGATCACGAAAAATCAGCAGCTCGTCACTGTTAATGATTTGGAATTCCGAAAAATTCACGGAGTCGTCTGCACCAACATCCTGGCAAGAGGAATTGACGTTTCATCTGTGAAGCATGTGAGTTGAATATAACAAAGCTTAATTTTTTATATAATTTGTTTTCAGACAATCATCATGGAAATGTCGGCAGACTTTGACACCTACAAGCACAGGATTGGTAGAGTTTCAATTTCAGGGTTTTTATTTGGGTTTAATATAGGATCTCGTCCCTCATGTGCGGAACATGAGAAGACGTCGGAGTGTTGATGGAAGCCGTACTAGGAACGTCTCCATGCAGCAACCACGTACCCGCCGGAGGGGAGGTGTCGAGTCTAGGTCGGTAGGCAAGACAGGCTCCCAATGGCAAAAACACTCCGATGGCTGATGACGATACTCCATGTAGATCGGTCAGATGCGCAGAGGAAAAAACGGTTACACGGTTTCAATTATGATGCTCATCAAAATTTCAAGTATCAACAAATTTCTTTTGTTTAATAATATTAGTTGCAATAATTTGTGCAATTAAATATTTCAAAATTAAATTTCAAATCACATTTCGCTACAAAAATTCAATCAAAAGCCTTCACAAAAGAAGCATTTCGAGAATCAAAAATTCAAAGTCTCCACAAAAAGAGCAATTTTAAAATGGTTTATCAGTTTCAATTTAACAATAACTCGTAGTATCATAAATCTAAAATAGTATTATTCCAGTTATTCGTTACCTGTAATCCATCTCGTAGCTCCAATTAGAACATTTTCTAAGAAATTTCGTTGACTCAGTAGTATTTACAGTAGTTTTAACAGCCAGGCTCGTATATAATTCCCAAATTAAGCATTTCTCCACCACAATATTCCAATCAATTGTAAAATTCAAGTGTACCTCCGAGTAGTTAACTTCCCAAATCATTTAAATGTTAAAATATCCAACAGTATTGTACTAGTTAATTTAACAAAGATCAATTAAACTAAAAGAAGCAATAACTGCTCAAACAAATTTATTCCATTTCTCCATTCGCTCAGCCGCCAACGTCGAAGCCGAAAAGACCAATTTGGAAACTCACTCATTCTTACGTTAAATTTCCAGAAATTGGCGACGGGTTAAAAAAAATTTCTTCGAGAAGAAATATGGCTAATAAGGAAATCAACACTTGGAAGTCCAAAGCCAAGAAAGCCATTCTGGCATGGAACGATGTCGTGAAAGAGGCCAAGGAGTGCGCCGATTACGGCAGAAAGTTGGAGAATTTCTTGATGGAGTGGGAAGAAATCGAGCAAGATGCCAAGAAGTTGTTCGAGCTACCAAGAGGAATGAATCCATTGGATGAGGAGACGAAACTGTACATCACCAAAAACATCGAACACCACATGGTGATGTACAAAGGAAAGGAGAAGCTGGAGGAGCTGCGTCAGACAAAAATCCAATTGGAGCACAAGGTAGAGACGTGGGAGAATATGGACATGGACACTAGTGGCAACGATGGTTCGATTCTTCAAATTCAAGACACTCCGATGCCACCAACCGCGAGATTGAACCTGCAAAATTCGCCTGAAGATAAGACAGAGAATATGGATCAGGAGACTATGCTCATCAACACGGAGCCACAAAAAACTTCGGATTCCACACCGACAGCATCTTATCTGAGACAATGGCAGCAGGATATCGAGAGAAAAGTTGGAAGGATTGAGATAGTGGCGGAAAAGCAATATAGAATGCAGAAGAAACTGGACGGGTTGGAGCAGAAGCTGGACAAGAATGCGGAGAAAAGTGACGTCAACCAGGCAAAATTGGAATCGCTACTGGAGCAAGTGATGCAGCAGATTACCAAAAACAACCAATCTTCATCGACGGCAGAGCAGGAAAATAATAAATTGACCAGCAGAAAGCCTGGCAGAAACGCAGGGACGATGGGAAGAGCTTCAGCGGAGCAAGGCGATGATGGCTATTTCGGAGAAGATCCAGTTTTGGCAAATCAAGACAGATTGTTCGGTGACGACACGAAATGGGATGACGATGGTCTACCAGAGCATCTAATTCATTGGGATGGATACGAGACGAATGAGCAAACAAAGGAAGCGTTATGGGACACTGCGGAGTGTCAAAGAGTGATCAACGAGACGGTCAAAAGTATGGAACCTTTCGATGGATCGCCGGAGAAATACATGAACTTCATTGGTGTTTTCGAAAGTCAGATCCATAACAATCCGAGATTCTCACTACTACAAAAGCAGATGGCCATCACTCAACTTCTTGTCGGAAAAGCAAAACAATACAGTATCACTAATGGTCATTCGAAGGAAAACTACTATCTGATCAGAACAAATCTCCACACTACCTTCAACTGCGGTCGTTTCCAGAAAGACTACCTCACGAGAAAAGTGAGAATGATGACATTCAAACCAAATTCGACTATTGAGGAGGTTGAAGAGTCGCTGGCGACATACGCGGGAGATGTCAGACGGTTGAAAGGACTTGGATTATACGTTGACGATTACAAATACCTGCAAGAATTCACTGATGCACTGCCAAAGAAGATCAGAAAGAGAGTGGAAGCGTATAATATGTCAGGAAACAGGACTTTCGAATTGTTGATTACGTGTACTCAAGCGGTAATTGCACAGCTAAAAGCTCAAGAAAATCGTGAAGAAATGGAAGAAAAAGTCGTGGAGAAATCGGTGAAGCCAGCTCGAGTAAAGAATGTGTCGGCAATGAGAAGCTACAACAACGAAAACGACATGGTGCAACGACCGGATGATTCAAAGGATTCGGACCCCTCTGGGTGGCAGACAGAGCGGAAAAATCGATATTTTCGGAGCCAGAGGCAGCTGACGAGCAATTCGGATGTAGAAATGGTGCAGGAGCGGATTTGGATTTGGTCTATAATGGGAGCAACGATTTAGCGAAGGAGGAACGGTAGGACTGGAGGTCCTCGCCGAGATCGGAGCCAACTTCCAGGATAGGAGCCCAATCTACAGTCTGCGAAGTCTGAGCAGCAAAAGCGGAGCTGAGTTTAGAGGAATTAGATGACCGGGGTAAAACTGGTCAAAGGAATCCCCCTAAAGCTGAGTGTAGCGAGCTCAGGTGGCAAACGGGTTACGTTTTCAAGTTTCAATATCGCTCGGGGGGTGTACGTCAGGAGCTTATAAGTGGCAGCAAGGACTGGCACACTCCACGTACAAAAATGTTCCAAAATTGGAACAAATGTCCACTAGGGTTTATAAATTCAATTTAAGAGGGGTAAAATTTACATTTGAGGGGGTAATGGAGGCCGAACCACCACCAAAATACTTTTTTCACCTCTAAATCTCCTCATCTCTACACTCTCTCACCCACTCTCTCTTATAAAAATTTGTTAAACTCTCTTATCCATATTTCACTAACTTACCGCTCTCGTGTCGTTGCTCTCTCGTACATCGTTATTATTCGTGTTCGTCTCGTTATTTGTCTAATCTAAATATTTTAAGGTAATTATGGCGGTTCGAGACCTGCAAAAGGAGGTAAACAGCTTGAAAAAAGAAATCACGCGTCTGAGACGTCAAAGAAAAAAGATCCGTGAGGAACGCGAGGAAGAGGTGGATGTGTTGAAAACGAGAACCGAAGCCGCAACTGAAATGTGCCAGGTAGCCGGAGAATTCATCGCACAGAAGATCAAAAGCTGCGACGAGCTGCAGCACGAGAACAGAAGACTCCAGAGAGAAAAAGAGGAAAGAATCTGGTTCCGGGAGGAATATGGAAAGCTGCTGCAGCAAAAGACGGAGTACGAGGAGGAACAGAAAAAGATGATTGAAAAGCTCGAAGAAGTGGTACAAGACAAGAACAACATCATCCACAACCTACTGGCGAGATCAAATCACTTCGCTATGGAAGTTGGGAGATTGCACGAGCAGCTGTTGGAGCTCCGCGAGCAAGAAGCGGCAAGGGAACAACAGGAACATGCTGATGGAGTAGTTGAGGATCAGGAAATGGTGGCAGAAGCAAAAATCTTTCCGATTTTCACTTGCCACGTTCACAAACACCGGTTTTTATATGTTTTTCGTTTAAAATTTCAAAATTTGCCAAAATTTCCAATTCTTTGTTTTAATTCCATTTTGTATTTCTTTGTTTGTCCTTAAAAAACGTGTTTGAGAGCACGATAAATACCTATATTTCAGGATCCGGGTTTTTGGTCAGACGTCGGCCGATAGCGGAAGAATGGAAATGGTATAGAGACGGTAAAATTAGCGGCCCAAACTAATAAAAATTCAAATGCGGAATGCTAAATCGTTCTGGAGTTATTGATTTTCACTGGGGATCCCGATTCTGTAGTTGGATCCAAGTCGAGGAGCTGAAAAGATTCGTCGTCTCATTATGGCGAACGAATGCTCAATTGACATTGCCGGAACATCACAAATCGATATTCGAAGCGATACAAGGTGGAAGGTTGACGAGACAGTTGATGGAGAAACTCAGAATTATCAAGGAAAAACTATGGAAAGAGTTCAGCAAATCATATATAGCAGCATTGAGAGATGTGGAGCGTAATAAGAAGGCGACGTCGAGGCTGAAACCTGAAATTGGTCAAGTGGTTTTGGTATTCCAGAAATTGCTACCGCGTTATGCATGGCCAATGGCGAGAATCGTGGAGCTGAACAGGAAAAATCCGGATGGAGAAGTACAATCTGTAATGGTAAAAATGGGAAAGAGAATTGTCGAGAAACCAGTGAATCTGCTGATTCCACTGGAGAATACGGGAATTCGAATTCAAGAAGCTCAGGAAGAGGAAGTTCCAGGCGATGTCATGGCAGCCGAGGACGTGGATGCGGCCGATGAGCAGGAAGCGGGAACAGCTGAAAATCCAGAAGAAGATATTCCGAAGGAAGGCGCAGTAGCAGAAGAACAGGATGTGGATGTTGACAAGGATCCAGAAGAAGAGCGAGAAAATGGACGTGCACACCTGAAAAGAGCTGCAAAAACAAGACCTCTCAGAATTCCAGCCAAATTCAGAGAGTTTTCTTTCCCCGGTGTATCGCGCAGACCAGCTCTACGCGAAGGAAAGGAGGAAGAAATCGATAATCGAGTGCAGAGGAGCGCATTTGCGTCGACAGAAATGCGGCAAAACGTTAGGTTTAAATATTAAATTTTGACCTGCCAGTAATTCCTTTTTTGTGTAAAATTTGTTCATTTACCCGCCAAATTTTATTGTTAATTTGCTCTCTTCATGTTTTATCATCCTTCAATTTCTCAAACTATTCATTCCTCCCGCTGAACCCACCTAGGGGTAGGTAGGGAGTTTTATTCCGGTCTCTCTATTTCCTCTTTTAACTCCCTTCACTACTTGTTCAACTGGAATGCTTCATTCTCATCAAATTGCACCTCACAGCGCCTCAGATCGGGAGAGAAGAGCTAAAAAAGTGGTTTTGGCGCGGGAGCGCATTTGCTGCAGACGTCGCACAAATTGGAATTAACGTATAGCAAAACAGTAAAATATCGTCTTTTTGCTGGATTTTAGGGATTTTAAAGCAATTTTCAACATGCGGGACCGCCCAGGGACTGTTCGCGATGCGATTTACTTCATTTTAACATAAATTTTTTCCCAAATAAGCTCGAAATGAGCTCTGAATTTCGGCGGATCTGAAAATTTTTTTTGAACAAAAACAGAATTTTGCAAATAAAAATTGATTTTAGAGCAATTTATTGCATAGATGTTTAATATTAGAATTTTTATTAATAGTTTGAATCTTTCTAAAGAGTTTTAGTCATTAATTTGACTGATAACACAGAAAAATGATTTTTCTTTACAACGAAATCGATAAAAAAGTAAAGCAACATTTATCAAGGGAAATCTTCTAAAATTGGTTGAAAAACTTTTATGAAATCCAAGATTTCACTAGAATAAAGCTACAAATTAATCAAAATCACTAAAAATACAAATAGTTCTGATCAAATTTCAATGTTCCAATCTACCAATGGATCTATGCCACGCCAAATTTTTTAATGTAAGTGTTGCTCTCCAATTTTCCTTAAAAAATGGCTCAACTACTCACATAAATGATCAAATTAACATTTTTTACAAGTTTGGTGTAATATTTTCTTTTCCTTAATAAGAAACCATCAGGTTCTTCCTACCCTCTACGGCTCTAAATACCTTAACTTCGACAACTCCTATCTTTTCGGAGAGGCGAGATATCAAAAAGTGATCAACTGAAAACTTGTTGAGCACATCAAAAACTATGATATTCAATTTAACCTACGTTTTTATCTTTCAAGATTGGGGAGTTAGACTTACATTTGTATTGCATACTTTTTATTATTCTACTGGCTGCTCTAACTTCCTCATCTTAAGAGATAAACACATGATTTTAATTAATTATTATAGTTTTTGATGTGTTCTACAATTTCTTAGTTAATCACTTTTTGATATCTTGCCTCTCTGAGGAGATAGGAGTTGTCGAAGTTACAGTATCTATAGCTATGCGCATATGAAGAATCATATGGATTCTCCTCATGCTAAACTGCTTATCATCTGATTTTTGTGGGAAACAATGATTCAAAAATGTTTTTTCAAATGATCAAACAAGTTTTGATTTAATCTGAACATTTAGTGTTGGTTTAGTGAAGATCAACTGCCAACTAAACAGTTTCCGTTGATGTGGGCATTTTTGAGCAATTTCAAGATTTGAAACCGTGTTATTTCTTTCAAGCTGCCGTTTAAAAATTGGAATCAAACATATTGATGCTTGAAAAAATTTGTTTCGCGTAGAAATTTTGTCATAGAGTTATCTTGTTCTAATCGGTTCGAAAATCAATGAAAAATCAGCCAAATATTGAATCTGTTCAATAAAATGTTTTAAAAAATTATTTTTAAGCTATAATAATCCCAATATTGAATTATTTTTTCCAAATTTCATCTTGAAAACTCGAATAATCGAGAAATTTCGTCTGAAACTCATTTAATACCGTAAAAGTGTGCAAGCGCGCTCCGTTGGACTTTTCAATTCTCGATTTCCACAACTCTCCCGATTTGAGGCGCTGTGCACCTTAATTGTATTCAAACACTTTATTGTATCAAACCAAATAGTACTCTCAATAAATGGAAATGCGGAAGGCTAAATCGTTCTGAATTTATTGATTTCACTGGGGATCCCGCTTCTGGATCGGATCCAAGTCGAGGAGCTGAAATAATTCATCGTCTCTTTATGGCGAGCGACATAGCATATAAAAATGTTCTGTGTCGACACTGGCGCCTAGCAAGAACCTTTGAATATTTCATGAATTCAACTTTGCGAAATTTACTCAGTTTTTTTGGTTTCGCAAGGCGTAACGATCCACAAAATCATCCGAGCTCAATTTTCTAAAAAAATTCTGGAAAGTCAGGTCAAAACGTCTCGAAAAATACTAAAATGAATTTTTCTGCATACTGCTACTCGCCGCTCACATATATCTTTCTGGCGACTATGCCATTCAAGACTTAACCTACTGCCGCAGTCCATGACAGAAATACCGTGATAGAAATTATTTGGATATTTGTTTTTAAAGAATCTCTAGACCAAGAGCATTCTTTGAACTATAAAAACTTGTAAGATACTTGATGGATTCCTCGAGAAAAATGTAGAAATCCTGCAGAATGCCGACTTGCGTGCCATAAAGATCGTGATCTCAAAAGTTCTGAAGGCCTGCAGCAATGTGGATGGGGATATTTTGAAAATCCAAAACGTTAATCTGGTCAGTATTTTATGGAGAACAAAACTTGTACAAATTGATATAATAACTCTCTCCACTAGTAAAGTTATAGAGCTGCAAACGTGTTACCATACTTTTGGCCCACCCTGTATGCTAGAAAACAACTGAAAACGTTTGAATTTCTGATTTTGTCGCCAAAAACCTAGCGAGACCCAACGTCAAGGGGCGGAGCACATTTTTCTGCGTCTCAATAATAATAATTGATTTGAAATAGCGAAAACAGGCGCCAAATAATAATTTCTTTGACAACACTTTGGTAAAAATTGTCGTTGAACATTGCTGTCAAAAAATAGAAGAACGGGAGGCAGAGAGAATGTCATCTGAAAACGTTCTTTAATTATTTGGAAAAAAAAAGTCTAACGGCCTACTAAATCCGAGGAGAAAACCATCAAAGTTTGATTGATCCCAATAATGAAATCTGGGAAAAAGTTCCAGAAAGAATTCAATGAAGTGAGAACACTCCATAATAAAATTCCAGCAAACACGACGCAGTGGACAATTGCGATATGTGTGAGTTTTTTGGCAATTTTCTCATACATTGCAGAAAGGGCTGAAAAATTATGACTATTATAATTTCATACCTCTTCTTTGAAAATGTATGGGGTATTATGAATCAGGGGTAGGCGGCAAAAAATTTTTTCCGGCAATCGGCAAATCAGCAAATCGCCGTAATTAAAATTTCCGGCAAATCGGCAAACCGGCAATTTGCTCATTTGCCGAATTTGTCGACGAAAAAAATTGCCGAACGGCAAAACCACCCCTGTTAGAAATCATGTTACAATTTATTCAGACATTTTCTAAACTTTAATCTTTTTCATACCTTGCTTATTTTTATTAATGATTACAGATGTCTTAATTCCCAGTACACAAATAATTATGAAATAAATTATAGTGAATATAGCCGTCGTATTGGTTGCCGTTTTAACTAATTCCGGATTTCTGGTTCTCATTAATGTGTCGTTCAAAATATGAACTTCATTGGTAAATCCGAACCAAATCGTAGTTGGTAAAAAACTGTATAATGCAAATGCCAGCCCGCAGAAGATGTAGGATTTTGACCAGAACTGAAAATTTTATAACTTTCCAAGATTATCGGAATTTATGTCCGAACTTATAAATTTCCTCAATTCCCAAAAATTTAATTTTTGAAAGATGTGGGATGTGATGCCTGGCTTAATGCTTAGGTTTAGGCTCAGGTTTAGGCTCAAGCTGAGCAGGGTGGACAACCCAACTTTCAAGGGATTTCCAGAAAAAAAGAGCAAATTGTGAAAATATCAAAATCTGATGTGCGAAGACTGTAAATCTTCCAAAATCCCATAAAACTCTACAAAGCCACTGAAAATGCACCAAATTTAGTTTAGGACACATTTACTACCTTTTCACAAGATTGTGGCCACCAAAATGATGATATTCGGTGAACAGTCAGTGAAGCAGCCGACAGAAATTGTATATGCAAAAACCACCATGTGAAATATTTGGTCCACGCCAAAAATCCCGGTATTAATTCTTCAACGAACTTCAAAAAGAATATACAAGACGGATGCATCTCCATTCGAACTGCAATCCACGTGTTCAAGTAGACGAATGTGTTCTGGAAAAGTGGTAGATCGGTCCTGTCACAAAGAAAAATATTACAGTTAGCAAAGCCAACTGAACTAGTCTATAAAATGAATTCGCATAAACTTTCGAGATCCCTAACAAAAATTGAAAGCATATCAAAAGCATGAATGATGGAATACCGTAGACCAATTCTATAATTGTAAGTATTTGTACAGTTGGGTCCAGCTTGACGTCTTCCAGTGAAATTGTGAAATTTCCAGACATTTTCACGAGCAAAGAATAACACAAAATGAATACGAAACTAAACGTGATAATGAAGCCATTTTCTCGTTTCGAGCATTATTCTGTGAGCTCATATTCCGCCGGGACCTGTGAGTGCACAATTCTGAGCTCTAATTTCGTACCCTTGATTATTCATATCAGTGTGTACTTCGATTCTTAGACGTGATGTTTCATCTGATTCATTCGCTTTTTAATTTTGTTATCTGATGACGCATGCGGTGTCTAATTCCAATTTATAATTAACATTAATTCCTAAAGAACTAGAGCATACTGAATTTGTTAGTTCCAAAAGAATACAAATATAACAAAGGTTAGCTGCCATGGGCTAACCCAGAATACTTTTTAAATAATCAAAAATATGCGAAAAACCACTTTGGAGGGGGGCAATTTTACGGGAATCTAAAGTAGTAAAAAAATGCACGCAAATAACTTCAGGTCAATTTTTTTTGGGTTTCAAGTGCACCCACATTTTTCGAATGACATAGGCTTCATTTAGAAGTCTAAAAGTGACCTGGTATAATTTTATTGCTAGTAGAAATTATTTTGAACAACACATTTATTACTTGTTGCTTATAGAGGTTAAAATTAAGAGGTAAAATCCATATTCAGATAAATAAAAAATAAACAGTGGAAAATTTATATGCACATGAATTTAGTGGGAAACAACCATTACAGTTGAGACAGTCGTTTTCTTTTTAAGCCTTTTTGGTAGAATTTGCCGTTTTACATTGCTGTCAAAAACGAGTAGAATATAAGGCAGTGATAGCGTCATCTAAAAGTTTTATTTATTTATTTTCACAACCAATATGTAGACTTACCAAATCAGAAGAATACAGCAACAAAGGCTGAATGAATCTTAATAGGAAGTCGGGGAGAAGTCGGAACAAGTTATTTAATGAAGTGAGAACAGTCCATGACAAAACTCCAGTAAAAACAATGCAATAGGTTATAGCAATTCTTGTAAGCTTTTTGGAAACTGTCTCATGCATAGTGGAGAGAACTGAAAATATGTTAATTCTAGTCTAGTTATATTAGAGTTGGATCAGATATTCTATAAAATCCTATTAAACATACTTTGTTGCTGTTTACTGAAGTATGCAGATGCCATGACTCCCAAAGCAATGAAAATGATAAAATATAATACAGTGAATATTGCGGTGACGTTATTGGCTTTTGCAAGAACTTCAGGGTATACAATCGTTACAAGTGTTTCATTTTGAATTTCCACTTTGATGGCAAAGTCGAGCCAGAAAAATGTTGGAAGGAAACTGTATAATGCAAATGCTAGACCACAATGAAGGTAGTATTTTGACCAGAACTGAACGAATATATTTTGAATTTGTGGATGGAGGTTTTTTATTTTTGCACAGTATTTTTTCATCTGTTTCGACAGTCAAATTTTCTGATTTTATGCCCGAAACTTACCATTTGCCGAAAGAATTTTCCGAACACAAATGCCAACTTTGAGCCAGTTTTTGAAATCTTTCTCGACATTTTTAATTAACATGAAATTTATTTTCAAACTGACTAGTGAGCAAATATTTTCTTATGCTTCTACGTTTATTTTTGTTACAACATATAAAATGGAATGGACAGTTTTGTAAATTCGTTGGGGAGATTTACAGCTTGCCCCTAATGTGTAAGAGCTGCTTGCCTTCTATTAAAATTATAAAATTTCTAGAAAACATCTTTAAAGGTGAAGTTTCAAAATTCAATTCTTAAATATTCACTAATCTCCCTGTTTGAATCCCCTCGAAAATGAAAAGCCACGCACAATTTAGAACCAATCGGCGACTTCGAACTCTGCACCATCCGTTTGATTGGTCGGAACGTGGGTGGAGCGAATCGCTGATTGGTCGTGCAGTTCTCATTTTGGAGAAAATTCAAACCGAGAGATTAATGCATTTTTGCAGTTCTCTTCGATGATTTTTCTGAATTCCAGGCTATTCCAATTTTTTTAAACAGTTAGGAAATTTAATTTTAAGAATCAGGTTTTAGTGTCAATTTGAAATTTTTTAGAACCAGATAAATATAATATTTATGCTGAAACTATTAATATAATGCTTTTAAATAATATTAATTACCTTATCATATTTATATGGCCAATAAATTGCAGAAATTCTGTGAACAGTCAACGAAGCTGCCGATAAAAATTGAATGTGGAGAAACCACCAGGCAAAATATTTGGTCCATGTCAAAAAACCCGGCACAGATTTTTCGATGAATTTCAGAATGAAAATACAGAACGGGAGAAGTTCCAGTCGGAGCGACAGCAAGGTGTTTGTGTAGACCAAAAGGTTCTGGAAAAATATATTTTAATCACTGTGAAAATAAAATAAACTACAATTAATAAATCCATCTGCACCAGTTTGTAAAACGCATTTTTGTAAACTTTAGAGAATCCCATTAAAAATAGGAAACATATCATCATAACTAAAGACGGAATACCACAGAATAATTCGACAATGTTGACTATTGTGTCAGATAGATCAAACTTGCCATTTTCTAAAGAAATCGTTCTGTTAACAGACATTTTGAGAACTATGGAAAGAGTAATACAAAATAATGAAATGTTTTGAGAAAATAAGTTACAATTTTGGTAAAAGCTATATCAATTAGAATCCTCTCGGGGCTGGAGATTAGTCAGATGACTAGAATTTTCGACTAATTGAAAGCTGCTTGTGTAGTTTTGACAAATAAATAAAAATAGAATTATGAATCGAATACTTTGAAGTAGCGTATGTGGGTTTTTAGCCCTAAATGACTAAAATAACTGTGAAATTTTTAATAGAAATTTTCAAAAAAATCAAAACGATTAGCAGGACTCTAGAGGAAACATATTGGCAGAACAGAAAGAAAAATTAAAATAGTTAAAATTTTTTCTGAATTAAAAAACTTTTTTGTCTAACATTTTTCAATTTTCGTCTAATTTTTGCTTTTTTTTGCACATTTCTAGCACAGTGCACAGCTTGAGATGAGATTGACTAAAACCGACCATTTATATGCAAAATTAGTAGATTTTCCAATTTTTTAAAACTAATATCTGGGTTCAAACAAACTTTTTCAAAAATCCCCGTAGCCATTTTGTTGCAAATTTTGTGTTTTTTCAGAATTTTACAACAAAATTTGAAAAGGTTTCATATCCGCTGAGTTCAAGCAGAAAAAGTAGATTTTCAGTCATACATTTTAGTATAACATGGAATAAATAATAATTTATTATCAAAAAGCACCCTAACAATAAAAAAAGAGTATCAAAGTTTGAATCAAGGTTGAAAGAAAACGAAGCATGTCAACGCCTTTTTCCTGTGTTCACAAAAAATTGGAGAAGTCACAACGACATATGAAAATGAATGTTTCGAACATATCACATTCACATTCCTTCCCATCCACATTTCGGTTGCTGCTGAATAAATCATTTGTTTCGATATTGAAGGAGACGTTGTCATTTTCTAAAAAAAATATTAACTTGGAATCTGTTGGCCAGTGACTCATTACCATTTCCATAAGATCCTTTAGAATCGGATTATTACATTTTGAATTAATTTCTTCTTTTTCTCGAATTTTCCGTTTACTCGTCCATTTGTTTACGTTTTCATCTCGGTCAAATGGGAACTTTGGAGTTGATGTTTCATCTTTTCCTGTTGAGTCCCTCGCATCTCTAACTGCTCCATACTCAAATGTTTGTGCAGGACTGCTTGTTGAACTTTCTAAGATATTTTTATATAAGCTTTGATAAAGTGTTGCTGAGAATGTTGTTCGGAATTCGGGAACAACTTTCTAGTTGGCAATTTTTGGAAACTTTTTGAATTGGTTGTAAACTTACTACAGACTTTCTAATGTAAAAGATAATAAAAAATATTTTCAAAAACTTGACAACCGAGTGATTAATAGCGGCAACATCTTTTCAGCTTTTTAGACATTTTTAGCAACCAAACTAATGCCAGAAACGCACCACCGGGCGTCTAGCACATTTTCAAAAACTCACTGTAGAACTCATCAACTTCCTGTGTAAAAGCTGTGACATCAGCCAGTTCAGTGTTATTTGGACTTCGATTTTCATATTTTGTTGGTTGCTCCAAAAACTCTAAAAGTATCGGAGCGGATGTAGTTGAAGCACTCTCAAATCCGTATCCCGACGAACTGATGTCACTGTTTCCTTCGCCACGCACTGAAAAATTGAATTCTTTCAGTTTTCAAGAACCTTTTTTGATAGTCTTTTGGATTTATCTATAAATACTCACTGAGCTCTGTTTCATATCTTCGTGATTCTTGTTTCGTAGCTCTCGAGCTTGACGAAGTTCGGTGAGTTGACGTCTCATAATTTCTTTTTGCCGTAGTCTCGATTGGTCTGTATACGGCCTCAGTTGTTGTGATAATTGGAGAATAATTCTGGTCAATCTGCAAATGATTTGTTTTAAGAATTTTCTAGGGATCTTGTTAAAGAGTCTCATTAAAAATAAATCGCAGTTTAAGCTCTTGAAAAAAGACCTAAATTTAGCTGAAATTTGAAATTTCGCCAACTTATTTTGGTTGCATAGACTGGAAAGCAATTTGTGTTTAATTATTGTCCTATATGACATATTGCAATTTTCATTTAATTAAGTACATTTCTAGCCATCAAACAAGGAATCAAATTTGGTAAGACAATAATTGATTAGAGATTTCAGCTAAAATTAGGCCTCTTATTAAGCCGCATTATGAAATTTGGTCATTTAGGGAACTCACTTCATTGTCAGCCTCGGAAGCCCCGGTCTCGTAAAATATGCTGAAACTATTTTGTTTTTAAATTCCCTATTAAATTTAATTTGTCTTACTCTGATAAAGGCTGATGTGCTCCAAAAACGTAATTTTTCTCATTCACTTGTTGATCACTTGTTTCTTCTTTTTGTTTTAGAGCTGGTGGCTGAAAAAAGTGAAAATAACGCTTAGGAGTTTGAAAAAGAGTCGAATAATCACACACTACTTGTAGGTTCAGTTTTTCTGCCGACGGAGCAGGAGGGCCCAACGAGCCAAAACTTGTCGAATATGAAGTTTTCAGTGTTTGCTGAGGGATGAAAGTTTGAGATGGAGTTGGGTAGTTTCTGAAATTTCAAAGTTTCAATTTTAGAGTTTTTGTAGTTTTTGAATGGTTTCTGACCAGTTTGATCACATTTTTACGATAAAATTCTCAAAAATTGCTGATAAGCACACCCTATAGATCAGTGACAAAACATTAAAGAACATATTGAAATAATTCTCTATAGTCAGGCTTTAGGAAATGTACGCATATTAATTGTTTGTTCCGATATAATTATGCTTGCATAGCCTCACGCTTCATTTGTCACAAAGCGCAATTACTAAACTTTTGAATTTACATTTTATAAATTAACTTTCTAATTTTTTGGTCAATCGGCCAAATCCTGAATAAAAATGTTGTTAATTAATTTCTGCATTTTTGAAGGTCAGGAAAATAAACTAACAGAATCGAATTGTCTTGTGGCAGCGGAGGAGGTGTTGTGAACAATGGAGGTTGTGGATATGACTGCATAAATGGAGGAATGTTAGCCAAGTATGATGAGGACGGTTGTAGTGGTTGCTGATTTTGATAGGAAGGGTAGATCACTGAAGGAGGTTCTGAAAAAATATTGAGTGTTTAATTCTGTGTCTGAAACTTTTTTTTTCAGCCAAAAGTGTTTCTCAGAAAATTTGAATTTTTCGCCAATTAAAAAAAAGAAAATTTGAAATTCGCGCAAGCATTTTTACTGAGCAAACTTGAATTACCCGGAAACTTTTTTCGCTCCAAAAATTTGAATTTCCCGTTAAATTATTTATTTCCGAAAATTTGAATTTGCCGCCAACATTTTAATCGAGCAAATTTTAATTACTTGACCACTTTTAGAAAGTTTCATTTTCCCGGAAGAAGTTTTCTCACTGTCAGACAATTTTGATAAATTTGATCTTCCCAAACAATTTTTGAAATGGAAAATTTCAATTAACCGGCAAAATTTCTAGGACAGTTTGAAGTTCCCGGTAAAAATTTTTTCAGAAAATTTGAATTTCCCGCCTACATTTCTACTCAGCAAATTTGAATTACCCGACAAATTTTTTAGCAAAAGGGTTCAATTTTCCACGAAAACTACTTTCTCAAAAATTTTGAGTTTCCTGGGTAGAGTTTTAAAAAGATAAATAAAAATGCAAAAATCTTACGAGTGTAGTAATTTTGAGTAGGTTGTTGATAACAAGGCATCGGCGGGGGACATAAACATCCAAGTTGTGCCGGTGGAGAGCTACACGAATTTTGGCATTGGCAGTTCATGGAACCTGAATTTTAATTCATGGACTTTCCAGGGAGTTACAATTAAAGTTTACCGAATCCAAGTTGAGGGAAAAATATAGCTGTCGTTTCATGAAAGTATAAAACAAGTGATAAGTAGAAAAATAAGTATTTTGCCATTGAATAGAATGTATCAGATCAAATCAGTAATTCAATTCACATTAGAATTTAAACAAAAAACCTCGGAAAATGTACGAAATCTGCCTTTCACCTTGCTTCTCGATGTCTCGATGTACAGGGGAAAAAAAGGCAGCACTAGCTTATTATAATACGATTGTCGAAATACGAATAATAATTATTGCTGACTTCTTCGGTGCGTTGTGGATTGTGAACGCAATTTTCGTTGTCTTTGAGAATATACGGCTATTCGTCTTCCTCTTCCATTGTTATATCGTAGGTCCAACTTATTCTCGAAGCTAGTTTCAAACCTCTGGAAGACGGAGAAGGGAGAAGGTGGATACCCAAAAACGAACGGAAACTAATTTGAGTATGAGAAATATGAAGATGTCTCATATGAGAAAAAATGATGATCGAACATCTAGGTGGGAAAATGAAAACTTAATAGGAATTTACCCTTTGGAATGTAACTTTACATTTTTACAGTCATTATGGTTTTTGAAATTCTAGTAACGAAACATTTTTGGAAAATCTTTGAGTTATTATAGACAAATTTCTCTCTTGAAATTTTTTGTAGATCGAAACTATCTCACAGAAAATCAAAGTGATCCTATAGAAGAAGAAACAAATTTTGAAATAAATACGTATACCCAGAGTGGAATAAGGATATGTTATTACGGTTACTTGTTCAGGAAATATATGACTAATTGAGTTCAGATGGAGAGTGTATTAATGCAAGTTGTGTTTTTATGTAACTGGTTCATAAGATATCTGGGAGTATGTATGCTTGATGTGTTTTGTAGGGTTTGGAATGATTTTTACTAGAAATTATAAAATCAATTTGAATAAGATATGTGTTCTCAAAATTCTGAAGAATAGTTTGGAAGCTAGAGTTTTCTTTTTTAATTTTAAAAGTTTCTGAAGTCTGCACTTTAGGGAATTCGCATTTTCGAATATTTGCAAATGTGGAAACTCTAATTCAAAATTTTCGCAAATAATTTCATGACGTATTAGCTATGAATTTTCCTTACAATTAGTATTATTTTGGCTAGTTGTGAACAGTGAATATTCACAGTACAATAAATTTCAGACACCGTATTTCTTTTACTAGTCTCCAATAGTTTTACACTCCTCGGGATCAATCGGCATCTGGATTTGTATGCAGGACTAATAAGACAACTACGGTTTTTATCTTTTTGGTATGTTAATTTAATAAGAATAAATGAACATATTTTTCAGACGTTGAATCCAACGTATTTGAATAAATAAATAAATAAATAAATAAATAAATATTACTTGTTGTTGAACAATGTTTTTTTAAAGTTAGCCATTTTCTTTTACGCCATATGGAAAGCAAATACCAAATACCAATTCTCAAATTGTACTTTCTCCTCGAAATGTTCCTAAAGTTGCCTCCAGAAGTCGAATGCAACGGTTAAGCCGTTTAATACCATTAGCGTGTGTGTGTGTGCATCTGATAAAAAGTTTGTTGCCACCAATTTTGCATTGCATTGCTCCTCGCTTCTTATCACTGCTGAAATTCGTATCATTCTGCCAATTATTTTCATTTTGAACTATTACTCCCCCACGTGGTCGGTATGAAAACCAAATCTTTATTGTTGAGTCATTCAATAGTTGCTATTGTGGCAGTGATTATAACAACGGCAATATGGCTCACGGTTAGTTTAAATATCAACTAGGGGTGTGTGAAAATTTTGTAGTTTTCCACAATTGGCAATTTTGACAATTTAAAACTTTTAATTTCGAAAGTCGACATGAGTTATTGAGTTATTATCATTTTGAAACAAAATACATCTTAAATGTTTGGAATATTCCAATTTTCAACTTTCTAGAAATTCTAATTTTTTATCGACAATTTAAACTCCTTCAGAATTTTTAGAAAATGTTGCTTTTTGAAATTCTTGCCAACTGCCAATATCATTTTAATTTCCGCACAGCACTAACCGCTATAACCGGAGCCAATTTCTTTTTCAGACTTATTTTGTAGCTGTAAATCCAAACATTAATAACAATGGTGGACAAGTTATCAACAATTACTCAAACAATTATTGCCCCACAACTGATAACACCTGTCAACTCCCTCCAATGCCAAAATGCGCGGAGACTTGCGAGTAAGTACTTGGAAATGTTTTTTTTACCCAAAAAAAGTTTAGATTTGTTGTCTGCGAATCTATTCCAGCAGGAATGACTTTCAATTCAAGTTATCCGATTTTCAACTCAACAACCGATTGTTGGATGAGACTCATGAGTGAGATGAACTTTTTCCAAATAAAAAAAACAATAAAAATGTTATAGGTGAAGCAAAAGAAGAAATTCTTATTGGCAGCTACTATTGGAGTTTGTTAGTGAAAGACACCGGAGATGGTTATACGACAGATGATACGAATACCAGTTGGAATGTGGGTTTTTATTCGGATTTGAATAAATTTTCAGCTAATTTAGAAGATGGTCTGAAAGTATATATATATTTTTTTTAATGAATTTTTTTGACAGTTTGGATTTATTTTTCCAGGAAAAGGATATTTTGAGTTTACTCCGAGTTTACAATTAAAACAGTCTTAAAACAGAATATCGTATTGCACCCGACTACTTAACGTTGAAACGTTATATCTTTGTTCATCTTTAAGATATCAATATATTATTAACTACGAAATTATAGAAAAAGAACTAACAAATATTTAGTTAGTTGACACTTTTTAAATAGGACAGACAATAATTGAGATATAAGCTGCCAAAGTTGAACAATGGGGTGCAATACTAATAGAGGAAATACGGTAACTGTTATCAAAGTTCTATTGCGTTAGTTCAATAAGTGGGATGTTTAAGTTAGAAATTTTCTAGCAAACTGCAAAAAACTTCAACTTTTTTGATTGCTACAATTCTAAAATTAAATCAATTCAAATTCCATAGGAATTTTTATTAGGGAGCTCAAATCTACAACACACTTCTCTCAACTGCTGTTAATCGAAATATTTCTGTAAGAATTGCCCAAACATATGAAGCTGGTGGTTACCCGGAAACCGACGATTTAGTTAAAAATTCCAATGGTAGAATTCGCGTTAGGAGCTTGGATTTTAGAAATTGGTAGATTAGTTTTTATGAAACAGCTCTATAACTGCAATTTTTCAGGTATATCGGAGGTATTCTCCACACGAAATCATGGGCAATTGATGGAAAACACTTTTACATTGGATCCGCAAACTTTGACTGGAGATCACTTACCAATGTCAAAGAACTTGGGGTTGCCGCATTTAATTGTCCGTGTTTGGCTAATGACTTGAAGAATTTGTTAGAAATTTATTGGAATATGGGAGCTCCTGGAGCAACGATCCCAAAACAATGGGATAATAGTCTGTCAACTCCAGCAAACCATCAAAGTCCAATGAGCGTTTTTCAGCCAACAGGTAGTCAGGCTATGTATATTTCAGTGAGTTTCATATTTCTGAAATAGTTTTCTAAAATATTGAAATTTAAGGCATCTCCTCCAGGATTCCAAGCGTGTGGAAGAGAAGATGATTTGACTTCAATGATAAAAACTATTGATGAAGCTCAAGAATATTTATATATGGCAGTAATGGACTATTCGCCTTCAACTTTGTACTTGAAAAATGCGAATAAATGGAAACCCGAGCTGGATAATGCTATCAGAAGAGCAGCCTTTGAAAGAGCAGTTCATGTTCGATTCATGGTTTCATTATGGCCACATACTTACTCAGATGTCTACGGTATTCTATATTCTCTGCAAGATATTTCAGATCATCTGCCATGCTACAAATGGGACTCTAACGGTGAGAATAACTCATTCTGGAATAATGGGGAAAAAATTTCAGACAAATGTATAAAGAAGGGATCAATCGAGATAAGATTTGTGCAGGTTCCTGAAATGCAATATGGAAAGATTCCATACGCAAGAGTTTATCATAATAAGTATTTTGTAACGGAAAGTGCCGCATATATTGGTGAGTTTTATTGAATAATTTTTAACAAACTCATGCCCGCCCGCCTCAACCAGCAACTAACATAAACTGGTTGCCGAAAAATACCAAAAATTTATCGGCTGCTTCAGCAACAAATCCGGCAAATCGCCGTTTTTTTTTTAATTTTGCAAACTCGGCAAACCGACAATTTGCCAATTTGACAAATTTGCCAAAAAAAAACCCTCTAATTATGGTTTTCTGAATTTTCTGGAAATATCAAAGTTTGAATTATAAATTTCTGAATCGAAACCATTTTCTACATTTTCCTGAAATAAGGAAGGAAATTAGACAAAAATATGCAGCTGCATGTAATTTGCTCTTTAAAAATTTCGTGAAATTGATTTTCGGCAAACTTCGAAATTTCTTTCAAATTCAAAAAAAAAACATTTCGGCAGCCAAAAAAACCGGCTATTTTGCTGATTGGCTGAATTTGCAGAACGGCAATTGTCGCCCACCACTAAACTTGTTAACACCCCCGGGCACCCGTAGAATGTAAAATTTATCTTTAATAGAATCAATTTAACATTTTCAGGAACATCAAATTGGTCATCAGACTATTGGCAGTATACAGCCGGTATCGGAATAGTGATCCGTGCGGATGATTTCACTTCCAAATCCAAACTCGTTCAACAATTCACTTCCGTGTTCGAAAGAGATTGGTCCTCAACTTACACAATTCCTTTGAAAAATTTTACAATATCCGGTAATAGGACTAGTAATTTCTATTGAGCTTACTCTTTCACCTCTCCTTCTGCTCACAAATGCCAATAAATCGTTCATCTGTGAAATTTCCGAAGCGTGTCTTAATTTGTAGTCCGGAAGCCCGGAAGTTCTAAAGTGTCGGGATGTCTGAGTTGGAAAATTTTGTTCACATTTTCAAATTTTATGTATTCATCTTCAATTTCAAGATCAGATGTTCATAAGAAAAGATCCAAATCCACGTCAACATCTCAGTTGACAAGAAGCAGCAAGAAAAGTAGTATTGAATCTAAATTCTTAATTCCTAATCACCTGCAGAAAAAAGAAAATGGAAATTCTAGAAGTACAACTGGTTTGGACATGCTTCTTAGTCAAAATAATGAACAAAAGCAAGTTGTTGAAAGGGTGAGTTTAGAACAACACTGTTCAGGAATTTCATAAAATTTCAGCGAGATCCGTACACTCAGGAAATTTTTGATCGAGTTTTTTCCGGAAAGCTCAGTAATATTCCAAAGCCTCAGAGCAAACTTGTCAGAGTTTTTACAAGGTAAATGAATAGAGATCAACTATGGTAATTGATAAGGTATTCAGCTCTACGTTCACCGATACAACTGTAGAACGAAACGCGCTAATGGAGGAGATTTATCCAAAGCTTAAGGAATACTGCCGTGAGACTTATGGTCTGGATTTTCAGGTTTTTTTTTTGGATTTTTATGAAAGTTTTTCCGATGGCTTGAAACCCGGAAATTTTGTCTACTTGAAGCCCGATAGCTGTAAAGAGTGAAAGTCCGGTAATTCTGAAGTCCCGAAGTTCTGTATGTAGGTTTGAAGCTCAGTAGTTCTGAAGGTTTGAAGTCCCGTAGTTCTGAAGGCTTAAAACTCAGAAGATCTGAAAAACCACGAAATTTCAGGTTGTCGATATGAGATGGGGAGTCCGAGACGAATCAACCGACGATCATATGACCACTAAACTTTGCTTGTCTGAAATTGCCAACTGTCAACGACTTTCAGTTGGCGCCAATTTTGTGGTTTTTCTTTGCCAAAAATATGGATACCGACCTATTCCGTCAGAAATCCTTTCTACAGAACTAGAAATGCTGAAGAGAACTTTACGAGAGGAGCATGAAGACATTTCACTATTAGACAATTGGTATATTGAAGACTCGAACTCTGTTCCGCCTATGTTTGTTCTACAGCAAATTAGTAGTATTCTAGTAAACTTTAATAACAAGGTAAAGAAGTTTGATATGTAGACCAAATATGAAGATTTTATTGATTTCAGAGAATTCCAAAACTTCAAGAACAAGATGCAAAGCAGTGGTGGGAGTGTGAAGCGAAAATGCAGCAACTGTTGAGAAAGGGCGCAAGAAGTTGTTATGAGAAAGGATTTTTAGATCGTGAAGCAATGCATAATTATTTCATGTCTGTGACGGAAAGAGAAGTTGTGCACGGAATATTAAAAGTTAAAAATCCGAATGAGCATTGTTTGTGTTACATTCGACACATCAACAATATTGCTTTGTCACAAATGAAGACAGCTTCCAAATTTGTGGATATTGCACACAATCATGTAAGTTTTCACAGTGTCGGTCAAAATATTCTGGTCAGAAACAGACGCGCCAGATGGCAGATGTTGTATTTTTTTCGAAAATTTTTTGATCAACTTCATTAAAACAGTTCAAAGCCAGCAACGAATCAAGTATTGGTACAAAGTTTCAGTGAACTCTTAATATGTTTATAGGTAAACTCTGAAGCTCAAAAACTCCTTGCAAATCTTCGTGATGAAAGAGTCCCTGCCAAGTTGGCAATGCAAAATATCAGACGATCAACTGTGGAATGGGTTGGAAGAGATGGAATCGACGTTCAATATCACGCTGAATACATTCGTCAATTTTGTACGGACTTTTATAAAAGTATCACCTCAATGGTCGATAACGCAATGGAAAAGCACGCGAGGTTTCGAGATCAACTATTCACAGAAGTCCTAACCCATTTAACAACTGGAATCACCGTCTCCAATATGTTTTTCGGAAGAAATGAACAACTGGATTGTGCCAAACAATATGTTCTCGGGAATTCAACACTTCCTATTATTCTTCAAGGAGAAAATGGGTGTGGGAAGACATCTCTGATGGCTAAAATTGCAACTAAGATCAGGGAATGGTATGATAATTCCTGCGAGCCAGTGGTTCTATTGAGATTCTTGGGGACGAGTCCGGATAGTTCAAATATTGCCCCACTCCTCACAAGTGTCTGTGATCAGGTAAAAACAATTATTAGTATTATTCTAAAAAGGAAAAAGACACATAAAATAGTCTAACATGGCCTAATATCATACTAAAACACCCAAAAAAAGAATTGGGCATTTCAGCCCTAAAGGAGCAGTTTTTAATAATCCCCCTCTGACGATACTCCACCTTCATAATTATTTTAAGCTTATCATTTTCCAGATTGCATCAAACTACGACGAATCGCTCAAAAATTCTTCCCCAACTGAGTTATCAAAACTCTTCCAACATTTCAAAAAGATAACCAACCTTGCCACTCGCGAAAAACCACTAGTAATAATTTTTGACAGTCTTGATCTTTTATCAAGAATCGATGGAGCTCATGAACTTCTTTGGTTTCCCCCTTCTTTACCTCCATTTGTCAAATTATTCGCATCCCTCACGCCGGGTGGAAGTCTGATTTACTCGAAAATGCAACGACTAATTGAAGACAAAAGACAGTATCTGATGGTTCCAAGTTTGGGAAAAGTATTTGGCATGCCAATTTTCAGATATTCATGATTAATTTCAGGATCTTGGATTTCAAGTTGTTCGAGAATGGTTGTCTGACAAAGGCCGTACACTTTCTGAAAGACAATGGAATACGGTATCTAAGGCACTTGATAAATGTACATTGCCTCTTTTTGTGAAATTAATTTATGCAACTGTAGCAAGATGGAAGTCATACTCTCGACCGCAAGAGACGATACTTTTCTCATCGTTACAAGAAAGTATCAACGTTTTATTTCATAGAACCGAGAGTCAGCATGGTAAACTATAGTTTAAAAACTTGTTCTGTCGGAGCTTCATTCAAACTTTTTTTCAGGAAAACTACTCGTATCCCATGCTTTATCCTACATTTCTGCTGCTCGCTCTGGAATCAGTGACTCTGAAGTAGAGGATTTGATCTCTCTCGACGACAAAGTACTCGATGATATTTTTCAATACCATCTTCCCCCGGTGAGAAGGATTCCACCTTTGTTATGGAGTCGTATCAGATCCGACCTTCCTGGTTACCTATCGGAAAGAGCTGCTGATGGAGTCATTGTTCTAAATTGGTACCATCAACAGTTCCGACAAGTTGCGATTGAAAGATATTTCAAAAATGTGAACCATTTGGAGACTTGTCATTCTGCAATGGCGGAATATTTTCTTGGAGTATGGGGTGGAGTACCAAAGCCTTATCAATACACTGAAATGCAGAAACAAAGATTTGGAGTCACTGAAAATGAAGGTTAACTCGAGCTCGCTTTCCTGATTGTCTAGCATAAATTTCCAGGACTGGCTGACAGAAAAGTACCGAAACAGCCGAATGTATTTTCTTCGAAAGATGGAAACCATAGGTACAACACAAGAAAATTGAACGAACTACCGTATCACCTTCTGAGATCCGGAAGAGTCGATGAACTGTTGACACTCTGTCTTTTTGATTACGAGTTTTTGCATGCAAAGGTTGCTGAAAAATCATGATAGAGATTAAAGTTGAAATTTCGATTCCAGGTATCAAGTTTTCCATTGCAATCTCTTATTGCCGATTATGAAGATGCTATTCAAAATGTTCGAGATGTCGAGATATCTCGTCAACTTTCTCTCGCAGTAGACGCTTTAAGACTTTCAGCGAGTATATTGAGGTGGGCCTTTTTAGGGGAACTGTATATTTATACATATTGAAACTTAAGAAAAATAATTTTTAAAAACTTTAATTCTGTCAAATCTAGAGAAAATCAATGAAAAATCGATGAATATTCAGCAGCAGCAGCAGTAGTTTGACAGTACAATACTCATTAAAGGCTCACTTCTTGTAGTCAACAAAAAATTTTGTCGTGTCGAGACCGTGTACCGTATTCAAAATTTGACATCTGAGTAATAACACCCAACGTATAATATTCCAGCCGCAACCCGTCCATGCTAGCCTTCGAGCTTCTTGGACGACTTCTACCTCTTGTCGCCACTAACAAATACGTCAGCAAGCTCCTTATCAAGTAATACTAGTTCAAAAAATTTTTAAAAAAATAAAAATTATTATCCAGATGTGACAAAGAAGGTCCCCAACACAATTCGTTTGTACCGGCTCACCATTGTTTCCACGCCCCGGGAGGCCCTCTCAAGTTTTCGCTAGAAGAACATCAGTTTGCTGTTTTTGGAATGCAATTGACCTCTGATCGGAAGCTTCTGGTATCAACATCAACTCAGATTATTGTCTGGGATGTGTCTACAGGTACTTTTATAACAGTTGAGAAAAAACTTAAGAACTTGAATTCGCAGGAGATATTGCTCGAGTTGTTAATCCAAATATCGATGGAGTCTTCTTCGGACTGGCTGTATCAGAAAATGATAAATTTGCCGCTGCCTACACAAATAACAATCAAGTTATTGTTGCTTCATTAGTTACGGGGGAATTTACTGCAATTGATCCAGAACCATTCGTGACACAGATGGAACTACAAGCGGTAAGATAAAACTAATTAGTATTGCACCAGACTGCTTTACTTTAAAAGGGAATATCTCATAGTCAGTTTGTTTCAAATTAATTAACAATAAATAACAATTTAACAACAAAATAGAAAGAGAACTAACAAATATTTAGTTAGTTAACAATTTTTTAATAGAACAAACGAGAACTTAGCCATAAGCTGTCAAAGTTTAAAAATAGGGTGCAATAGAGAAAATACGGTAACTTTTTTGATTTACAATTGGAAAAGTTTTTTAGATTCGATTCGTTGGCAACAATAATGTGTTAATGTGGTCCAAATCCCATTACATGATCTACACAGTTAATGGGAATCTTGTGAGCCAAGGATCTGAAAGTGAAGGAGAACATAATGTAGATGATCACAAAAATGAAAGTTAACATCTAATCAAATAATTTTCAGAACATTGTTCACATATTCTACCGGGATGCCTTGAACATGATGTTCTTGCTCTGGACAGGCGAGAGAGATGAGTGGAAGCTTGTTCTCAAAGGATCTATAAATGGTGAAGTGGGGTTGTGAGGCAAACGTTCAAAAACTGTAAATTTCAGTACGATAATCAAACTTATCGAATCAAAAATTGACATAAAAATGTAGGCAAATGTTCTTTCAGTCTGAAAATAATATTTATTTTTGTTAATAAGTTCAAAAAAGACCTCAAGAGGTATCTGAAAGTTGCTCTTAAAAATTCCGTGCTTTTTTTGAAGAATAACAATTTCCAGGCACTATTTGAGCTTTATTTGAAATATTTTCTCAAAAATGAGTCCTATTTTCAGCTTTTTCTACATTTCTTCATTAATTTTCCATTCGAAAAACTAGATTATCATACAGAAGATAAAAGTTTTGTACGTTCACCCAGAGCTCTGACGAACTACATATAACTATTCATTGTTAATAATTTTAAGACGAAAAAACACAATCAAAAGGAAAAATAGCCAACTTTTCATGCGAAGCAGCCATCACTTTCAGTGATAATTATTTCAGAAAGGGATTTGCCTGCATTGTACATAAAAGTTAGTTTCCGAACAATTCAAACTGTTTCAGTTCAAGTGTATTTAGGTAGTCTCGATCCAGATGGTGATCACAACTTTGCATTGGTTCAAATTGAGCTTAATGATTCAAAGTATACAACAAGTGAGATTATTCACGAAGGATTACCAAATCGCATAAATGACATAAAGATTTTCGAACGAAATTGCGGCAGCAGCCAGAGTCAAAGTCAGAATCCGTGGATTGTCGGAGTGATGATAGATGTTAGTTGAAAGTTTTAAAACTGAAATTATTTCAAGCACACGCTGTTTAAATTGTGATTAATTACTTAATTACCGTGTTTCAATTTCCCCCAAAGAGGTGCGACCAATCAGCGATTCGCTTCGCCCACCAATCAGACGGAGTTCGAAGACGCTGATTGGTCAGAAACTGGGGGTGGCTTCTCATTTGAGAGGGAGTTCAAACAAGGTGATTAGTCACTTTAAAATCGTTTGAATTTTCCTTTCATTTACACTACTTCACGTTCAAAATCGCAGAAATCAACTGTTTGAATTTCCAGAGTTTCCTACTGTATCGAGAGAATTGTGAATTCAAGCCCATTTTCCTGAAGCTACCTTTAAACGTCCGAAACATTCCGATCCGTCCACGCCACACTACAACTGCCGTCACGTTCGCTTCACATGACACCGTTTTTGTCGCAGGAGTAAGAAAACATTTATTCTTATGGAATGTATCTACCACAGAAGTAAGGATCTTCTAGCTAGATCTGTCAAAAATTTTTCTAATTCAGCTTCTCCGATCTCTTGACGCTCATTTCGGTCGAATTTTGAATCTAGACTCTGTTAGCCATCAAGGTCAGAATATTCTCATCTCGTCATCTTTGGATCATACGATTAAAATTTGGAATATGGAGAATATATTCGAAAAGTCGTTTCCTGTGTCTACAATGGAACAATCGATTGAAAAAATATCTGTGGCAAAGGATAATCCAACTTTAGCAGCTGTACAGACTAGAAAGAACATCGGAATTTGGGATATTAAGTCTCATAGATATATTGCTTCGTTAGTAGCCAATGTTCATGGAGCTGTAGTATCTGATTCCTTGCTCTCAGCTGATGGAAGGTAAATCATATTATAATTTTTTACAAATCATATTCAAAGATATTTCCAGAACAATTGTGGCAATCGAGTCTGATCAGCTTCTTCTTTGGGATCTCAGAACTCAATCTGTAATTCATTCTGTGCATGCTCCGAATGTATTCCAAATTTTCTATATGAATAAGGAGGCATTGATAGGTGTGATCTACCGACAAGTAGACTCGGCGGAGCAGAAAATCGCAAGACTTACCATCTACAGTATCACTGATTTCAGTGTCCAGTACAGTTTTGAATACCCATGCAGGCTTTTCAAGGAGTGTGCTGTGATGAGGGTAAGTTTTGAAATATAATAGTAGAGTTAGGCACAAAAATGTTTTAATTTAGGATGGAATTACTGGAGTGGTAATTACACTTTTCAAGGGACACGATAGTCTTTTGGTTTTTGATGCAGTTGAGAAGACGCAAAAGATCAAGTTTCGGCCGAGGCAGTCGAAAAAGCAGAAAGACGTGATGATTAATAAAATTATTGCGATGCCATCCAACAGTAATCAGGTAAAGAAAAAATGAATTCGCAATAAAAGTCGAGGTAGGCACGGCTGCCTGCAGGCATAACTCGTTTTTAAAAAGATTAACATTTATTCTGCCTATGTGAGATAACTTTCTTCTCAGAAAAGGTGGTGTTGAAAGTTTGAACAAAAATCGTTGCTATCGAGGCGCAGAAAATTGTGTACTTTTTAAAATCGGAGCGCGCTCCACGGCCAAATAAATACGCTCCGCCCCTAAACGGTGGGTCTCGTTAGGTATTGTAGGCAAATGCAGAAATTCAAAAATTTTGAAACAATCTCAAACAGAAAAAAAATATGCTACCGTAATTCTACACAAGTTCCCAAAAATCCACTATAGATTTTTCGTAAATCTACAGTAGGCTTCCGTAAATCGACAACAGGTTCCTGTAAACCAACATTTTCTGCGTCCTCATAATATTACAAAACTATTTTCTCTTAAAGTACCACATTTAAAGTCTAGAAAAATATTCTCCCTGGTCAAAGCTTTACGAGAATTCGTTTTTTTTTTCCTTTTTCCAACTCCAAAAACTTTTCAGATAATAGTCGTAGAAAGTGACAATAAATCAAGCGTC
The DNA here is from genome assembly GCF_000002985.6 of Caenorhabditis elegans. Taxonomy (NCBI): domain Eukaryota; kingdom Metazoa; phylum Nematoda; class Chromadorea; order Rhabditida; family Rhabditidae; genus Caenorhabditis; species Caenorhabditis elegans. Next base: position 5,501,525 of record NC_003283.11, read on the forward strand.
TGGGATATTCGAGTCAGAAAATTCCATCGATCCCTCACTCAATTCAACGGAGTTGTGTCGAATGACGGAAAATTGGGATTATTTGCACCTGCAAAAGGCGGTCTTTTTGTTCGTTTCTCAATGTTCACCCTCAAATTATAGTTTTTCTTTAAATTTAAAGGTAATCGATATGCGGAGCGGTCAAGTTGCAAAAACTCTAATCGGAAATGTGACAGAAGGAGTGAACGATGTTACTTGCTCATTTTCTCCGAATGCTCAATACGTGTTCTACAATCACAGTGGACATAAAACATTGAGGTTTAATACGGGAACACAAAATTCCGAGAATGCGTATTACACAACATATTTGATGCGCAGTTTATCTCGTAGCAAAAACTACAGTAACTCTTAAAATATATACTGCAGCGCTTGTGTCGATTTACTGGCTCCATTTTCGAGACTAATTTCTGTTCCAATTTTCTTCTAATTTTCGCGTTATTTTCTCAATTTTTGAGCTTAATTTTAATATTCTATCGATAAATAAATGATTCTCGTAAATTGACACGAGCGCTACAGTAGTCATTTAAAGAAGTACTGTAGTTTTTGCTACGAGATATTTTGCGCGTCAAATATGTTGTGCGATACGCATTTTCAGAATTTCGTGTTCCCGTAATAAAAACAACTATATTATCCATTCGTTATTCAATAATCGCTGGAAATTTTCAGAGTTTTCCGAGTCCTCGATTGTCAATTAATTGGAACTTTCCGGCCTCATGCCACGATAACCTGTTGGAGTTACGATCCAGATGGATTTTTCGTTATTATTGGTACACAGAAAATCAAAATCAGAGCGCAATCGCGCTCCATCGGCAAATAAAAACGCCCCGCCTCCAGCCGTTGGGTCTCGTTGGGTATTGGCGGCAAATCACGTAAATTCAAACGATTTCAATTATTTTTTGGCGGTTTTCATAGCATTTTCTACTCTTTTACACAAGTTGAGCAGAGAAAAGTTTTTTAAAAATGTAATTGAGAACGTTATAACATTAGTTTCGGCATAAAAAATAATTAAAACCAAAAAACAACGAAAATAATAACAGAAATCGTTTGAATATACTGTTCTCCCGCCAATACTCAACGAGACCCAAAAATTTGGTGGTGGAGCGCGCTTGCACTTCGATTTCAAAAAGCGCATTTTTCTGCGTCTTCATAATAAAGCAATTAAATAATTTTCAACTTTCCAGGTGCACAAGATGGATCCCTTCTCACAGTTGTTCTCAATGATCCGATGGTAAAAGAAGAAACTCTCAACAAAATCGCCCTTCTCCCTTGTCGACGTCACCTTGCAGAATTTCAGCATATTCATGTTCCAGAGGAAGCCGAATTGGACACATTTGATTTGAGAAATCTGGGAGCCGTCACCGCCGCGGTTACCCGCTTCAAATCTCTATTGGATAACAAAAAAGGAGGAGGGGTTACAAAGAAGTCACATGTGTGCAGTATAATGTGAAATGTTTTTTAAAAATTTTGCTCGTAAAAATTTGTCTTTATTTTGAGTTCGTCCTGATTTGCAGAGCTCTTATACTAAATGAATTGAATTGCAAACAATTGCGAATGATGATATCCACAGAAAAAAGGATAGTGAAATGGAGATTCTTTCAAGTGGGGGTGGGATGAGAAGGAGATGGTGGTGGGGGAAGGGTAACAATTTTAATGATAAACTGGAATAAAACTTGACTATTGGTGTTGGCATCTGACGCCTTGTCCGTGATGTCCTCCGTGTTGTTCTTCGTCCGAATCTTCATTGTAAGCGTCTCCGCCACGTCCTCGGCTGTACTTCTTCTCGTCATATTCCATAAGAGAAACTTCTGCGGCAGCTGGGGTGACATTGACAACTTTTGAGGTAGGGAAGCAGCTTTTCAGAACCTGGAATAAAGAAAATTTTAGATAAATAAAACGTAACATACAAATCCTATTCTAATCAATTTATAAACATAAATTTTTGTTGCTTTTTTAAAACGGAAATAAAGTCAGTAAATGAAACAAAACCTTAAAAAACAGTTCGAACAATACATTAAGAACAATAAATCTTTAATAAAAATACTTACGGCATAAGCTTTTTCATCATCGAGGAAATGCTCCTTTGGAAATTCGACTTCAAATTCAACGAACAAGTTTCCTTTGAGTTCTGGGTATTTCTTATTTGGCATTCCTTTTCCAAGAACTCCTCTGATGACTCCTGGCTTGATAACATCTCCTTGTTTACTAGAAAGAACCAAAGGATGGCCATCAAGATGTTTGATAAGGAAATTATAGCCGCAAAGTGCCTCATTCAGTGATAGTTTCCTGAAAACAGTAAAACTTAATTTTTAAAAATCGATAAAAAGTTATTACTTGGTCATGTGAAGATCATCTCCATCTCTCTTGAAAATATCATGATCTTTCTGTTGAATAACAATGACAACATCTCCTGGCTCACCATCTGGCTAAAAGATATTTTTATTTAGAAATTTTTTTAAATCAATTATCTTCACATGCACTTACGTCAGATTGGTCTCCATCTCCTTTGAATGTAATTTTATCGTTATGTTTCATGCCAGGAAGAACGTGAACCTCCAATATTTTCGAAACGTTTTCGTACTTTTCTCCATGGCATCCTTTGCACTTATCACCTGCTGGAACTTTGCCTCCAGAACCCTTACAAGCATCACAGTGAACCTGCATTTGTTGGAGCATTCCGGGGCCAATTTGCTGAACGATCGTCTTCACTCCACGACCACGGCATGCATCACACTTATATTTTTCTCCCTTCTTTCCACCTGACCCTTCGCAAGTTTTACAGAGTGCCTTTTTGGAAAGCTTCAGCTTTGATGTTTTTCCGACGTAAAGCTCTTCGAGTGTAACATTGAGGGGATGAACAGTATCTTGGAATTTCCGCCGACGTGGGCCACCTCGTCCCATTCCACCCATTCCACCGAACAAGCCACCAAATGGATGACCACCCATATCATCATCGTCGTCATCGTCATCACCGCCAGCACCGCCGAAGAAGTGAGAGAACAGACCTCCAGGAAAGCCTCCTCCACCACCACCAGCTCCTCCTCCTTGAACTCCTTCCAAACCTCTGGCGTCATACAAGCGTCGTTTTTCAGGGCTCGAAAGAACTTCATAGGCAAAACTGATCTCTTTGAATTTATCTCCATGGTCCGGGTTTTTATCTGGATGGTATTCTTTAGCAAGTTTGAAGTAAGATTTCTTAATGTCGGCCTGCGAAGCGTCTGGTCTCACATTGAGTGTTGTGTATAAAGTGGTGTCCACGGGACCACTACTTCCACCTCCAAACATATTACCTGAAAAAAAATGAATATTAAAATGCGGACATGACAGTGAAAAATTGAGAGAAACGGACGGAGAATGCGCGAGATGTTTGAAAAATACAACTTTTAATAATTCAATAATGTAAATTATTGAATTATTTTTTAGCAATTTAAACAAAATATTTAGAAATCAATTTTCTTACACAACGAACGACACCAACGAGCAAGTGAAAACAAAAACTGAATTTTGTGAACAAGCATCGAACGTTAATTAATGAGAACTGAATAAAAAACGCGGAAAATCGAGAAATTGAGCAAACGCGCGTCAAATCGATAAAAAACCACCGAATTTGGGACTTTGTACTGCAGAGAAAATTCTCGATAAAACCAACGCTGGTCGCGAAACGCGCCAGCATCCAATAACGCGTCAGCCGCAACTTCGCTTGCCCCATTCTCGTGAGCGCACGGCAGAGAGACTGAAGACGTGACAACACCAATACTCCAATAATCTTAGCACGCACACAACTACAATCTATATAAATACTGCATTCTAACTAATAAAAAAGCCAATGCTACTATTACAAGCTATATTTAAAATATTCATAAATTCTAAATAATCCATAAACTTTAAAATTATGAGTGAAAAGTTGCCACCAGGTTGGGGTTCTGTTTTTGGACATTTTTCACATAATATTATCAGGTACACTATGCGCAGTCTGTGACGACATTGCAACTGGCAAACATTACAGCGTTGCTTCATGCAATGGATGCAAAACTTTTTTTCGTCGGGCTCTTGTGGTAAATTTAAATAAGAATAGACCTAGTTGAAATGAATCTGAAAATATTGATTTTTCTCTCAATTAAAATGTTTCAAATTGATATCTAATCACAAAATGTTGTAAGATCAATTTAACAAGCATCAAACATCACCCTTTTTTTAGAATAACCGAGAATTCGTGTGTCAAGGGAATAAAGATTGTCCAGTTAACAAAGGAGTTCGATGCGCGTGTCGTTATTGTCGACTTCAAAAATGTTTGGCCGTTGGAATGGATAAGAATTGTAAGTTTTTGGTATACTTTGAGATTATGGAAGGATCCTAGGGTACATGGTACATCGATTAGTAAAGCCGTAGAAGCAACCCGAAATAAATAAAAAATCACCTGCCATTTTCCACGGCCGAATATGTATAAATAAATATTAAATTGAAAAAATTAGAAAACACTTTTCTGTTGAAATATATATTTTTCTTACAATTAGATCAATTATAGAATAAAAAAGTATTATTCAGACGCGAAATTTGGCGAATTTTCCCTCTCTGCCGGTCTCGGCACGATAAATGTTTGATAAATATAAAAATATATGCGCCTTTAAAGAGTACTGTAGCTTTAAACTTTGCTGATGAATTTTTATCAATTTTTCTCCGATTTTCTATGAAAAATATAATTTTGCAATTGGTAAAAATATTAAAAACACATAAATTTGTGAGAAAAACTATTCAAAATCAATGAAAATTCCACAATAGCGAGTTCAAACTACAGTACTCTTCAAAGGCGCACACCTTTTCGCATTGATCAAAAAACTGTCGCGTCGAGACCAGGGTCACCGTATTTTTGAGTTTAAATAAGGAGAACAATTTTTTAAGAGCCGTTAATTAAGAGGCTCTAGATAAAATTACAAATTTTGAAAACCAATTTTGAAATTTTTCCAGTTTCTCATCAATCTAGAAGTTACAAAATTTCATAGAACAATATACAATTATATTTCAATTTAATTTTTTTTAAAATCTGAATCTATTCAGCAATTCAAAACGACCGTGATAGAATTGGATACACAAAACGAAAAAGAAGACATGATGACAATGATATGGAAGGAGGTGTTCATCATTCAGAACATATCAGAGATGGATCTTCAGGAAGTCCACAAATGAATGATGAGAGCCCCGAGAGTATGGATATGAAGGATATTAAAATTGATTTGGTAACTTTTAAATAGAAATTTCCAAAAACAATGCAATGCATAATTTCAGAATTGTCTGGATCCAATTGCTGATAGGCTTACAACGTTGGAAAATAACTTCACACTACTTTTGAGTAGATGCGCCGATTTGCATTCCTATGCAACGTTAGAAGATGCTCTCAATGCTCCAAGTCGATTTATGCAACCTATTTCTTGTGAAGTGAGTTGAAGAAATGATTTATAAAGTAGCGTCAATAGATGTTTGGTATTGTTTATGTGCATTAAAATAGTTTCTTTTAATTTTGAAAGTCGACCAAAAAATTTCAAATGTTTCTGAAAATTTTGGCATTTTACCAAAACTTGACTGAAAATTTCAAAAAATCCAGAAAATTTGGTCATATTGGTCTATTATAAATGAATTAAATTCAGAACCCCAATGGTCATATACTGTTAAAAATTTGCATAAGTATTTAAATTTTTGTAATATGAAAAATGTATAAAATCACGTCTAACAGCTTGAGCTAAAAATTTTAAAATTTTCATGAAATCTACTATTATAAAAATAAGACTGAACGAATGATTGGGATTTTTTCAAAATTGGAAAATTCACTTTTTTTGGTACAAAAATACGCCGAAGTTTATTAAAATTTACTTTTTAATTTTAGTTCCAAATTCGATTTATTTTAAAACTTTACAAAAAATTATTTTCCCAATTTTTTGGAATTCGTCAATCAAAAAAATTCCAATTTTATGTTTAAAATATATTTAAAATATTCATCTTCCAACATTGTAGATGCTCAAATATGCGACAGTGCATTAGATTTCTTGAAAAGTGCCGCAAACTTAGTTTTCACCGCTTTCTGACTTTTTTTAGATCTATTTCCAAATTTCCACAATACTTACAACTTATTTCAGTGGTCAGACAATGTAGTTCTCACAAATCGAGATGATAAATTGCCATTCTGGAGGCAACGTTTGATAGCTCTATACATAGATTGGGCGAAGACATTTTCCACTTTTAGATCCCTACCGTACGCTGACAAAGTAAGTATCTAAACATTCTCCTCTACCTCTTCCATCATCCACTTTTTCAGGTTGCCATGGTAACTAATCATGCATCTTCTTTCATGATCATGTGTGAAGCTTTCCGCACTCCAGAGCACATGAAATCGGATGTTGTTCGTAAGAGACCGGATCTTCCAAATATCGTGACATCAAACTCCGGATCCGGATGTAGCAGGGTTTCATCGGTGGCTGGAAGCTTAGTGAGCAATGGGGAAGATGTACACGATGATTTGACAAACTTGCTTCATGCGGCATGTATCCAGCAGTCTATCAACAAAGGGATCATGTTTGGAGAGAATTCTTCTGATGATAAAATACTTTTGAATCTTCCAATTCGGTATAGATATTCAAACCCATAAGTCTCAATTTATATTTTTTCAGAGAAATAAAGAAAGAACCACTAGAAGTTCCATCGACAGAAGGAATGATTCAACTTCCAACTGAATATGGCAACCTTCCAGCAGACTATGCTTCGTGGATCCCTCAAGATTACGGTCATCCAACAGCTGGACACGAAGGAAAATCAGATATGCACAATTTCTTTGAAGCTCGAGACTTTTGTGTGGTAAAATTTTTTTTTTTCAAGTACATAAAGTTAATTTTTCTTAAACAGGGTCGTCCATCCTCCTGCAACTTGAATGAACGATCTATGAAAACTGTTTCAATGTTGGAATCGAGAAACTTTCAGTCTCCAAGTGCAAAGTGGGTTCTTTATTTTTTTGAAAAACAATCTAGTTTGAAATTTATAAAATAATGAAACACAAAACCGTAATCTATAGAGCCATTTTTGCAAAAGTCAACCTAAAATTGTGTCTATGATTTTTACATTTAAATTATGTTTCAAATATTCACCTTAGAACATTCTAACTTACCAAAAGCTTAGCTGTCACTTTTGAAAGCTTTCAAAATTTTTAAAGTGTTTTATTGTGATATTCAGTCATGATAAATGTGTATTTAGACTATATTCTTATAGTTGATGTATCTGACGTTACCAAGGAATTATGAGAAAAATCGGTGGCAGGCTTAATGTGCCTAGTAGACGCCTAGGCATTTTGTTAATTTTGGAAGGTATGGTCAGTGGGGACCTAGTCTAATTACACTTATTATATATAGTCCAACATGACAAAATACCTTAATTAAACAATTTAAAAACGATCTTAGATTTTTCTCAATTTTAAGTTTTGGGTTTATGTTTTGTTCAACTTTTGGCAAATTGCCAAATTTCAACAATGTACAGCTTAGAGCTTTTGTGCAATTTCGAGAATTGATGCAAGTTCGGACCTCCAGAGTGTTATGTACAATCAATACAAAATTAAAGTATAAAACTCGAAGAAAAAAATTATTTTTGGTCGACTTCCAAAATTACAACACTTTGACTGTAAATTAAAATTTTTCAGAGGTAAGAGATGAAAATGTAGTTTCAAACTATTGCCCTACTGACGATATTCCATGTTTAACTTCAATTAAATTTTGATTTTCAGCAATTCGAGTCTTTCTGGAATAACACCAGTCCTCACAATGATGATCGATCTTGTAATGAAACCATTCCGCCAGTTGAACTTCTCCACGACAGAATTCGCTCTACTTCAAGCAATCATGTTCTTCGATCCAGACACCGAAGGACTCGATTCGGCATCACAAAGAAATGTTGTAGCAGAACAGAAGAAACTACTTGCAGTGCTCTTTCGTCATTTGCAAAAGGCTTATAATCCGCAAGCGGCAAGCGAGAGATACGCTTCAATTATTCTTCGAATGCCATCGATTCGGGTACGCGTTGAACTTTCGATCTGTCTGATTAAAAAATTCTATAAATATTTCAGAGAGCCGCTGCAAAAAAGAATGAATCATTGCAAGTGCTGGATATGCTTCAAATGCATGAAATTAATTCTCTAGTGAAGGAAACATCGCTCGGTCCGAGACCTTCAAATGTTCAACAACGAATGGGAATTGGTGGTGGTGCAGGAGGATGTCTCACGTTTCCATCTCAAGAGGATTGAGGATTGAGGATTAACTTCAAATCATTGAATCTACATATTTTTTGATCTCATTAATATCATACTCAGGATTCCATCAGTATAAATTGCCTAGATAAAACCAAATAAAGAATGTTTATTGATACTCAACGTTATTAGAAAATATCGAAAATTTAATAAAAAAACTGAGTTAAATCCTCAAGGTATCTGATTAATCTTATTTTTAAATAGAAGTTATTGGTTGTGAAATGATTGGGATGTTTCTCTGATCATTGATCAATGTTTCATCCACTACTTCCAATTTTGTGGTCTGATTCCATCTTCCAAACCAGTCATTGACAGCTCGATCAGCTTCTCTGCGACCACTCAAATAACCTCCGATGGTTGTTTGGAATAGTCTGAAATTGATTGTTTAGACTTTTTTCTCTTATCTCTGAAATAGTATACCTGTGATGAGTTGCTTCACCGGCAAACAGAACCTTTGGTCTTCCTTCCAGTTTCACTGGAATCGCAAGTTGAGAGTGAGAAATATGGGAGAGCGCTTGCACTTGAGTCATGTAGGAATAGGATCCTAGAAGCAACTCGTTCTTGGTCAGCTGAGTTCTGATAATCTTGCTAGGCTCGGGAATACTTTTGTCGTTGTACATGTCTCGCATCAGTTTTGTAATTCTTTGCTTCAACTCTTCCTCCGACATGTTATCCACCAACTGATGACCTCTACCAGCATACCATGCACTCAGAACGTTCGGAGCCCAGTCGACAACTTGAAGGATCGTAGTCTCATCTTCAAATGCATCCAGTTTATCTCTAATCATTCCCTTAACAGGGAGAGGAGCGATGGAGTAGGTGTTGTTCGACCAAAATGGAGTTTCCCATTCGAAGAACACCTTGCAAGATCCTCCGAATCCGATTTTCTCGATGGCTTCAATTTTCTGTCGTGGCAAGGGTGGTGTGAACATTTTATGATGATATTTCTTGAGAACTCCTAACGAAGAAGTCACAATAATATAGTCATATTCCGTTGGAACTGCACGATCGGAAACTGTCAATTTGATTTTTCCAGTGTTTGAATCCAGATTGATATTTTCAACTCGACTATTGAAATTGAATGCCTTTCTTGGAATCGGTGCGGCAATATCGTCCAAAATCGCTTTGAATCCAATTTTGTTAGTGGCAAATGATTCACATTCCGGTCCATAGTCATTCCACTCTTTTAGAACGTGAACACTCAGCTGGAATAGACAATTTTCAAAAAATTTCAAAAATTCAAAAATTGTCCCAATCACCTGCCAGTATATTACGGAAACGTAGAAACGCGTCTTTTGAAATCAGGATGCAACCGCGCTCCACGACTAAATTAAAATGCTCCGCCCAAAAAGGTTGGGTCTCGTTAAGGATTGGCTCAATTCAAAAGCCTTCAATTGCTTTCGCCAATTTCTCCAAGCATTTTCCGGTTTTGATGTCTTAAATTATTTTGATGTCGAAATTTTTGTCGAAAAAATTAAAATTAAAAACCTTATTCACATTTAAACTTCAAATGCATTTCATTTTTAAAACATAATTTCGAGCCCAAAAAGTTATCAAAAACGATGAAGAACCTAACCAAAAAAACGGAAATATACTTTAAAACTTTCTGACTATAAGTTCACGAGTTTGCTACCTAACGAGACCCAACGTTTGAAAGGCGGAACGTTTTTTCTGCGTCCCCATAATTGATATTCAAGTAATCACTTACAGTACTCCAATCAGCCGCCCACTCGAATTCCCAATACGATCTGAATGATCTTGCCAGCGAATCAAAGACATTTGTCTGTTGATCCGTAAAATTCTGGCTCTTCAAGAAATGCATGTAATCCAAAGTGAAGATTTCTTTGAAAGTGTAGCGTCTTGCAGTCTTCTCATCATGTTTTGCGATGCTTCTGTATTTTGGATCAAGCTTCGAAGTAAAGTCCAAGAATGTCTTGATGTCTTTTCTGAATGATATTTGTTGAAATTATATTATAGTCTCTAGAATCGTTAATTTTTTATAGGTCACAGAAATTTGTGTGCATAAACGGGGTTATTTAGAAATAGTCTTTAATCTATAAGCGTTATCTCTGAATTTTATTTCCGACCGACTGTAATGATCAACTGATTCACTAAAATTAACATACAGGTGGCAGAGTCACGAGTACTACAAAACAAACAAATGAATAATAACTCACTCCTGAACATTTTGATTTCCAAAAGCAAAGTGTGCATTGTCGACATGTGCAGTGTCAGATACCACATCGGCCAGAAGTCCAAGACGGTTGGCAATTTTGTACAACGGGTTTTGTGCTCCATTTATAAATTGGGCTCCCATTTGTAGAAATCCATCCTCTGCAAATTTTCAATTTTGAGGATTAAGATTACAGTATTGAGCACTTACTGTACGGTATGGCATGAATTCTGCCTCCGATCCGGTCGAGACCTTCGTAGATATCAAAATCGTCAATTCCAAGTTCAATCAGTCGACGCGCGGTCGATAGTCCGGAAATACCGGCGCCGACGATTGCTATAGACGGTTTTATCGACGAGTCCCCCTTTTCTGATTCTTTCTGAAAAAATGAATAATTGATTAGTCAGCTTCTATAAACTGTCTAGTTTACCTGAACCGTTATTCCACAACCAATGATTACAATCAGAACAATTCGTACGCTTACAGACATTGTGAGCGTATGGTTGTAAGTATCCGAAAGCCAAATGAACTGCCAGTTTCTGCGAAGTCAATGGTGCTTTTCAATTGAGAGCACCAGTTTCACAAGCGTCTGAGACAATATTAATTTTATTTTTTTTTGCTGGAAGAAGAGGAAAATGGGGGTGGTTTATCAATATACAACAATGTGCCCGCCTTCTCATATGAGAACTGAATGACATCAATATGATAGTTGCAAACATCTTGTGAGAGTTATGAGTTCATTTGTTCAAAGACTAAGTGTGATTGAAGACTAACTGATAGCAAAATTGGATGTGGGTGATAAGGGAAGGTACTGTAGAGCCTATATGGGTATTTTCTAGATCACCGAATTGGTGGCAATTGCCGGAAGTATAAATTGGAAAAATTGGTAGACTGTTCTTGCGAAATATTGATTTTTCAGGCACTAAACTTTTGAAATAGGGCCTTGCGGGACATGCTTATTTTAGTAGGATTATCCAAAAATTTCATTTTAAAAATTAATATTAATCAAAAAAATTAATAAAAATGTAGGAAAATACTCGTTTAATCTGAAAATCGTATTCATTGTTATTGATTAATTTGAAATTTCCTCAATTAATGTCTGGAAGTTGCAGTTCGCGTGAGTAAAGAAGAATTTCAGACATTATTTTAGGTAATTTTTTGAAATTTGATAATAATTTTTTAAAAATCTGATTAAAGATAACAGAATTTTCATGAAATATTTAAGCAGTTTTTTTTCAAATATTTGCCTAACAAATTACCCGGTCTTAACACGACAAATTTTTGTTAAATGCCGAAAGGTGTGCGCCTTTGAAGATTACTGTAGTATCAACAGTACTTTTTTGGCTTCTTCGAAAATTTCATTGATTTTTTTATAGATCTCCGATAAAAATACATCAATTAATCAACAGAAAAAAAAATTTTGTAAAAAACTTGAAAAAATTAAAGCTCAAAAATTATAGTACTATTCTAGCTTAGGTCTCGACACGACAAATTTTTGTTAAATACCAAAATTTGTTTGTTTATCGTGACATGACAGTTTTCGAATGAATTTATTTGTATTGAACAACTAAAAAAATCGACAAAAAATCCTGCAACAAAGAGAGATGGAAATTACAGTACTCTTTAAATGGGCATTATTTTTTCGCATGTACCTACAATTTATCGTGGCGAGACCGGCAATCGTATTGAAGAAATTTTGTTTTAAAAATTTCCCAATAGAGTGATGATAAAATGTTGCTACTTACATCCAAAAAGAAAGAAGTTGTGCAATTGCAAGTGAGAGTGAAGACGGAGCCAAGTTGATAGGGTTATCACAATTAACCGGCAAATGTGGGAGTGCTTGTCTTTGACAAACTGTATGTCCGAAGGTCACGAGAATCTTATTCAATTATAGTGTGTCTAGGTTGGAAATATTGATAGTTTTTGGGGATTTATGTAAATTTAAAATTTGTGTTCAATTTTTCTCATTTGATTTTAAAACAGGAGTTCACAATATCTCAATGAGAAATAAACTGACTAAAGGAAAATTACTGTTTTTAGAAAATAAATGTTTTTCTCTTTTTATTTTCAACTAAAAATATAGTAAAAGTAGTAAATTTGGTTTATAAAACTGCATTTCGTTAATTTCTGTGCCTGAAAAATTATTTTCGTGGCAAGACCCGCCAGTCAGCGTTAGGTATGCGCCTTTAAGTTATACTGTAGCGTTTATATTCAATTTTTCTCATTTTCAATCGATTCGCAACTTAATTCTTCGATAACGAAGCACCTTTCCTTCTTTGAAACTTAATTTTTTATATTATTAAAATTTTCAGCGAGTAATTGAATTATTTTTACAGATGGGATCAGAAATTGACCAAAACGATACAGATTCATCGACGCAGGAATGGTATCGCCTGCTCGTTGTTGAAAAATCAACTACTCTTTCTGATTTTATGACTTCTAAAAGGTTTTAGAGTTCAATTTTAAAATTATTTAACTGAAAAAATGGCTTTTCAGAACAAAAATGGTGTCGGATTTTCCAGAAGAAAGAGAAGAAGCGATTGAAGAAATAATTGAAGTTATCAGCACGTTTCCGATGGATTTTCTACAAAAAGATGAAGGTTTAATTATTTTTAATTTTATTTGACATAATACTTTAAATTTTCAGTATCGCTGCTTCTGAATTACTTTATAAATTCAATCGAATCGTCTGCGCTAACTGGCGGAGCCGTGATCCGCGGAGTTCATCACCTAATTTTGAAATCTAAAAATCTTCCGGATAATTTTGAAGTCTCACTTATTCGAGTTTTATTTAAGTGGGTTTTTTTCTTCAGAAACTATTTTTCAAATGTAATAATAATTTTATTTTTATTTTGCAGAGAAGGAAATGTTCAAAGTTGGGCACAAAAGGAACGGCAGCTGCAGTATGAGATTCTCATTTGGTTCTTGAAATATCGATTATCATGTAATATTCAAATTTCTAACTATTTATATGTTTATATTCTGTTTCAGTCTTGAAAGGCCTCGGCCCAGATTTTTTGGCTACATTTATGAAAAGTGTATCCGGAGAGCGTGATCCGAGATGTCTCGTCCACATGTTCTCGGCATTCCTGGAAGTTTCGAACAATTTCACACTCGGACCATTCACAGAAGACATGTTTGAGACGATAGCCTGCTATTTTCCAGTCGAGTTTAAGCCGGTAAACTAGAAAACGATGGAACATCCTGAATGGGGGATTTACTTCCAAAATAGTCTTGCATTCTGGAAAAAAAAAACGAAAAAATCCAACTTTTAAAACGCGATTGTTCAATTTTCGCAAAATTCCCTCCAAAATGATTTTTAAAAAATTGGATTTTGGAGGGGAATTAGCCAAAATTGATATATAAATCACGGTTTTTAATGTAGGGATTTTTATTTTTTTTTCACTATTTTTTCTTATTTCTTTGACGGTTTTTCTGAATGTTTATTTACCTAATTTCAGACTAAATTTTTCAAAAAAATTTAAGCCTAATTTCACAATTTCAATATCCTATTTTTCCAGCAAAAAACGGATACAATTACACGAGAATATCTCGCTGCTTCGTGTGCTTCATGTCTCGTATCATCCCCATCCTTCGCTCCATTCTGTTTTCTTTTCATCGACGAAAAGCTGAATGACGATGACTGTTCCGATGAAGAATACGAAGATGTTCTGAACCTTTTGGTATGATCATAATTCCTTCCAGGAGCTCGCGGCAATTCTACAGACTTTATAATATGTTTTATTTCAGTTGAAACATTTGAGAAAGTTCTCAAAGAATAGAAAATTGCAGGAAAAATACTATTTTTGAGCACTTTTTTTAAAAATTATTTACTCCAACTGGAATAAAATTTATTTTCAGAAAAAGCAAATATTTTTATATACTCTAAATATCACCAATTTTGATTTTAAAAAATTCATATTTTCAGATCCTAGCTTACAACCGCTTTCCAGCACAGAAGAAGAACCTATCACTTATTGAGCCACTAATCGGAGGAATTCGAAAAATTGGACTAAACCCGAAGAATAAGGGAGAAATGCAGAAATATGTTTCGCAGGCATTTGAAGCGGTTATCAAACTGTGCACAAAATCTTCTGAAACGAATTCGAAAGCGTTGGATGGAATTGTTAGTTCGATTGTTGAAGGTGAATTTTTTTGTCAATTGTACTGTTTTTTTTTTGAATTTCAGATTCTGAGCCGTTCGTTTTACAAGCAGAAATGGGGCTCTGCAAGAAAGCACTAACACTCCTCCGAAGCGCATTCAAAAGTCTCCCAGACAAGAATTCACGTCAAATTTTCAATCAAGTTATTGCCTGGATTCTCAACCTGATTCAAGGTTGGCATTGAACTATAAACTTCCAAAAAAAATTATATTTTTTTGCAGGCGACAGTGTAAATGCAGCTGGAAACCGAGCAGATATCGTACAAGAAGGTCTTGAATATCTAGTAGAATGGATACAACTCGCTTCAGAATACAAAGAACTCTCAATTGAAACACTCGCGGTTTTTGAGCAAAGCATTTTCGAATCATGCTCTAGAGCTCGGGAATTTAAACCACGTGAAGCTATTACTGCAATCTATGAATGTGCATCTGTATGTTTTTAACTTTTCAAAAAATGTTCATTAAAAGATTAAATGATAGAAAATCGGCAATAATGGCCAAGAACTTCTTTTAAAAAATTTATATAATTTTCTAAATTAATTTTGCTCCAAACTTTGCTAAAAAAAAATCATACATTCTCGGAAACTTCAAAAAAAAGCCTGCAAATCGATTTTTTAAATTTTATTCACAGTTTTTCAGCAAATTTTTTGAAAAATTGAAAAACGCTGTTTAAAATTATTGTTCTGAATCAAATAAAAACCATTGAATTTAGCCAGAAAACGCGCGAATTTCGAAACTCAATACAGTTTTTGTTTGCAAAATAAAAAATTGTAAATAGATAATTGTTTTGCAGCACCGTTTTCCGAAAAAAAAATTGTTTTCAATATTTTTTCAAAAAAGGCTTTAAAAATTAACAAACGGTGTTTCAAATTAAAAAAAGAAGACAAAATTAAAAATCAAAAAAATCATATTAATTTTCGAACAAAAACGCCGAAATGCTGAAATTTTTTTCAGTATTCACTTTTGTTATGACAAATTTGAAAAAAAAATTTAAAAGTTTAATAATTTTTTTTCAGTTATATTCTATCGTTTTGGTTCCTATTTTTTCTCTATTCCACCTTAAAAATTGAATATTCTTTCAGGTTTACTTTGAATCGGATTGCGCCTCCGATGAATTAATATCCCAATGCCGAAGCTATATCGCACTTGCTCTTCGTACACCAATTGACACTGATTCAGATTTTCAAAGTCTTTTGAAACTTATCAGAATATACTCTTCAAAAAATTTCGATCAAGTTGAGATTATTCTCGCTGACAATGAAACTAATTCTTGGAGTGAGTTGGCTTTTTTATTTTATAAAAATTTGGCATTGAAAAATTTCCAGACGCAATGAAAGTTCTACCAGTTCTATGTGCAATTAGCTGCTCACAAAGATGGAATTTATTGAAAAATAAGATTGTCGATGAACTTGGATCTACAATATCATCGTCTACAGAAATCAGTTATCTAATTTGTTATGTGCAAATGATGGAAAAATGCAAAAAAGATCCTCAATTGTTCCACCAACAATTTGAAGTTTTTGAATCAGTCTTGTACAAAGTAAGCCAGATGCAAAATTTTGCAATTATTGCAGCAAAAGTACGGTACCCGGTCTGTCTTCGAAAAAAAATTATATTTTTCTTCAGGGAAAATCTAAAAAGTGAAAAACAAAAATTTTCGATTTTCCGGAAAATCAAAAAATGGAAAAAAAAAATTCAGAAAATTTACCATAAAACTCAATTTTTTGTCAAGTTTTGTATATGCTGATGAGAAGAAACATAGGAAAAAAACAAACAAAACATTTCAATTTTTGATTTTTAAAAAATTGATTTTTCTATTTTGCGGAAAATCGAAAAAAATCGTATATTTAATACAAACATAAAATTTTATTTTTCCCCCTTTTTTTCCAGAAGAAATCGAAAAATCTATTCAATGGCAGTTTGTATAAAAAGAAGAAAAATTACCAAATTTTTTTTGCAAAATTTTGCGCGATTTTTTTTCGAAAAATCAAATTTTTATTCGAAATCTCGGACAAACTAAAAAAAAACAAAAATTTTAGATTAAAAAAAAAATCTAAAAACGACAAATTTTGATTAAATGCAAAAGGGTGAGGCGCAAACTCTTTTGCACTAAACACAAATTTATCGTGTCGAGACCCACGGCCACCGTATTCTGCATCAAACTGTAATAAGCATTATAATTCAGACCGATTGCAATGAACCTGTGAGCGTTTCATATCTGATGCAATCAATTTCCCTGCTACTTTCTGAAGATGATCATCAGAAGTTTATGAATCAAACAACAACCAGATATCAAAGTCTTGAAGGATCATCACTTGACAATTTCAATCAAAAGTATCGACTCGCATATCTCCAAAATAAGGCAATTTAACTGGCTCATGTGAAATAATAAAACAATAGATTCAATTTTCAGAATACAAATGATTTGAAAACTATTGCCAACTTGAAATTGCCAGAACGGACGATACGTCAGCTATTTTTCGCGATTTGCAACAGGGAGGCGGAAAACGAAAATAATAGTGAAATTCCTGAACAGTTGAGATTTTTTTTAATTTTTAAATTAAAAAAAATTAATTTTTAAAAGTATAAATTAAATACACTTTTCCAGACACCATATCGCGGAAATCAAGGCGAAATTATTACGAAATGCACCAAATTCTTTATCTGCATTCGAGCAATTTCTGACAAACATTTCTGGAAGCACTGAAAGCCCTTTTGAATATCTTTTGGATTTTGATAGTTTCGATTCGAATCCTGATAGATGCAGATATGAGACCGCAAGCCCTCTATGGAGACAACGAATTTTCTGTCAAATTGTTCCGATTTTCAAAAGAAAATTCGAGGAGCCTGGATCCCAGAAGCACGTTCTTGTCGAGATGCTACCACATCTTTTGACATTCGCAGTTCCATTGGATTTTCAGCAACTGAAGAAACAATTCGCTATGGTTTGTGTTCGAGAATGACATTATTACCCAAATGCGAAATTTTCCGACTTTTACGCCAAGAATACTGTAACTGGTCTCGACGCGACACATTTTTTGGTTAATACAAAGTGGCATGTGCCTTTGAAGAGTACTGTAGTTCCAAACTCTCGTTGATGCTTCTATGAAAAAACGAAGAAAACTCCGCAGTAACGAGAGTTTGAAATTACAGTACCCCTTGAAGGCGCACACATTTTTTTTCAATTTGTCGTGTCGAGACCGGGTACCGTAGTGGGCTGCAATTGCCGTTCGGCCAATTGTTTGTCGAAAAATTCGACAATTTGCCAATTTGCCGCAAATTTTTCATTTTCGGCAAATTGCCGGTTTGTCGATTTGCCGGAAATTTTCATAATTTTTTGTCGAGAAATTCGACACTTTGCCAGTTTGCCGGAAATTTTCATGATTTTTGTAGACAAATTCGTCAGTTTGCCGATTTGCCGCAAATTTTCGATTCCGGTAAATTGCCGGTTTGCCGAATTGCCGGAAAATTTTTTCAATTCTGAAACTCTGAAATTTCCAAAAAAAAATGTACAAAACCACAATTTGCCGATTTGCCGGAAATTTCAATTCCGGCAATTTTCCGATTTGCCGGAAAAAATCGTTTTCCACCCACCCCTAACCTATACATACTGCAATTCTCCTGTCCAACTAATTGAAAACTACAGTAACCCATCGAAACTTGTTTCAGTTGTTGCCAGTTCTAATTCAAACAATCGGCATGGAAGATGTCATCCCAAGCCACGTCACACGGACTATTCCAATGTTTCTTACAATCTCTGAACCTCTTCAGCCAAAAGATCTCGGAACAGTCGTCAAATATCTGTGCTCCATTACAAGGGACAACGACTCGAATATGGTATTTCTGTGTATTTCAACGTCCGATAATTTGATTTTTTTGTTGCTGTTCAGACCAACTTGGAGGATGCGTTGAATGGATTGAACATTTTGGCGCGACGACAGCCACCGAAGTCATTGCATTCTGAAGTGCCACTTGTGGTCACGTCAATCAACAAAATCTTGGGTCACAAAAAGAGGTTGCTTCGAATGATGGCGGCTGATGTGAAAAACAATTGGTAATGGGTGTTTGAGTCGACCAAAATATGATAAATGTGTTTTTTGTTTTCAGGGAGATGGTTATCACCAAGTAGATGGACGTCGAATCAACTCAATTCCGGGTTATTAACGACAAACTAGATATACTTTTGTTTTGTCCTAAATTGTTTTTTTGTTGTTTTTTTTTTCATTTTCATTGTTCGTCGTATTTTGTATTGAATTTTGCTCGAATTCTATGAATCAGTTTTATTATTCACTACTTCTATTGCTATATAGAATATTCATTAATGTCCTAAAGATTCAAGAATTGAAACATTTTTCAGATCTTGTAGTTAAGTTATCGACTCATTTTGCAAATCTTGAGAAAGGTTTTGAGATTCAAATTGATTTTCCGGGAAAATATCGATTTTCTGACATTAAAAAAAGCGATAATTTGTGAAACCCTAGAGAGCCCAAAAATGTATTACGCATTTGTGAACATTTTTGATTTTTCCCGTTCCCGGTCTCGCCACGATTTCTTTCTAATTTAAATATCGAGGCCTGCGCCTTTAAGTATACTATACATAGTACAGTACCCCATTTCCCGTTTTTTTTTCACCAAAATAATAATTTTGTTGAAAAAAAATTCGATTTTTGCATCGAAAGTACCGACACCCGGTCTCGACACGATAATTTTTTAATTAAAAAAGTGTGCGCCTTTAAAAAAAGTAAAACTGTAGTTTAGAACTTTCGTTTATGCGAAGTTTTCACAATATTTATATATTTTTCAAATAAAAGTGTATTAATTTAATAACGAACTGAATAATTTTAAAAAATCGTGCGGAAAACTATCAAATTTCTGCTGCAACGATAGTTTGAAACTACAGTACTCATTAAAGGCGCACTACTTTTCGAGTTTAGCAAAAATTTGTCGTGCCGAGACCCTTTACCGTATTTTTGGCGCGAAATTTCGCGTCTATGTTATATTTCATTCGTTGAAAGGACGAAAAAAATTGGATAAAAGAATTCATTACTGGGTAATGTAAAAGGCCTATAATTTTTCGATTTATCGATATTTCGAAAAATATCCCTAAGTTTTGGAAATTTTTATTATTCCTAGTTTTGTAGGAATTCCTAGTAAAAGTTTTCTCATGTCTTTTGTAAACATGATAAGCAAATTTTTTTTTAAATCTCGATTATTTCTGGAATAAAAAAAAAATTTCGACAACACCCTGGCGTAGACCTACTTCACATTCCTGCCAACTCAAAAAATAAACCTTAAAAATTCTCAGCTTGAACTGTATTGTTGAAAATAAACTGATTTCCCACACAAAACATTATAATAGAATCACATAATCATGAACATGAATAAATAGGCAAAGAAAAAATATGATTGATGCCCAGCAGTACCCAGGCCGTTATTCTTTCTCACCCCACAAAATACAACAATACCGATTCGAGAACATGCGCGCGCATTGCGATGTGACCGACCGGTTCGATGTTTCCTAACACTGAGTCTTTCGCTCTCTTATAGGTTCTCGCTCTTTTTGCCATTGCGCACAAATCGATTCTTCATTTTTATTTACTGTTCTTTTCACTCTCTGCCTGGGGCTTTCTTTTATGATTAGCGGTTAGGCGAAACTCTCCACTTTTCATCACTTATTGATTGACGTTCACAACTTTTAGATAAAGATCTAGGTTACAATAAATTGTGACTATCTTGAGAATTCTCTACCTACAGTATCCCACGTCTTTCCTAAAATCACTCTGAGCAAAGACCGGAATCCCCCCGATAGCTTCTCCCTCGTCACTCGTGATATGTAGTATTGATAGAAATACGACCTCTACTGACGCCAACTGAACCAGTTATTGACGTCAAATCATCCATGCGATGACTCATCACTCCCCGCCGAATCAGTTGATTATCAAGCAGTAGCACTGTTGTTAGTTGGTGAGGTAGTGTTCATGAAACATTTGGTTGGATTTTAACCTAATAGGTTTTCACTTTCTGAATTTTTTGCTTCGAATTTGTTTCATTTAAACATATCAGTTGCTAACTTGATGACCTAGTTCTCTCTTGATCCAAACTGATGTCCGATTTTTTTTCTTTTTTTTACCTGGACCGCAAATATACAGTTATCTATTATTAAGAAATTTGTCTCAAAGCAGAACAAATTTTTAAAAAAATTGTTTCTACTTTAACGGCTTATATCTCGGTTCACCTTATATTTACTGAAAAGCATTTTAAAGCTAAAATGTAGAGAAATATTTTGCACATATTTTGCCAGTTGGAAATTATTTGGTAAAACCTAAACGAACTTATTGTGATATCCATGAGCTGTCAAAGAAAAACAACTTACAGTATTGAAAAATTCGGTGTTTTTTGGCAATTGGACACCTTTTCCAACTTTGTTTTTGAACAGCTAAAGTATACTTTTTTCGGAAAATTTTAATGAAACATACCCCTAAATCTACCAGCTTTAATTTTTAGTGTCTAGTTTTTAAATTCCCTGCCAAATCGTTTACACACATTTTTAAAAATAAAGTTTCTTACCTATTTTAATTCTAAAAATTCAAGCTTTTGAAAATTACAATATTTCAAAATTTGATCGTCTGACTCTATTTGTGCACTGTTGTTTATTTTACGAACATTTTTATCCTACGTAACTGTAGCCTACAAATAAGTTGAAAAATTTCTTAAACATTGTCTGCTGAATTTACAAATTACCGTATTTTCCCTACTCCGCTTTGGCAGCTTATATTTCGGTTCTCATTGGTTTTCTCAAGAAATTTGCAACTGACAAAGTATGTGAAAAATATTTTTATATACTTTAATAGTTCAGCATTTTTTGATAAAGCCATCGACAACCAAGATATAAACTGTTAAAGTGGAGAAATGAGGGTTCAAGACTAATAGGGAAAATAGAACAGTTGCCTCTAGCTTTTCGGTTTTGCAGATTTTTTAAATTATTCATTTAAAGTATAAATATTGTAACATTTATAGACTTTTGTTAAAAATTGCCTTGAAAAGTTTGAAATTTGCTTGAAAACTTGAACATCTGACACTCTACTTTATTAACACCGCAACCGCCATTCATTTTTAACATAGGCCTCACATCAGTTCGCAAAAGTCAAGTTCAAGTACATTTGTCCACTACCACTTTTTCATAACATATCTGTCTGTATCCATCTCTCCGTCTCTCATATCTCTCTGCTTTCCTGGTATCTAAATCGCATCTGTTTCATCTTTTATTGCATTTCGATCAAGATAAACTGGGTGAATTCGCGCAGAACTGTCCTTTTCCTTCTTCTCTGCCGCCATTTCAGTTATGCCCCTTAATTTCCAATTTTATCAGATTCTTGCGTAACACTTCCCAAAGTCTTCAAAATTTCCTTTTTCTAAAAAGTTGACAAAAAGGTTTCCTGTTGCCCATGCCATTTTTGTATTCAAAAGAGACTGTATCAGCAGTTTTGTTTTGATGGCTGCACTCTTTTGTCAACGTTGCCCTGTCTTTTGTCAAAAAATACCTCAACTTACAGAATCAAACCTATACCTATGCAAATCAAATGAAACTTCGATTTTTTGTATTAATAACCGGACTTTTTTGTATCTCGAACCAGGAATTGGTGTCGAAAGCTGAAGGATGCTTCCTGCGATGTGTTGCACAATGTGTCGCGTTTGTTGAAAAGGTGAGAAACGAATTGTTTAGGTTTCAAAATACAAACGAAACTGAATTGCACTTTTTGTGAATAAGATTTTTTAACTGTGGGGTAAAATCTGTGGAGTTTCAGCCCCAAATTACAGAAACTGTCTCAATGAAGGGTGTTGCTTTTCCGTTTTTTTTTTCAGGAAAATTGAAAGACTGAAAATTATTTACTTTTTTGCAAAAAAAAAATGTCTTAACATTTGCCACAATTTGCCATAATCAAATCAAATATCAACAAAAATTAAGAAAAAATGATAAATTTAGCAGGGAAATGTCAAAACTAAGTCATTCATTTGAGCGGAAATTCAAAAATAATTTGGGCCTTTCGAATTTTTTCAGCAAAATTAAAAAATATATAAATACTTTAAAAAAATTAACTATTAGAAAAATACAGTTTTTGAGATTTTTTCTGTTATTTAGGGCAATATTCTCACAAAAAACGTCGGTACCAAAATTTCTACCTTCCGCCTGCCCCGTGCCTAAAAATACGCCTGAACAGATCTTCGTTTCACTACACATTTTGTTTGATTTAATTTGAAAAATCGAAATATTGCAAAGCTTGGCAATTTACAAACAATACTGTAGTTCAATTTCTGAATTCTGCAGTTATTCTTTTTTTGCAAAAGGTAGTCTGTATGTCTACAAAAACGTCTACCACCTGCAAGACACCACAAATTGATTCTAGGACAAGGAATACACGGAGTAACTCGAGCCAAAGTAAAAATATTGACTTTGCTGAAACACTATGACGTCAGAAGTATAGCAACAAATATTCCGGACACTTTGTTTTTACTGTGGAAATTTAAAATTCTTTGTAGCTGGGGAAATTTGTGTTGTTTTGAAAAAAATTATCTGAAACTGTTTTAAATGTTTTCAGAGCGATTCTACACAACAGTCTTTAGATGCTTGCAAACCACAATGCCAGAAACTTAATAACAAAAACTTATGTGTAAGTTTATTCATTATAATCTTCAATATTCTCCCTATATATGTATTCCATTTCAGTCAGACAATACTTGCTGGAGCACGTGTAATGGAGAATTAGTCCCTGAAAAAACACTACCAGCACCGACGAATCTGACACTGAAAGGTGTCCGTGGACTCTCGTGGAGCCCGGTGCCTGGAGCTGTTATGTATTATATCGGATATCGAACATTGAACAGTAAAACGTTTACCAGTGACGACTTTGTGGTGAGCGACAGTTTTTTTTTGGGTTTTTTTTGTTAAATTAAATTTTCAATCAGATTACGGAAAAGCAAACCGTCGATCTGAGCACTTTGACAAACATCGATCCATGCTCCGAACTCGAGGTTGCAGTTGCCGCGTTTTCAGAAGATGGAATTGGAAATGAGAGTAAAGAATTGAAGATATCAAGTCCAAAACCAACAGCCAATCCAAAATTGGATTTATTGGAATTACAATACCTTGTAAGTGATAAGTGAACTTTGTGTTCGTGGAATGGAAAGAGATAGAAAATGCAAAATCAAAAAGAGTTCACAATTAGAAATGACGCAATCGATGATGTCCCGATGGAATTACATTTGTAATAATTGTGAAACCGAGAGAATATTGTAAAAGTGAAAAAAGGGCAAAATTCACACGTCGAGAACTCATTTAATGGATTTGGGCTAAATAATAGTCCAACATGACCAAATATCATAGAAATATCATAGACACTCTACAAAATTTTCAAAAAAAAAAGAACAGATTTTTCAAAACTTCCAGTCAAAGTTTTGGTAAATTGCCAAAATTTATAAAAAATGTAGCCATTTTGGAAAATGTTGAGCGTTGCTGAAGATTCGAACCAATATTATGCTCAATTATAAATATCAACTAAAAATAATTAGAATATTAAAGTCTTAGAATATAAATTTTTATTTTTCGATTTCCGAATACTTTACAATTATGTAATTGGTTTTTGTAATGGCATTCATTCTTCAATAATTTCAGAATACCACCCTCGTCAGTGACTTCTACCAAGCCAATGCAACTGTACACGTTGAGTTCCGATATAAAACAGATCGTAAGTTGTTCTGGCCAAGTTTGGTCCGAAAAATATAGGCTTGGTTGAGAAGTTTGGGCAAATGTTTAATCTAACTCCTGCCAAAGTCCTACTAAAATTTAAAATTTCATAAAAAAATTTTTAAGTCAAAGTCTTGCCCAACTGTTGCCAAGAATTGCCAACCAGACCCGTGCAGCACATTTACAAAATCCCAGTTTCTCATCGTTGCCTTGATGGTTTTTTTGAAAATTTATGTAGAAGTATAGAGAAATATTAGCATGTATTAAAAGTAATTATACTTCCCTTTTAAAATTTCGAAAAGTTGCTCAAAATCTGCCTCAAAGTCGCAATGCCAATTTCTGAACCAAGTTTATATTTTTTTAGCGAGAGTTGTTGAATTGAGGTCTATTATGTCATTTTTCCTGCCTATACCTTATTCCAATTTGTGTGTTTCAGCTTGGTTCCTTGGCCCGGACGATTTGGATGTTCAACCATTATTTCACCTGATCTCCTGTGTAGACCCAGATCTAAGCCAAGGAATTCCAGTTCCAGATTTTGTAAGTTTCCAGTACTTTTAGTACGGTTTTGTCCACTACGAAATGTTTAAGGATGTTCACGTGAAAAACAGTACGATCTCTACTTCAATTGGATCCGATATGATGGATCGAAAGTGTCGTTACGTGTATTATTTGCAGGTAACTTGGATTTTTAATGGTCTCATTTAAAAATTAAACTTCTTGTTTCAGAGTGTAATGAGCAAAAAGTGCAATACAATGACAGAAATGCCATCCCCACCATCTTCAGCTTTACAAACAATTCAAGTTGGTAAGTTCTTCAGGGATTTAAGATTTAACATTTAAGATTTAAAATTTTAAAGTTTTAAACTTACCCTAAAAGTTTCAGAATGCGACATTGTAAAAAATGCGCCATGTGTCAAAGTTCCCAGTTATCAACCGCCGCTTTGTGGAATGGTGGAAAATGTTGCATTTTCTGTTTTGGTAAGATTACTACCGTCTCAACAAGTCGCCAATTAAAAAATTTTCAGTCTCGTGACCGTGAAAATCTCAATGATCCAGCTTCCAATCTGACAGTCAATGTGACATTCATACCAGTTACCAGAAATAATGAAATGCCAACACTGTATTACATTGGAATTTTTGGAACTGCTTCTGAATATCATACAAAGGAAGAGGAAACATTTTTGGGTGTAAATATTACTCACGTTATTGGGAAAGAATCAAGCTGTACTGGGTTCGATAGTTCTGGGAATTGTTTGGTATGTGATTTTGATTTCGAAAAAAAATATATAGCAGGTTGAATTTTTTTACTTGTTTAAAATTATAAGTTTACATAAGAAAATATAAAATGGTGCAATTATCGAAAAATCGACAATTCAAAAAGTTCCAAACTGAAATATCAAATTACATAAAAATTTTTAAAATATTCCACAAAAGTGCAAAAAACCTACACTTTTATTTAGTTGAGAATTAAGCTCCAAATCGCAGTCGACATATTAGAACGTCTAAAACAGGTTTTGAGTAATCATAAAATGTGATTCTTTTGGAAACCCTGAAATTATAATTTTAGTGATGAGATTTTGAAAATTGTTCTCAAAATCTACTTCTTAAAATGGATTATGCCAGGAATTTGTCAAAATACATTTATAGTATGATCGAATACTATAGTGAAACCTTCCAAAAAATTGTAGAATTTTAAAAACTTTCAGTTAAAATTTTGGTAAATCGCCAAATTTTCCAAAACATTTGGCTTAACCCTCTATAATTAGATCATTGTGGTTCCATAGGCTTGTTTTTAAGTTCAAAATTATCCATTATTACAGGCGGAAAATCTGAATCGCTCTATTGTATTACAAGGTATCCATCCGAAAACCTTATACGGTCTTACTATCTGCGCTGTAAAGGATATTCGAAACTTGACTCTACCGGATGTCACATTGGATTCAAAATCGTTCAGAGCAAAAGCTGATAGGATTATGCTTGTTGCCCATAGTAAGTTCTTTTTCAGTCTCACACACCTTGGTTGGTACAATTTGCATGTGTTCCAGCTCACCACACTTATTCACTTGTTCCTTATCAATTACTAATCCAACCTGACGATTTATCACCCACTAACTCTAAATCTCGGGAACCACGGGAATCTGATGACTATGAAGATCATAACGAAGCAGTGAATATCACTGAAACTGAAGCAACTGGGAACCTTTCATTTGTCTACCATCGGTCATTTTGGGATAATTCAACGGACAGTTCACTCGTGAATATAACCGAAAGCTATAGAACACTACCATTTAACCAAACATTAAACGGGACAGATTATGAAGAATACGAAGATTTCAATTCAACTACCACAACTACAACCACTACAGTTACCAACATCCCAACGGAAAGTGAAAAACATCGGTGGTATTTTTTGCATTTTTTAAAGAAAGTGTATAGACTATAGAAACTATAAAAAATATGGCACCTCACATACTAATGCCTTTTGTCCGATACATCCTGAAAACATTATTGCTATGGTACGTCATTTTCAGCGAGCAACAACCCTGTTGGAATGATTATTGGAATTGTCATTGGTTCACTGGTCGTTATCCTAGTCGCAATTGTAGTTATTTGGTTCTATTTCCGAAAGAAATCTGAAAATATGAAATTTAAATTCCAAATGGAACAAGTTGGAAAGAATAATATGAATCGATACATAGACTTCCCAATTATGGCAGCTAAGTATGAAAAGCATTTTTATGAACTGATAACTAATTAGAGAATAATTTCAGAAACGATATTTGGGAAATCGAGCGTCGCAACTTGATTATCCACAATGACAAGAAGCTTGGCTCCGGTGCTTTTGGTGCAGTTTACCTTGGAAAATTAATTGGTAAATCGCTGGCTCACAAAGATGCGAATTCTCCACTTGGAATCAACTTGATGCGTGCTGAAAACTGTCAGGTCGCTGTGAAAATGCTTCCAGAATATGCAGATGAAATGTCCAAACATGAGTTTCTCAGAGAAATCGCTTTGATGAAAACTCTAGGCTATCATGAAAGGTAGTTGTTATTTTATTAATAAAACAAATGTTTTCATCAAGAATTAAAATTTCCAGACTTGTCAACATGTTGGCATGTGTCACAGAATCCGAGCCACTTTGCCTGGTTGTCGAGTACTGTGACAACGGAGATTTGCTTAAGTTTTTGAGAGAAAGATGCAAGTACATGATGAAGCTTGATGATCTCGGAATCAACTATCATGATCCACCAGAAAATGAAAATTATGACACAAATATGATTGTCACTCTGAAGCAGCTTCTGCAGTTTGCAGTTCAAATTAGCTATGGATTGGTCAGTTGACATTGTCAAACTTTTAAAAAATTAATTTTTAGGAATACCTTTCCCAAAAAGGGTTCGTCCATCGTGATGTGGCTGCGAGAAACGTTCTTGTTCACGAAGGAACTGCATGTAAAATTGGAGATTTTGGGCTTTGCCGTTATATTTATGCTGATCAGTCCCAGTACAAGAGCAAGGTAACCTATTAGACACCATTTTAAAACTAAACTAAAATTTTGACAGGGAGGAAAACTACCACTCAAATGGATGTCACCAGAAGCAATTCGACACTACGAGTTTTCGATTAAAAGTGACATCTGGTCATTTGGAATCCTTCTATTTGAAGTTATCACTCTCGGTGGCTCTCCGTATCCTGGAATGCCTCCAGAGGATGTTCTTCCATTCTTGGAGGGTGGTGGTAGAATTGAAAAACCAGACAATTGTCCCGAAAACTTGTAAGTTTTATATATCAGTTTGAATGTAATGAATGTTCGACGGCATTGTTTCAGCTACGATGTAATGATGCAATGTTGGAATGCGGATCCAGATGATAGGATAGAGTTTTCGGATGTTCGAATGCAGCTCGCGACACAGTTGGAAGATATCACTGAAGACTACAGTTATCTGAAATTGGACGCCGCGAAAGATTATTATAATGTTCAATACGGCGATGAAAAGGTTGGTATTGAAATATTATTCAGAGAGATCGTTTTTAAAAATTCCTTTTTGACTCAAAAGTACAACATATGGTCTCGACACGACCGGAATTATTTGCCAATACTGCAAAAAATGTTCTGGGTTGCTTTAAAATTAAAAATTTTTTTGACATTATTTTCTATACTAATTCAACAAATCTGTAACGTTTTGTACCTGTAGCGACCACTATGACTGAAATCGTGGCGAGTCCCACTGGGAAAAATAGCGTGTGCCTTTAACCGACATATCACAGTTTTTCGAATGTACCATACAGTCATTTCCACTTCTCGGTGCCAATTTCTTCCTATTTTTCTTGTTATTTTCCGCTTGAAAATCTGTTTTAGAGATTTAATTATTACATGCTCAAAATAAGAAAGAATTTATTTTGGCTTAGAGGGACTTCCTCTTTTAAAAATCTTAGTTGTGGCGAGACCAGACACCGTATTCTCCAGTAAAATAATTTCCGAAATTGTAAAATTGCGAAACTCCAAATATTCTCAATTTCCAGAAAACGGACGTCGTAATCATCCCAGATGAAATCATCAAGCCATCAAAGCTAATAATGGACGATATCTCAGAAAAGAATCTAGTAATTGAGCAATAGTGTTTTCATTTGTCATTGCTTCTTGTGATACTCAGAGTTTGTTTCGTTTTCCTTTAAGAAAAACTTTAAAAAATTTGTTTCAAACTTACATACTTTAAGTTACGTGTACCGGTTCTCACTTGAGGGGTTCTCGATTGTTTTCTCTTTTGTACATTCAATTTTTTGTGAATAATTTTATAATAAAGAGCAATTAGTTCCTTGAAAACTTTATTAAAGTTTCAGCGCAAAATGAACAAAGAAGAGTAATAAGACCTGACAAATGAGCATAATTGAGGAATTGAAGATCGCAAAACGTTTTTTTTTGCATTAAAATTACAGACAATTGATTGAATAAGATACCTATTTATGTTTGAATGCGTAACAAGTTATATCATTCTTTTGAAGCTGACAGAACATCTCACTCCGAGCCACATAGCTGAAGTCATCGATTGAGCAGAATACCGAAAAATAACCGCCGAGTTCGCTTTCTGCATTCTTTTGGATTAGACGTTTTGACAGAGCCACAGTTCGCGTGATATACTGAAATATGTCTACCTAATTATAGAGTTTGGGAGTAGTTTTCTGTTAAAGACATGAGGAATAAGTGGAAAAAAGATGTGCGGTGCTTTTCAAAGCAACTTTTTTTGAGCAACTTTTTGAATATTTGAATCAAGCAGCAAACGATTTTTTCCGACAAATCGGCAAATCGGCACATTGCCGGAATTGAAACTTCCGGCAAAGCAAGGCAACCTGCCGATTTGTCGAATTTGTCGGAAAAAAAATTTGCCGAAAGTTTTCGGCAAATTGTGATTTTGCATTTTTTTTCTTGGAATTTTCAGAATTTCAATTTCGAAATTGTACGTATCCTACGAATGTTCCTACATCACCGGCAAATCGGCAAGTTGCCGATATTGCCGAATTGGCAGCAATGAGGAAATGTCGATTGTTTTCCAGCGATAACTTGAAAATTTAACAAACACAAAAGTTCTCTAATAAATTGCTGGTATATCGTTGGCAGATAATTTCTAGGTATGCTACTCAACAACAAACTATTGTCAGAATGTTGCAAAAGTTTGCGAGAGAGCTACTACTCTCAAAAGAGCTACTACTCACTTTGTTCATCAGATCCTTCAATTTTTCACTGCTACACTTCGGATCCTTCGGCTCTTCCTCATCTTCTCCGTCTCTTCGTGGAACAAATTGAGCTGTGAAGATCTTTGATGCCAAGGCAATCACCTAAATGTTCATTATATAAGGTATTTTCTATTTATATACTCTTCTTACATTTTTCTTCGACCTGAACTTGCACGGCGCTCCGCACTTTCCACAACAGTCGTTAATCGGTGGCGGAAGAATAGACAATGGTTGCTGACGAATTGTAACCGGCGGGGCTGTTACATAAGCTGACGGAAGCTGAATAATCTGAGGAGTAACTTGTGGCATTGGTTGGGGACGCTGGGGAGGAAGGAAGTACTGTTGGCATGCAGCTGGAAGTTGAACTGGCATATATGGTACTGGACGATATGGAAGTGGTCGAGTGATGAATGCTTCTGGAGAGTATCCAGATGGAAATTCTCGAATATAAGTGATGGATTGTGTTGGAATTGAAGCATTTAGAACATTTAAATCTAACTTGCTATCCACTTTCTCATCTGTTGTCACTGCTGAAGCCGGCTTCAACTTCTCAAGTTCCTTCTCAAAATCATCATAGTTCTGGAACAGTGTTGTCTACAAATTCTGATGACACATAAAGTATAATACCATTTTACCAGTTGTTACTAGAGATTCTTTATCGACTGAAGACGAAATGACCGGTGGGGAAACCTTTTGTAGAGTCGGTTGCTGGGGAGCAATTTGGTAAGTATTTGCTGGGTAATAATATTGAATCATTGGTTGAGATGTATGTTGTGGCATTTGTTGTGGGATATAGGATGCCTGAAAAGTTATTTAACATTCAGTTTTTAGGAACGGGTTTTCAAAAATGATTGAATAAACTGAATGCCGTATCTTGGTGATCTTTTTGTTTCATCAAAAAATGATTTCTAAAAAATAGTATAGAAATTTGCGAAATTCACGTCAGAACTTTTTTTTTCAAATTTCACGTATCGTGAATTCGCTAGATGTTTGCATTCCTTCTTAAAGGCACACGGATTTATTCAGATTGGCCTCGCCGCGAAGAACGGTTCATGGTGGTTTTTTAAAGTGAATTTTGCCGTTTTCTTTTCATTTTTCTGTTAAAAATTGTTGTAAACATGTTTTCAAATTACAAAAAAAAGGTTTTTTTCTTCAAAAATGTGTTTTCGCCCTGAAAATGGGTAGAAAACTGGTTTTAAACAATTTTAAACAGAAAAACGAAAAGAACTACCATAATCTTTTTTGCGCGCCGAGACCCATCTTAATAAATCTGTGCGCCTTTATTACGGGAGCGCAAAGTTTTGAGAATGCGTATTGCACAACCTATTTGACGCGCAAAATATCTCATAGCGAAAACTACAGTAATTCTTTAAATGACGACTACTGTAGCGTGGTGTCGATTTACGGAATTCATTTATTAATCGATAAAAGATTTTTAAAAACACAAAAATGACGAACAAAATACATAAAGAACATTGAAATAAATCGACACAAGCGCTACAGAAGTCATTTAAAGAATTACTGTAGGTTTCGCTGCGAGATATTTTGCGCGACAAATGTGTTGTGTGATACGCATTCCTAGAATTTCGTGGTCTCGTAATTAGTTTAGATGCAGGTTCATAGTTAATTTTTTTTGATATTTGTGAAATGCCAAATTGAATTAGCACGTGGTGTCAGAAAGTCCCATTTCGCTTTGATCTACGAAAAATGCGGGAGAAGAGACGCAGACATCTCATCTGATTTCGCGTGGTTAAGAGTGTGCTGACGTCACAATTTTTCTGGGGAAAAATTCCCGCATTTTTTGTAGATCAAACCGCGATGAGACTTTCTGATACAACGTGAATTAGGCAGGAAAATCGTTTAGCAAATTGCAAAATTGTTTTAATTTTTCTTTAAATTTTCCTTATGTATTTTTCATCGATTTTTTGTATTAAAATAATAAAAAATAAGCATTTTCAAGACCAGAATTTTTAGAACTATAATTGAAACTCATTGAATATTCTCAGGCTTTTTTGTTTCTCCCAAAAATTAAACATCATGAGAATCAAGATTTAATCACCTGATATCTTGTGGCAGTTGCTGGCTGCTGTTGTGCATAAGCTTGATAATAATTAGCCGATCCACACATGTAACCTCCACAATTGTTGGCAGCTGCCGAATTTACAGAAAAGTACAAAAGCAAAAGTATAGGAGCTAACATTTTTGATACAAAAATGTCAAATGACTTATTACTTTCATTGCGTCATTCTTTTATAGAAGATTAAAAAGCTAAAACTAGAAGGATTTCGTGCCACCCGGCATCGGCACTCTCATTATCGTTATAATCTTTAAATGGCGACATGACTGTGTGTGTGGTTACGCTTCACTGTTTCAAATAAGCACCCGATGGCTTAATGACTTTCTCTTTCGCTGGCTTCGTTTATTGCGGCTCGATCTTTTCAAGTTACTTTCTATGAATACCGGAAATTCGATATTTGACAGTGAAAACCACTTTTCCATTTATTCATCGTTGCCATCGTTAAAAACAATGTACTGATGGGGAGATAAATGGGGAGAAAACGAGAACGCAAACAGATTATAAAAAATAATTTAAATCTAGAGCAATTTGAGTCCTCCTGTGACCGAATCCACTTGCTCGACAGTTCCAAAAATACCAAGAACAGTTCTTGAACCAGCCGGAATTTGGGTGTAACCAGCATCTTGAACTAGATAGTAATAGCATCCTGCATCCTTGGCCACTTTACACAGATCCATCAGTTGCTCCGTGCTCTGTCCCTTCACGACGATTTTAACCTGACCATGTCTTGTCCACGCGGCGATCGCATTTTGTCCGTTTTCAGAGTTCATAGCTTGACGGTAGACTCCGAGAGTAGCGTGGCCAACTTGTGCAGCAATTTTTCCCGTTCCCATTTTCAAACTCATGTTGGCGACAAGAACCATTTTATGGGTACGTCCGGCTGTAAGAATTAAATTAAAATTTGAATATATTCATGAAAAATTCCTACCAACTGATTGAACAGCTCCCATTTCTTCGTCTGCTTCGTTCTCACTGCTACTCGAATCCTCGTCGAAATCGCTTTCGTTGGAACGTTCAACAATCCAAGCAACTGCCTGAAATATGAGAGACAATTATGAGATCTGTTTAATATACATGAAACATAATTTCATGCGTGTTATTAACATAATTAAAGTTAATGTGTTCTAGCGCAAAACATAAAGAAATAAACGGCACCTGTTCAACGCCGGCGCTATTCGTTCTTTTCAACGCAAGAACTGCAGTGTACTCGTCGAATCCTAAATCGAGAAGATGCGCCAAATACTCGTTGTTAACTTCGTTAGGTTCTTGTGGATCGACTGGATGACTGGATGTCGAACCTTGCTCGTCGTTGCGAAGAATTCCAGGTCTTGAAGTGTCGGATGGTGTGGGAACTGGATCAGATAAAGCTTGACTGGAGATTGAGATTGCAGATGATGGGATCGGCACCTGGAAATTATTTTTTATTATCAGATTATTGAAGCTAGAATTCACAGCCTCCTTGGATGCGCCTTTCAATCATTTCTAGCTCTTGTTTTTTGCTAACTTTCATTTAAAATATGTTCATAAACACATAATGTTACTATTATAATAGTATCTTATAAAAATTATGGTTTTTGTACGAGTATTTTTTACATTAAGGGTTGCTCATTGAAAACATTCTGCAGGTGTTTATTTTTCTTTTATTTAATAGAGAAATATCAGCTTTACCGCGGATATGGATACTCAAATCAATTGAAAATTGTGAAAATATCGGGATTTACAGAAGACAACTACGCGCCGTAATATCGCGCCGAGGAGTCTGTGAGTATATACATACTTCTGGAATTTCTCCGCTGAAAGGATCGTTAATTGGTAAATGCGAGAATGACCGATCCGGCAGGGAGGGTGCGTTGTCGACTGTCACGGACGACGGAGTCGGTGAACCTCTCTCTGCTCGGATTGAAGCGTTATCTGGTTCTGGAGGATTATCAACTCCAAGGTCCTGATGTTGTCCTGGCGCGTTTGGAAGGAGCTCGTTGGGGTCAATGTCGGGGATGTTTTCAGACATTAGATTTCAACTCTCGAACTTTGCGACTAGCTTCTTGTTGCTGCTTTTTGATTAGGTTATAGTCGGTGAGATCTTCAGTATCTCTTGGACCTCGGATGTTTTCCCAGTTGTCCGTGTCAAGTTCAGCGACTTCCTTAAAACTATGTATTTATTAAAGATCTTTTTTTTTTTTCAAAAACCCACTTTATAAACTGACTCGACAGTGACTCCTTCGCGAAGACGCAGACCGCTTCTTGTCAAATCTGACCTCTGCAAACAATAAATTTAGAGTTTAAATGAGAAAAAAAATTAGAAAAGGGTAGAAATCACACGTTAATAGGTTGAGATATTTTCTAGAAACGAAACGCACCAAGAGCTCAAGATTATCGTCTTCTTGCTTGATTTTTCGAAAATCGAATCGGACTTGTTGGAAAAAGTGAAGTCCGTACGCGCTACCCAAGACGATTGCGAAAAATGGAAGCCCGACACGAACAAACTTCAGACGGCTCATAAACGTTTAAACGAACCGCACGACTGAAAGATTTAGAAATTCGAAGAGACATTCATGAACTGTCGCCCTCGTGAGCTAAGTGTATTAATAAATTGTGAAATATCGGAAATAACTCGCGAAAAAGAGCACAAAGAGGGGCAATTGAGAAAGAAAATAAAAATTGGTTTGCGTCCGCGATTCGCTAAACAACATGCGCATGCGTTAGAGCGGAGCGTCGTTACAACAGAGAAATCAAGAAAACAAGTGATCATTCTTGAGATACATGCATGCGAGGCAGCTGTAAACTGAAAGCATTAAAAAGTCTTAAATTATTTCATGATTGAAAAGCAGATGGTTCAATAAACAAATCCTTGAAAACTATTAAATCTGCATTTAAAAATGTACTACTGTAACTTTAAAGGCGCATTACAAAATAATTCCACAGCGTTGCCAGACCAACACATGGAAAATGACCGATACCGTAGTTTTTGTGAATTCTTTACCAAATTCCATTTCGATTCCATTATTCTTTTTTTTTAATTTTAAACTTCGCTTCTGAGAATTTTTGAATGAATTCTGCCCATCGATCTTCGCTCAAAAAGCGGCCAGGACCCCAAGATGACCGGGTAATTGAAGTCTTCTTATTGGTTCACTAAAAATATTGAATCTTTAGAGAGTCAGCTTCGCATCTCCAGTGTCTTCTTCACAGAAAACAGCTGCAGTAACTGTGGCGGCCCAAACTAAACAACCTGCAAAAGCGAAAAATCTTCGAACTATGCATTCCACGCCGAAGAAATCGAAACCTGCTCATGATGTGGCCGATATAATTTCAGTATGATCCAATGTTATTCAGAAAATAAATCAATTAAAATTTATTTCAGCTTGTGAGTAAGCAAAGCGACATATTGGATGACGTTTCTGAAATTGAACACAAAATGATCAAGCAGGCGAAAATGACACAAGATCTGACAATGGAGCTGGCAAATTCAATCGAACGTATCGCAAATATGGCATTAGCCGAAAGTAAACTCAGCGACCAAATGGAGAAACAGTCAAAGAAGCTCATTTCTCTAGAAGGAAAAACAAAAGAGCTCGTCGAGAAAGCCAACAATTGGTCTAAAACACTCGAAAATGTAAGAATTAGATAATTAGTAAATATATATTTAAAAATTTCAGCGCGTTGACGCCAGATCGCATCATTCCACTTGTCTCAATGATGTTCAGGCGGCTATAAAAATAATCAATAATGCAAAAATCAACAACGATGGGTTCTCGGAAGATTTCTCTGCTCATTACGACAAACTTCTGGATTTGGTTGAAACGCTCGAGCCGTGGGCTGACAAGTTATAAATCATCTGTTGTATTCAATTTCCTTGTTTTATTACATGACATGTATCATTTTAATGTTTGTCCATCGTATTGCATGTATTGCTTTCTCAAATATGGGAACTTTTTTTTTTGAAAAAAAAACAATCCAAAATCCATATTTGACCAAAATGAATAAAATTTTGTTTAAAAACTCGCATCACTCAACTTTCACAGAATGCATTACGCCTCCGCCGCATAGGACACAGGACAAAATGAAACGTATGAAACAAAAACTTGAAAAATTTGAATTTCAAAATATCAATTTATGCAAATCCACCAATTGTCCGATGGCGTAGTTTCCTTTTACTCTTTTTGACTGTAACTCGATAAATGTTTCACAAAGTATGAACGGTAAGTTTTTTTTGAATACTTATGCAATTTGTGGAGTAGCGTCTGTGTTTTTTTTTCCCAAAAATAACAGAAAAAATCTTATTATGCCGAATAATAGTGTAAAAAAATTATAGAATTTTTCTAAATTTTTACTGATTTGTAGAAAAAAGTTTGCCAAGAAGATTTTTTTCACGTTTTCCGGCTGTACTTATCGATTTTTGTTTCATTTTTTCTTCGATTATTGATTTTTTTCCCGACAAATTAAAATACAAAACATAGAAAAAAACATGGAAAAATCAACGCGATATCTTATGCGCATGGGTCTCGCCACGCGGATAACGAGTTACTGTATTACGATAACACAAAGTTCTGAAAATGCGTATTGCACAACATATTTGACGCCAAAGATATAATAGCGAAAACTACAGTAATTCTTTAAATGACAACTGTAGCGATTCTGTCGATTTACGGGCTCGATGTTCGAATTTTTTCATCTCAAAACCCTAAATCGACACAAGCACCACAGTAGTCATTTAAGGGATTACTGTAGTTTTCGCTGCGGGATATTTTGCGCGTCAAATATTTTGTGCAATACGCATTTTCTGAATTTTGTGTTCCCGTAATAAAACACGTTGCCCTCGTGGCGAGACCAATGAGATATGGCGACAATGTTTATGTTCAAGCGTATAAGTGATAATACAGCCGAAAAGCGCAAACAAAAATTAAGATTAGGCATCTCATTTGGTCCTTTCGATATATTTTTTTAAAACTGAAACATATGTCATAAAAATTTAGAAAAATAATATTTTTTACAACTTCGGTATACTCAAACTGTTCTATATCATTTAGGGCGAAAAAACTCACAAAAGATATTCCACTCTTTGTCAAATTTTTCACCATTAATGTATTATTCAGTGAGTGTGAATCTATCGAAGAACGCGCGGCAAATTCAAAATGAAACTGAAAATGAGCAAGCGAAGAGCTCATTTGCATCGAAACTTTTAGAGCTTCCGGTCTCAAAGTTATTACAGAAATGTAGATCATCTACGATTACTGTAGATGATCTACCCATTCTTGAAGAAAAACAATGTTCAAACCGAGTTATGAGTGGATTTAAATGGAGTAAGAATTGAAAAATAAAAAGTTTAAAGTTAACTTTTGAATATTCAGAGAAACGAGTAATTTTCTCAATTCTAATGAAATTCTGGAAGTCTTTCGCTGGAGCATTCGCCTTCAGAATGTGTGCCATTTTTGCCGATTACGCCTCCATTTTGCTTCTCAAATATCTGATTGATTCTGCAGAAATCTCTGCAACTTTATTCAATTTTTTCATTATCGCTGTGCTGATTCTATTCTTCATGCAGCTGAAATCTTTACTCCTTGGTAAGATTTTCAGACTTAGAAGAGTAGATTAAAATAGGCTTAACAGGTGTTCACACGTATCTTGTTGGAGAAGACAGCGTGGAAATGGTTACCGTTTTGAACAATATTATAGTGAAAAAGGTGAGATTAATGGGAGTTGAAATATACTTTCGAGTCCCGACATTTTGTGATTCTTGCGCTAAAAATACGGTGCCTGGTCTCGAAACGACAAATTTCTGTTTAATGGGAAAAGTTAGCGCCTTTAAAGTGTACTGTAACTTCAAACATTCGTTTCTGTGGAATTTTCATAGGGTTTTTTCGATTTCTGATGAAAAAATGCTTTTTGATTTAAAAACTCCAATACAACAATAAAAAATACACACATTTTAACTGGAACGAAATCAGGCTCTTCATCTAACATCCGAGAACACCGACTGGAACAGATCGAAGATTTCAAAACTTCTGACAACACATTCAGAAGCCGTCTCAAACGGTCTTGCATATGTTCATCACTCGTGTTCGGCTCTAATCGAGCTCACAATTGCATTGTTTTGGATCTGGGAAACACTTGGAACTCGTACAATCATCGTCGTTTTGATTGTTGCACTGGTTTATGCCGTTTTCAATATAATTGACTCGTATGTCTACAAAAAGAGCTTGGTCCGTTTATTTTCTATAAACTAGAAAATATACATAGATAAAGTTTAGAAAGTGCAACTCAAATGCCGTGATGAACGTGTGGAATTTGAGAAAACTGTGTTAAATTCAATGGAAACCATCAAAATGTTCTCGTGGGAACCTCATTTTTGGAAGAAGTTAAAGTCTATGAGAGGGAAAGAGGTAAGTTGATCCCTGATATAGAATCTATACAGAAGTGTGTGGCAAATCTCAAAGTTTGCCGAACTTGGCAAATTCGGCAAATTCGGCAAATTTACTTTTTTGAAACTTTCCGATCTCGGCGAATCCGGCATACGAGCTCGGCAAATGGCAAATTCGACAAATTTGCCGCACACCCCCTGATCTATAACTATTTTTTTTCAGCTATCTGTGTTCCGAAAAACTCTTTCTATCAACAGCTTCATGCATTCTCTGAATGTCACATCTCCTTTCGTTGTAAGATTTGCAAATTCTTGAATCTAAATTTAATTTTTTCATTTTTCCATTTCAGATTACTTTTGTGAGTTTCGCAGTTTACGGACTTCAATATGAAATCAGTGCTCTTCGTTTTGAAGATGCATTTGTTTTAATTGCAATTTTCAACTATATGAGAAGACCGTTGCATGTCATTATTCCATCTCTGGAAATTGTTGATAAAGTAGGCATTTGTCTAATTATCCTCATTTAATATATATTTTTTAACTAGCTAGGCTCTACATTCTGCAACCATCATCAACCAATTCCTCATTGTGAAACAATCTCCAAAAATTAACACCAAAACTGCACCCCAACCTCCTGTTGAACCAGATTTGGATATCAAAATCTTGAACGCCAATTTCTCATGGAACGGAAAAGATGATACATTGAATGATGTATGTGTTCATGTGAAGAAAGGAGAAAAACATGCGTTCATCGGATTCCCCTTATGCGGAAAATCGTCACTGTTGTTTTCAATCACTGGAGAGTTGAAAATGACAAAAGGAAATATGTGGGTCTCGAAGGGAATTTCATTTGCTCCTGCAAGTCCATACATATTCTCTCAGTCACTGAAGGAAAACATTTTATTTGGAAATGACTATGTGAAATCCAAATATGATAAGGTGAGGGAAACCACACTGAATTTTACTTCAAATTTTTTTAATACTTGGATTAACCTGCAAAAAAGAGTTTGATAATTAAAGGGCTCCTTTTTTTATCAAAAAAAAAGGCAAACGATTTTTTCCGGCAAATCGGCAATCGGCAAATTGCCGGAATTGCAAAATTCCGGCTAATCGGTAATCGGCAAATTGCCGATTAGCCGTATTTGCCGGAAAACCGGTAATTGCCGGAAAGTTTTGGCAAATTGTGCTTTTGCACATTTTTTTTTGGAAAATTCAGAATTTCAACTCTAATTTGGCAAATTGTACGTATCATATGAATGTTCCTAGATTTATTTTGAAAAGTAAGCAAATTATGTGAAAATACCTAGAAAAAACGGAGGAAAAAAATTCAAAAAGGCACAGGTTTAAGTGTTTCCGTCTTGTAAAAAATCTGGCTAAAAAATTCCGGCTAATTGATGTGTTTCGGGACACGGCAAATCGACAATCTGCCGAAAATCAAAATTTCCGGCAATTTGGCAAGTTGCCAGAAATGAACATTTCCGGCAATTTGCCGATTTGCCGAATTTTTCGACAAAAAAATTTGCCGGAATTCACATCGTTTTTGGTTTTCTTGAGTTGTTCAAACACGTATGTATAGCTCAAAAACTAAAATAGTTAGAAAAATATTTTCAACTAGCAAAATGATACCAATTACTTGTTCTGCATAACTATCAATGTCAAAATTATATAACTTTATTCCGAAAAAAGATACAGCAGCTGACATCCGGCAGGCCGGATTTTAACTTGAATTCCTAAATGACCCACAACTGTAAAGACTGTTTTCCACAAATGTTGCCACATTTTGATTGCAAAAAATCATTAGTCAATCCGAAATCCAAATTCTCAGCTTTACTATTCTTTTTAGGTAATCATGGCTTGTGACCTGAAGAAAGATATATTTTCTCTACCGAGATGTGAAGCTACAGTTCTAGGAGATAAGGTCTGGACTCTTTTTTAATTTTTTCTGTCAATTTATTCAAAGTTTAGGGATATGTGTTAACTTCAACTCAAAAAGCTCAAATATCTCTGGCGAGATGTCTCTACGAGGATGCTGATATTTATGCTTTAGACAAAGCATTTGGGCCAATGGATCGGACGACTTCAAATAAAATTTTTACAAGAGTAATTTTTCCGCTTTTAAATATATTTTTCATGAGTTATTTCTACTTCAGGTTCTTGGTGAGAATGGTTATCTACGTGATAAAACAGTTATCCTGGCTACAAATAACATTGAACTGATCAAAACTTTCACGATGGTTCATGTATTGAAAAATGGGAAAATTGAAACAAGCGGAAGTTATGATCAAATCCTGGAGTGTAGTGAAATTATGAGTGATCTTTTGAATCAGAGCCGGATTGATAAAATCATTGAGGAAAAGTATTCAGATGGTAGGAGAAGCTTGATTAATTTTCAATAATAATATGGATTATTTGTTTCAGAAAAACCACCGAGAAAAACTGTAATGTTTGATGACAAAGTATTGAAAAAACGAAAAAAGAAGCAATCAATGGAAGATACAGCTCCAGTATTTGAGAATAGAAGTGTTTATCCATTCTACTTCCGTAGTGGATCCTTCATATTCACAGCTTTTTACATCGTTTTACTGATTTGTCGATTCGTCTTCCAGGCGCTTGCCTTCTTTTGGCTCTCTTTCTGGTTGGACCCAGTGTGGAAAAAAGTGGAATGTGAAAATTGTCCACAATACGTGTTCATTCAAACAATGTCATTTTTTGCGATTTCAGCTAGTAAGTTCAAGTAAAGAGAATGAGAAATTGCCAATTTTGAAAATTTTTTTCAGTAATATCCACAATGTTGTCATACACATTCTTCGTTCTAACAAATGTTCAGACTTCGAGAAAGCTTTATCAACATATTACAAGTGCGATTTTTGCGGTGCCAATGATATTTTTATCGCCGACCAACAAAGAGTCGTTGATGAATATGATCACATCTGTAAGTTAAGACGTTATTGATTGTTAATATACATAAGTGGCTGGCATCCTACAAGGATGGCGTTTGATAAGTTTGACCTTAAATTATCGCCATCTTTTTGTTAGCTAGAAAGGGCGTAGAGGGCGCCAACGGGCAAATCTCCAGCAACTACCAGCCAGTAGCTGGCAATAGCAAAAATGGCGGGCGAGTAGCGGAAGACAGCGGGTGAATCTGGGGCAACTGCCGGCCAAGTGGTATGGAATAGCAAAAACCTCGGTGAACATTGGGCAAGCAGCAGGCAACATCGGAAAAGTAGCGGGCAAATTTGGCGAGTTTCGGGCGCGTTGGGGGCGAAAACTGGCGACGTAGATGGGAAGGGCTCACTCGTAATTTGCTCGATGTTCCCAAAAATAAGGACCCCCCAGAATGGAAATGACCCTCATTATAGCCCCATCCTCACCTGAATTGCTCTCTAAAAAACCAATTGAATTACAGGATCTTGACATTGTGGACACCCAGTTTCCTCTATTTTTCAAATTCTCATTTGAATGCACCCTCCACATTCTTATGATATTCGCTATAGTCTGTGTGAATGTGCCAGTTTTTGCGATTTTCGT
This sequence comes from Caenorhabditis elegans, assembly GCF_000002985.6. Lineage (NCBI taxonomy): Eukaryota > Metazoa > Nematoda > Chromadorea > Rhabditida > Rhabditidae > Caenorhabditis > Caenorhabditis elegans. The sequence goes on from NC_003283.11 coordinate 5,543,606, forward strand.
GGTGGCATTCTTGATATTCCTTGTCGGACTACTTCGGTATTTCCTGCCAGCTCTTCACAAAATTTCGAGCCTCGAGGAACAAAAACGAGACTTATTTCTGTGCGGGTCTATTGAAGATTTTGAAGCAAGAATTATGGTGCGAACGTTTGGAAAGGTAGTTTTAAACTTTTATTTTCCAGAAAAAAATGAATAGAAATGTTTTCAGACACGCCAAACGCTTGCAAAAACTAGTGTGAATGCAGATATACTGACGAGATGCCGAATGGCAAGATATTCAACTCTCAGATGGATTTCTCTTCGAACTGAGTTCATCTCAAATCTCATGGTTTTTCAGTTATAGGTTTTGAATCAAAACAATATTTTAATTACAGATTTGTATGTGTTTCTTCATCGCATCAATTTGTTTGAAAGTGGATTACATTGGAAATGCACAATTCGCTCTTTCAGTTGCATCAATTCTATGTGTAAGGGGTTTTTATTTTTAGTAAATTTAGAGTAGCCAACCAGAATCAGAAAAGAAGAAACTCAAAAGTTCCAAAAAAATTCAGATTAGCGAACTTGTTTCAACATTCATCCGAACCACGTGCATCCTTGAATCTCTAACTCCACACGTTCAACGTATCAGCAATGTGAGAGAATATCCAAAAGAGCCCATGATTGATAAATGCACCATCCGAGACTCTTGGCCGGACGACGGAAAAATTGAAATCAAAAAGTTTGCTTACCTTTTATTTCCCTCAATTTTCATATCAATTCAAATATTTCCAGCTTGAATGTATTCGCCAACAAGTACAGACACGTCATTAAAGATGTCTCCTTGGTAATAGAAGAACGAGAGAAACTGGGAATTATCGGTAAAGTTGGATCGGGAAAATCTCAACTGGCAAAGACATTGGTCATGATGAGCTCAGCAGACAAAGAGAGCCATATCGTTGTAGATGATTTGGACATTTTCGAGATGAGTGTAAAAACTTTGAGATCAAGGATCACAGTTATACCACAGGTGAGAAATTACAAAAACTGGTGGTTATAATTGAATTTGTTACCAGAAAGCAAAAATATTCTCGGACACTCTCCGTAGCAACATTGACCCATGTTGCCAGTTTGCTGATAGTGATATTTGGTTGGCAATTGAGGCATGTCAACTCAGAGAATATGTGAAAAGTCTACCGGATGGTTTGCATCAAATGGTGTCTCCTGAAAAAATGAGTAATGAGCAGAAATGTCAGGTGAATGTTTGCCGAGCACTTCTAAAAGGTGGTCAGATCTTTGTGATTGATCAATCGACGAAGATGATGAAAGAACCAATCAAGTCTTTGGTGAATGAGGCAATAAGAAATAGTTTGAAACAAAGTACTACAATTTGGATTGGTGAAGACTTTTCCGATGTTGAACATTGTGATAGGTAAGTACCAGAGTTTCTTTTAACGACTAGGCATTATATAATTATTTGAAGGAGGGGTTCTGAAATTAAAGATTATCATTTTCAACTCTTTCTTATTTTCATATTTGAATTCCCTCCAAACGAGAACTGCAAAACCAATCAGCAACTAGTTTCAGGGGTGCACGGCAATTGCCGTGCGGCATTCGAATTTTCGGCAATTTCGGCAGTTTCGGCAATTGCCAAAAATTTCCAAAACCGGCAATTGCCGAAATTGTCGATGGCCGGAAATTTCCAAAGCCGGCAATTGCTGAAATTTCGGATTGCCGGAAATTTCCAAAACCTGCAATTGCTGAAATTGCTGATTGCCGGAAATTTCCGATTGCCGCGCACCCTAGAATATCTTTTCTTTCACTATTTTTAAATTTTTATTTTATTGTAATTCAGCACTTTAGACCATTTTGAGTATCTTTAATCAAATATTTTTTTTGAGAAAACTAGAAACTTCATAATTTTTTAAACAATAACTAGATATGCTCCAGAAGAAACTTTATTTTCAGAGTCGTTGTAATTGAGAATGGTGTAATTCTCACAACGGACACTCCACAAAACTTGATTTCGGAATTCGGATCCCTTCAAAAATGCCTTTTGAACTTTTCGAAATGATGTTTAAAGTTGTTTTATTTTTTTTACCATTTATTAATTAACAATAATTTACCTAATCTTTCTTATTTTTTGGGCTACTCGTAATAATACTAATGTTTGAAATTCGAAGAACAATAAAAATTAAAACTGGGATCGAAGCTGCAGTAATAATGATATCAAGATTGTAAAATGTGAAAAAGTCCATATGTTTTCCCTCGTATTGCAATTCTTCTACACCGTCGTTTTCCAGCACCCAATTTGTCATTTTAACCAGTCTTTCAGATGCCGATTGAGGCTTGCTACGCATCAACTTTTTCAGACGGTTTGCTTTTTCTTGGTATCTGAAAATGAAATTAGAGGTGATTGTTTTATTTTTGAAGTTTCTAGAAAAAATGGATGAAATACACGTTCTTTTAAATATGGTCCTCAAAAATGGCCTTCAAAAAACTAGCTTCGGCGGAACCAGGGGTGTGCGGCAATTCTCAAATTTAGGCGAGCTAGGTGAATTCGGCAATTTTGGCAAATTTGCCGCACACACCTAGGCGGAACTAGAATTAATTTAATCTACCGCAACTATCAGCAATTATCAGCACGATTTTTCTAGTATTTTAGCGTAAAGCACAAATTTTAGACGTGCTCAAAAAAGTGTTCAAAACTAACGTTGGATTAACGAGAATCTCCTTGATAGCTCCCTCAATCGCATCTGGATCTTTAATCAACTGGAACCTATCTCTCAGAATTCCCCATCCTTTTCTCTCGACAGACCGTCCATTTCTTGGTTGATCAAACATAAATGGAATAAGAATAACTGGAACACCTGCATAGGCAGATTCCATCAAACTGTTGTAACCAGCATGTGTGATGAATGCTTTCAGTCTTGGATGAGCAAGAACTGCGGTTTGGGGAACCCAATCCACGACGAGGACATTTGAGAGTCCCTCAGCAAGATCAAAACTTCTCTGAAAATGAGTAAATGGGAGTTTTCTTGGATTTATAGGAATTTTCTTACTCTATCAAACTTGTCAACTTTAATTATGAACTCATAATCTTTGAATTTTTGAGTGATCTTCATTAAGTTTTCCATGATAGTTGGTGGTAGATTAGTAGTGTTGGCAATTGTCCCCAATGAGAATAAAATCACTCCTTTTCCTTTTTCCATAATTTTCACAAATTTCTGAATATATGAAGCCTTTAAGAAAGTTTGAAAGATTCTACTAACCTCGTCCAAGCCACCTCCTTCACTTGACAAGCCAAGCCCTCCGATGTGTACAACATTCGAAAGAGTGGGAGCTTGAATTTCCAAAAGTTCATCTGTTGAAACAAATATAAGATCAGAAGTTTTTGCCAAGAATTCGACACATGGGAAGTCAGATCTGTAGAAATTATTTAATTAAACGTAATTATCTCCCAAATTCTTACCCAAAGTTCTTTTTAAACATATCGTTTGTCAGTACAACATCCCTATATTCGTCTCTAATATGTGCCATTTGGAGCACAAAGTTCTTGGCTCTTTGCCAGAATGGAGCCGGGGTAGCGTCCAATGTTGACATGAAGGGTATCAAGCTGGACGGCGTTGGAATTCCGAGACTATCACGCATACTAACGCTCATTGTGCAACTGAAAATCTTAATGTTCTTTTTAGTTTAAAAAACCAAAACCAATACCTGGCAATCCAAAACCTGTGCTTGATGCCTATAAGATGAGCCAACCCCATTCCACACAAATGAATCTGCTCACCGAAATATGCATCGAACTTTTCTTTTTTCAGTTTTTCGATAAGTTCTTTGTTCGTTACCATTTCTGAACCGGAAAATACAGTAAAATTTGAATTCAGTTTAGAGCATACCTTCGCACATATTTGTGTATTCATCCTGATATGGATCACTATCCGTATTGAAAATTTTGCTCCAAATTGAAGATTGTTGGAATACGTCTCCAGATAACCCTGAAAATAAATTTTTAGTACCTAATAAGTACAGATTATTTAGCGTTTTATCACTCAAAATATTCCAAAAGACTGAATTTTTGTGTGAAACTTGTCAAATGATTTACCGAAACTTTTAAGGCGGCACAAAATTCAACAAAAAATTAGTTTTGCTCTTCTTGAAGTTACTGGGTAATTCGAGAAACATCAGTGAAAAATCAATTTTTAAATACTCACCATTTTGAATTTTCTTGAACTTATAGTTATTCAATCCAGTAACTGGCCATCTTCTACACTTTTTGCATGGCACAAATTTGTCTGTTAAATTCAAAAAATCTGGCTCGAAATTCACAACCTCGTGTCCAGCATTCGCCAACTCATCTGCGATTCTTCCCTGTGAGATCATATGTGACTTGCTTGCAGTTGGCGAGAACATCAGGATTTTGTGAGAGGTAGTCACTTGGCAAACAGCAAGAAATGTGAGTATCCGTAACAACATTTTTAAAGCTGAAATTAAAATGAATTTCAGAGTTTAATTTTTTATTTTAAAAGTTATAGTAATCATTTAACAAGTATCAAAAATAAACCGAAAAGAAGAATTGGAAATTATGTATATGCAAACGAAACTATTATTATCAGTTGTACGTACTAACCATTCCAATTGATAAGAAATATGTGAACTGTGAAAGTTGATGGTATTATGATGACTATATATTTGCAAAAGTCATCATTTTTAATAGATCCATGTCAAATATTTTGACATCTCTGAAATATTCAAGTTACTGTAAAAAAATAGAGTTGACCAAAAAGAATTTATTCAAATAAATAACTTTTTGCAGTTACAAAACTCTCTGTCTTTGTGCCATTAAGGCAGGCGTAACATGCCGTAAAGGTGGCCTCCGCCTTTTTTACTGCGGTTGCCTGGTAGGCACACAGGCAGGAATTTTTTATTTTTTTTATTGGCTCTAATTTTTTTCTCATAAAGTTTTCTTTTCTCTATTCAAAGCTTTCAATTTAAAAAAAAACTCAAAGAGCACTTAAAGCTCAAAAGCCCAAAAGATCAAGGAAATGCTGCTGCTGCGTATTGACGGATAGATGGCTTGCAAATCTTTTATATGTACTTGTAAAAGTTACGTAAAATTGCGCAATATGATAGGAAACCGAGCATTTGGCAGACAATTTTCGAAAATTTTCGCCGAGGGCAATTATCAAAAGATGAACTTACATATATTAGGTTGGTCGAAAAGTCTTTGCAAAATTTTGATTTTTTTTGGAAGTAGTATTTTTTCAAAGCGAACAAGATTCAATGGGTAATATATTTACCATTAATGCCTATGACTTCTTGCCAACACAACGGAAGTTGAACAGTACCCTCCGCCTAGAACTCCTGCGATTAGGAGGCAAAGAAGTCGTCCAACCCCGTTTCGACGACCTTTCGATCATGAAACTTCTGCCCGGCAAGGTGATTCTGGAGTGAGCGGAACAGATGGTAGTCAGTAGGAGCCAAGCCCGGCGAATACGATGGGTAAGACAAAATTTGGATTCCGACTGTCTGGAGCTTCTGGCGGGTCTTAAAAGTTGTATGCGGTCTTGCGTTGTCATGGAGCAGCAACAACTTTGATCCTCTAGGGCGATGTAATCGATGAGCATGGACCATCTTTTCCAATTAAATGCTGTATAGGCCAGCGTTGATTGTAGCAAAGTCTGGAAGAAGCTCTCTGGAAATGACACCCTTACTGTCCCGCCCAATTGAGAGAAGCACTTTTTCCGTGAAGTTCTAATTTGAGGTCAGGTGTCGCGGTTTCCTCGACCGGGACCCACTCTTTTTTCCTGGTATGGCTAACATACAATACCCATTTATCATTTCCAGTAATGATATCCTTAACCCAGTCCGTTGTTCGTTTCCTAGTGAGCAGCGAAAGAGAGAGGTCACAAAACAATTTTTCTGAGAATCGGGCAAATTGTGAGGAACGAGTTGACCGAACTTTTCTACCCTTCCGGTTTCGTGGAGATGGTTGATGATGGTTTTTTGGGGATGCTTGAGAGTCGCAGAAAGTTCGCGGTTCGTTGCTCTTGGATCATCTTCCAGGGCTCTCGAAATATCCTCGTCGATATTCAAACGAGAGCGATCTTATCTTGGTTTATCATCGAGATCGTAGTTCTTTTTCGTGAACTTTTCGAACCAAAACTTCATGGTATTATAGGTGACAGAGTTCTTGCCTAACACTGCACACATGTTACGACGAGTTTCGTTGCAATTGCAGATTTGGGGGAACTCGTACAGAAAAACCCATCGGAGGGCGTGACGTTCGGCGAGCAAATTCTCGGTCATTTTGAACAGCACCCAAAAGTTTTTTTTAAATATATTAAACATGCACATTACGTACTATGCAAATAAAAAAACAGAATCAGAAAAAAAATGAATTAACGCTGAGAAATGAAGAAAAGTACAAATTTTGCAAAGACTTTTCGACCAACCTAATACAAATACTATAAATCCTAAAGGCACACGTCAAGCCATGAACTTTGTAGCGATTATTGTAATGTTCTCACAATAAAAACTGTTAGTCTTTCTCTGTTGCACAATATAAATTGCATAGTCTTTTTCATCGTCTGATGTTGTTTCCCTTGGCATTTTCATTTTTAAGGCCCAAAGAATTTTGCTCAAAAATTGTCCTTCTATTTGGAAAGAGTTGGCTCACTATCAGAAGTTGATAATGCACTTTTCAAAGTTTCTGTTTGCACCCCCAGTTGCAAAATTTTAAAATAAAATCTTTAATAAAACTGGAGACTGGTAAAACAAGAAGGCAAGACCCACAGAAAAGAAAAGAAATGTCGCTATAATTCAGGATGGTTCAGATTTTTCAGAGAACCATTGGAACAACAAAATGAGCATTGATGTGAATTTTTGGTAAGGCACTTTGTGAATGGTAAAGGAATTGATAAGTAATATAAAAGAAGCACTAGGAATAAGAAAAAAAATCACAGAAAATAGAAAAGAACAACCCGAAAAGAATCACAATAATTATAATGAAAAAAAAAATCTCTATAACATTAATTTAAAAAATGAGAAATAAAAAGAATTTTACTGCTGAAGTCCTTGAAGCTTGCGTCGAAGAACTATTATCAGCCGTTTTTGTCTGAAATTCGAAGATATTTGATATTAAAAGCCAATCGTTACGCCTACTTGTCAATTTCCGTCCGTAGCCTTGTCAAATCTTCACATTCGCTGAAATCAGCTTGTGTCCAGTTGGTCATAGCTGACATATTGGAAATTGTTCTTGTATTGGATCTAGGTGGAGCAATTGGTGTAGACGATTTTAGTCTGAAAGTTAAAAAAAAAAGGTTAATATTCTTTTTTAGATCTTTGAACATTTAGGAAACAAAACTGCCCCATTGCATTTTGAATAAATTTAATGTTTCCAAATACGTTTCAAGTGGCTAACTTAGGATTGCAAAACAAAATTCCTACTTTTCGAGCACGAAAAACCTATCAATTTCGAAAACTTAAGTGGTCATTAATTTAAATTTTAAGCAAATCTACATAATTTCTCTACTTTAAAATTTCATTTCTCGGTTAGTTTTGAGGTTATCAAAAAAATATCAGCTATTAACAACCAAGTTATTAACAATTAAAAAAGACCAATGTTGTATATAAATTGATATGGTATAATGTGCGGCAACCGGCAAATTTTGACAATTTTCAAACATATATTTTTTGTTGATCTTATTTTGGATCGTCTTTTAGAAAAATGTAGTTTTTTTCAAGGAGATATGCTCGCATCTTTCAGGTGCTCTGAACGCGCATTTAGGATTTATTAAGTTGAAATTGATATCGGCAGTTGTCAAATTTGCCGAAGTTGCATGGCCCCAAAATCTCAAGGCAACAGACAATTGCCGAAATATTGGTTACACAGTCCTACACGGTTACGTTCTTGTAGTTGTGGGTTGTCAAAGTAAAAGTAGATTAGTCAAACTTTAGGGTCACAAATTTTAGACTAAAATTTTAGTACGGAACATAACCACATATCAAAAACTCAATTACAATAACACACTTTTCATTGTCGTTCTTCACTTGATGCAATTCTTCTCGTACCATATCCAATTGATGAAGATCACGACGACGGCTGAAATATCACAAAACAAAACCGTGCTGGTTATCATGCAAAAAACAGAGTTAAAAGAAAGTACAATAAGAAATCTTCAAAGTAACTTACTTTCTCTCAGCGGTTTCTACTTGAGATTGAAGTTCATCCACTTGCTTCTCTAGGGTATTCTTTCTGGAATCGGCCATTTGCAATTCTGAAGCAAGGCGTGTCTTTTCAAGATTTGCTCTGAAAAATAAAAATTGATAAATTCTAGTGATAAATCAATCTTGGACTAACGTTTTAAGCCTTTCCTCGAATTGCTTAGAAATCTTTTCTTTCTCCATTTGCAATGATCTTTCAGCTGCACTGTGCGATTTCAGAAGCTCGCCGGCAAGACGAGCATTCTCCGTTGTTAATTCAGCAATTTCAGCCTAAAATATGAAAATTTAAACAAGAATTCAATAATTTCTGTACTACTGAAAAAAAATACTCACACTATCTGATGGAGTAGCATTTTGTAGAGCTTGAACCTCTTCTAACATCAGATTTTTCTCATCCTCTGCTTCCTTCAGCTGTTGATCTTTGGAATCTAAGGATTTTGACAATTTCTGAACGTCCAAAGCCAATAAGTCATTGGTCTTTAGCAACTCGGAAATTTTGTCTTCAAGATCCGATATTGTCTTTGAAGTGTCAGAGTTCTGCGATGTATGTGACCGGATTTGTTCCTCTAGCCTTTCTTTCTCTTTCTCCGATTTTTCAATTTTCTGATTCAAAACTAACAAATTCGAACTTTGCTCCTTCTCTTCTCGTAATTGATCTTGCAATTGTGCCAATTCATTTTGTTGCTCTTCCAAAACTGATTCCAAAGATGTATGCTCAGTATGGCTCTTTTTCAATTCTTCCCTCAACTTCTCCAACTCCTTATTATGATTATCCAGGATTCTCTCCATTTCGATTTTACTCTCTTTTTGCATATCAGAAAATTTGGACTCCACGTTTCCGCTTAGAATCTGAGCTGCTTGTAGACGATCCGCAAGATCTTCTGCCTCACGCAATTGAACTTTTGTTTCTTCATATTTTTTATCAGCCTTTTCATATTGAGCCTTTAATCTCTCACAGAGGTTTTGGGAGTCTTCCAACTCAGTTGTTAAAGTTTCATTCTTTGATTTCAACTGCCCAGCTTGGTTAGTCAACTTCTCAATTTCATCTTGTGCCTCATGCAAATCCTTCATCATTTCCGCTTTTGTCTCATCGTGTGATCCCAGGAATTTGGTTTGATCTTCTGAAAATTTGAACATAAGGTTTTGAATTAACTAGTCTTAAGACACTGAAACTTACCTTGGAGCTGTTCCATTCTTCTTCTCGATGACTCCAACTCTCTTGTCAAACTGTCAACCTTCTCTTTCAATGACTGAATCTGTCTGTCAGATGTGATAGATGCTTCTGTCATTTCTCTCTGAAAATTTACACATTTTCTTTAATTATTGACTTCCAATCTGCTCACCTTCATAACTCGGACAGATTCTGAAGCTTCTCGAATTGCCTGATCCTTCTCTTGATCGGCTTTTTCTAATGCTTCTTCCATCTGTGTTTTTTCATTTTCTAGTCTTGTAATGTCAGCGTCATGCGAAGAAGAAGCATTCTGAACACGATGATTTTCCTTTTCAATGTACTCTTCCGCTTTTTCAGCTCGATTCTTCCATTCTGTAATCGCGTCTTGATGTTGATAGACTTCATCTTGGAGAGTTCGAATATTTGTTTGAAGGGATCTTGTTTCCTCTTCGTATTGCCGATTTTCTTCTCTCAAAGAGTTCAGGGAGCTCATCAAAGTGCCAAATTCATCTGCTACAGAGGCTTTTGATTCCAAAACTTTTCGTTGTTCAGTGAGCTCTTGAACACGTTTCTTTTGAAGTTCCAGATCTTGTTCCAGTTGCTGTTGGAGCTGGACTTGAGATTTCAGTTTCTTGCTGAAATTAAAAAAAAGGTTGAGATAAAAGTTTTTTTTTCAAAAATTAGGTGAATGGTTTTTCATCAACAACGCAAGAAGATTTCATGAACAATGAGCGCTAAATTAACGCAATTTTTGGAGGTTATAGGCAGGGCTAGTAAAACATTGATCCAATAGCCGGCAGCTTTCAGGCAATGTTTGAGGTTCTTTTTTAAAACTTTCAACAAGAATTGGTTGCATTTTTGAATTAATCAATTTTTAAATCAATTTGAATCATTGCCACGCAGCGCCCTGGTGAAGAGAGATGTCGTGATTTTTTTTTTCTAAAACTCACATTTCCTCTTTTGTTGCCTTCTCTTCCATGCTCCTAGCACTATCTTCGCCTTGTCGAGCAACTTCTTCATTTTGCCGCTGTTCACTCATCTTCTGCAATTGCCTTTTCGCTTCATCCAAAGATCGTCCAAGATCTCTAATTTGAGTTTCTTGCTGCTTTATCGTTTCGTCCAAATTCTCAATCTTTTTCTGAGCCTGCTGATATTTCTCCTCTGTCCTCCTGAGCTCGTCCTGGAGTAGATTATTGGAATCATCATCTTTCTTCGAAGTAATAATTCGCTCTTTCATATCACGAACATCCTCCTCGGCTTGTTGAGCACGAGATTCGGCTGCCAGAAGGTCGACTTGTATCCTCTGAAAAAGCATAATTTATAATTAAAATTGGAAGTTTAATTCAAAAGTTTTCGTAGATTAAAAAACAAACTCACATCAATCTTCCCATCTTTCTCCCTCAGCTGAACATTTAAAATTGCATTATTGTCTTTTTCATCGCTCAAGGCCTGTTGTAATTCCTTGATTCTTCCACTTTCGAACAAAATTGATTCCCTCGTAGACTGAAATTTTCATAATAAACTCAAAAAGTCTTACGTCAAGAACTCACAGTTTTCATCTGAGCATTTTCATTTTTCAGGTCCAACGCATTTTGCTCAAACTGTGCAAGTTTATCCTTCAACATTGAAAGTGTTGACTCAGAAGTTGATAATGCATTTTTTAAAGTTTCCGTTTGAGATCTCAATTGTGATTTTTGTTGCTGTTCTTCCCGGAGAGTTCGATCCATTTCTGATAGTTTTTCACTCAATGAATCCATATTTTGGCGAGATACATCGTTTACGGAAATGGCGCTGGAAATTATGAACAAAATTTTTTTTATTCGAATTATTGAGTAAAAAACTGTACTTTTGTATGTTTTATCTTTTCAAATAAAAAAATGTCTATGAACTACAGAAATTTCAAAAAAAAAACCAGCGAAAAACCCACTCTTTCATTTTCTGAATTTCCGAGTTCTTGTCCTGCATTTGCGACATGAAACTTGAAACTTGTTTTTGCAGATCTTCAACTTTCAGTTTCAAAGTCTCATTTTCTTCACTGAGCTTGTCGGTTTTACTTGAATCTGATTTAGCAAGCATCAACGACTGTAATGAAGCTGTTTTGATATTCAGCTGCCTTTGCAGATTCTCGATTTCTTGCTCCATGGCATCTTTTTCACTGTCTCCATCTTTTATTGAGTCCTGAAAAATGATATAGATCACAATGATTCCAGTTAATAATTTTTAAAAATTAAGGCAAAAAACCTAGAAACCTAGAAAGCGGATCCTTTAAATTCTTTTCAAATCAAAAAACCAAACAGTTTTTCAAAACTGTTAATTTTAGTCGTGAGGAGGAAAACGATTTTAAAACATTTCAATTTAAAAAAAAACTCAATTCAAGTACATTTTGTTTTATTTTGTTGTTTTTAGTACAACTTTTTTGTGACAGCTTAAAAAATCAAATAAAATTTAATTTTAAGTTTTTATATTTTTTCAAAATACTCCGATCATTTTAATTTTCAAATAATGCTCAAAAGTTTTAATGATTTTTTTTTAATTCTCAGAAGGTTCTCAGAAAAAATAGTCCATTAAAATTTTTATTCAAGTATCTACGTAATCAATAATTTGATGTACAAAATTTCATGGCTTTCATAGAATATATTTTCCCTGTTTTACAAAATCAACCTTTTTAAATTTCATTTTTTTGCAGAGGTTTATGTATCATAAAAACTAACTTGAATCTCATTTTTAGCCTTTTGCAACTCTGATTTCAACCTTGCCGCCTCTGCATTTGATGCAATTTTCTCGGCTTCAAGCTCCCGTTTCAATGAGTTCACATCCGATTTCAATCGATTAATCTCATCTTGATCCCCAGAATCCGCCAATTTTGCGATCATGGAGTTGATCTAAAATCATGTGTTCTTATTCTAGACACTTGAAGGTGGATTACATACCTGCATGAAGAGTTCCTGTTTCTCATTTTGCTCTCTGTCCAATTGTTTTCGGAGCTCTTGTTTTTCCGCCAATAGAGCGTTTACATCATGAGGTTGTTGTTTTGATAACCACATTGTACTGGAAAACATTCAGAGAAAATAGGAAATATAATAACTTTTGATAATGATTTGGTAACTGAATGTGTTGAAAGAAAAAATTTCAAAAGTGAGTCAACCCTCCCATTTTAGGTAATGTTTGTTAGTGACACCCTGCCCGAGAGTCATGAATCATCGATTTTTGAAGGAAAAATCGGCAAGTCAGTTGATTTGTGGTAGAAGTTTTGTAACATTAACTGTCATAATGTAGGTTTTATCGAACAATTTTAAAAGGCTTGAAAGTGGAGAAGCGCCTGTGGGTTTTTTTGCCGTAACTGGCAAAAAAGTATGAAGAATTTGTAGAGTTTTTCAAAATTTTTTCTGGATTTTTTTTAATTTTGCAAAACATATTAAGTTCTGAATTATTTTTATAAGTGAACTATTTAGTTTCAGTTTTTGAGTTCTTCGGATATATCAATTGGGGTTTCTTCGTTTTTTTTAAGTTTGATTTTTTTTAATTTGAAGGATAATTTGAAAAATTCTCGGACAGTTTTCCACTTTTTGCCAAATTTTCGAATGGAATGTGCAAAATTGTCAGAAATTGGTCACTCATTTGCGCTTTTTGAAAAATTGAAAAAAAATTTAGAAAATTTTTTAAAATTTTTTCAAAGGTATGTTCGGTCATTACGGTCAATTTTTTAATATTTAAAACAAAATCCCAACTCCTAATTAGATCATTTAAATTTAAATGTAGTTTTTAGTTTCAGAGAGAGTAAAAAATATTTTTATTGAAGCATCAGAATTTCTAATAAAATTTCTGAATTATAAATCCCATCTCAAAAATTGCTTTTCTCCTTTCAGCAACGACTTCTTAAAAGTATAAACTTCCTCGCCCACGATCACATTTATCATAAGGTCATTTCGAATTCTTGCACGTGGTCCCAAAATACGAGCTATTTCCATGAATTTTCCGAAAGAAATGGCTCAAAAACAAGTTGACTCAAAATCCCAAAGATGCCGAATATGAATAATTCGGAAGGATCGCGTGAGAACACGCAAGCCATTTTTTTTATCAACTACTATCTCACACGAAGATTACGACACCGCCCCACCGGAAATTCGGATTTCACAGCATCTGCAGGCTCTCCGAGGAAAACACATTTATCAGTGATAGTAGTACTAAGTCACGTATATTTTTCTCCTCAGTTTTCTCACTTTTTACGTCATCAGAATATATAGTAATAACACTCACCGCTCTGTTGTCAATTTCGAAACTTGCTTTTTCAACTGCTCAACGTCATTGACACGCTCTTTTATTTGTTTCTGTAAACTTTGATATTTTGATAAAACAAAAGGTGGAACAAAAACAATAACAAACGAATCAAGTGGGCTTTTTTAATTAAAAAGTTTTGAGGTGTCTAATAAAATTGTAAGATTTTGAAGTTTTGCTTACAATTGAGAATGTACTGCTATTACCCAGACACGAGACTTGCTTTTTTTTACGCCAAAAATACGGTGCCCTGTCTCGACGCGAAACAATTTTGTTCAATAGAAAAATTTGCGCGCCTTTAAAGAGTACTGTAACTTGAAACTTTTATCGTTGCGGAATTTTCATCGATTTTTCAGCTTTACGAATCTTATGTTATCAATTAAAAAACTCAAATTTAACAATAAAAACACAGGATGAAAACGGGATTTTCACATTACAATACTCATTAAAGGCGCACGCACCTTACTGTATCATTAACACAACAATCGAAAAATTTCGCGTCTGAATAATAATCATACTATCTGGATGTAAATTGAATCATATTCATATTCACAATTTTAAAATGTAAAAAAAATAATTTCGAGTATTTCTCTAAGTTCGAACACATAGAGAAAAAAATTCAATTTTTGGATAAGTTTTATGATACTTAAATTTTTTTTGGGCTTTAAAGCGTTTTCAAACATCTAACTTACCACATTTAAATTAGAAAAATTTCCTGAGATGCATTTTTTCCCAAGATTTCATCATGAGAAGCATACATTTATGCTTTGATATCTTTTATTTTTCTTGGAAATTTTATATTTTTTGGCAGTCCAAAACCCATCCTAATTTATTCTCAAAATCCCTTCTGGCCTTCAATGAAAATCAATATGCAAAGGAACGTGCTTAGCCTCATAAGTACCTTTTTCGGGACGAAGTATGGGGGAAAAAGGGGGAAAGTGCTTAACTTATTGATTTTCATGAGATATGTTGTTTCTATGTACGTCAGTTGGCATGGCAGTTTTTTCGGAATTTTAAATAGCTTTTTGGCAACGGAATTAGTTTTGGAAAATTTTAAATGGCTAGGGGATAGGGAAGAAATTGAAAACTTTTAGTGAAAAACTTTTCTAACAATTGATAAAACTCAATTTAGTTTTTCCTGAAAGAAAATAAAAGTAACTGTAAGGAAAACAAAAAGAAAACACTGTTGAACATATAAATATCACACCCCGATCTGTGCATAGTTTCATAATGGTATGCACACCCAACCAGGTCGACACAACATAGGAAGGGAATGCAAATAATGTACATAGTAAGAAGGTGTTTAGTGCGAAGAGTCGCAGAGAAAACCGCCCCGAACTATTCCGTCTCTCCTTTTCTGGAGAGGGAGGGACAGAAACCAGCAGCAACAGCAGCAACCGTGTGAATGTGAACATGATTCTGTGGGCAGTTAGATACAAGGTGTAATTTTTTTTGCTACGAAAAAGAAATTTTGAAAAAGAGCTGCGCGCAGAGAGCCTAAGAATAAGAACAACCTCAAGAATCGTCTCCTCCTCCTAAAATTTTCCGCTATTGTTTGCCCAAGTTAGTTATTTTTTATTTGACTTTCTCGGACTCGAGACGAGAATGAGGATAAAGAAAAAAAAATTATTGCGAATTAAGGAAACGGAATGAACGAGACGACAGTCGGAGTTGGAAAAATGTATGAAGAGTTTCGAATCACACAGGTAATTTATGCATTTCTAATTTCAAAGAGTATATTAAATTTGGGCTAAAATTAGACATAACTTTAATTTAATTTAACTTATTTACGCTCTCAAGGAAACGTGGAAGAAAATTGACAAGAAAAGGGATTTCACAAGTTTCAAGAAAAACTACTGTTCCAAAAATTTTGTGGCAAAAAAAAATATTCTATTAAATTTATTAATATTCAGAGATTTTTTGAGAAATTTTTGACTACATTTAAGAGTTCTAGTCAATTTTCAGCGATTTTTGCTAATTTTTGCGGACTTTAGAGACTATAAGTTCTTCAAAAATATACTCGGTTAAAACAAAATTCCTTTAAGTTTGCTGAAAATTAACTGGTACAGAAAATTGAGAACTTTCACGAAAAACCAGTTTTTTCAAGTGATTATAACCTTCGAAGTTGGTAAATAATATAATATTATGCAACTTTTATATTTTCTAATTGTAAGTGTATTTTTATTTGTTTTAATTTAAAACTTCATTTGTCTCGGACAATATGTTTCATTTTTCCGTTAAAAAAACTTGATAACCCAGAAGAAATCCAAAACAAAACTCAAAAATTACACTAAAAATCGGTGATTTTATTTGCACATAAATTTAAAAAAATTTTAAAGAAAAGTTCCTCTGAATGTGACAAATTATGCTAAAATTATTTGAAAAAAAAACAAAGAAAAACCTATTAATATAGCCGGAAAACGCAAAAATAATTAAGCTAGGAAAATGTGTAAAACTTTTTTTTGCAAAATCAAAAACCCACTGACGCTACTTCACCTTAAAGACAAAAAAAAATGAAATACATAATTTTTAAAATTAATTTTTGTGCAATTTTTGAATTGTAAAAAAGGTTCTCGACTTCGTTCTAAAATTTTTAAATAATTTATGTTTTAGTAAAGTAGTGTTGTAACAAATTTAACATGAAAAAAAGTCAAAACAGGAAATGTGTGCAAAATTAAAAAAAAACGTATACACAGAAATCAATTGTTTTGTTTTCTGCACACGCCTTGTCTCATCACTCAAATATCTATATTGCTATATACATTTTGCCTCTCGTTGTTTGTCTTTTGTGATTATCAACAGGCGGGGAAAAGTGGACACGTTTCGAGACAGCACACACATATACCCAATTGAGGCAAAATATTATGATTAGAGTACCTGATAATAACTTTTCTGATAACAAATGTTGCGTACTTTGAAATTAATTCTGAGATGGTGTTAGTTATCGGTTTAAAAGTGCACAAATTTTTTTCCGAAAGGAATAAGACAGAAAGGAACATCAATTGTCAAGAAGTGCAGAAAATTCATTTTTCTGTTATTGTTGAGCCAAAAAGTCTGCCTGCCTGACCTAAATGAGACCTTCGCCGGTCTCTCTCCTTCTGCTTGAACACGCCTTTTCTAATTTCGATTTTCACTAAATTGATTTAATTGAAAAAATTAGAAATTCATAAATTTACGCCAAAATGCAGAAAAAGTGTAAGCAGCAGGCAGGTTCAGGCAGGCGCCCACGGAAGAATTTAATACTATTTTCAACTTTACTAAACAAAAAGGCGAGTAGAAATCCACAAAAAAGTAGAAAACAATTCTTTCGGGAAGGCTATAATTTATTTTGAAAATCAAAAGTCACCCATGATTGGTTTCAACTTCTATCCGAAATAGGTTTTGACACAACAAGACCGGTTAGAAACCTGTTTTCCAATTGTGATATTTTTCAGAAATTCTACTATTTTTAAAACCACATGACAAATATTTGGGAGGGGTGTATTTTTTTAGATTAAAAAAATATATATTCAACTTATAAATTGCAAAAAGTTTATAAAATTTTGTGTTTTATTGGAGAAAAAAATTTAAATAAATCCAATGCATAATTAGAATTTACAGAATGTTTCTAACTTTAGCACTTGGTTTTTCCATAGAAAAAAGTTCTTAACAGTTTTTTACATATCTTTTTCCTTCAAATAATTAAGAAATTATAAACTAGAACACAGGTGATTCGCGGTTTTTTAAATACTTATGAAATGTAGTTCGCGCACTTCTACAAGAGGCACCAGCGATATAGTAAAATACTTGCAAAATTGCAAATATTGTGCAAATTGTGATCACCGAGAGTCGCGATTACCAAAATACTGCTAAAATGTTAATGGTCCCGCAGCGAAATTCGCGTTTTGCAAAATGCATCTAAAATATTGGAGGCCATAAGTATTTTACAAACGGCGAATCACCTGTGAATTCTAGAAAACCGAATACATGTTATTACCAAAATGTGATGTGAACGGGAGACTCGATGCGTCGGTGTGAAAGATTATGATCTCGAACCTCAAGTTTTTCCTCATTCGCGCGCGCTATCCTTGCCCTATTTCCATGGACTAGTAATTAAATGGTCATCATGATTATGCTTCGAATAAAAATTAAAAGTTTTAATTTTAAAAAAAACTATTTCAGCTTGTGAATGAAACTCTAACTACTGTTATCGAAAAAGTGCAAACCAATCATGAAAAAATTTCTACTAAAGGTAATGCATGCTAAGCATGGCAGACTAATAATTTTTGTATTGAAAATGAATGTTTTCAGCAAAGCCGAGACCTTTGAGTGCAATTAACGAGGAAATTCGTGAATACGATCAATTGAGCAGAGAACTTGAAGTTTGATTTCCACAACTAGTAGTTCTATTTGTTTATTTATTTAAAATTCAGAAAGATTACCGAAGGAGTATGCGAATTGTTGATGATGATTTCGAATTGGCCAGGACCCATTGGATCCAATTACAAAAATCGAATAAACAGGTTTGTTTGTAATCATACGAGTCTATAGAAAATTTGAAAATTTCAGGGGTTGGCAATTCGGGGATGCTTCCTAACAATGTTAGAAAAGTATCCACAAGTTCGTCCAATTTGGGGGTTTGGAAAAAGAATTGAGGGAAGGGGTGATGAGACATGGAAGCCTGAGATCGTGGAGGATTTTTATTTTAGGTAAGACGGGTATCTTAAGTTTGAAGTTAAGAGTATCATCGGAGAGCATTTTTTCTATATTGTATTACATCATGCTAGAAAATCATAATAAAACACTCCAAACACTTTTCAGACTTGTCAAAAATTTCAGTCAAAGTTTTGGCAAATTGCCGAATTTTCCAAAAATGTAGACTATCTGAGTAATTTTTATCATAGGGTTTAACGCCTACAAAATTGAAAAAAAAAATCATAAAAAATTTTCTGAAAAGTCTTACTGGCATATTTGGTCATTTTAGCACTATCGGGGCAATTTTAAGCATTTATCCCGCTGACGACACTCACTTTCAATAGGTCTAGAAATTTAAACTGGAAAAATTTCAACAAATAAGTAACTAAAAATAATAAGATAACGATTTAGCCAACGTGTTTTACATGGTTCAATTAATTTTAACTTTTCTGATGTTAACTTTTTTTAAACTGAAAGGGTATTGACTTTTTAAAACTAAACTTTTTGCGCAGAACATTTTATACTTGGAAAATTTCTAGACATCATTGCGCATCCCTCCAGGCAGCTTTGAATATGATAATTCAAAACAAAGACGACAAAAGTGGAATGCGGCGGATGCTCAACGAAATGGGAGCTCATCACTTTTTCTACGATGCATGTGAACCACATTTTGAAGTTTTTCAAGACAGTCTCCTAGAATCAATGAAGCTTGTATTAAATGGTGGTGACTCGTTGGATGATGATATTGAGCAATCTTGGATTTGTGTGAGTGAAAAGTTTGGAGAACACTTTGAAATTTAAAGTGCTGTTGTGATCATCGGAGAGCATTTTTTCTATATTGTATTACATCATGCTAGAAAATCATAATAAAACACTCCAAACACTTTTCAGACTTGTCAAAAATTTCAGTCAAAGTTTTGGCAAATTGCCGAATTTTCCAAAAATGTAGACTATCTGAGTAATTTTTATCATAGGGTTTAACGCCTACAAAATTGAAAAAAAAAATCATAAAAAATTTTCTGAAAAGTCTTACTGGCATATTTGGTCATTTTAGCACTATCGGGGCAATTTTAAGCATTTATCCCGCTGACGACACTCACTTTCAATAGGTCTAGAAATTTAAACTGGAAAAATTTCAACAAATAAGTAACTAAAAATAATAAGATAACGATTTAGCCAACGTGTTTTACATGGTTCAATTAATTTTAACTTTTCTGATGTTAACTTTTTTTAAACTGAAAGGGTATTGACTTTTTAAAACTAAACTTTTTGCGCAGAACATTTTATACTTGGAAAATTTCTAGACATCATTGCGCATCCCTCCAGGCAGCTTTGAATATGATAATTCAAAACAAAGACGACAAAAGTGGAATGCGGCGGATGCTCAACGAAATGGGAGCTCATCACTTTTTCTACGATGCATGTGAACCACATTTTGAAGTTTTTCAAGACAGTCTCCTAGAATCAATGAAGCTTGTATTAAATGGTGGTGACTCGTTGGATGATGATATTGAGCAATCTTGGATTTGTGTGAGTGAAAAGTTTGGAGAACACTTTGAAATTTAAAGTGCTGTTGTGATTTCAAAAAACGGTACTTTTAATTTGAATTACATGAAGAACAGACTACTTGTACTACCAAAAAATAAATTTCCATAACTTTTCGAATTGCAGCTGCTCCAAACAATCCGACTACATATGGGAGAAGGAATCGAAATTCAAAGAGCCAACTATCTAACGCAATGCTTGATTCCAAAAGAAATGGAAGAAGTACGTGCGAATTGGATGCAAGTCGAAAATTACGGGTTTCGAAAAGCCGGGCTTTTATTGTGTCAATCAGCTTTTGACAACTACTCGGAACTTTTGAAAACTCATAATTTATCAATGACTCTTCCAATTGAAGCAAACAAGACTAGTGATAGTTTTGTTGCATTATCAGATCAAATTATGCAGGTAAGGTTGAAACACAGAGTATTGGAAAATCAATATAATTTAAAGGCACTGGACAAAACAATACAATCCTACACTCCCGAAGAAGGATTCTTGAATTTAATTCAAGAAATTAAAGACTTTGTGATAAAGTTCTTAGTCGTTGAAGTATGCCCTCCGCTTATTCGGAAATCTTTTATCGATGGTATTAATTCTTTGAAATTTTATTGTTCCAAAAAAAGTTGTAAAATTTTCAGGATTAATCCACATGCTTTGTAAAATATTAAGCATCAAGCATGTTAAGGAAGATTTTTTGCACATTTGGAAAAAAGTGTATCGTGTCATGGAACAGGCAATGGTTGCAAATATCGTAGAGTATTAGTGCACGTTAATTCAAATTTTTAATAAGCGAAATATTGTAGAAAATGAATTAATAAAGTTTTTTTGATGAAAGCTTAAAATCTCACCTTTGCATTAGCCAACTCAATTTTAATTGCCTTGTCACTACTATTTGCAAGAACTTTAAGTTGTTGATTCAGACGATGGTTCTGAAAACAAAAATTTGAATTTTTTTCACGAAGAAAAACATGAAAAAAGGAAAAAAAAAGGAAAACAACTAACGCAGATTTGAGCTTGTGTGAGTTCTTGTTCGAGTCTCACAACAAGACTCGCCTCTTTTTCTGCCATCAAAGAGTTTGTAGTCGTGTCTTCTGGAGCAGAAGAACTTGCAGAAAAACGAACAATTTGGTCATGCATTGACATTATCTGGAAGTAAGGAGTTTGTGACGTAATACTTTTGAAAAAAAAATTATTTACCTCAGAGCTCCCGCTCATTGTACTCGAATGATCGTCTGAAGCTCGCCTGGAGGAAGTCTAGAAAAAAATAATTTTGGGGAAAAAATTGTCTATTAAAGGGCATAATAACACAAAAACTAAGGCTTTTAGACATAAACTTCCAGATTTGCTGACTTTTTCTGCATATTTAATAAATTTTATAGGTGGAAAATTTTGTCCATGAGAACTTTTTAGCCTCTAAAACCGGTAACCGCTTAAAAAGTGTTAAAATGTCCAAATATCATAGTAAAACTTTTTGAAATTTTTACAGGTAAAAAGTGATGAAAACTCAGCTTTTAATTATTGTAGTTTTGGAATTTTTTAACGAATTGATTTAATTGCGTTTCAACTAATCATATTTTAACATTATAGGGCATCGAATCTGAATTTTAAAAAAGTCCACTTTTTTTTTAATTACCAACTTTCACTGAAAATTTAGAAAAATCTATAATCTTTTGTATCAAAAAGTCTCAATAATTATATAAAATCACGTCACAGTAACTGATAACATTTTAAAAATTTTGGTTTGTAAGAAAGTAATTATTTGTAACTATGGAAATATTAATCAAAAATTTGGGTATTTTCATCATAAATTTTTTCAAAGAATTTTTTTATTAAAAAAAATTATTTTGGAAGTTTTCCAGTCCAATTTTTTGTTAAAAATCGAAAAAATTTCGGAAGAATTCCAAAAAAAGGTTTCAATGACTGTCGCCAAGTAACGAAATTTCTGGGTGTGACCCGTTTTTTTTGAGAAAAAATTCGAAGTTCTAGTTTCATATTAACCATGACACTCTATTGAATTTTTTTTTCTTCGAAGTTTTCAATAGTATGTACACTCTCAACAAAAACCCAACAAGTCAACAATAAAACTTACAATACTCATTTTCTCAAAGTTCCGAGAATCGTGATCCATATCATTCCATAGCTTGACAGGCTGAAAGTTATCATAAATTAGATATGGTTAATAGCTATTACAATAAAGTTGACCAACAGCAATATGAATAATATCTTAAAACTATCCAAAAGAACAACAATTACGTATTAAATCAGAACATATCATTGACTTCTGCATCTCTCAGTGTCATTTTGTCTCTATTCACTGTTTATTTCCACCCTCAATCTGGTTTCTTAATCATGACGAAACTCGCCTCGCCCATATGGGGGGCAATCCGAAGAAAAACGACGCAGATAAATTGTGTGTTGATTAGGTTTTTTTTGATGGGCAATGATGACTCCTAATTTTTTTGTTGGTGTAAATTTTTTGAGGAAAATTTTAATTTGATTAGGAATTGATTAGAATCGAAAAAAGATTGGCTGGCAGTGGTCAGAAAAGATATTAGAAATATATAAATGCCTATGCGATTTTCCTGAATAATATACTTGAGCAAGTGAATTTTTATTTGAGTTAACAGAAAATTATTTACTGAAATCTTAAAATTAAGCAAAAATGTCAAAAGTAAATGTTTCGAATTTTTACTTATATTGAAACACGTTAAAAGAAACTATTTTCCTAGAGCAGGTGAAACATTAAAACAAAAAGGAAAGAGTAAAATTTGCTTGAAATAAAAATTTTTACACTTTAAAAATCGAATTGTGAGGTCATAGTAACTAACCGAGTAATTTCCATGTTGATATTGCAGATAACTTTTTGATTTCACTGACAACGTCGGTGCATCATAATTGGCATCATGTCGCACTTCGCGATACCAACGATTTTGCCCAGTGTCTGCAATAATATTTGACAACTTTTAAAATTGTTTTACACTCATAGTCAAGCAAAAAAAAACTAAGGATCTAAACGACGCCCTGTCAAAAGGGAAAGTCTTTCGGTGCAATCACTAGGCGCACTTTTAGGTCATTTATGAGAATTTTCCCAAGTGTTTCAGCTGAAATGGTTGATATTTTCAGGTAGATCAAATAATTTTCTATATGTATATTGACACTAATTTTTAATGAAAAAAAATTGAAACAACATTGCGCAATAGGTCATTTAGTAGATTTTCCAAAACTAACTTCCGTCCACCCATGCTGCTAGATTTGAGGTAAATAGAAATACGTACCTTGGTAAGGCGGATGAGATCTTACTGTAACGACGAATGATGGGTGATTTTTCTCGTTTTGATAGTCAGATATTGGACTTTTGTAGTTTTCATAAGAACTGACAGTTCCAACGTAGACAATTGCCGGTCTCATTGGTGTTCTGGCGTTGACCGTTGGATATATTTTGTTTCTATTATTTCCTGGCGAGTAAAAATCCAGACCACTTTTATGAGTGTAACCTGAAGTTTTAAAATGTGTTTTTTTAATGGAGTCAAATTTTCTATTATACCTTCGAATTTCTGACTATCACCATTAACGTTCGTCATGTTCATATCATTTGAAACGAAAAACTGACGTCTCTCACGTACAATTCCATCTGGGATGATTGAGTTGACATTCTGAATATCAAAGTTAGTATCAGAAGTTATTTTTGAACTTACAATCGGATAAAAATTGGCTGTGCCCAATACAGGTTTCAAATAATCCATTGAAAGCCTGAAAGTAGTTGGGAGAATCTGTTAATGTACAGAAGACAGTACAGAAAAATATTAAAAAAAAAAGAAACACCACTAGTCAGAAAATTGAATTGAAAACGGGCTCGAAAGAGTGAAGCTGTTATCAAATTGCCCAATTTTGATGAAATTTCTCTGAAGTTTTAGAAAATTTTTTTATGGAAATTTGAAATTTTAATTTTTAAAAAGTTTTCTTTAGATAAAAACGGAACGTTTTCCATATTAAAAAAAAGCGCCTACATCAATGGAAAAAACCCGGGAAAACAATTCGAATAGGCATAATCTGCTAAAAATTAAATGTTAATTTCCATCAGCTTCAACAAAAATAAGTTGGTGAAATTTCAGATTTTAGAAAAATCGGTTTTCTTTTCAAAATTTTGAATATCCGAAAAGTTTTTCAGAAACATTTTTGAGAAATTTCGTCCAGTTTCAATATATTTTAGTCAAGAACACACACCATCTACTTTTTTAAACATAGAAAATTCTAACTTTGAGAAATGGAAAATTTAGAGAAGTTGGTCAAATGTGTATTTCTAAATTATTTTTTTTAATGTTCGAATTTGACAAACAGGTCTTCATTTAGCAAACTACCAGCAGACTGTCAGTTAAAAAATGATATGAAAATTTTCTTAAAGCATTTTTCTATCGGCTTATGTTTTTTAAAGAACTAAATTTATCCAGAAGCCCCGTTACAAAAGCTTGAGAAAACAAAACAACATAAATCGATACACAAAATAGTCAGCCGAAAGACAAGAAAGTCATGACGCGTGGGACCGTATAGCATATTGATTCGAACCAAAAACTTGATAAAGAGTTGGAAAAGAAAGTGCCAAAGAGTGGAAGAGAAAGAGATTGCATTGTGTATGCATACATTTGGTGGTTCTACAATGCTCTTTGTTCACCTGCAACGACACATTCATGTGGAGGCACTACTAGATGGTTATGAAAAAATAAATGGCATTTTATTCAATAAATTGCTTTATAACAAAAAAAATGCTCATAACAATTGGAAACCGGATTATTAATTATCACCTATGACCCTGAAAAGAAATCACACAAATTGAGCTTTTTTACATATTATCCAATGTATGGAATCGTTTCATGTCGCTTTGCTTCGTTTTTGTTGATATTTCGAAAGAACTGCTTCCCGCGCTGGTTTTCTGAAAAATATAAGATTTTAAAAATTTATTTTTGTAACTAAAATTTCAATAAAACTGTACAATTTGAGCCTTTATCCGTCTTGCCCTCTTCTGTTCATCCTGAAAACCTTCCTTCAGTTGTTCTGTCACGAATAATACAATTTTCGTCCATCCTCTTTGAGTTGTCTGGAACAAATTATATTTGTCTGAATGCAGTTTCTATTAGGTTAACCTCTGTTCGATCTTTCTTTTCTCCCCATTCCAAAGTTCTTTCAATCATTGCAGTTGCAAACTGGTCAAGAAGATGTGCGTGGAATGGGCAGCCGTCTGAAACAGGAGGGAATTGGTAAAATATGATTGAAAATATTTCTGGGGGTTTTTTAATGCAGTGATTCATTTTTATATGCTTTTTCTAACCGTACAACTAATAAAGCTCGACCTAATAAAGCTGAAACTTCCCGAGTTGGGCAAATTTGTCCAACTTGCCGAGCTCAAAAAATGGCAAATTCGGGGAAATTGCCGCACACGATGCTCTTGTAAATCGATTCTGATCGACGTCAAAGTCAGTCCAATAGACGTCGAATTATGTCGAAGCTGGGTGTACCTGCGTCGTTTTAACTGACTTGGACATCGATCAGCATCGATTTATCAGAGCTGGTTCAAATCAAGAATTATCGGAAAATGGATCCGGAGTATCTGGAGTATAATTTTTTAGACATTCAATTAAATTTATTTATTTATAGATTTCTGTCAAATGTGATCAGATCAAAGCGCAGAATGTTTCAAAACTCACATTGATTTCTTGTTGGCCAAACATGTTTCTCACCAGCCTCTCGGAGTCCAGCTACTGTAGCTGACGGTGAATCAAGATTTGCAATTAGGTCATCCATAAGTACAGTAAATAGTTGAGCATGTTTCTTTAACCTTTCATGTCCTTCATTTTTAGTTCCAAACATTATCATTTGCCGAATTTCGGGATTTTTGAAAAACGAGTTTCGAAAGATACTGATCGCTGGTTCCAGGGCGCCTTGATTTCTTGCATGATTCCAAGTTTTCCTCACAAACAATATTTGAGGCTGCGTAAGGTGAAGAAATTGATGAATGCATGGGAACATTGTTGCTAAAATTTGTATCTCATGAATCATTCTAACTGACAAATATTTTTATCTTACGATTTGAGCTAGTCGATGGAGTTGTCTCCTTTGTCTCACTCCGAACACCTGGTCTGGTAAACTTCAAGGAGCTACTCTTTTGCATATTCGCATGATCTGGAGCATGCTCTGTCCCGCTGCTGACTGTACGTTTCACAGATATACTGGAAAAGAGATGTTTTGATAAAAAGGATAAATGTGATAAAACCCACTGGCTTCGAGGTGTGACTGCTTCAAGTAAATCCGAATTTGTTGAATCCACTGATCGCCGATTGCCTGGAGAGCCCAAATTCTGACGTGGACAGCCTGAAGATACTTTTTGTTGAATCTATGGATTTCAGATTTGGGATTTTGAGCATATTGAGGACTAGACATTTTTCCCCGGGTCTTCTGGCGCTCGCGCAGCGCCCGTGTGCATTTACCGTTTTTGTTATTTGTTTTGTGCCTTCCACATAAAAATTCGATCGTCTTTATTATATTTGGAGCAGTTGCTTTAAAAACTACATAGTTCAACCAAAATATATTTTCAAAGTGAGAAAACGGTCATTAGAAAAACAGATTATTCCGTATAAAAACTCTTACCTGTAGCCAAAGGTGATTGTTTTGAAGTCCGTGTCGAACAGAAAACCTCATCGTCTGAATTATTGTATTCATCAGTTAGACAAATTGGCGGAACGTCTTTTCCTGAAAATATATTTAATTTCAATAGTTTTTATTGGCAGTTTTACCTGGAAAATTTCGATATTTTCCTGGAGCGGATACTGGGCAGACTGCCGGAGGTGAGGATGATTGGGAATCAGAGAAAAATCTCTCTGAAAAAAGAAGTTTATTTTTCATAATTCTAGACTAACACTCACCATGAGAAGAAATCGCTGAAGCTGATCTTGGAATGACGTCACTGGTGACCCTACTTGAATTATGATGAGCTGACTTTGAATGAGATACCCGTGTGGTACCGTGTGTTGATTTAGTTGATTGGTTACCCATGTTTTGTGATTTTAAAGTCTCTGGAATGTTAACTTTGTGAAAATTTGAAAGAAAATAGAAAATATTTAAATCTCAAATTGACAATGATGGTGGCGAAAAAGTTGAAGGATGTTATTCTGAAGAGACGAGATACGCCAATGAACAGAGAGATAGAATGCGCGGTTGAGTGAGTGAGAATGGCTCATTTGATGACGTATTTTGACTAGGGTTAGAAGACTACAAAAGGACCATAAAGCGAAAGAAATAAAGAGTGAGAGAGAAAAAGAGATAAAGTCTCCGAATTGAAGAGTGAACGAGTAAAAATATGGAAAATTGGATAGACGTAGAGATATTTACAGAAAAAAAAGAAGAAGTAACCGAGTTGAAAGAACCGGAAAGTGAAGGGTTGCACAATGGATTGAGCAGCAGTGACTACTTTTATAGCTAAGGACTCTAGAATTCAAGAAAATAATGTTTCGGTAGTCACAATGTCTCGAAGCGATATTTCAAATTTGTCATAGCAAGCTCAACCAGCTCAACCCCCCTCATTATAATGTTTTCTCAAAACTTTTGAGAAATTTTTTATGTACACATGTGGTTTTTTTTGGATTTTCCTACAGTTTGGTTTTTTAGTAGAAATGCACTTAACGTACTATAACTTTTTCTCTGTTTCAGGTTTAGGAGTTTGAGCTTCAGCGAATTGTATAATCTAGTAGCTATATAAATTGAACTCCACGCTTCGTTTTAGCTATCACGTATACGTTTGAAAATGTGAGTTTTTGCCATATCTTACGCGCAAAGGTCTCACCACGCGGAAAACGAGTTACTGAAAGAAGTTTATCGGCATGATCTACAGTAAGTCGTTGACCGCGTGGCGAAACCTGGCGAGACCGAAAATGCTCATATTTAAACGTCTGAATAATATGATTTTTGGAAAAATGCATATATTATGGGGTTTCGCTAATAGATTTTGTGTTCTAGAACCGCTTGGGAAGTTTGAAAAACGCTAAACCCCTGTTGGTAAGTCTTTTGGCAAGGGGTTTTATAGCTCAAAACTTGTTATCCTTTTTATATTATTAGGACACCTGATCAGTACACTAAACCTTTTCAAGTAGGAATCGGTAACTTTCTTCGCTGTCAATGCACCGTTAAAGAAAAGAAAAATAATAAAACCTTCCTCGACTTGTGAGCTTAAACTTAATAGGATCTTGTGCAAAAACACTTCAGCTCGGATAGTAAAAAATGTCAAAAACAAATAGCATCACAAGATGGCACTTGTCAAAAAAGTATACCCCGAACAATATCACATGATGAACTTCGCAAATCGGAAATTTCCAATTGTAAGCGTCGTTTCCGAATAAAGACGACGAGACACTGCAAGCGAATTTCCGATTTTCCGTAGACTAGACAAGACGAGTCAGGGCAGATAAAAACCCGAAATCTTCAGACATTTGCAGAGTTTGAAAAGGAGGTGAAGCTACTAGTAAATTGGAATTAAACGGAGCAGAAACAGACAACGAAGACTACGTCGTCGTCACAACGATGGCGATGAAAGGAGATGCAGCAGGGAATGGAGAAAAAGAAGACGTAACACCACACTAAACAACGACACACACACACAAGACCGACGGGCCTATTTTATTTATCCTGAAAGACATAGGGCGGGCAAAAGAACGACTTTTTTGAAAGAGAAGACGAGAGGACCCTTTCGAGTAATTGAGCAGACAAGAGGAGCAGCAGGAGCCTGTCTGTTTTTCGGAAATTATCAAGCCTTGAAAGTGAGCGTAAGGAGAGAAGAAGATTAGGTGGGGGAAATGTGCAGGCCAACGAGTTAATTTCGCCTCTTTTTTCTGTGAGAGAAGGTTTTCTCTAGGGTGATATCAATATACATCTGAGCTCGATTGGTTGGTTTCTTTTATATTAGGGATGGCGGGGAAAGAAATCTTCTAGATCAAATAAAAACTAAATAATTTAAATATGAGTCACAATTGGCTTTGGATGTTTGAGGTGGCCTTTTTTAGTCCGAATTTAATTTAACTCGTTGAACTCAAATATAGAAAACCAGGCCAAAATTGTTGCAGAGTTATTTTGAATTAAAAAAATAGTTTACGAGGTGGATAAATCTAACTTATCATGTTTGAAAGTAAGCTAAAAGTTAAAAAGGTGTGCTCTGGAAAACCTTGAAGTAATCACAGTTAATTTTTGGTGTGCCCATCAGGAACCTCGCAACATTGGACAATATAAGCATTGAACACTACCTTGAGAGTGAATGAGATTTATGTCAACTTTGTTTTCTATCGAAAATTGGAGTTTGGAAAAATTCGGCTTATCTTGCAGCTTGGAGAAGTGCCGAGAAAGTGCATAAACTTAAATAGTATTTTTTAATAATTTTCCAAAATTTCTCGCAAGCGCTAATTTTCCTAGTATCAACAACTACGATAATCAAAAAAATGCCCAGGAAGATATTTCTGTTTTTTTTCAGTATTTGACCTTAAAATAAGCTCTAGGTTCACATTTATTTGTGGTCTAAGTAAAAAAAAAACGACAGGCCTGATTTTCACACAGTATCCCCACAAAAAGACCACTCTTGTTAGAGCAAACGAAAAATTTCAAAACATGAAATTTCGAGCAACATGAGAGGTGCTATGCTATTTTGAGAAGATATGATCATTAAAGATGCTGGTAGTGAAAATATTTGATGAGAATATATGTAAATTTATTCTCTATCTAATGCACGTTCTCACGATAAAACCAAGTACATAGTGCGTAATTTATCAAACAACGAGTTTCGGGGTATCTTTCTTGGTTATTTGGGTTTAATCTGTATTTGAAAATTGCACAACAATAATGGAACTCGAATGTTGGCAATTTACCAAACCTTTGACTGGAAATTTAAAAATCTACAATTTGTTAGGTGTCTTTTTATAAGCTTTGGTCATTTTGAAAAAATTAAAGTGTACATCACAGTTAAGCCAATCATTTTGCTGAAAATACTAGTGAAAACTGGAAGAACAAGGTTCTGCTGAAAAAAATGTGTGAAATTACAAAACCACATGACCCATTCATATAGTAAATCCTGAGTACACAGCCGTCTGATATGTCTCAACTAATCCGTTTCACTAATCTTCGGGTCCGAATCAGACTTCTAGTTGATGAAAAAAGAAATGAGATTGAAAGCCTCGAGACGAGAAAAGGTGCTCCTCCTCATCCAGCTCCTGTCGCTTGAATTATGCTTATGTGAGCTCTCACGGAAGTCGTTATTTGATGAGAGGGAGAGAGGATGAACGAATTTGGAGCAAAAAAAAAGAGAAAAGGAGAGTGTTGGAGACCGAGAAGCACGCAATGAATTTCCGTATATCACCTTTGATAGATTTGTGTGTCTTTTTGACTCATTTGATGCTACAAAAGTGAATGTATCGTATTTGATGGACAGGATACTGGCCAGAAAATGAGAAAAAAATTGAAGAACAATTGGATTTTTCTTTTTTCATGACGGTAAACAAAAACAAAAGGAATTTTCTATTAAAAAAAGTGAGGGTTTTCCAGAGATATTTATTTACTGGATCTTTGGTAAAAACTCGCTTTAAATTGCCAAGTTAGAATCGTTTTAGTACGAATGTGTGAGTTTCAGCTAAGATGGGGAACAATCTTTAATTTTTAAAAAATATTTATTTAAAATATTTTTGAAATTAACTAGTTGGAAACTTTTTTGGAAAGAAGAATCAAGCTTAGCTTTGGAGATGATAGAGATATTGGTACTAGTCCTAAATCACCCCGCCACTTTTTTTCTTTTTTTTTCAAATAAAAACGTGTGGAGTTTTTGTATTTTTAGGCTTAGGAAATAACCATTTCTAAGCCTAAAGATGGAAAATGGACATCACGTTTTATTAAAATGGATAATATTAAAATGAGGGGAAATAATACACAAATAAAAAAAAAAGTGGCGGGGTGATTCAGGACTAGTACCGAGATTTTTTAAAATTAATTCAACTATGTGCATCTTCAAAAAATTGTCAAAAAGAATACCTACCGTGGCGTCCTTCGCCTGGTAAGTAGGCAGGCATGATGATGTCACGGAGGCATGGAAAGTGCCTGCCACGATATTATTGCGTACGTTTTTAACATTTCTACTTTTTGGCGAGAGCCTTTACTGAGAAACCTTACATTTTATCATTTTACATGCTTGAAAAAATGCCAAAATATCGCCTACATTAGACTTTCATTTTGAATTTGCATGAAGCATGACCAGTTGTTAGGAGCAACTGATGGTAACCAGAATAGAGAAAAAGGTACTCTCCGTGACTTTTCAATGATATTTTTATATCAGAGCCAAATCATACAAGTGGTATCACAAATCAAAATCTGTTTGGATAAGTTTTGATGTCACTTGACTACTCCCCTGTCTAACTGTTGTTGAAGTGGCGTGTAACTTGAAAGCATATCCGACACACAAAAAGGACAAGACAAGATACACTTTTCTCATTCGTGCAACAATCTAGCAAAGATGACAAATATCGAAATGTGGATTTGCAAAATGGTACAATGTATGTTGATTAAAGATCTATTACAGTGAAAGAGCAAAGTACATGGAAAGTGTCGACTGGCGAGAGGGATGGTTTACGAACAAAAAACAACACATTCCTCGCTCTATTTATATACAAATAGTTCTCAGTTTCTTGAGTGCCCTCCCACGAGATCACTGGATCTCACTGATCTTTTTGAAAACAGTTTCTCACATATCTATGGCACTCTATGCATTAGTCATTGAGAAAGAGAAATAGACGGTCATTACGCGTGACGTTTAGCTCTTGTTTCTTGTTGAAACAGTAATACAGTCTTTGTTAAATTGGTATTTGTAAACAGAGGAGAGTTCAAAAATTTCCTATAATGATGAAATAATAATAATAATAATTTATTACGCTCGCTGGGAGACGTGAAGGAATACAGAATACAAAAGTTATCATTGTTCGCTTGAACTAGAATTGGTGCAGTCGGGCAATCGTTTCCATTCCATTAGAATGTTGTTCTTGTCCTTGCGTTGTCCTTGCGTAGACTCCCCCATAGTGGGCGAGCGATTCCCGAGTGAAATGATCTAACATCACAGTTTTTCTACACGTTTTTTGTTTCAATTACAATTTTCTTTTACGCATTTGAGTATCAGATTTAAACGCGCCTCGCAATTTCTTAAATAAAAGTTACAATTTATTTCTTTAAAAATTTGAAAAACCTAAATATTATTGGAGTGGGTTTCATATTTTTAAAAGGAGAAAAAATATTTTTAAAAAATTAAATCATAAATTCATGTCACCATAATAAAAAATATTTTTCGACGCTTTGAATACTTCAGCGAAATAATCTCTTGAATTAAGCTTTGTGATATTTATTTTTGTCGATGTAGTACATACTCCACAATTTGTCGGCTACCCCTAACTAAGCATATACCGTTTTCCACATTAGCCTTGCTCCCCCTTTCCTCTACGTTAACCGCTTTTATCCCGGTTTTTTAAAAGTGTTATCAGAAAATTGTCAACTCCAGCAACGTCAGGACTTGTTTGGAGTTTGTGTGCCTACTACAGTTTTCTAATCATTTTTCCACTGCTATACACCACTACACCTCAAATTGCAAACATTACGAAATTCCGCCCAATGTTTGGTTGTCATTTCTTTCGAAACGTCGGTCGCTTGCTAATCGTTGGGTATATAAGCAACGTTGACTACTAAAGTTTTCACTTCGGTCCGGAGATTATGGGTTATCAATTTGACAATTTCCTGCCAGCAGGAAGCCCTGGTACCAGGGTTTGGTACCGCTCATGTTAATCTCTCCGTGTTCTTCATAGAATACAAACCCCTTCCCATAATCACCAACTTGACCGTTGTTTTTTGTTAATTTTTTGAATATCAGGGTAAATGTTTTTCAAGTCTTATTGAATAAATATCATGAATCTTTGCAATTATAATTTTTCTCGAAACGTTTTTCCAATTTAATCGGGTTCACATTTTTATAATTAAAAAAAAATGTTATTATGCGAATAGCTAACAAAAATAGAAAAGCAGTGTTTAATTAGAACTTGATACATATAAATAAATGAGAACTTGTAAACTTTTGGAATTTTGCGAAGAAGTGTAAAGCTTGATGACGGAGTACAATGTCGAGCAACAATCAATACATAACGGATCGTTCCATTCTTCGAGATTCGGACATCTGAAATTGAAGTTTTCTTTTTCTTGTAACAAGCAGAATTCAAAAATAAACCCTTTATTTACAACAACACGATTTTTCAGCTTGTTATAATTATGTTTTTTTTTTTGCTTGAAAAGAAAATTCGAAGCAGACAATATAAAGCTTTACCAAAAAGTTGGTGGGGGCGGACAAGGAAACATTCAATTATTCAACCCTATTATTTATGAACAAGATTTTGTGAATGAGGGGATGGGGCAGAAAGAAAAATCAATCAAAAAAAAAAGAATCATGCACAACACAACGAAAGAAGAAAAAAGCAAGTTTTCGTAGATCTGAGACAAAATTTCAGAATTTGGAACTTGAATCAACGAGCACTTATTAATACAAGAACGATAAGCGGTTTTCAGTCAGTGCTGCAAAGAGATGCTCTTAAGAGTTGAATCCGAGTGCATTCATTAGTTTATTCTTCAATCCAGTTTGAGATGTGCTCGTTGTCATCGAGTTTCTGGATCCACCGATTGTAGAAGCCATCATCGACTGGCTCATTTCATCGATTCCGCCCATCGCTCCACTTCGTAATGGCTCATGCTGAAAGAGGAAACAATACTGAAAAGAGGAAACGAGTGACCAAATTCTAAAGCACATCACTATCACTAAAATACAAAAATAAGCGTTTTATGTGTTTTTTTTTGTTACTGGAATTGTTATTGATGGGGGCTTGGGGAGGACAAGAATATGCTTCGTATTAAATTTAAACTTTAATTTTAAAAAACAATTCGTTTGAATGAGCTTCAGATTTGTGCAATATTTCAGTATTTGCCAATTTTGGTTCAAAAGTTGGCAAGACATTGTTCAGGCAGCATCTAATTTTCGGGTTAGTTTGAAACATAGTTTTGGTCAAAATTTTATTGTCGAATTTTTGATGTGTGCGGCAATTTTCGAAATTTACCGTGTCCGGCAAGTTCGGCAACCGGCAAATTCGGCAAATTTGACGCACTCCCCTGGTTTGAAACAACTGTTGTCAATGTTTTAAGTTCCAAAAATACATGTAAATATGAAGCAAATTCTTGTCACTGGGGTATCGGGGACGCATACAACATTTTACAACATTAATATCTAACTTCTAAATTTTTTTTCTGAACTTTTGTATTTTAAATGCAGTAAAGCGTGCTAGATAGAGAAGCCATGAATGCAGAAAAAACATCATTACATACCTGTTTCTTTGCTCTCAAGGCGACATCTTCCAATGTTTCGGCGGCTTCATATTTTCCTTGTCGCCGGTAAAGGGCTCCAAGGTTCTTGAGAGTTGTTGTGACGGTTGGACTGGAATCAGTTTTGTTTAATTTATTTTTTTCTAATAAAAATCATAATACCTATCAACTTTGGCGGCTTTTGCCCATCCAGCTTGTTCGTTGGCAGTTGCACCTTCTCCCTTGTGCTTGTTCTCCTCTCGTTCTTCAGCGATTTGCCAAATTGGTTTATTCTCTCCACTGATCTGTCCGAACTCTCTTTCATGAGCTCTGGTGAGAATTTGCTTGTACAACTCCTCAGCCTCCTTATATTTTCCTTGTTTCAAGTAAGCAGATGACAAATTGTTCTTGGTCTTTGCCACATTCGGGTCATCAGGTCCAAGTTTGCTCTCGTAGATTTCGAGAGCTCTCTTGTAATACTTCTCGACTTCTTCATACTTTCCTTGATTTTGGCAAAGAAGAGCAAGATTATTGAGTTGCTTGGCCACATCTGGATGATCATCTCCAAGAACTTTCTCGCGAATTTCAAGAGCACGCTTGCAAAGCGGTTCAGCATCCTTGAACTTTCCACGTTTTCCGAACAAAACTGCGAGATTGTTGAGAGTGGCGGCAACAGCTGGATGACTTTCTCCAAGACATTTCTCACGAATACTGAGAGCCTCATTCAGAAGATTTGCAGCCTCTTTGTACTTGTTCTGATCTCTGTAGACAAGTGCCAAAATATTGAGCATTGTGGCAACATCTGGATGATCGTGACCACTCGTTTTCTCCAAATCTTCCAAAGCTTGCTTGCACAATGGAACTGCAACTTCATAACGACCTTGGGAGGCGTATTGAATGACCAAGTTGTGAAGTGTGCGAAGACGAGCTGGAATTTCGTATCCAACATTAGCAGAAGCCGCCATTTGGTTGGCTGGTGTTGGTTGGTTGAATTGACTAGCATTCATATCTTCTTCGTCTTCTGGTCCAAAACCAAGTTCTTGAAGAGTTTCGTTTGTGACTGGTTGTGGTCCAACATCGACAGATGTCTTAGTATCACTTTGCTGAAAACAAACAAAATAAGTTAAGAATGCTCCTCGAAAAATTCAACTTACAGTTCCATCATCAAATTGTTTGATTGATGCCATATACTTAAGATGCTTGTTCTCCTCTTCCAATTGAGCAACCATTTGCTCCGACTGTTGAAGTTTGATTTGAGTTGAACTCAACTCATCACGAAGCCACGCATTCTCCTGGCACAAGCGTCTCCGTTGAGCTTGGTATTTCTGATGTTGAGCATCCATTCCTTGAGTGAGTTGGAATACCATCAGCATCAACGATGTCTCATCAACTCCGCACACCAACTTATCCAAATTATCGTTAATTTGTGAAAGCTTCTGCTTCGGCAATGGAGCTTCATCTTCTTTCACACCTAAATGATTGAATTTTAGTAAATGTTCAACTCGTCGTAAAAAAAGCCATACCTTTGACACTAGTCTCCAAAGTATTCGAAATTGTCGAGTGTTCCTCACGAAGAGCTTCAAGTCCCTGCTGAACGGTACGTAGGCCCGTCGTCACGTCGTCCTGCGACATGTTTGACATTTTCGCCAGCGACTCGATTTTTCGCCTGAAATTTTAAATCTATTAAATGTAATTGGAAGAAGTTCGAGAAGTGTTGGTAGCTAACGAGAAAATTTTTTCAGTGAGTAAAAACAGTTGAATCTATGTAGATCATAGCTATTAGGTCGTTCAATAAGTTTTGCGATAGTCTTTTTTTTTAATTTCAGATTTATCAGAAAAAATTAACCCTTTTTTTCTTTTAAATGTAAATAATGCCAAAGTATGGCACAACAAAAATTAATTAAAATCTTGCATTCTCTCAAAAACGTAGAACTAGATTCAAAAAATATTTTTCCATGAATACTGCTCACTTTGGAATTCTAAAAAATGCAAAAATTTGAAAATCAGCCTGACAGTTTTATACCATAGATCTATTTGGTGCAAGAATTTGGAAAATCTATTATTTAGGTAAATATTATCCAGTTTCAATTTTATGGCTGAAGTTAAAAAAAACGCCAAAATGAGCTCTCAAAGATTGAGGAGGGCGTCTTAAATAACAGCCCTGCCATTTGCTATTGAAATACAGGAGATCGTGGCGAGACCCCCTGAGAAAATACGCATGTGCCTTTAAAATGACATTCCACATTTTCACAAAATAACGATAAACTTATTTTACACCGAAACGTTGCTTTGAAATAAGTTGAAATAAAGCAAAAATGTTCCAAATGTTCAACACGTTTTAGAGAAAATAAAAATCATCGTGGATTGATATTTTCTTTTAAAAATTTGTAATTTTTATTTACTCGGTTTTTGAAATTTTTAATTTGAAAAAATCAAGGCTGCACTATGCGCTATAATTTTTGAAAATCAATAGCATTTCGTGGTAGAACTAATATATTTCTTTGATTTTGCTAGGTTGAGTTGCACTAGAACAATTTTGGAAAAACTTTTAGAAAACTGAGAAACTTTTTGGAATATGTCAAAGATAAGCTAAATATGTGCAACACTATAGGTACAAATTTCGCAATATAAGCAGAAATGAAACCAAATTTTAACTTTCTAATAATTTCTCTCCTGCAAAAGCTCATAAGAAATGGTTCTGAACATAAAGATGCTAATAAAGTGTGGACAAGTAAAACATAACGTTGTTCGGAAAGAGTGTTTGGTTGTATTAACCGAAAGCCCGCTCTCGTCGTGTCGGCGAATAGACAGCGAGACGTGCGCAGCCACTGATGAGAGATCATAGAAATATTAGAGACAACATAGAAACTATTGATCGTCCGTCCAACATGGAGGAAATGAGAGAGCAAGAGACGGAGGCGAGAAAGAATTGCGAAACAATTGGAAAGATGCATCCTTTCATAGTTAATTGCAATGTTTGGACACCTGAGTTTTTATGAAGAATACATCTAGGATTTGTTTAGCTTCATATGCAAAAAAGTATCGAAATTGCTTTGTTTCTCAAGAGAAAGGTGGGATTTCAGAAAATATAAAAACCAAAAAATAAAACATATTAACATAAACTTCTCATGAATTATTAGAATTTGGGCAAAGAGTTTTGATTCATATATTCACTATTTCTGAAAACTTGTCATAAGATCTTGCAATTTTGAATTAGAGGACTAGGAAAGTAGATTTCGATTTTTATTTTTATTTTACGGTAGATGCAAATTGAAATTTTTTGAAAATTAGGGTATCCGCTTAGAATGTACTGTACATTTTTTGTTACAGCCCTAGCGGAAATAACTTTCAAACATTTTTTGATGAGTAATGCATGTGATAAGAAAATGATTCAACACTCTAAATTCCAATTCTCATTTCAAATTAAAAATATAACTTACTGGCGATATGCCTGAATAGTAGAACCGGCCAAATTCATGATGGTATCCAGCTTGAAAGCTTCCACGAGCACTTTTTCGTATTCGGCTCCAGGATTAGTGTCTTAAACTTTTCAGTTTAGATTTATGATGAACAGAAGAAGGAGTTAAAGAGTTTGAAAAGTTCAGGAAATAGCATTTTATTACGAGGTGCATGTATAAAGCATATATATTTCTACCAAAAAATCAAAGTTTAGGCCTGTTTGTTATAGTTAAAAACGGTTATTTATCTCTAGTGTCAAATATCGAACAATATTTTGGTTCAGCATGTATTACGTAGACGTCTGTAAATGATAATTTTCGCCATATCTTACGCGCAAGGTCTCACCACGCGGGCAAGGAGTTACTGTAGCTCGTGTCGATTTATGAGCCACTATTGCATAATACAGTTATACTCGCTGTTCTCGTGGCGAAACCCTCGACAGAAATGCCCATTTATAAACATCTACATAATAAGGGCATATTAAATTGTTTTTGGGAATCAGAAATTTTCTATTTGGCTCAAATTTGCCCGTGAAGTATGCTCGTAAAGTAAGACCAGCAATTTTGTGAAATTTGGAACTTGTTGTGATCACTATAGCTGAGATCGTGTCGAGACCCACTCAGAAAAAGATCGTGTGCCTTTAAAGCGGGGTTTGACTGTTCACGAAAAAATAATAGACGTCTAAAGAAAACAATTTCCGGCATACTGTGCAACTTACTGTAGCTCGTGCTTCTATTGCACCATGTTTTGAATAAATTTAAATATAATAAAAGAAAAATAAAATGTATTTTTTTAGACGTCTAAGTAAAAATGAATAATATTTTCCATTGAATTGAAATTTTTATGAGTAAATCAGCCTATAAGTCGACCGAACAAGCTTATTTGCAGTTAAAAAAAATTTATTTTCCAAAATTAAATTGACTATTTTTAAATAAACACTTGAACTTTTAAATTTACAGGATATATTTTCTTCAGAAAAACAATTTCAAGGATAAAAAAATCATTTCCACGAATCAATGTGTGCACTCGGTGCAAAAGTGTTCGAAAACTTGGTCTAAAAGTGAAGAAAAAGTGCTGAATAGACCTCGCCTCCTGCCGAAAAGAACATTGTGTGCTGGTGCTGGTGGCGGCAGTGCTTGAAGTGAGGAAACGCACGCCACACAGAGCCGCATGGCCCTCCGATGCCATTGGCTCGATACAAATTCATTTAAGGGCGCTCTTCTTTTCTCTCTTCGCTTGTCAGACAAATGGCACAAGGAATGAAAGAAGAATTGGTGGAAGAAACGAGAGAATTCTATTCAGTTCATTCAGAAGCGGCACACACAATGGTGTCGGGCATTGATTGTGGTTCGCTTGGGAAACATTTTTGGTTTTGCTCGTGATCATAATAAGCAAAACCGCTTGTTAGAAAAACAACTTCCAGTAGATCCGTAAATCCTACTTCCCTTTTTTACCTATTTGTGGATTTTTAAATGAAGAAAAATGTATAAAAATTGTCAAGAGCTCCAATCGAAAAACAAAAAAAGGCAGAAGTGGGTCGAAGAAAAGAGTTGACTGCGACAAAGAAGATTTCAATCTCAATTCGACGAAATTTGAAACTCTTCTCTCTTGCATCACACACACTCCTCCCCTTCTTCTTCTTTTGCTCCCCTTTCTTCGCTGATTTACAATTTGAGTGATGTAGTAGTGTATGGAACACTGAAGAGAAGAACTATGGAATAATGCCGTGGAGCAGCTCGCCGGGGAATAGCGGAAGACGGCGGGTGCGTGGTGTACTACGGCGCAGACATCCATCATTAATGGACAGAAGGCATGGACGCGAATGACGAGAAGTGCTTCCTTTAATGTTCTTTCTGCAACATATACATGACTGTTGAACGGAAAAAGGAAATTAATATGTAATCAATCTTTTGGAGCAGGAAAATAATTTAATTCGGGAACGAGAGGGAGATTAACCGGCGATAAATTATACGGGTCACATAAAAAAGAAATGGAGACGAAAGTAATTCACATGGTCTGTGATTCAAATTAGAATCTACATTTGCATTGGTTCGGCGCCACCTGGAGCTGCTGCTGCTGCTGCTCCGCCAGTTGTGCGTGGATGTGTGGAAACTTGGTTGAGATGAACGGCGACTTGAGCATCTTCGAGAAGACTGAATGGAGAATCTTTCCCGACAATTCCAATAGACGTATTCTGAGCGTTGAGGTTTTCTTCGGCTGGAAGTGTGTCGCGAAGAGCAAGGAGAGCATGGACAATCAATTGTTCCGGAGTTGCTGAAAAAAGAAATTGCTCAATTTTATCAATTATATTCCGAAATAAATACATTTCTCGAAGTTATCAACATTTCTCTCGAGGTAAGTGCGCGCAGACTGAGATCTTGCTCCGATTGAAGTTCCATGCATGCTGACGACTTCAGCAGATGGGTCAGTTTGAATGATGTGTGCTCCATCTTTCTGAACAAAAAAATATTTAAAAGAACAATTATATTTATGATGTTCTTACGTCATATCCGGCAATCAGAATTCCAACTCCGAATGGACGACGGCCATAATATTGTGTATTGGCTTGAAGTTCTGAAATAAGAACAATGTCTTGAGAAAATTGCTTCCAAAATTCGCTTACTCAATTGCATAGATTCAGCGAGCTTCTTGATTGGAACCGCTTGCTTGTAATCCCAACGCCAACTCGAGCACTCGGTTTGGAGGTAGCGAGCCAAGATGCGACCATCGGAGAGGAGACCAGCGATGGAAACTCCAGCGTGAGTGTCAATTTCGTACACTTTCTTCTGATGAGACGACAAATCGTTTTGCGCTCTCTGAAACGAATATAATTAATTGAAATTAACATGTTGTTTCGCCAACCTTCAGGGCGACGATGACAGCGTGGGTTTCACTCTTGATTCCAACAGTTGCCGAACCTTGCTTCATCGCCTCAACGGCATATTCGACTTGGTGAAGACGTCCCTGTGGGCTCCAGACTGTTACATCGCCGTCGTATTGGTTGCGGAACATGGTTCAAACCTAAAAGCTCTTAATTACAATTTATTGAAGTTTTTAGCCATTTTTTGCAGTTTTATAAGCAGAGAGTGTGATTCAAGATGAACCAAGAGTTAGAAAAACATATGGAGTTTATTTAAATCCACAGAAACAAAGAAAAAATATTTAGAAGTCGAAAGAAAACCTCTGAAATGAGTTCTAAATTTGAAAGGATGACAAAATAAGCGAGTACGCATACACCACACTTTACGCGCAATTGCTTACCGTATACCTGGCGGCAAAAAGTGAAAGAAATTTCCAGGCATGGAATTCCATGGAATTATGTAATTCTTCTGGTGAAAACTGCGTAAGATCCTCAAAATAATTTCGAAAAAAAGACACTCAAAATCCACGAAGAGAACTGTGAACAAGTAAATATTACACGAAATTGAACGAAAATTGCGAAAACGTGATTGAAAACGTCGAATTAAATTTTGAATCTAATTTTTGAGGAATTGAATATTTAAAATTTAAAATGTTGTCTACTGATGGTGGTGGCCGATTCCCTGACTTCAATATCTTAGAAATTCCTGTTTAAATCTGGCAAGGCTATACTACAAAGCTCTGTCTTTGAAAATCTCTAGTTTCATTTTTCAATCATGTCTATTGAATAATAAATATCTTTCCTCTCATTCACTTTTCTTACCCACTGACCCACTTTCTCTTGTGACTCTCGACAGTGAAACACCGTACCTAATTAGGCAATTTACCAGTAGTTCATATTCATTCTCGGGAGTACGCAATACCACACGCTCATTGAACTTTGAGAAAGGCGATTTGAAATCGAAATTTATATGTTTTCAAACTATTTTCTTCATGAAGTATGGTACTTAATATATATGTCTTGATATTGCTACTTTATGGTTTGAGTGAGTTTTTAAAAAGTTTTGGATTTGAAATCTTTTTTTCTACCAAATTTTTTCTGTCCTTTTTTATTTAAAAAATCATGAAAATTTGTTAATGGTCGCTCTTGAGGTTATTCAAAATTTAAAATTTAATTTTTGGGATTTTAGAAAAATCGCTCATTTTGTAGGGCTTTTTCTATATTGAAAATTGGAACACGGATTAGAACCATTTTGCGTCTAAAATGTAAAAATGCAAAGTGCGGCACAGAAAAATAGGTGTGGTTTAGAGACAAAAGCGCGGTAATTCAAATCAAAAGTTTAGCTAGATATGACCTTCAAATTAATTCAGATACCAGTTTTGCTTGTCACTCCCTGAGCTCTCAGTACAGTCAATTTTCATCTCGAAGAGCCAGAGCTCGCGGAGTCTCATCCCTACAACGTACAAGTGAAAATGCAATTGACTTTGACTACCTCACATCAAATCTACCGTACTCCGCAACTGAAATTCGTTCGATCTCATCTCTTACCCCATTTCCTGTGAAACCAATGCTAACTGTATCCGACGGTGGAAAGCTTACATGTCATTTTGACGATGATATGGAATATTGTGGATGGCATAATGCAGCGGACACTGACATGAAGTTTTTTTTTTCAATTTTAATAGAATTTCAAAAATTACTATTTTTAGATTCTGGAAATCAAAGTTAAACTCAGATAATAATTTTGACTCGCAAAGATTTGACTCTGGAAGTCCATTGAGTTTCACACCAGGTAAGAGGAACAAATTGTTTCTAAAAATCAATTGAAACATTCCAAAAAGATTGAAAAATTTGAAAATTTCAGCAAAAGTTTTGGTTGATGTTAGTTTGAAAATTCTGTATTTAAAAAAAATCCTAACGCTCATATGATGCCAAAATGGCCAAATATCATAGTAAAACGTTCCAAAAAATTTTTTAGATTTTTTCATTGACATGCAAAAAGTGGCAATCACTTAGATTTTGCCACTTTTTGAGAAAACTATATCGCTGTCGCATGTCCGAACCCCTACAATGTTTGAATAGGAGTATTTTTAATTGGCTCATTTTCCTATTTTCAAAAAATCATTTAAACATTAAAAAAAAAATTTATTATTAACTTTTTAATTGGGTAAAAGTACCAGTTGATTTCAACTAATCATAACAATTCAGACAACAATTTTCTACTGGCTGGCGGCGAACCAATGATTCTTCCACAGACTGCTGCAATTGAAATGGAAATTCCATGTCAATATGGAGATGCTGAAGTGAAATTCGAGTAGGTCTTCGAGTTCACAGCTACGTTGTAAAATCTCGGATCTTTTAATTTAATTTAATTTAATCTTGATAAAGTTAACTTTTAACTAATTCATCTGAAAAAGCAAATAAGAAATAGGATTCTAGTTTTTCGATTTTTAATCCCTATTATATTCTCATTAGAAAACAAAACTTTGAAATTTATGTATCTACATTTGGTAAGTTTCATCACGGATACCATACTTTTTTCAATAAAAATTATTTTTTGAAACCGATAAATCGGAAACTTTATGGTTTTTTAACCGAGATTGCATATCCAATTTAGCTTTTGACCCTTGCAAGATTCATTCTGAAAAACAGAAAAACAGTGATAAAGTGTTCATATCATGAAAGGGTTAACTTTTAACTAGATTTTCCAAAAAAAAACTAACAGAAACCAATTTTAAATCCTTATTGAATTCTCGTTTCAAAAAACCAAAAACAACGGTCAAGTTGGTGTCGATGGGAAGGGTTTGTATTCTGTTAGGAACACGGGTTTGGCATCACAAGGACACCGGGCTCTCCTGCAAGCAGAAGAATGACTGGGTAACCCATCAACTCCGGACCGATGTGAGAGAATGGAGAATCGCAGTTGTTTATATACCCGTTCACGGCCGAGCGGCAAACATGTTCGGGTGAAAGTAAGATATTTTTTCTTGTTACGAAATTTGTCACAATTGCAATCGCTAGCTGTCTCTCTGCATTTCACATGAACATGTCTGCCACTCGGCCGTGAGCGGGTATATAA
Source organism: Caenorhabditis elegans (assembly GCF_000002985.6). Classification (NCBI taxonomy): domain Eukaryota; kingdom Metazoa; phylum Nematoda; class Chromadorea; order Rhabditida; family Rhabditidae; genus Caenorhabditis; species Caenorhabditis elegans. Next base: position 5,587,262 of record NC_003283.11, read on the forward strand.
GCAACGCCAATTCTTCATTCTCTCACATCGGTCCGGAGTTGATGGGTTACCAGATTAATTCTTCTGCTTGCAGGAGAGCCCGGTGTCCTTGTGATGCCAAACCCGTGTTCCTAACAGAATACAACCCCTTCCCATCGACACCAACTTGACCGTTGTTTTGTTCTTTTTCAACGATATTCTAACCGGAAAGATGAACTGATTTCATTTGGTTTCTCAGAAGGACTAGAATAATTTGTAAACTATAACTTTCTCATGATCTATGAAATTTACCACTATAGTACATAGGTTTCTCTGATTGCAAGGAAGGAATTATTTGTGCATTTCACAAGACAAGATTAAACCTGAGGTTTTGAATTTGGAATTTTATAAGGTTTCACATTCCAAATTGCTCAAAAAGGTTGATAATGAATAAAATGAAGATATGTGGTGTCAGAATGTCCCATGTCGGTTTGATCTTCGAAAAGTTGACACATACATCCTAACCAATTTTGCATGGTTAAGAGCGTGCTGACGTCACATTTTTCTGGGAAAAAATTCCCGCATTTTTTTGTAGACCAAGCTGATATGGGACAGCCTGACACCACGTGTGAAGATTGTTCACCTAGTTTGGCGGTTTCCCAAAGTCACGATTAGTGTCGAAACTAAAACGAAACATTTCGGTTGATTACGAAAAGTAACACCCGCAAGATGCAATAATCATCTTGATCCAATGATCCGTGATCAGACAGATCCGTTTGAACTATCTCGTAGTTTCTCAGATTGTGTCGGCCGCTTCATTACTTATTTATACATAAAGACCATAAATTCTCAATATCTTATCATCGGTCCGGTGTTGATGGGTTATTATCCTGTGGTGCTTGTCGTCGCTGATCACATTCACCGTCCTCTACACATCATCACAAATTTGACCGATGTTTTGAATTTTTCACAAAGTGTTATAAGTTTTATACCGTATTTCCTCTATTACAGGGTGGGCCAAAAGTATGGTAACACGTTTGCAGCTCTATAACTTTACTAGTGGAGAGAGTTATTACATCAATTTGTACAAGTTTTGTTCTCCATAAAATACTTACCAGATGAACGTTTTGAATTTTCAAAATATTCCCATCCGCATCGCTGCAGGCCTTCAGAACTTTTGAGATCACGACCTTATGGCACGCAAGTCGGCATTCTGCGGGATTTCTACTTTTTTCTCGAGGAATCCATCAAGTGTCTTACAAGTTTTTATAGTTCAAAGAATGCTCTTGGTCTAGAGATTCTTTAAAAACAAAAATCCAAATAATTTCTATCACGGTATTTCTGTCATGGACTGCGGCAGTAGGTTAAGTCTTGAATGGCATAGTCGCCAGAAAGATGGATGTGAGCGGCGAGTAGCAGTATGCAGAAAAATTCATTTTAGTATTTTTCGAGACGTTTTGACCTGACTTTCCAGAATTTTTTTAGAAAATTGAGCTCGGATGATTTTGTGGGTCGTTACGCCTTGCGAAACCAAAAAAACTGAGTAAATTTCGCAAAGTTGAATTCATGAAATATTCTAAGGTTCTTGCTAGGCGCCAGTGTCGACACAGAAAATTTTTATATGCTACAAAAACAATCAAAAACGCTTCTTCACTTCTTTAACTTTAAATTTAGCATAAAAATCATACATCTGAAAATTATTGGCGTGCGTGGGAGGTGTGTTTGTGTGGGAAGTGCCGCGTGCCAAATTACCGTTTTTTCGAAAGGGTTCGCCAAATTTTCGAGGTGATAAAGATCGCACCTTATTGGGAAACATTACAAATTTTGAGTCAAATTGAAGGAAATTTATTCAGCTATCAGTATTCGATAGAAGAATGTACGTATGACGTGGCAGTCGCGCGAAAAGCTCATGTAAAAGAGCGCTTCATGTGTTACCATACTTTTGGCCCACCCTGTAGTATGTAAGGCATGCAAAACTAATTTTCGGACGCCTAATTCGATGCAAAATTAATGAAGATGCAAAACTAATAGAGAGTGCAAAACTAATATTCGAACAGGGTTTTCTCATGTTTTCCATTAAGTTATGGCATAATATCATCAATTTCAGTAACAACTTATGAACCAAAAAGAACGAATTTTACGACTGATACGCGAAAATTGTCCGAGTTGTACTCATATTATGCCAATTTTGAATTGTTATGCCAAGTCTGTAAAAATTTTCCTGATTTGTAGAAAGATTTTATAATGCAAATTTTGAATTCCAAAAAATAGGGAACAAATGAAGGGGTGCAAAACTAATTTTCGATTAGTGATTTTTGATGCAAAACTAATAGAGGCGCCTTACTAATAAAATACGGTATATGAATTTCACTGGGGTAGATGCATTATGAATAAGAAAATTTTTAAACATATATACCTGCACAAGTTTAAAGATGTCTCATAAAACACTAGAAGTTCTCGAAAGTAATTATATTTTTTGCTCTATCATTCTCTGACAGGGTTCGTATAAATATACCGAGTTGTAAATTCCAAATCACCTAACCTGCATTAATGATCGTAAAATGCCAGCTTTCTTTTAAAAAATACCTATCAAAGATTTACCAAAAGCTGAAAAAATACCTTCTCAAAAATTATGACACGTTTAGCCTTTTCGCTATACAAGACATTTAGAATGCCTTCATAATTTCTCATCTCTTCAGTTTCTGGACCAACACTCTGAACGTACTTGTTCGCTACTGCATATCAAAAGTTGCTGCCGATTTCACTCAATGCCAAATCATTCCACGTGCTTCTAACCCAATTAACTTTTCCATTCCAACTACTGCCGATGGGTTGAAAGTTCGCATAGAAGTTACGAATATTGATCCAGATTCAATTGCTTTAATTGACAATTTGCATTATAATGGACAAATTTGTGAATTGGTAGATTTAAAATAACATCAATTAATTTTTGTTTTTATTTTCAGGTTGATGAAGCCATTGAACAGTCAGTTGAACCATTTCCAGAGGATACAAACTCATCGTCAACTGTACCGTCGTTGATAACTGGAGATCCATTGCCAACTGATCCAACCATTCAGAAATTCTTTGAAGAAGATGGTAATGGGTTGGAAGATAATGATGCATCTTCTGCTATTACGGTACAGGTAAAAACTCGTGATATTAATAGAAGTCAAGGTGCAAGCGCGCTCCGAGGCCAAATAAAAACGATCCGCCCCTAAAGCTTGGGTCTCGCTAGGTATTGGAGAAAAACCGTAAATTGGAACGGTTTTCATTATTTGTTGCATTGTTTCCGTTGTTTTTAGGTTGCAAATAATATTTAAAATGCATGCAAATTACAAGAAAAAGTGAACAAAACAAATAATTTGATAAATAATTGTTTTTCCTTAAATTTGGCATTGCACATTGTCATTTCAAAATCAAAGAAAATAATGGAAAAGATACCAAAAATTAAAAAAAAAAAGATTAAAAACGTTTGAACTCACTGTTTTGCTGTCAATACCTACCGAGACCAAACGTTTGGAGGCGGAGCGTTTTCAATTGGCTTTCAAGCGCGCTTGCGCCGCTATTTAAAAATACACATTTTTTGTGACCCTATAATATTTTAAATATTTTAACATTAAAATTGTTTCAGAAAATTACCTCTACAGCTTCTTCTATCTTAGAGTCATCTCAAGTAAACGTAAAAGAGCTCTCGTCCTGCTCAGCACTGACTTGCACTTTCAACGACGGAGATTCGTGCTTTTTTGGATTAAGTGGAGTTGGCAGCACGTAAATTTCCATTCATACCTTACAACTTGAACCATAATTTCAATTTCAGTGCTGCATGGAGTCTCAGTGATCGTCTCGTTGGAAATAGACATACAGGAATTCAGAGAGTTAACCTAGATGATCAATCTAAAAGTTAAAATTTAAAACTCTAATCATCAAACTTTTTTATTTTAATTTTTCAGTTGGGTTTGCATATGTCGGCAGTGATTCCAAATCTGAATCGGAGAATATATTTGTCGCCGAATCGCCGAAATTCTCTCTTTCTCATGATAGTTACTTGATATTTGATGTCTACATACGTTCGGTTTCTCCAAAACTCAAGGTAATATAATGACTCATTTAAACATTTGAAGTAACTCTATCAGGTATGCATCGATAATTTTGAAAACTGTCCCTACAATTCGCCACAACTACGAAAAGATGCGTTTTGGAGAGGCGAACAGAAATTGATTTTGAAGGAAGGATCTAGAAAGGTTAAAAATTTTTTTAATATTTTGAAAAATTCTTTTTCTGGTTTCAGATATTTTTCGTTGCTGAAAACGTCAAGAAGCATCAATTTCTGGCAATTGATAATATCAGATTGGAAGGCAAAGACGGAGCCAGTTTGTGTTAGATAAGAATTGTGATTTTGACTCATACATTTGTTCGGGTATTAATTGAAAATATTTCATAATTAATAAAAAAGTGTTTTAAGTTCGTATTATCCAGGTCTCGACACGGCAGGTGTTTGTGAAATGCAGTGCGACTTTGAAGGGTACTGTAGCTCTTAAGCTTTTGTCGCTCGAACTGTGATTATTTTACATTGTTTTTTTTTAGTCAGTTTCAAGGGTTTAAAAATTATTGTCTAGAATTTTTTAAAGTTTCAAACAAAAAAAAATTATTCATTGAAAAACGCGTTGGAAAAACAACGAAATTCAGCAGTGATCGGCAAGTACATAATGGTCTTGAATTGTTCTTACTATTTTTCGTTTTTTACCCGACAGTTCTTGTTTCTTGGCCAAAATAGTTCGTTGCGCATCCCTGCTTTACACTTTCAAAAGAACAATTAAAATATCCTCGTCCTTACTACCAAAAAAATAAAAAAAGCCATCATGGTCAAGTGGCTAAAAGTTTTGGCTGTCACGCAGACATCCCTAGTTCAATCCCTCCGGTGGCAACATTTTTTGTTTGACGATATTTTTTATCCCCGAAGTATAATTAATAAATTTTCTCGGAATATAACTGGCAATCGAAAAAAAAGCCCAGTTGTTTTTACAACGCTGTCCGCTAAATATTTAAGTATATTTTATAAATACCTGGAAGCTACAGTACTCTTTGAAGGCGAACACCTTTTTGCATTTACCGTATTTTTCCGCACAAAAATCTTAAAATTTCAATTTGCCTGATTATTAATTCTTTTGAAGGGATCCAAATACAATAAATACAGCATATTTTGAATAAGGAATGTGACTTTTAAAAACCTTCAATTCATTCAATAAATGCGTCGTAAACTTTAATGTTTCCGCAATGCGCGTAGTTTAAAGTGTTTGCAGAAATATGCCTGCGTCTCTTCAGCGAACCTGATCTTTCATTAAACACATTTCTTGTTGCCATTTCATGAAAATTTCACAACGTTTCTTCCTTTTCCATTGATTTCTTAACTTTCTTCAATTATTTTTATCTTCCAAATCATTATTTATGCTCCTGTTTCTTTATTTAATTAATTTTCAGGGCGAAATGTTTAGTCAAAACCCGTACGAGTCACACGTCGACGTCGCCGTATCTGCAGCTTCAGTGAGTTTTACTTTTTACATTTAGAATTTTTAAAAATTCGTTATTCAATTGCAGGCTAATCTCCGGAATATGACAAACGAACAATTAATTTCGTTGCTAGACGATGATGCCCTTTTAGAATCGATTATTGTCAATCTCCCGCAGGTTTGTAAAAAATATTCAGCAGGTGATTTATTTTAACTGGATAACTTTTCAGGTCCGCTCAATGCCGACTGATAAGGAATCAGCTCTTGCCGCAAATAAATCATTAGCAGAATGGAATTTAGCTCAAAAGCCGAGAATCGATGCTGCCAAAACGCAAACGGTTGATCTCTACGACCAAGTAAAAAAGCTCCAAGGAGAAGTTGCCGTGCTGAAAAGTCAATTGGACTCTGTTTCCTCATCAAAATCACTTGATACAACATCGAGCTTGATGCAAGTCGCCGCACAAGAAGCTGATGATGATGCAGAAGCCCTATTCACACAATTTGAAAATGGAGAAATATCCGTGGAAATTTTCCTGAAGCAATTCAAAGATAAGAAGACAATTGCTCATCTACGAAAAATCAAGTCTGACCGTCTCGCAGCACTTCTTCGTGAACAAACGTATTCTTCATATGCTCAACCAACTGTACCTCCTCCAATGCCACACGCTCAGCCTGGATACCCAACAGGAAATCACATGCCTGGAATAGGAAATATTCAATTCGGATCTGGCTATTCAGGATATCCAAATATTTCTCAACCTTCTGCTGGTCGTCATCCATTTTTCTGAATTCTTTCGCTCGCTTTTATAGATTCTTTAATTCTTTTCCGACAAACTGGTCATCGCTTGTAAATATTTGAAAAAATAAATTAATCATCTTGAATAATTCATAAAATTTTCACAAGTTCAGGTTGAATCCGTTTTTATTTGAACTATTTTTTCAACATCCTCTATAAAAATATTTTTGAATTTTCAAGCAGAATGTCATCCCGAGCGGTCTCCTTATTATCTCGCGTGATCTCACAGAATCGAGGACTCGCATCGCTACGAGAAACTGTTGGAGAGCGTGACGCCAGTTTGCTCTACGAGCCGAAATTTCAAGATAGTAGAGAGTTTCCAGAGTACGTTCGCCAAGTTCTCAAAAATTTGTTAAATTTAAAAAAAAATTCAGGTACAACACAATTAACGTCCGAATTCAAGGACACGACTTTGGATCGCTAGAAAAATATCAAGCATACATTCATAAAACTGCGAAACGATTCGGATTTACCGTGGTGGATAGTTATGCTGTCGCTGCTCAAACACAAAAAGCAATCACCTATAAGCCGTACTCGACGGTTTCCGAATCTGAAATTGATATGTCCACATACGATCGCGTCGTCCGTCTCAGTGATGTTGCCGCTCCCCGATTCTCACTTTTCAGTCAAATTATTCGAGCACATATTCCCATTGGAGTTACTGTAGGTTTTAAAAAAATGTAGATTTCGTAAAATTAGCCAATTTTCGATGTCGTAATAACATGAAATATGATGAAATTTATTTCAATCAAAATATATTCTTCAGATGACGGTGAAAGAACACGAGAAAGTTGATGAAGACTCCCGATATATTCCTGATTTGTTATTGAAGCAGAAGCAAGAAGAACTCAAAGCATTGGATGATCCGAATGTACGCCGCAATCTCGGATGGGAGTAAAATTTAATTTTTTATTTAGTCTATAACTTCCTATAGTCATTTAGTTTTCACTGTTGCTGTTGATAAATTCTTTTTGAAATTTTCTTGAATATTAATATTCTCTGTTCAATGGACTTTTTTGCCTTTACAATGCCTTTTTCTCGATTTTCGCCTTCATTTTAACGCTTATTTTCAAATTGTTATCATATCAGAATTCTCGGAATATCATCAAGAATAACCAGGATGGCGTTGTACGAACTCGTCGACATCGGAGCCAATCTGGGTCATCCTTCATATCAAAAGGATTTGAATGATGTGCTCGATCGTGCCAAGCAAGCCGGGTTGTCGAAAATTATGGTTACTGGAACCAGCGAAAAAATTAGTCATGAATGTGCAGATCTCGTTGAAAAGTATCCGGGATTTTTGTATTTTACTGCAGGTATGTTACCGAAACTTTCAATCACGCCCTCGTTATCAATTTAATAACTTAAAATTCCTAGGCGTTCATCCGCACGATGCCAAGGATTGGAATGATGGAACATTGGAAGCTCTCAAAAAATTACAAGAAAACCCGAGTTGCGTGGCTGTTGGCGAATGTGGTCTCGATTTTAATCGCAACTTTTCTCCACAAGATGTGCAAAAAGAAGTGTTCGCAAAGCAAGTAGATATGGCTGTAAAGCTTCAGAAACCATTGTTCATTCACGAAAGAGAAGCTCATGAAGATATGGTTAAAATATTAACAGCTGCCGGACCTTCGTAATATTTTTTTCTTAATTTTTCAGCTTGTTCTATAATTTTTATTTCCAGCCTTCCACCCGCAGTCATTCATTGCTTCACTGGGACCGTAGTGGAGGCGAAGAAATATTTGGAAATGGGGTTCTACATCGGATTGACAGGGTTCCTCTGGAAAGATAGATCAGATAATGGAGTGCAGGCAGGGCTTCGATCTGGAGAAATTCCGATTGGTATTTTTTAAAAATGAATTATTTCTTAAAATTATTAATTTATTTCAGAAAAGCTGGTTCTTGAAACTGATGCACCTTATATGTACCCGAAAATCAACGATAAAAAGATTCCAAAAGAAATCAAAAGCCTAATTACCCCGGAAACCGAAGCGCTTCACAATTTCTCTTCGTTCAATCGGAATGAGCCGTGTTCTCTAGCAGCCGTCTGTGAGCTTGTCGCTGCTTTTGCCGGTCGAGATCCGAAGGAAGTTGCGAAGATTACGACGGAAAATGCGAAGAAAGTTTACAAACTAGAATGATTTTTTATTGGAAATTTTAAAATATTTATTTTCTGCGTGGAACCCGTTGTTATGATGTATTGTTTGCTATTGTAAATTGTTAAGCCAACCATTTCATGCAACGAGTATCATTATGCACGTCTCGACATGGAAGTGAGCAATATCTGAAAGAAACTGTATAATGTATATCACAGATTAAAAAAAAAACTTACTTGGCACCACATCGCGTACAACAGTACTTGGAAATAATGCCGCAAACTGCACAGAACTTTCTTGCAGGTTTTTCAGAAGGAGGTGCTGAGCTTAGTTGATAAGCATTCACTCGTCGATAATCCGGCTCTGCTGAGTCTAAAATTGCCTTGCTCTGCTCGATTACATGTGCATTGAACGATTTTTTGAATCGTTGCTTATTAAACTCCGGACGGGCGAGTTTTCGTCGACGCGCTTTTTCACCATGAACAATTCCTGACTTATCTGAAAAAATTTAAATAATGTTTACATTGATCTTCAATTAGGGAAACCCCACCTTCTTTCACTTTTTTAGCTTTTTTCGCAGACGGACCACCGATCATTTCATCGTCGAACTTTGGGGCGTTTTTATTCCAGACAAGATTTGCATGTGGATCATCCTAAAATGTTGAAATAAAATTCGATAGTTTATTGGTACCAACTCACATGAGAATTATCTTGCTCTAGGCCATCCAGCTGTCGATTCCTTCTGTTTCTTCGCGCATTTTCATCAAGAGTCCGATTTCCTTCGAGATTTGATATTCTGGAGGAAGCACGAAGTTGATTGGCTGTTGCAGCAGGTTTTCGTGAAGGAGCAAACATTTTTGAGATTAAAATTGTAGATAAAAATAAAAATATTAATTTAGAAAAAGCACATTTAATGTCAGAAAAATGTCTGCCGCCAACTTCGATGGAGCGCGGTTGCATGCCGTTTGCCTCATTTCGGCGGCAATTCAAATATGAATTTTTGAATAATTTTGAGGACAACCGATTTTTACCTTGAAATAGTTTACTTTGTGCAATTTTCATTTACGATTGAGCAATATAAAACTTCAGAATTGACATGCACAGCTTGAGAGTCTGAAAGAAATGTGTGTGCAGACAAAAATTGCCACACGGTAATGCACATTCGCAATCTAAAGCTAACTAAAAAACATGAGTCGTCTGGAGATCTACTTGACTGACGACGATTTTATGAAAGTTGTAGGAATTGGAAGAAGCGAATTCTATGCTCAAGAAGCTTGGAAACGAAGTGATGCACGGAAAACAGTTTGGCTATTCAGAAAGCGGCCTTCAACATAAAATTTACATAGTAATAATCGTCTTTATTCCGACGAGAATACAATTTTTTGAAATAAAACTATAGTACAGAAGAACACTTATGAATAATAATGTTTGACATGGAATTATAAGCTTAAGACGAACGGGAAGGGGGAGTGTTTTACACGTTAATAATGTACATTTATATTATTTACATCATTTCTTTGTCGAAACTTCCGACATCGGATTCCAACTGCGGCTCCCTATCCGAATCCTCGAAGTCGGCGGATACGTCGTGGTCACTTCCTCGGCTCACAAAATCTGTGTCGATTTCCGGGCCATTCGGATGTTTGCTGCAGATCTCGTCGATGTTCTTGCGCTCGAAGTCGAAGTTGTCGAGCGCGAGTCCATGTTCTGGCCCATTCTGACTAGCAAGAGCTTGCTGAATGGCATTTTCCACACGATCAAATCCCAGAATGGAACTCCTTGTCTTGATCTCCGTTGAAGACCATGGTCGAGCTGCTTAGCTCAAAAGACTTTTCTTCTGACAAATGAACGGGATCCTAGGGAAGTCTTTGAGGGGGTCCGTAGATTTGGGGTTCTCATGCTAAAATTCCTACAGAAGAGTGTTAGTTATGATCTCTCCAAAAAATTTAGCTGCCCCGGTCAAGTTTCAGCAAAGTTATGACGTTTTGAAATTTCAGTTAAAAACACCATTGAAATCCACTGTCTTACCATGCAATCCACGCAAATCTCAGCTTGCGTGACCACCGAAAATGTGACACCCACCACATTGAGTTGAAAAATGTCCTCGGTGGCCGAGTTGGGAGTGCGCGCGTCTGATAAGATTTAAGCTTTGGTTCGATTCCTTCTATTTTTGAAATATTTTTGTAAGTTGAATAAAGTTGTAAAACAACTCATTCAAACATTTTTGCTCATTTTTAAAGCGATTTTATTCTTATTCGGGAACCTAGAATCATTGTCCGCACTTTTTGGAAATTTTTATTTTTTTCATTTTTGCTCAAAATTTCTTGATCAACTCCAAGCAAAAAAATCAAAAAATTTCATTTTTCTAAACAATTATGAAATTGCTATGTTGTTGTTCAGAAATGTATGAAACGTACATTACACAAGTTTTAACTCTCTATTCGCAAGTAAACCGTCGAAATGATCTACATCTCACGAACTTTGTGCAAAATATTTAACCAACTTTGAAGTTGCATAACTTCGTTGAGATAAATTATTTTGAAAAATGATCAACTAACAAAATGTTTTTTGAATAACAGTGAACAAAGCTTTAGTTATAAACTTTTTGATACCTTCAGCCACCAAAAAGTTGTGACCTAATAAGAATAAAATCGCTTTAAAAATGAGCAAAAATGTTTGAATGAGTTGTTTTACAACTTTATTCAACTTACAAAAATATTTCAAAAATAGAAGGAATCGAACCAAAGCTTAAATCTTATCAGACGCGCGCACTCCCAACTCGGCCACCGAGGACATTTTTCAACTCAATGTGGTGGGTGTCACATTTTCGGTGGTCACGCAAGCTGAGATTTGCGTGGATTGCATGGTAAGACAGTGGATTTCAATGGTGTTTTTAACTGAAATTTCAAAACGTCATAACTTTGCTGAAACTTGACCGGGGCAGCTAAATTTTTTGGAGAGATCATAACTAACACTCTTCTGTAGGAATTTTAGCATGAGAACTCCAAATCTACGGACCCCCTCAAAGACTTCCCTTGTAAGGGGATTCTAAGTTGATTCTTCGGGCTTTCCGTGGTCGTGCTCAACACATCGTCCGAGTCGAAATAGGTAAGATTGTAGAAATCTCGTTTGGTTTCGTCACTGCCGTCCTCCAGAATGATGTGAACGGCTGTAAAACAACAAAATGATTAATTTGTTTACAGAAATAATCTCACCTGGAGCTGACGATTTTCCAGTTCAAATCGGACCGTTTTCAACACACGAGGAGGGAATTTGAATCCTTTCGGTGGATGTGGAGTCCGTTTGTGATTCTGAGGAAGCTCATCTTGTGCTGGAGTGTTCGATGCTTCCAATACGGAATCTCGTCGTTTTTCATCGACGACACAGATTGGCGAATCGTGAAAACCATTGTGCAGCTCCAAAGTAGAAATCAACCTGAATATGAGATTATTTCAACGTTGGGAGAAAAAAGACAAAAAGTATTTGTTAATGAAATATACAAGTGAATTATTGATAAGAATTTCGATACTTTAAACAAAAATTCATTCAGAAAAAAAAAACAAAACAAAAAATGGGCAAATAACAATTATGAACGAAAAACAACAGAAAAATGGAACAAAGGGAGAAAATGAACAGAAAAAAAAAATTTTTTAATTAGTTTAAAATGAAAAAGAGCAGGCCTTGAAGAATTTCGCGGACGTCGCTGAAGAGAAGAACCTGTAAAAAATGTTTTATTAAATTTTTTTTCACACGGTTTTCAAAAACCTTCTCTGCCAATCCCGGCTGATCGATTTTTTCTTGGACCTTCTGCTGGATCACTCGAAGCTCGGAAGAATCCAATCCAAGAAGAAGATACTCGAACTTGAGAAGGAAATCCTTGACCTTCATAGCAGAGGCATTTGAAGCGGCTGCTTTGATTTTCCGACTGACTGCGATGAGGAATGCCTCGAAAACTCCACGAAGCTCGGGAAATAGGATAATCTGAAAATCGAAATTTAAAAATTATTTTTTTCAGGAGAACTGTAAACCTTATCAACATTAGTTCCAATTGATCCTTTGATTTTTTGCTTGAGCTTCTCGAGTTCCTTACTTTTGAGACCGCAAATGAACTGGGTCAGTTGTTTCAGGAATTCAGACATATTGATGGGTTCAGCTGAAGTGGCTCCATTATTCGCGGAAAGACTGATTTGTTGACGATCAAAGAGTGGAACACCAGTTTTTTGTTCTTCTTGCACATGATCGCTATTCGAATTATGTGGTGCAAATCCTTCGAAAATTGGTTCAGGCTTCGACTGTCTCTTCATCGCTCCGATGTATTGCACCTCATCGTCGTCACTGTCCAATTGAAGAGATTTTACATAAGTAGTTGGCTGATTGTTCTCTTCCATCATCACTTCTTTATATTCTTGCGAATGATCGATGAGCAAATTATAGGTTGAATCTCTATTGAGGAGTTCTTCAAAATCGAAATCAGCTGGCTCAGGCTTCGGATATCCGTCCACAGTTTCAATAATCTCCAGATCATCGTCGTCGTCACTCGAGCTCCTGAAAATAATCAAATAAAATACTGCGTAATATGAAATTGACAGGATATACATTTCAGTTCTCGCTCTTTTCGGAGATCTAGGAAGAGAAGTCGCCGAATCTACGCCATCTTCGTCGCTCTCGGCTTGGTTCGTCGTCTGATTTGCATTCATGACCATGTGCACGTGTCGACCAGCCTTTCGGTGATATGCAGATGTTCTTTTCATTCTTGCCGAATGACTGTGGTCCGCCTCCAACTTCAGCTTTCCATCACGTGATGCATACTCGCAAATTCGTTTGCCATCATCGAGCACGACAATTCCCTCCGTTTGAACTCTGTAAATCACTATTCGTTAACTCAAAAACCTTTAAAAAATTTTTTACTGTGTCAGAAAGTCGTCCGAAACTTCTCCAGCAAGCCCAAGCATCACTCGGACACGGCTTTCAATACTGTAATTGTCCAGTTGATCCATGTTCGGCGCAAGCTTTTTATGGAATCTAAATCTAAATTTATTAAAGAGAACCAGGTATAATATTCTCACTTTCGATAATAGGCTCCATCCGAGCATCTGGCATTATCTTTTTTACCGAACTCCATGAAAACGTTTGTTGCCACCAGTGGCTCATTGGCTTCTTTCGTCTTTTCAACAAGAAACGTCATCAATCTTACGTCATCGGCGGAGAGCATGATCTTCGTTGACCTCTTTCGTGCTGCCTTAGAAGATTTACTGTGGATTCTTTCCAACGTGAGTTTTCCGTCGTGTGACTTATAATTGCAGATTCGCATTTTCTCGTCAATCTTAACAGTGCCAGTCGATTTGATCCTGCAACAAACTAAATTCATAAATCTGAAGGTAACATCTCTCCTCACAATGTCATGAACTTGTCCGACACTTTTGCCGACAAGGCAAACGTCACTTGAATGCGTGACACGACACTGTATTCGTTCATTTGATCCATCCTTGGTAGCAGCTTGCTTTGAAATCTGAATGAATAATTTTAAAGATAAGCCAAGAGCGCATTTCTCACCTCCTGTGGTAGGCATCTGCACCAAGCACGGAACCGTTGCATTCAGCGAATTTCCTGAATATAGTCTTCACCGCCAGCGGCTCAACGTCGACATCCTTCGTCTCATCGATTAAAAAATTCATCAATGCTTTTAAATCTGCCTCTTTTAAGACCATTGTGCAGATCCGAAGTCGAAATGGACCTGAAAATGAGAATCTTTAGATATTGGAAGAAATTAGACAAGAAGTATTCGCGAACGGAACATATACGTGGAATATTAATCATGATTTCGATACTTTTACCGAAATATTCTTTCATGAATTGAAAATAATAATTATTAAATTAAAAAATCATTTATCAGTAACTGTTTAAGTTAAGCTTAAAGTATATTCAGGAAAATCAACGCAAAAAGATAACTTGAAAAAAATTTTTTTTAGGAACACGAGATTTGCACGTTCGGAAATGACGACCTAACACTTGGTTTTCGGCATTTTTCGAGTAAATAAATTAAAAAACCGGAAGATCTTAATTTTTTTGGAAAACAGAAACATCGAGATTTTATTAAAAAAGCGCTTTAGAAGCCCGAAATCCTAAAAAATTTAGGCCACAAAATATAAAATTATTCAAAATTCGAAAGTCGATTTGCGCGTAAGGAACGGTGCATGGTCCGTAATGCACACCATGGCGTAATATTGCACCATTCGAGCGAAAAACAGTTTTCGCGAAATATTTCGGAAATTAATTTGGTTCCGTGGAGGCTCAGAATTTTTTTAGCTTTTCGAAAATTAAAAGACAATATTTTTTGCGACGAAAGAACAAGTAGTGAAAAAGGCAGGCGAGAGTGGAGAAAATAATTCAGCGAGTGAAAACACAAATTTTCCGAAGAAAAACGCCAAAGAATAAAAAATGCAACATAAAAGCATGTGGAGTCAGAATGTCTTATTTCGATTTGATCTTCAAAAATGCGGGAGGTGAGACCATACCTGTGCGGCATTCGGAATTTTTCGGCATAACGGCATATGCCGCCAAAAATTTTTTTCGGCATATCGGCATATGCCGTGAATTTCAAAATCGGCATTTCGGCATATGCCGTGCTCTAAAAACCGGCATTCGGCATCCGGCATTTCGGCATTTTTAACTATTGTTTTCCAGTAACAAAAAATGAACATGATTTCAATGTTTTCAATCAAACTTTTATGTTCTTCATATCATTACCAATATATTAAAAATAGTATTCGTCTGATTTTGGTCTGTGACGTAACACTACACTCAAAATAAGAAAACTGCGTGGCGTGTACTGCAGAAAACCTAATATTTAGGCCCCGCCTTTTTCTCGTCCACTCACGGAGAAAAAGGCAAAAATTCGGGTACCAACCAATATCAGGTCGCCGACATCTCACGGGTTCCGCGCGCCGCTATGTTTAACTCGCAGCGGGCGGAGACAGCTTGCCGCGCCCACAACGAGTTAAACATAGCGGCGCGCGGAACCCGCAGGATGTCGGCGGCCTGATATTGGTTGGTCCCCGAATTTTTGCCTTTTCATCGTGAGTGGACGAGAAAAAGGCGGGGCCTAAATATTAGGTTTTCTGCAGTACACGCCACGCAGTTTTCTTATTTTGGGTGTACAGGTATGCACAATTTTCGGCTTTTGACAAGATATTGAGTTGGGGTTACTGGTTAGATGTTTTTAGGTTTCTATAGGAGTACTTCAATGCGCCCAACTGCTATTAAACCCCCTCCACTTGAGCTGTATAGGGCATCTGCGAACTTTTTTGGGAAACTAGTATTGGCATCGGATGCAGCATACCAAAAAACATCTGTATCTACAATTTTATACCAACATCTCAAAAATTGAAAGCAAACGAGCACAAAGTTGGATATCGGCCTTCCAAATGCTATGGGACACCCTGAGATTTTCGATAATTTCACACAAAATTTTCATTTTTTCGCAAAGCATTAAATTTTCCAGTTTCAAAATCACATTTAATGGAGTATTTTGGTTATGTACTTTTTGTTTTTCATCTCATGAAAATATCTGAAAACATGCAAAAATCCGATTTTTTACATTTTATGGCTTTTTACCCTAATCTTTCAAGTATACACGCCTTGAAAACATATTGGTGCAATTTCAGACAATTTTCGATTAATTTTAAAGTGAAAATTGTTGCAGAAATTTTCAAAATGCTCGAGCAAAAAGTTTCAAAAAAATCATTAGAAAAACTACCTACCTCAGCAAGAACTTTAAGTTTCATCGGATACAAAAAAATTATGAAAATATGGTTTTTGACAAAAACAACCAAAGCCAAACATGCAAAAAAAAAACGGCATAATGCCGTCATAATGTCGGCATTATGCCGTTATGCCGGTCATTTTTTTTTTCGGCATAACGGCATTTTCGGCATATGCCGTGAATTTCAAAACCGGCATAACGGCATATGCCGCGCTCCAAAAACCGGCATTATGCCGGCATATGCCGCGCTCCAAAAACCGGCATTATGCCGGCATCGGCATATGCCGAATGCCGAATGCCGCACAGGTATGGGTGAGACGCAGACATCTCATTTGATTTCGCATGGTTAAGGGTGTGCTGACGTCACAACTATTCTGGAAATATATTCCCGCATTTTTTGTAGATCAAACTGTAATGAGAGAGCCTGGCACAAAATTCTTTTAAAAAAATAATTTGTTTGATTAAAATAAATACTAATCCATTTGTAGGAGACCTTTCCCGAATTTAAAGCAGCATGTAGCTTTACATCCACCGTCGAGATCTATTTCGTACTCCTTTTTGTGTCAGAGCGGCTTTTTCTGAAAATTAATTTAATTTTAGATTTTTTTTCTCAGCTTCCCAGTACTTACTGCTTAACATGCAATCATTGAAACACTACATAAGTGACCATTCTCCAGCTTTCAAAATTCACCAAAGTGCGGACAAAAAACTGTAGAGCTCTTCCGCTCTGCAGGAGCAACTTACGAGCAACTTAGGTAAGAATCAACTTCGAAATGATTTGGAGTAAACCTCGAATTTCACATCAATCAAATGTGATTTTTCACCAGTACTTTCGTGTGCACAAAATTTAGGTACCTTCACATTCTCGGCACCCGTGGGCTCCCAGAGCAAAATCATCAAACCCCGTTTTGATGGCAATATTCGGCCACATGTAAGGGATACACAAAAACCGAAAAGTTTGAGCCACTAAAAAAAACAAACAGACTTATAAAAGCCCGAAAACGAAGGGCCTTAAGGCCTAAATTCTTTTTGGACCGCGACATTTGTAGTCAGCTTCTCAATCTATTCCCTTCGGAACAATATCAATCCTAATAAAAAATTTTCTTGCATGAAACAAATTCGACAAATAGTCATAAACTGGACTTTTTCATTTTTCATCTTCTCCCATCATCCATATTATTTTTCTTTGTAGTTCTTCGGTTAAACGTCTCACAGAAATCCGAGACTCTTCCACTTTCGAAAAGCTTTAAATCCGACCAGTGAAAAGAAAAAAGCGAATAACAAAAAAAGAAAAGTTCACGTTTCCCAACGTCAAGTAGTTGAGTCCATTAACCAATTATTGCCCTTTTTCTCGTATTCCTAATGGATAATCAAATTGGAAAAGTTACTCCATCAGCAACTACCAGGTTGGTCATTTCGTGATTTTACTTCTCTAGTTTTTGATTCTTCATTAGACCCAAAAATGGGGAATTCTAGATTTATGATTTTGCTGTCAACTTCTAGGCAATATGATATTTTTTTTACGTTTGAAGGAAAAATTACAGCAATTTTGGTACTTCTTTATTATAGGCATACAATAGTTGAACAAATTTGTAGAAATATTAATTAACCCAACAAACGACTTCCAAACTGCAGTGATTAAAATCTAATAAACAAATACATATATTATCCAGATGCGGAATATTGCGGTTTTTGAAGTAGAAATACGGTACCCGGTCTCGAGACGATCTTATATGTTTTAATGAATTCGAGTGTGCGCCTTTAACAAGTACAGTAGTTTCCACGGCTCGATATGTTGCAATTTTATTAGTTTTTTTTTTTTTTAATTTTTCCTTCGCATAAAAACTTATTTATTTTTATTAGGCGAATTACCAAATGAACTAGAAAAACGAACAAAAATTCTAAGAAAATTTCAAAAAGCGAAGTGTGGAAACTACTGTGCTCTTTAAAGGCACACACTAGTCTTCATTTTTCCAAGTTTGTTAATTTCAAAAAATAGAGGCATGTATAAAATTTATTCTCAAAAGATAATGTGATTGGTAAATTGTAAATTGTAAATTGACACGACTCACAGAAACTCGTTTTTAGCGTGACGAGACCCATGTGCGTAAGATATGGCGAAAATTCTCATCTCTAAACGTGTCAATAATATCATTTTTTGCGTTTGAAGTGAAACACCACTTTAAAGACACACGCTATTTTTCTGAGTGGGTCTCGCCACGAACCACGCTTTCCCAGGATTTTAAGAGATCAAATTAAGATGGGTTTCACATCTAACTACACTCTATGTACAAAAGGATCTAGTTAAATTCAACGTCGCCCAGATTCTATTCAAGAATAGAAGTACTACGCTTCTTCACAACAAAAAAAAAGAAAAACAAAATAATCAGAATGATAGTCAAGTGTTTTTCACATCAAGATGTGTGCAAAATTCAATAAGTGTCAGTTCTCTTAGAACTTCTTTGCCCCGACGGATTTCATCTTTTTGACAAAAAAATGAATTTATATTCCGAATACTCTGCATATTCTATGAACCGAGAAATTGAATATTCTCCCGGGTAAGTGTTCAAGAAATGAAAAATAAATATCTCATATCTGAATAGCCGACCCCCAAAAATTTAATATTTGTTTTTCTATATATGAGGACCCATTTTCTTACATTTATATCCCAATAGTATAACAAAGCGTTACACTTACATCCTGCCACATGACAGATGTGTTTCGTGTGGGTAGTGTTGGGGTGATCACTTTTTTTTTGTGAAAATTGCTTTGAGCTTCTCCTCTACTCACATTCAGAAACCAGTCGGATTTCTTTTTCTAGTGCTCACTAGTCATTTGAGACGCCATAAAAGTGTCTAATTTCTTCTTCGAAAATGTATTCTAATTAGGAACCGGATGTGTGAGCCGGAGATTCTCTTGAATTTCTTACAAACAATTTTTTTATTTCAAAGAAATTTTAAATCCTCTCGTGAATTTTTTCTATATTTAGTCCTTTTTCTCTTAAAAAAAAAGAAGATAAATCGTTTAAATTGTTTCCACGACCCCAGTTGTTTTATCGTTGAGTCGAAATAGATTAATGTGTGTTCAACAAATTGATGAAAAGCGTTGATATCGACCGACCAACTGTCGATGTCTATCCCTTACTTCTCTCTGACAATGAGATTTGATTTTTATAACCCAGTGTTGCTTCGGATTCTTTCAATATTAACCCATTAATGAATGATTCTTCATCCAGCTTCCCTACATTCTGGAGAGCCCCAATCAGCAGATCTTCGTCAGCGGAACACGGTTTTCTTCAAAATGTGAGTATGAATATTGTTGACAAAATATTTTTTTGAAGTGAAATAACGAAATCTAGGTTTTCACCTAGAGAAATTGCACAAAATCTAGTGTATACTTACAATTTTCAGTCTATCGCAACTACATAGATACCCCGAAACGTTTAAATTTCATCAACATGGCACTTACAACTATGACATTATCAGTGTAATAGTTTTAAACTGGAAGTTTTTAAAGAAATTCCGCTATCATAAAAGCTGTTACCAAATTTGGTGAAAGTGTGAATTTGGTTTGTAGATATTTTTTGCAAGATCCGCATGGGAACCGGTGGCACATTCACAAAAACCTTTTTGGAATTTGTATAAACTTTTAATCAAAAATTTTTGAAAATCAGTTTACTTTAATCAAAAACCTTAAAGTTGCAATGTTCCGATTCACTTGCACATTGCGACTTTGAGGCAGTTTTTGGGCAACTTTTCAAAACTTTTGATTGAAAGTAGACTAATTTTCAGGAAGTAAACATATCTATCTATGTTTCTTGCTACAACTGTAGCTACAATTGGTAAGTTTCAAAGAAGTTTATTAGACGTAATTTTTCCTAATTTCAATTTCGAAATTATCTTCAAAACTATTGCAGATGCCGGGATCAACAGATCAAGAAAATCACATGACTGGATATGAACCACCACAAGGGAACTCAGATAGGTATGTCTTTTGGAATTCAATGAACTTTTTCTTCCGGAATTCCATTTTAAAAAGTGAGAAAAAACGCGCTCGAAAATAAGATGTGCACTTAATCCTTCTGATGGGTTTAGTCCCACTTCGCGTTGCCAATTTCTGTGTGAAAATGATGTACTTATTTCCAACACGCCCACGATGGACCTATATTCTATCCTTCCAAAAATTGGACATATAAATTCCATTTATTCCATCTTCCTTCCTTAGCCAGTTAGCATTGAAATGATCCATTCGGTTAGCATTCCAAAAGTTGCACATAGTGAAAACAGTAACGCGTATGTTGAATAAAAAATTTAAAAAAAGTGCTATAATTGTTAATTGGCTTGATATTTCAGTGGCTTGACGGAGCATCGAACACATCAATATATAAATCGCCCAGAAGGAGAAATGGATATGATGATAGGATTCTTCTTGATGAATGGATTTTGTGTTTGTATGTTTAAAAAAAATCGAATTATTAAAAAAATATTAAATACCAATTAGGCAGCCGAAACTCGGCCAGAAGATGATTTTCGGTTTTGCAGTGATTTGCTTGAGTTGTTCCAATATCAATAACTTAACACTATTCTAGTTAGCAAAATATTTTCAACTGACAAAATGCTGTATTTTTCTTTTTCAACGCTTTCGTTAACATCAAAATTTTATAACTCCATTCCGAAGAAATTAGTGTAGCTTTTATCTGGCGGATCTGCTTTTTACTAGAAATTCCAATTGGACCATAATTTCAAAACGAAAACGTAAAAATGTTCTTCACAAAATCTTCTGCACTTGGCAGTTTGTAGCAAACTGACCAGAAAAAAAATACCCAGAACTTTAACCATGAAACTAAAAATTCGAAGTTTTGAGAATGGTATCAAAACCCATCAATTTTTTTTTCAAAAACAATTTTGACTTAAAACTTATATTGTGAATTCTGGAAAAAAAAGATGAAACGTTTTTGAACTGAAAATCTGATTTCAAAAAAATTGCGAATTAAAAAAAAACTCTAACATCGTACTCGTGTTTTATGTTGTGTATAATTTTTCCTGGTCAGTTTTTCACAAAAGGGCAAATTTCAAAATGTAGAAAAGTAGAGAACTGGAAATCGCAGTTTTAAAGTTGTAGGTATTTCATAAATTCTAGTAAAAACTAGACCAGCCGTATGTCAGCTGCTCTAGACTTTTTTAAACTATTTTGAAAAATTTAATAGCTTTTGAGTTATAAGTATTGGAACAAATTATGATTACGTCTCGAAAAATCTCCAAAATCTATATCCAATTTTTTATGTATGGAACTTATTATAAATTCTGAAAATAATACAGATAATTCCAGCCTTCTTCCTCCTCTTCGGTCTCTGCGTGATATTCTCCTGTCTCCGAAAACGACCATCCTATTTCCGAAGGAAGCAATTTTCCGAGACTGAAAATGTGGTCCCAGTTCAAGAAACGTCTTTCAAACCAAAATTGAAATGTATAGTAAATTTTCATCCACCCATAAACTAATTAAATACTAATTTCAGCCATTGTAAGTCAAGTGATAAAATCGAACAAAGTCACCACAAAGATCACTTTGGATCCTGAAACGGGAGAAATGGAATCAAGCCCAGACGATAGTCAACAGGTAAGTGATATTTTTATATCACATTACCCTGACGTTCTTTGTTTTCCAGACAAAACGAAGTGTACCTCACTTTTCTCGTTCACCAACTCCGTCTGCAACTGATCGAAAAACAAGTTTGACTGTGAGCAGACAAGCGTCATTTGATCACTCGAGAAGATGTTCGACATCAGTATCACAAGAAAATTCAGCAATGATTCGACATAATTTACTGGGACCACTGTCATTCGATGACCTTCATTACATGTAGATCTCCATAAAATATATTGTTTCAATATGTGAAAAAGGATAACAAAATGAGTATAAATATATGTTTACATTTTTATTATTTTTTTCACCGAAAATAGAACATCTCAATAAATTATGATCATCAAAATAATACAATACTGTCAAGGGTTTGAATTGATTTTCAGCACTTCAAAGGCGTGGCTGAAACCTTCGGTGACGTGGTCCGCCACCTTGCATTTCTGATTTTATTATCGTTTCAATTTTTGCGAGTAGTTCTCTGAAATTAAACATTTTTGGAAAACATGACTACTGTACAAAAAAAAAGTCGCGTTATCATAATTTTGACGCCCCCCCCCCTGTACTAAATTCCTTTTAGGATCACTCCTTATTCTTGAGTTACATGTGTTTCAAAAGATATTGGCAAACATGGACTCGCAAGCTGTCGGCCGCTGTATCTCTCGAACTCAATGTTTAAAAATGTTGAAACATGTATTGGCATGTAGACAACATTCTAGGCCACAGCTTGTTAGTTGAAGTTTTCTTTCTAAAGTTCCTGGTTTGGGAGTTATACTTATTTCAAATCAGCTAAAAACCAGCCTGTAATTGAATAACCAACTGTAATTGAATAAAATTATAAACTCACGGACTCATACCACCATTCATTTGACTGGTGATTTGTGCAAGAATGTTGTCACTGCTCATACTTGGTACTTTAACAGGCAATGATTTTGAAGCTGGTCGTGAACCAGATGAAGCTCTTGGGAGCTCTTGAAGAGATGGTCGAATGGAAGGAGAAGCTGTTACTTGCATTATGAATACTTTTTCTCCTTTTGGTTGAGGTAGGGCTGGAGGAGATCTAGGTGGTTGCACAATGGCTTGTGGCATTTTCTTTTCGAAATTCGATGTAGTTTGTCGTGCTGGGGGTAGTGTTTGAGAGGTGGTTCGTAGGCTGGTTCGGCTTGTTTCGAGGGTCTGGAAAATGCCAGTTATAGAAATCCAAAAAATACTGAAAACTCTAACCTTGGGTGGTCTTGTTACTCTGACACTGTTTGTCTGGCTGGCCTTGGAGCTGATTGTTGGTCTGTTCTGAAACTTCCTTTTCTCAATAAACTACCCAGTTTCCAATCAAATGTCTACTCACGTCATCTGTAGCTGAGATCTTTGGTCTTGGCCTGCTGAAAGCTGGCTTAGCAACTCTTGTAGCAACTTGTGGAGGTCTAGTCATAACTCGTGTAGTTGGTGGAGTATAAGTGGTAGTGGTAGTTGCGATTGGAGGTAATGGCCCAAGAGAGATCATTGGGAATGCTGCTGGAGCATTTTCGTCTTTGATTTGCTCGTAGTCGTAATCTTCTTCAGCTTCTTCCTCTGAAACAAAAAACACTTTTTTTTTCTGATAGCTTTCTTCAAAATTTTAAATTGAAAATAGGTTTCAATAGACAAAACTAATTTTATATTTACTAAAAGAACCTTTATTTTTCAAGCCAAACTCACCTTGATCAGGTTGTTCTGGTGCTGGTGTTGGTGGAGGTGGAGCTGGTCTAGATTCAGATGCAGGTGTCAAATTTGATGAGAAAGAGCTGAAAATTTTCAATTACAACTTCTTTGATTTTTAGTTTTAATCACATTGCTGCCTGAGACTTTGGTGAACCAGGATATTCACAATAAGCTTCATCGGAGCCATCCGGACACTGTGGCATACCATCACATACTTGATTAGTGGGAATTTCATAATCACGAGATTGGCAAGTAAACTTCTTTTCAGTTTCTGGTTTTCTAAAATTCGAATATTAGCTTCAAGTCCTTTCTTCGATTAACTTACTTGCAGAGCATCTCGTCTTCTCCATGGGGACATTGTCGTCTTCCATCACATCTTTCGTCCATTGGGATACATTCATTACTTTTTCCGCAATGGAATAGACCATGTCCACAAACTTTAATAAGAGAGTTAGAAAAAGATTTTTGAAAAATTGGTTATTAAAATTTAGATCCTATATTCGTAAATGTACTTGAATATTATAGGCTAACAATATTTCAAGATTTAAAATATTATAATCAAAATGTGATCAACAGTGTTTTCCCTTTTTGATTTGCACCCCACACTGATCTACTTTGGCGGCTTATATATTGGTTGTTTTTATTTTCATTAAAAAGGTTTAACAGCCAAAATATAGAAAATATTTCAAACGTGTTTGGTCAGTTGCCATCTTTTGGTAAAGCCAAAGACGAACGAGACATGAGCTGCCAAAATTGAACAATGGAGTGCAATTTTAATAAAGGAAATACGGTATTGATTTCTGTTTGAAATCAGTAAAATTGTGCAACATTTTTTTTTTGATTTTCATGGGCTCATGGGGCTCTTTTTCTCCTAGAATTTTTTTTTTGATAAAGCTTCCAACTTGTCGAATCGAAACAAAATCACTAAAACATGAGACAATTTCGAATTGTTCTAGAAAGTTGAAGAAATGGGTTAAATTAGTTTTTTTAAAAAGTTTTTGGACCTATACCATATGTACTCAAAAAAAAACTAATTTTTTTCCAAAAACATTACCATCGCAATCTCTTTCGTCGGTTCCATCATCACACTCAATCAATCCGTTACATCTTCTATCCAGAGAAATACATTGTTCCGAAACTTTGCAAGCGAATTCTCCAGCAGTACAAAGAGCTGAGAGTTTGAAAATTTAAAATCCAGAATTCTACCATTTCTACTCACGGCAATTCTGTTCATCCTCTTCCATCGAACAATCATAATGTCCATCACATCTTGATGACATTGGAACACACTGCTCGGATAATGGACAGTGGAAATCTGTACCATTGCATTGAACTGGTCCTGAAACTCTATCGGCTTTTGCTTATCCCTTATCACACCATAGTCTAGACACTGGAGATTATGTTTGTATTTTGCGTAAAACACAATCTCCCCCCTATTAAGAGTCGTGTTCAAGATCACTGTCAAACACTGAAGGTGAGAAAAGCAAATACGAGATAAGCGAATTTGGATTTGTTGAATCTTCAGGGGGAGACCATATCCAAAAATACACAATTCCGACTAACCTCCACTTCTCACACCACAGCTTTTCACATTGTAGTCGTAGTTGCAGTTTTGAGTTCCAAGAACATCGTACACAAGTCCTGGTTTACACTTTTTCCGATATGTTCGGAAGCCATCACTTTGCCACCTGGAAGTTAAATTTGCAATTGGGAAAATGCAGAGTTTTCAGGGTAAATAAAAACCATTTCAAGAACTTATACAAGAGCATCTACAACTGAAATTCTAATTCATTCTCAAGTTTTATAAATGTTTGAAAATTTCTAAAGCGCCAGTTGGGAAAATGTTTGATACCGCCCGTATGGTACTGAAATGAGCAAATATCATTGTTCAACTTTTCGAAAATTTGTTTCAAATTCTTATATTTGTATTCAAAAAATGGTAACAAATCACTTTTCCCCTATCATCTTTTTGGAAGACGTTCAAAAAAGTTTTTCTAATTACAAGATTTTTATGTTTAAATTATGCATGTTTTGTCAATTAGTTGGATTTGAACATTGCAAGGTATTAAAATTTTTTGTACATGAATTAATTGAGAAATTTAACATACATTTTAAAGTTAAAATATGAATTTAGAACTTTGTTTAAAGAAAAAATATTTATCAAAAGCTCACCTGCAGTGATAGAATTCTTCACTGCATTCATAACCTAGAAACTGTCCAAGTGTCGATTTGATTAGACCTGCTTCTTCAAGAAGGTCGCTGAAAATAATAACTCGGCATTATATAAAAAGCTGAAGCTCGTGCTCACCTGCTGTTACAAAAGTTCTGTGGGATGGGACCTTCTGCAACCATCAACTGCTCAATACCATTACCAGAGACAACTAGTAATAAGGCACCACTGATCAAAAAACTGAAGACAATGGGATTAATCATAGTGAGAAGTCGCTTTTCACAATCGTCGAGCAGATCGTCTTGCGTGCGCTCCCCCGAGATCAGAAACTGAGAAAGTGCAGATCAACCGGAGGCGGTCTCTTTTTGACGGCACAGGGCGGTAGCCTATGTGTTGCTCCTGTACGCATCGAGAGAGAGAGAGAGAGATGGAGCAGCCGCGAAAAATACACGGGTTTTCCGCTTTCGAAACATGCGGGCTCGCGTGTCACCTCTACGCAAACATTCTCCTTATATGCCATGTTTTCCTGATAGGGAAGAAGAAACAACTTTTGGACTTTGTTTTTGGTGCGAAATGAGGATGGCCAATTAGGTGCTCCGAATAGATTTGTGATAAGAGGAGCATGAACTTCTAGGGCTCAAAAGATCAAAGGACGTTTCAGTGAAAGTCCAACGAAGAACCATGGAACTTGCAGAACGCAAACTCAGAGTTTATATTTCTGATATGGGATTTTTGTTGAAAATACTACCTAGCTACCCGAAACCTTCTAGCCAATTTCTTTTCTGGATTTTGATTTCAATATTTAAATTTATAAAGTTTTCATTTTAACCAAAAACAAGTTTAGGTGTAGTTTATCTAAAAGCGGTAGCGCGGTCTGAGGTTCAGAGCCGGCGGAGGTTGCTTTAAGGCCAGGCAGACAAGTAGCCAGACAGGCAGGCAGGCAGGCAGATATTTTGTACCTATGTTGGAGCCTTAAAAGTTTCTAAAGAGTAATATGCGCACATTCAGGAGATTATGTAAAGTTCGAATATATTACTTCCTTTGTATTTTTATTCCTGAGGTTCCAGGTAGGCGTCAGATCAGTGCCTGATTTGCGCCTGCCTCACGTGGGAGCCCTAAAAACGTTTAATTTTCAAAGCATAACAATGACCAAAAAAGTTATCTAACTTATATAGGTATTCTGCATAGCGTTCCGCGTGCTTAATCATCACTTCTGCTTCACAACTGTTTTTGCCAAAAAACAATACGAACTTCTTCTTACTCTTTTGTCTTCCAGTTTCTTTGAAGACGCGCTCTCATTGCCGCTGAGCACTCAATGTTTACCGGAAGATTTCTCATGATGCATAGTGTGAAAAGCGGTCAGCCGCAGGCTGCCGTCGTCCATCATCGGCGCAGAACAAATAAAATGACCACCACCCGCGTCGGGTGTGGGTGCTCTTCAGGTTTTTTTTGACAGGAAAACATGCGGAAGTGGTTGCCAAAGAGTGAAAAGAGTCTCTTCTGTGAAGATCAAATAGGTGATGATCAGCAGGATTACGTGAAGTGCCTGCTTTTATCTATTTGATATTAGCGCATATTATTACACAGTATTTTTGATATCCAGGGCTATTGAGTTTGAGGAAATGGATTGTGTTTTCTGGAGAAGCGTACATACAACGCAGTTCATTCACGATGGACATATCAGGGTGTCGGCAAATTGTTTGCCGTCAAACTCGCGAATCGGTAAATTGCCGGTTTGCCTATTTGCCGGAAATTTTCATTTTCGGAAAGTTCATAGGATGCGTACAATTTTGCCGATAGAAATCGAAATTCTGAAATTTCCAAAAAAAAAACAGAATTAGCCGAAAATTTTCGGCGATTGCCCTTTTCCGGCAAATCGGCAATTTGCCGGTGTGCCGATTTATTAAAAATATTCAATTCCGGCAATTTGCCGATTTCCCGGAAATAATCGTTAGCCGCCTGTCACTGAGATATATCACGATCGAAGTTCTTGTACAATGCATTTCGTTGGCGATGCTACTCTTTACATTGAAAATGAACATTTTCATATTAAAATGGCAAAAGTTGAAATTTTATTTAACACGTTCAAATTATTTTTGATTAAAATGTTTATAGCAGTTGTATCGATCAATTTTATTTTCATTTCTAGCAAAAATGTATTCTGACGTTAATTTCGATGAAAACCCACTGTGTGAATCCTGCAAGGCAGATGTGAGTTACAATCTGATCTGCTAACCTATAATTAATTTCTCAGAAAGTTCAACGAAAACCCTCAAACTTTGGCTTTCTCGCCATGTATTGTCTATGGTGGTTCGGTGGATTCGGACTGGTAATTTTCAAGTTAGTTGGAAATACTTACAGAAAATTAATTCATAAAACTGTAACCAATATATCTATCAATTAATCTTAATTCTTCATCCTGAATATCTGTTCAGATTAACCCTGTTCGACTATTGTGAAAACTGCTACTACATCAACTTCATGAAAAAGTCTAGACCGAAGAGAATGTTTTCGGTAAGTGTTTGTTCATTTGCGGAAATGGTGTAATCGTTTGTTAATTAATTATTCAAACAAAACGGGCAAATTATTTGAACAATGCCACAGAAGACACAAACAATTTTTGAAAAAAAAAACTACGACGGAAACAAATAATTGCCAGACGGCATCATATGTTCTCTATTAGTATTGCACCCCATGGCTCAACTTTGAAAGATTATATGTTTGTTCAGTTTGAAGATATCAATAAACAATTAATTACAAAACTATAGAAAATTAAAACATTATTTCTTCAGTTGACAATTTTTTTTATAAAACAAAGGACAGCCAAGATGAGAACATCCTAAGTAGAGCAATGGGCTGTAACTTGCCCAGCGCCTACCGTCACATTGCAATTTTGAGGCAGTTTTTGAGCTATTTCTAAACATACTTTTATTAAAAGTAGAGCTATTTTTAAAAACTTCAATTGTTTTCCTATATTTCTATATAAATTTCTGTTAAAAACCTTCGACACAACCATGAGATATAGAGGATTTTGCAAATGTGCCGCACATGCCTGAACCAGTGTACATAATTCGATATTATGATCTTCGCAATTATCATATTCATATTATATGATTACGTGATATGATATGCATATTCAAAATTCATATAGTTTTTTAAGAAAACTTATGAAAATTTTTAAATTTAAAATTTTTCAGCTTGTGGTAGATGACAAATCCCAATTGGAAATGCCACCGGTAGATGCAGCCGAAGTGAAGAAAAAGTTCGACGAAAATCTGCTTCAAAAAATTTAATAAATGAAATACAATTTTATCCATGACGTTTTTGCTTCGATATTCTTGTTTCCTCTGCACGTGTTGTTCTTTTTCTGTGGCGCTTAGAATCATCATCACTGAACAGGCAACGGCGTTCAGTGGAACTAGTTTGCACAACCAAATAAGCTGACTAACCCGTAGAAAGCGAAACGCAAATTCGGGGTATTACGCAAAAAAAAACAGAACTACAGAATTACATAAGAGGCACATAGTTCAACTGTGGGTGGCTTAATAAAACTAGAAATGGAGAAATGGGAGAAGCTGAAAAGAAACACGAAGATTACGGTATGACTCATGGTGCATCGTTTGAATTTATTTCTTTATGTTCGCCAAGTTATGTAGGTACAAATCAGAAACAGTAATAAAACCTTCATTGAATATGCCGGAAAGTTATTGTAGTTTTCTCAGAGGGTTGAATCAGATATTCACATTTTAATAACAATATTGGAAAATCATGGATCATAGAGAGAACAACTGACCATATTATGGGTGCGCGAAAAAACTTCGTTTGATAACGCTCCGCCCCTAAACTTTGTGTCTCGTTAGGTATTTGGCGGCAATACCAAATTCAAAATCTTTGGAACAACAATGACATTTTGAAATTTATAAAACTTTTTTCAATATTTTTTCTACCTTAAAATCATTTAAAAAAAAAAAAAAAAAAAAAAAAACGGAAAAAATAAAAAAGAAGGCAATACATATATTATGGGAACACAAAATTCTGAGAATGCGTATTGAGCAACATACTTGACGCGCAAAATATCTCATAGCGTAAACTACAGTAATTCTTTAAACGACTACTGTAGCGCTTGTGTTGATTTACGGGCTCGATTTTCGAAATGAAAATTAAGCAAAACATGAGAAAATAATAAGAAGAAACCAAAGGAAAATGGATTATCGATGTCACAATCGAGCCCGTAAATCGACACAAGAGCTACAGTTGTCATTTGAAGAATTACTGTAATTTTCGCTACGAGATATTCTGCGCGTCAAATATGTTGCGCAATACGCATTCTCAGAATTTTGTCTTTCCGTAATAAATATGATTGAAAAAATTTTGAATTTACAGCTTTACCGTCAAGACACAACGCGACCCAACGTTAATGGGTTACTAGAATTTAGTTTGAATATTCATGAATTTATTCAATTTAATTACTATACATTTTAAAGTAGAGATTCCATGGATTACAAGTGACATTGAACAATTCAAAGTTGAGGCTTTATTCCCTTTGAACTTCTTCATCTTCCTCCATCCACTCCCGTCTCATCTAATCCCAGAAGTGCAAGGTCTATGACAGCAGTAGCAGCAGCAGCCCGTCAATTTCGTTAACCGGTTGGATCATCTGCGCTTACTCGACCGAATATCTTCTGCTACCTTTTTTGGAGGAGAGAGAGAACAGTCACGCCCATCAGAGCATAACATTAAAAAGACCGACAAACTGGTGTTGTGCAGTCAATTGCTGCCTGATCCAAGTCTACATTCTCGTCTCGTCATTTTCAAAAATAAAATGCAATTATCCAGTGTTTTTTCTCTTGTATTCTCAAGCTTAATCGCGATTTCAAGGTAAGATTCTGTTTGAAATATTGCTTTTAAATGTTTTTATCTCAGAAAATTTGGTTAAATTCGAGAAATCGAAACACCTTTCCCCTGAACCTAGAAAATACAGTTTTCAGTGCTCTTCCAGCATCGTACTCCTCGTCACTCAATGATCCACTTCTGTCAAGCCTCGGGCTAGGTGAGATATTCTTTAAAAACAATTCACACTGCAATATTTTGGAATTTCAGGTTCCATGGGAATGGGCATGGGCGGCATGAATGGAATGTACGGAGGAATGCCACCACCGATGCCTCCACCCGGAATGAGCCCGTATGGAATGGGTGGAATGGGTGGAATGAGCCCATATGGAATGATGGGACCAATGGGTGGAATGGGAGGAATGAGCCCATACGGAGGAGGCATGTCACCATATGGAATGGGATCGATGGGCGGTATGGGATCATCAATGTCCTTCCCATTCATGGGTAAGAAGAAGTAACCTCTGAAAAATGTTGAATCTCTTTATTTATCTGTCGAAGAATCTCATATCACATGTTCGTCTTTCTTCTCCTTGTATAATAAAATTCCATTTAATTTATTTACATTGTTTAACAGTATTGCCACCAATAATAGAAGCAGAACATGAATATCAGGCAACAAATTACACCGATCATAAAGAGTTTCTTGTCTTCTCGCACACGCTTTTCGATGAGTCGAATTGTGGTATCAGATATTCCCAGCTGAAAGATTTTCATCTAATTTATTGAGCGAAACCAGATATACTTACGGATTTGGTCAGAAAATGGAATCGTTTTCGAATGCTCAGCAAGTTGTACTTCTGTTTTTGAAGATCCTCAAAGACGCTTGCACCTTGGGCTAGCATTTGATCGATCTGAAATTTAATATTTAATATTAATTTACATTTATCGATTTCACAAAAATTTACCATATTATCCGAGTATTTCAGTTTATCATTCAAGTTGAGCTCTTCGTCAAATTCCAGATTCACACGCGTTTCTTGATTTGTTGTAAACCTGGAAAGAGTTATTAAAAAAACTATAGATTATTTATTTTAATTACCAACCTCTGTTTCAGAAGTGCTTTCTTTTCTTCTGCTTGCTTCTTTCGATTAGTGTGACGATTTGTCATTGTTCTCAATGAATTTTTGATAAGACACACATCACTTTTCAATTGAT
The DNA here is from genome assembly GCF_000002985.6 of Caenorhabditis elegans. Taxonomy (NCBI): domain Eukaryota; kingdom Metazoa; phylum Nematoda; class Chromadorea; order Rhabditida; family Rhabditidae; genus Caenorhabditis; species Caenorhabditis elegans. The sequence goes on from NC_003283.11 coordinate 5,618,937, forward strand.
CCATTTTGAACGAAGCTTTCTGTCTAACTGGAGCCGGTTCTCTGCCCAGTTGTGATTCCAGTCGAAACATGTGTGTTTCAGTTTTCCTAAAAAAAGATTCTTGTTGGAATTAAATAAAATTATCAGTTTTACATAAGACTACTATTTGCATCCTGAATTAATCGATCCACTTCGTGATTTCCCGTTTGACGTTCAATCGCAATCAAAAGTAGCTGAACATTGTCGATTTCTTCCCTAGTGGCCTTGAGTTGTGTATCCATCGACTCTAAAATATAAAAATAAAATTCTTCAAAGTGAAAGTACTCACTTTTAAAATTAAAAACAAGAAATGCCAGTGAATATTCAGAAAATACGAAATTAGAAAATAAAATCCACGATTTCTCAATGGCATGCCTATGTGACGTCAGCTTACGTTTTTTATGACGTGGAACGGAATCGTAGTTTTTAAAATAATTTTAATAATCATTTCTTTTAATTTGAAAGAAAATTATTAAATTGAAACGTTGAAAAATGATTTCGCTGAAAGATAAAATTTGAAAAAAAATTGCCTCGAAAAAATCTAGTGCAATTGCGCTCTATCGAACATTTGTTAGAGAGTGAGAGACGGCAGAAACCAAAAAGTACGGTAGTTTCTGATTTTTAGAGATTTCAAGTTGAAAAATTAAAATATAAAAATGAAAATGTGCGGATTTTTTCCGCGTTCTGGACATGGCATAACAAATTTGAATGAAGAATATGAGAATTCAAGGAGTATTCATCTGCATCGAAATTTTGAAGTTACAGTACCCTTTAAAGGCACACACCTTCCCGAATATAACAAAAATTAGTCGTTTCGAGACCGGGAACCGAATTATTCGACCTAAATTCGTAAAATTTTGCGTCTGGGTGAGAAAATCACTATTATCTAAATATTTGGGAAACTTTTATTGAAAATTTCATTACCCTTGAATATAATTCCTATTATTTTTTGAAACCTCCTTTTTTAATATAAAATCCCACATTTCCAATATTTAAGAATCAAAAATCCAACTCACAAATTTCCCGTCGAGAAACATGTTTACAACCAGCTATCAACACCCGAAATCCCCACGAGACGTGACCCGATAAAAGTTGAGAGGAGGGTTTATAATGAGCATTTTATGGTCCGGGTGCGTAGCAATGATCTGGCTCAATGGACGAAAAAAGAGCACAAAAAAGAGAGCAAGAATGAGATTGAGAGAAGGACGGGAAGCTTTTCGGTGAGCTTTCCGTCATTTTTTCCGAGTTTCCAAGTGTGCCTCATTTTTGGTGAAAAAAGAAAAAAAGTGTTTTTTTAGTTTTGTCTCTGACGTATGAGATATTCCATTTTATTTTTATATAAATAAATAAGTTAAGATCTTCGCGCAGAAAAGTAGAAAAAAAAGTGTTCGCGTTCTTAGAATGTATTGAAATTGCAAGCAATTTTCAAAAGAATGACTTTGAAAGTGCCAGGTAGGAAGTGTAGGCGACATTTTTTGTCTGATGTTTCATAATTTTTTTCTGCTTTGTAAAATTATTGGCTTTGTCGTTTTTCCAAATGTGTATTGAACCTAGTTTCCATAGCTCAAAATTACGGTTTTTTTTTTTGAAAATTAAAATTAGTTATTAAAAAATAATTTTAAAGTGATCTCTGAAATTTTTAGTCAGGTTTTCTAGACTTGAAATATAATATGAAAGTTGGAGTTCTGAAAATTGTTAAATATTTACCAAAATTGAAAATAAAATTGACGTTTTAAAGAAATTTTTGGAATTTCTATTAACTTCTGTGAAAATGTGAAACGTCACTTCGAAGGCACTAGCTGTTCGTCTGATAATGAAAGGGTCTCGCCACGAATTTAGCTTCTAACTATAACTATCAAGTTTTGCAAAACTTCTCATTAAAAGTGACAATTGAAATGTTAGAATTTTTTTTGAACGTTTTGTTTTCGAAATATATGTATAAGTTTTTTTGAAAAATAAGAATAATCGACTTTTTTACTAAATTTTAAAAATCTTGTATCCCTATTGTGCAAAAAGGCTCCCCGCAATCTATTTGCACTTGAATTTGTTACAAGAAAAATTATATTGTACTTCTGTTAAAAATTGTCACTTCACTTCAAAGGCACGCGCTGTTTTTGTGTGGGTCTTGCCACAACCTCAGCTACAGTAGTCGCTACAAATTTCAAGCTGTAAATACAGAGAAAACCAGAATTTATCAGATTTTTAGCACCTAAAATCATAAGCAAACTAATTTACCGTATTTCCTCTATTAGTCTTGCAGCCTCTATTGGAATTGCATGCAAGACTAATAGAGAGCATACGGTATTAGTCTTGCACCCCTATTCTAGGCAGACCAGCAGTATTTTGTGAAAACTTCAACAATTTCGCCATTTTATAGCTAAATTAAATTTTAAAGTGTTAAAATAATTGATAAAACAATAGAAAAGTATGTATTTTGCATGATTTAGACTGTTTCGAGTCAAATTTTTTACGATAAATGGCCAATTTTATAAAGCTATTGGATCTTCGAAAATTAGTCTTGCAGCCTCTAATAGTCTTGCAGTCTCTATTAGTCTTGCACCTCTACGGGTCAATTGAAACTTAGTCTTGCATGCAAGACTAATAGAGGAAATACGGTACAGATAAAAAAATTCAATTTCATTTTTCGACGTTTCATTCCGTTCCAAAATTTCCGGATTATAAAAACGGGAACCAGTTATTTAAAAAAATCGAAAAACCAAGTTACTCGGATTCTCTTGAATCCGGAAAAACTGGACGACGGGGGCCCGGTTTATTCCGGTTTACCAGTATTAGCTAAGATAAGTATTTTTAACAGTACGCCTTTTAAGATTACATCAAAAAAGTTATTTTTCACCAGTGGCAAAATTTGCGGTCCTACCTTTCCGAATTTCATTCCCAAAAATCTCGCAGCGCTTACGTCACCCGCCGGCGAAATATTCGTGTCACCTGCTAGACAGTAGTTGCTCAAACTTCCACTATTATGTTCTCTATTTCCATTTTTTTTGTCTTCAACTCTTCGTTACTAAATACGACCTTGCCTTCTTCTTCGCCTTCATCTTGGTTTTTTATTCTTGACTCCTTCTTCTTCTTTGCTTTTCCTTCACTTCCTGCCCTGTCTTGTTTCGCTCTCCTTTCGAAGTAAATACCCTCGGGAGGAGAGGTTCTTCTCTCCTTCTTCAGATGTGTCTGTTTTCTGTTTTTGTGTGTATGTATTTGGTGGTGGCGCATCAATTGCCATCGCTTGCTCTCGATTATTCTAATCCCTTTCGCGGGGGGTGAAATCGTTTCTTTTTCATTTTGAGTGGTGGTGGTGGTGGTGGACGAGTCGCGGGGTGCTCTGAAGTTTCTCCGAAAGAGAGACCCACAAGTTTTATTTTGAAACAAGTTGAGAGTCTTCAGAGTTGAGATTCTGTCCCATATACTGAATGGGCGCAAGTCCCCAGCGAGAGAGGTAGAACAACACCACCGACAACATCAGAGAGAAAGGATTGATGAGGTCAGTTAACTTTTTTGCAAATTTAAGGTAATTTAAGTGGGGAAATTATTTAAAACTGCCCATACAGTGAAAAATTTTCCAAATATCACAGTAAACGTTCAAATTTTTTTAATGAATTTATTTTTAATCTACGGTCAAAAAGTGGTGAAGTCTACCCAGTTTTTACTGATGATAATGCTGAAAGTCTACCAAAAAATAATTGTTTCTAAAAATGTTTTAATTCGATCTAGTGGATCAAAGAAATACTCAAAACTATTCCAAAAGTCAAAATTTTTTGGAAAAATTGACAATTCACAAAAATTTTTGACTGAAGATTTGAAAAATCTAATCACTTTTGAACTCTTTTGTAAGATTTGCGGTTAACTTGGACTATAGTTAGTATATCATAAAAACCTTTATATTATAGAAAATGGCAAACATCTGTGTGAATTCAGTTAGGAAAAATATTTTGTTCTACTAACTTTGCCAGAAACAGAGCAAGATCTCCCAGAATTTTTTTTTCAAAAAGTTTCTGAAAGTAGTGCACTTTGATGTTGTGAAAAATAGTCTTCTTCTATTAGAAAAAATTGATTCTGTTGGAAATTGGAAGAAATAAAAATTTTTTAACAGTATTCTGAATCGCCAGTACAAAAATCTACAGTTCTCAAAACTATTTTGAAAATTTTAAATTAACAGTCAAAAAGTGGTACTCAATGTTTTCCAACCATATTGTTTTCTTGTAATAAAGCTTTTATTTTAGTTGGAACAAATGAAATAGTGTTCAAAATTGTCTGAAAGAAACTGAAAGAAATTGTTGAAAAAAAATCTGAAAAATTATAATTTTTCTATATTCTATCACTATATTAAAAACATTTTAGGGTAACATGCCACACTGGCTCATTTCGTAGAATTGCTGATCGGTAAAATTAGCAAAACTTTTATTTTAAAAACTTAAGATTTTTTAAGTGTTCTTGTATATAAAAATTCCCAATTTACAATGCTTCATTCTCTCTTATCACACTTCAAAAATAATATGGTTTGGAATTAGTGAAAACCCATTGCAATTTCATGATTTTTTGAATTTTTTAAACATTCTCCCCCTCAAAAAAAAATAAAGTGCAACAAAACTTGCAAGAATCTCAATGTGACCTACTAAAATATGGATACCCAAAAAAAGAGAGTAAAAGAATCGCCCTCTTTCTTACTTCATCCATGTCGTCCTCCACCACCGACGACGACTCGTGCTCTTATTTTTTTTTCAGACAAGCCTGCCTTATCCCAACTCCATCTGTTCCGACTCATCCCTCCGTTTCCATCAAAATCTATCCTCCATTCGCCGAATTCATCGACTTTGGCGGAGCATCGCGTCATATTTTGACGAATAATGGCACGTGCCGAATTGTGTTCAAAGTCAAATGCTCAAATAACTTGGTGTTCAAAGTGTCACCAGTTTATGCTTTTTTAGATCCGGGAGCTACTGCGGAACTTCAGGTGAGTATTTTTATTAGTTTTGAATCAATTTTAATAGTTCCTATTTCAAAATTCAAAAATTGTACATATTTGGAACGCAATTAGAAAATTAAAAATCAGTGGAAAAAACCAACTATTTGTTCGACTTCCAAAATTATGAATGGCGAAAAATGAGTAATCGCTACTTTTCATCTGAGAATTAGAAATGAATTCAATTTTTTTATCTCACAAAAATAACCCGGAAGGCTTTAATACGATTAGAATAATTTTCTAACTTCTAGTGACATATTCAGTAAATCTTGAGAGCAATTTTAACGTGATTTTTTTTTAAAATTTTTTAAAGAATCAAATGATTCAGAGATCCACGAAAACATCCAAAAAGTAAAAATAAAAATTGGAAACATCATTAAAATAAAAATAAAAATGTCGATAAATATTTAAAAATTTCATATTGAATCATTTGAGCCTCAAAAAAAAAGCCTACTGTTTTCAAAATTAAAATTATTATAAGAGAAGTTATTTTTCAGGTTCTCCGCAGAGAAGGTCCTCCGAAACACGACAAGCTAATAATTTCGCTCAAAGAAGCCAAAAAAGGTGACAAAGATCCACGGGTAACATTCAATGATTCAACGCATACCACACACAAGCACATTCTACCGCTTCTCACTGTACGTTTTTTTTAATTTGAAAATCTGAGATTTATTAGCTTGTTTTCAGAGAATAGTCGAGGAGCAGTGATCCCCTTACTGTAACTCATTTCATCTAGGTTTTCAATTATTCTGGAAATATATCAATGCCTTTCTTTCATTCTTTCTCTCATTCTTTCTAAATGAACATTTATTCATTTTAACATTTTAATTTCAATTGCAACATTTTAAAGAAATAATACAACGTAAATAATACAAGTAAACATAAGTTAACAATCGTTTTTTGGTTGGCAAGAATTTGAAAATTTTTTGATTTTTCAAGAAAAATGATTGGTTTCTATAAAGTATATTCTACCCATATGAATAACACAAAATAACACAAAAATGTATCAATGATAAAGTTGACAATCGAAATCCTCAGGTGGTAATAAGAAGAATGTTTCCATCATGCCTT